>NC_136158.1:3622928-4222928 GCF_965212315.1 Lampetra planeri
TTCCCTGCACAGCACAAGAGGTGGACGTGGGCATTCGCCTGCCAGTAGCCGGGGGGCGATTGGGCGCAGTGGGGGCCAATGTTGCTCCGTGGTTTTTCTAACTTTAGTAACTTGCTGAATATTTACCAACTTTGGACGTCGACGCCGGCGCACGTGGCCGACTATTTATCGAACGATGTCACGGGGGGTGGCGGGGCGGGGGTGTTAGCATTCCGCTGTAAAAAGCTAGCGGGGGGATGTACCCGTGCTTAACAGATACGTGCGCAGCATTAACCAGGGCGGCCGCTGGGGGCTCGAACAGCGAGCCTCTCTGCGCTCGCCCGCGTCGCAGCCCGCAACGCGAGCCGGAAGAAGGGGACGCTTTCGTTGAAACAAATGCGGCTGGGAGATTTTTTTTTAAGGCAGCCCCATAGGTTGATGGATAAAGTTATCGTTTTTAAATCCTTTATATTAAGTTCGCTTGCTTGCTTGCTTAGGACCGTGCAAATCTTTCGGTCGTTTTTTAACACACTTCCCGTGATCCAATCGAGCTGACATTTTGCACACAGACTCGTTGTGCGTGACAATTAATTTTCGTGAAATTTTTTTTCTAAAATTTTACACTGTTTAGGGATTTTTTTTTTAAATATTTATTTACCAATTGGTTAATACTGGCACACAATCATCTGACCCATAGGTAGCAGCCATCTCAAGCAAGAGGACGAGAGGACTCTAGCCGCCCCGATACCACGCATATAAAGGATTTATAGTGAAAAAGTTTGTTTTTACGGGTTATTTTTTTTGGTTCCCAGCCATCAAATTGAAGCCTCCCGGAGTGTTTATATTTATTACATTAATTCGCCGCACGCGGAATTGAACACTTTTATCACGTGCACTTCACGTGTAAGTAGTTAACATGGAGAATAATTGTGCCACCCGTGTCGGCCGTGAGCTATCTACTGCCGGATGGAGGCTTCCCCCACACCATTGCCACCCCTCGCGGGTTCTCCACTGATCCACAATCCATGAGCCCATCGCTCCATCTCTCGGGCGGTCGTGGTCTCGGATCCGCTCTCTGCTTTAGCCGCCATTCCATCACAGGTCTCGATCATAGCCCATCATGGTCTTGCTTTGTAGCGATGTGTCTGAGAAGACTTCCCACGGCATGGTCATGGGTGAGGGGGGTTATTTGACCATACTTCACCACGCTGGTCAGTGCTGTTTAGTGAATGGGGGAGGGGGGGGGGCATGACTGATTCACAAATGACTCGCCGCTGATATTTCAGACCTGACAGAGATTCCAAACTCGTGATATTGTTCTCATTTTGATTTTTTTTTCTATCTACGTGGCTTTACCAAAAGACCCAAAGAATATGAATTCCCGCAGTCACGAAAGCATTAAGTCAATATTTATTCCAAACTGACTTTCTTTTCGCGGCCTTCACCAACTCGAGTTCCCACCTGCCCGTGTTTTGACCGACTTTAACCGACCACGCTCCAGGAATCGGCATCTGCGTTTGGGGGAGGGTGGTGGTGGTGTGTGTGAGTGCGTGTGTCGCAGCAGGCATTGATTATTTTTTTCGCGTCGAGATCTGGTGGCGGTATCGTGCCCGCACTTCGTCGCGGTCGACTGCACCGTTCTCGCGACGGACGCGGGAGGCTGGCTGAGATTTACGTGTCCGGGTGTTTTTTTTCGGCTTGCGAGTGGGGTAAGGTGGCGGGCGACCTTATGACCTTAGCAGCATGACGTCATCCTCTCTCCACGCGCGTGCTTTATCCCCCCCCTCCCCCCCGTCGCTCGTGCACGCGTGCAACCCGGTTCACTCTGAAACATGTGCGAGTATTAAAACACCCAATTAACGGGTCGCTCACCTCGGCAAGAGCCGCAATTGAATAGCTCAAAGCTGTCGCTGTTGGGAAAATGCCGCAAGTCGTTTTAGTGCACGACACCTGTAGGCGAACATCGTTGCATTCACGCGTTCGGCTGCTGGGGGTGTTACGTTGAGGTCCTCCCTCTTCGCTGCATGAGGCCTTTACCTTCGTAGCTTCTTCTATCGGGGGATACCAGCACAGTCAGTCGATTATAGAGTGTGTATACTATACATATAGTCATCATCATCATCCATGATCAATCCATTGCGGGGTGAAGGCCTATCGCTGGCCCGTCGCCAACAAATCACGATGAAACAAATCCACCTGGCACCTGCACCCGAGAGGATTTCATCGCTCCGTCTCCTATGTGGACTTCAAACTATGAACGAAAATATTTAATTTTATTTTACCAGGTGAGGTCCACTGAGCTATGCGGCTCTTTTTCAGAAGCGACCCTGGCCACAAATCGTCACTCAATGAAGTGGCTTGTCACGTGGAAATTTATAGCAGCCAAATACTCTCTTTAAACACGTGACGTTGATTCTAAATGTGGAGGCAAAAATCGGAGAACCCGGAGAAAATTCCACGTGACCACGGGGAGAGTGAGAGAGAGACACGCAAACCCCAAATATACAACAGGCATCAGGGTCGGGATCGAACCCATAACCGCCCGAGGATGCGTTGCATTGATTGATTGGCGTACTGTTACTATTATTGCCCATCAGACACCATCACTTTTGGCAACATGTCCTGCCCTGGTAGACCTTACTCGCTTCTTCGCGGTTATAATCATTGGCTTTGGTGTGCGTATATTTATCCCTTTTCTCTGCTCCTTAAAACGCGAGAACTGTTTCCGTAAGTGTTGCATCAAGCAGTTGCTAATCGCATCTGGATGTGCCCCCTCCTGGGAGACTAAATCTTCACCACGTTGAGCAGCGTCAACGGCGCAGCCACTTGGAGAATTCCTTACCAAGGCGCTTCTCAATGCACGTCGCACTGACAGGTCATGTGCTCGAGTTATAATTATTTTGTATTATTGCTTTCAACTCAATCAGCATTTTTCTTAGGTGTTTTCGGTAAAGTCACGTAGGTAAAAAATTAAAATAAAAAATAATAAAAGTAAAATAAAAAATAAAATAAAAATCACGACGTTTCGGAGGCAACACAAGCTTCCGTCTTCAGGTGGAACCGTCACAGCACGATAGCTGTATCAAGTGATACAGCTATCGTGCTGTGTGATACAGCTATCACAGGTGGAACCGTCACAGCACGATAGCTGTATCACTATCGTGCTGTGACGGTTCCACCTGGAGACGGAAGCTTGTGTTGCCTCCGAAACGTCGTGATTTTTATTTTATTTTTATTTTACTTTTATTAATTTTAATTTTTTACCTACGTGACTTTACCGAAAAAACCTAAGAATATGAATCCTTGCAGTCACGAAAGCTTCAAATCTAGAATCAATCAGCATTGACCAATTATTTAGTGATTTCACTCAAAATAAATTCTGTCTAAATTCTAACGGGATCCAGGGTCAATTTAGGCAGAGTTTGATCGCTTCAAGATTTCCACGGACCTTAAGACTTGAGCAAAATTACACACGCACAAAAACAACTCAAAACATTCTCCGAAGAAGGGAAATCTCAATGATAAAAGCCCGGCGTTCCTTGTGTCTCCGTTTGTCCGTCGATCTAAATGATGAGAGCCTTTTAGTAGGCCTGAATCAAAAAGCTATAGAAAGTGGACCCTCCCCCACCCCACCACCAGATGTGGAGCTTAATGGATGATCCAACAGGGTTCCAAAAATTGTCGCACCCCCAAAAAAAATAACTCCTCCCCCCACACTAAAAAATGAATGTATTTTGTAGGCATACAAGCGTCAGTAGTAACTACTGACTATTGTACAATAGAGTCCGTGGTATCTACTGACTCACTAGTATTTATTGAGTCAATAGTAGTATCTACTGAGTGAGTAGTAACTACTGACGAGTGTATGTAGGGTGTGTAGGCATATATGTTACTGACTCAGAAATATCTAATCGAGTTAGATACTACTTACTCTGTACTATCTACCGAGTCAGTAGTAACTACCGACTATTGGATGTAGTCTGTGTAGGCATCTAATACAGTTAGATACTATTGACTCAGTAGTATCTACACACATTGGGTGAGGGGGGGGGAGGACATCAGTGGGGGCGAGGCGCCGAGACGCCCTCTGCATGAGGATATAAAATAGGCGACATTTCAGGCAATTGCCCTCCTTCATAGCACATCGATGAAAACATTCCACAGGTTGTCATCGACTCCACTTAAAATACTGAAATGCTGTCTGGAGGGGAGTTGAGAGTGATATGAGAGAGGACAGCTAGGAGAGTGCGTGGAGGGGAGTAGAGTGAGATACGAGGGGAGAGGTAGGAGAGTGCGTGGAGGGGAGTGGAGTGAGATGAGAGCGGAGAGGTAGGAGAGTGCGTGGAGGGGAGTGGAGTGAGATGAGAGGGGAGAGGTAGGAGAGCGCGTGGAGGGGAGTAGAGTGAGATGAGAGGGGAGAGGCAGGAGAGTGCGTGGAGGGGAGTAGAGTGATATGAGAGGGGAGAGGCAGGAGAGTGCGTGGAGGGGATTAGAGTGAGATGAGAGGGGAGAGGTAGGAGAGTGCGTGAAGGGGATTAGAGTGAGATGAGCGGGGACAGCTAGGAAAGCGCGTGGAGGGGAATAGAGTGAGTTGAGAGGGGAGAGGTAGGAGAGTGCGTGGAGGGGAGTAGAGTGAGATGACAGGGGAGATGTAGGAGAACGCGTGGAGGGGAGTAGAGTGAGATGAGAGGGGAGAGGCAGGAGAGTGCGTGGAGGGGAGTAGAGTGAGATGAGAGGGGAGAGGCAGGAGAGTGCGTGGAGGGGAGTAGAGTGGGATGAGAGGGGAGAGGTAGGAGAGTGCGTGAAGGGGATTAGAGTGAGATGAGCGGGGACAGCTAGGAAAGCGCGTGGAGGGGAATAGAGTGAGTTGAGAGGGGAGAGGTAGGAGAGTGCGTGGAGGGGAGTAGAGTGAGATGACAGGGGAGATGTAGGAGAACGCGTGGAGGGGAGTAGAGTGAGATGAGAGGGGAGAGGCAGGAGAGTGCGTGGAGGGGAGTAGAGTGAGATGAGAGGGGAGAGGCAGGAGAGTGTGTGGAGGGGAGTAGAGTGGGATGAGAGGGGAGAGGCAGGAGAGTGCGTGGAGGGGAGTAGAGTGAGATGAGAGGGGAGAGGCAGGAGAGTGCGTGGAGGGGAGAAGAGGAAGATGGGAGGGGAGAGGTAGGAGAGTGCGTGGAGGGGAGTGGAGTGAGATGAGAGGGGAGAGGTAGGAGAGTATGTGGAGGGGAGTAGAGTGAGGTGAGAGGGGAGAGGTAGGAGAGCGCATGGAGGGGAGTAGAGGGAGAGAGAAGAGGTAGGAGAGTGCGTGTAGTGAGATGCGCTAGGCAGAGTCCATGCAGGATCTTGAATGCAGTGTGGTTGATCTTGAACTTTAACCGGGATTGTATTGAGATCCAGTCGAGGGATTGGATGATCGGATCGATGTGGTGCGTGCGGACTCTTGCCCGGTGGCGTATTGGACAAGCACCGTAAGCAACGAGTGAAGGGAAAAAAGTATATATACACAAAATAAATCAATACATCGATAGACATTGCCCAACGTGCCTCTGGCATCTTGCGAACTGTGCGCGGACTGCGCGGCATCCATCTTGGTTTAACGCTGCAATTAATCAAATGACAGACTCTGAACATCTTGACGCGTGGCCGGTCTTTATCGTGCCCGGAACAATCCGAGGGGTTGGCGGGGGTGGGGGTGGAGGTTTATCGCGAATCTCCCTCGAAACGGCCGCGACCTTCTCTGCCGCAGGGTTACAAAGCGTTACACACCTATTGTGCAATAATCCCCCGGAACGCAAACCCAGCTTGTCAGAAATTATATCACAATCTCCTTTAACTGCTGTAACCTTCAGGCGGTAATTTGCCGTATTACGCCCGCGCGAACACGCGGAATCTGGCCGAATTGTGGGTTGCTGTGCAATAATAAGCTCAAGCCCATGACATTAAATTCCTCGTCAAGCCAAGGTTTTTTTTTTGCGTTTCATCTGCAGGTACTTTTGTCCGCCCGTCGACTTAACCCTTTACAATTCGGACGACGTACACCGCGTACGTTTTCGAAAAACTGAAGTAAAAGAACTTCCTCGGTACGTCCTTCCTACCTGAAGACGTACCGAGGCTCCCACAAGGCCATGCGGGAGGGCGTGTGGCACAGTTTGGCGTCAGCTACCGTGGAGTGGCGGTCGCGTCGCTGCAGTTATCTGCGATGAGTAACAATGTTTTTTTAAAAAAACAGCGCCGCTACTACGCCTCTCCACGTTCCGACATTCAGCGGTGAATCGGACGACCCACCCTGCAACTTGCAGGCGTCTCGGAGTGGGAAGGGGATGATGAAGAAGGGGGCGTTTGCACTATAAGCAGAGAGACACGGAGAAGGGGATGCGTGCTTGGGATTACGCCGGTGGATGCCGAGAAGAGCGAACGCGCTCGTCGAAAGCACAGCGTTCGGATGTGAAGAAGAGTGAGTGGGCTTGGGCACGACCACGTTTTGCTGGAAGGGATGGTTGCCTACATCGTCACCATGAGAGACCGTGATTCGATAAAAAAATAAAAAATCTACCGCGTAGGCTTTCGCAACCAATATCATCATCCATGATGAAGCTGATGAATCTAGTTGCAATCATTGGGGAAACGTCGTAGTCGGATTGTAAATGTTGTGGATTTGCTCTCCAACACACCGGTGTGCTGTAACTAGTAACGAATTGGCACGTTCTGTGAACGTGACAAACCTTACAAATTGACTGTGTCGAGTGGTCGTGGGTTTAACGACACATTTATATTTTTTACTCGATCTAACCCAAAAAAAACTATATTATGGATGATATATTGTTCGTCGCAATGAACGGTGGCTCCTCTCGTGGCTGCCACAGCAAATTGTACGATTTTCTTCGACAAGTGTGAATTGAAGGTCTGATTGGCCGCTGCTACGCTCGCATCTGGGCGCACGCATCGCAAGCTGCGCACGAACTGATATTAGCCGCTCAATCGGCGCGCTGCGTTACTTTCTCTTTGAGATCAGGCCAAAGGCCGGTGGTCAATTGAGATTTGAAAGCCTGGTTGTTTTCTTTTTACTAATCCGCGATCATTTCCAGCAACGATAAAAGTAAAGAAGAGAAAACACAAACGACCGATGTGCACGCACGCGGTCGTAGCGATCCACAACTGTGACCCAGCGAGCAGGGTTGGGGGGAAACGCAGGAAAGGAATGGGAGGAAGAGAGAGAGAGAGGGGTAAGGAAGGATGGATGGCAGCAGAGAGAGCCTGGTTAAACCACGGGTGGCTACTAAGATTCAAAGTTCAAACGTTTGAGTTTATATTGCATTCAAGAGACCAGAATGAGTTTCAATTGCAACAGTGACCTCACTCTCCAAAATGACGCCGCGGCGGCGAGATGTTAACTACCTCGCGTGGTATACAGGAGGTCGTGGGTTCAATCCCGACCCTGACGGCTGCTGTATATTTGCAGTTTACGTCTCTCTCTCATCATCATCACGGTGGCTAGGAGATGTTAACTACCTCGCGTGGTATACAGGAGGTCGTGGGTTCAATCGCAACCCTGACGGCTGCTGTATATTTGGAGTTTGCGTGTCTCTCTCATCATCATCACGGTGGCTAGGGGATGTTAACTACCTCGCGTGGTATACAGGAGGTCGTGGGTTCAATCGCAACCCTGACGGCTGCTGTATATTTGGAGTTTACGTCTCTCATCATCATCACGGTGGCTAGGGGATGTTAACTTCCTCGCGTGGTATACAGGAGGTCGTGGGTTCAATCGCAACCCTGACGGCTGCTGTATATTTGGAGTTTGCGTGTCTCTCTCATCATCATCACGGTGGCTAGGGGATGTTAACTACCTCGCGTGGTATACAGGAGGTCGTGGGTTCAATCGCAACCCTGACGGCTGCTGTATATTTGGAGTTTGCGTGTCTCTCTCCCTGTGGTGGCGTGGATTTTTCTCCGGGTCCTCCGGTTTTCCCCGCCGCATTTAGAAGCGTGCGCTTCGAGTATTTGGCTGCTATAAAATTCCACACGATGTGCCATTTCGTTGTGCTATCATTTGTGGCCAGGTCGCTTCTGAAAAAGAGCCGTATACCTCAGTGGGCCTTACCTAGTAAAATAAAAAAATAGTTGAGCGTTTTACAAAAAGCAAAAAAAAATGAAATCAACTTACCGGAATTGAAATAGTCATCGGAGCCAAAACAGCAACTGTGTCACATCGGTAATCGAAAATAGTGCACAATCATTCATGATGAAGGACGCTTGTGTTACTCCCGAAACGTCGTGATTTAATTTTGTTGTTTACACTTTTTTTTCACCTACGTGATTTTACCGAAAGAACCAAAGAGTATGGATCCTTGCAGTCACGAAAACTTCAAATCTATAATTAACCATTCTTTATTCATAGACTGATCGGAGTAGAATCACAAGTTCCATAAACATTGCACCGACACAGAGTGACGATTGCACGCGTGCGTAAACGGACAAGGAGTGTTGCGTTAAATTCAAACTCTCGAATCTCAGCGGTGGGGGGAGGGCCTCCAGTCTCTGGCATGGGCATCGCACGCCGTCTCCCCTCCAGCTGTGCCTCCGGACTCTAAAACATTTACACATCGCCCTCGGCAAGCGTCGGTCAACGCTTGAGTGTTTTTGCGCATTCAGATATTCTTGAAAAAAGTTGACGGCAAATTAAAATAACCAATTGAATGCGACACGCGTGTGCGCCTGCAGACTCGGCGACGCTTTCGTTTTCGCTGCGTGGCGCAAATCACAGAGCGGGCGTTCGCACGCGGTGGGATCAAATAACGCAGCTTACCCCGTTACGGGGGACGGCTGCCGTTTGAACTGTTGCGTCGACGTCGGCACTCGATGTCCGTACCGCGCCTTGCCCCCCCCCTCGCCGCGTTGTAAAACTCGAGGTGTCCCGCGATAGGGGTCCGCCCGACTGGCGGCTGTCAACGCGAGGCCACGAGGTGAACGCAAGCGCCGCCGACCTGCAAGGTGGGGGGGCGTTATGTCTGGACAGGAGGGGAGGGGGCCACGTCGCTGCGTGGCTTTCCCAGTTTTGAGCAATTTGCGCGACTTTCGCTATTTAACGTGCACAACAAAAGCGTCACCCCGCTGCGCCAGGCTACGCGGGGGGGGGGGGGGGCAACGTCCCCCGATCTCGGACATGCCGCAGTGACGCCCCGCGGCACGCATTCCAAGGGGGCCCGAGCCGAGCCGAGCTGAGCGGTAGTTGCGTGAAGGAGGACGCGGCCAACCGGCACGGTAACCCCCACGATGCTTTGCCCCCTTTGTGGGAATTTATGCTCACCGAAGGCATTGCCCTGGCCCTGCGTTTTTCAACCACAAGGGGGTGATTTGTGTGCCCCCCCCTGCGTGGATCTTCGATTGCGTAGAACGCTGTGGGCGGTGATGTCCAAGGCTGGAAGAGGCTGTATATTTATTTTTTTATGATTGTTTTATTACTGACAGACCCTTTGTTAATCCACTGCCATATGAAGGCCTCCCGCCCCCCAGCTGTGCAGGGCATGGGGGTTGTTCGACCATATTTCACCATTTTGTGTCAATGAAGACAATGGGGGCTCCGGACCGGTTCAGGTACTGGTCGCCATCCATCGCAGCTGATTCTCACACACGCACAAATCGGGTTCGCCTACCGTGAGCGTTTGAAACAGATTCGATTTTTTTCGGCATCACACTTTTACGCGGCAGCGAGATGAATCGTCCATTCGGATGCCTCGCAGAGGAAGCGGCGAGCCTTCTTGCCCGAGAAGGGCCCGCAGAAGCGGATATCACGGAGCTGGCGCTGAGATCCCTTCGAGGTGACCTCTAGTCCTCAGAGTGGAGGGCAGCGCTCTTCCCATCAGTCTTGCGCGCGACGCAGAGACCGTTGGGGGGCCCGCTGCTTAGGGTTATTCTTGCGTTATGTACGGAATAATTTTCTCGCGGGCGGATTGCAATTTTCAAACTGCTGACCACACGGCCTTTTGCGCGACCTTGTTCCCATCCGTATTGATCCACGTTATATGAAAGCTCTGTGCCTAAGCTGTCCAGTTTTAATTGCGTCTTCGTGTCGGCGTGCGTGACTATGTGTGCCCGTGTGTGTGCGGGGAGCATTCGCGTCGCTGTTAGCGCGTTGCGCTCCGAACCCGGCGACCCGAGTTCGATTCCCGCTCACGGCCAACACCGGTGACGATTATCTGAACCGGTCCTCTGCCTCCCTTAGATCGACTCGGCCTCAGATGAGTGCGATGTGTCAACATTGCCACGAGGGAGACAAAGGCGGCCGGGCGTGGCGCTGTCCACCCACCCCTCGTGTGCCGTTCCGGCCTTTATAGGTGCTCTATAACAGCACTTGCCCCAACAGTCTGTTAAAGGCTATACAGGGGATCTTTGTCTTGTTCCTGGATGTGCCCGGCTGCTCGCTCATTTAATTTCGGCGCAAGTGTCCCAAAAGTTTTACGCAAATACATTTTTTCTCGCGGCTAATGTTCAATGTGGGAATTGGGCCACGACACACGAAGGGCATTAATGTTCACAATTTACGGCACGTGAACGCGTCTCTCAACGTCCACAGATGACTCGGCTTCACCACATCGCGAGGCATTTGTCGAATGACGACGCGTCCGTGGACACTGAAACTCTCGTGATGACTGGCTGTGGCGAGTGTCTTGAAAAACTTGAATCCACCCTTTTCTCGACCGCCCTGCACGCTGTCCGAGGTGAAGACAAAGGCGCAGCCCTGCAACTGCTCACTCACACCGCTGCCAGGCGGAAGGGCCTCCCCGCTAGAGGGAGCTCTGGGGAGCCGATGCCGCGAGTTGAGTGGCCATTGCATGGCCAGAGGTCTTTGGAGGAGGTGGCAGTACCCACACTTTGCCCCCAATGCACATGATCAACGTAGTGTGGTGCAAGGCCGTAATTATAATATATATTGGAGGGGACTCATCCCCCCCCAGTATTCAAATATGCTCAAAATGTCCCCCCCCCCCCCAATATGTTGCTCTAAAATATATTTTTTTATAATAATAATAATTGCTATGCTACGTAAATAAAAAGAACAATTTGCTCAACTTTTCCACAATATCTGGACTTGTCTACATATGAATCATTGCATAGATTTCTGTTCATGTTATTGTGGTTATGGTTGTACTTTATTAATCGCTAATCTCTGCCATTACATACAATGAAACAGGAAAAGGCAAAAAAGAAAAAACAGAGCAATGTAATACAATACACTATTAGACATTATTGTATAAAATAAATAAAAAGTTCATCCCATGTGTTAGTGAATTTTTTAATATTTTAGCCACGAAATGGCAGGAATTTAGTCTTCAAATTAAATTATTTTTTTCTGGGGGGGGGGGGGGGAAGATTTGCCCCCCCCCCAATGTTGACTCCATGGCTACGGCCTTGCTGTGGTGTCACCCCGTTTTGACTGCTGGGTGGGCACAGGCAGCGGGAAGAGGAGAGGGGGGGGCAGGTGTGGAGGTGGATTTAAGAAACGCGCTGCCCCATTCTTTCGACTGCCGTGCCGGGAGATAGACCCGAACCTCCGGCGCCCTGTGGACTGTGAGTGCGGTGCACCGACCACTACATTCGCCCCCTACATATCTTCGTCTGAACGTCGGCGAGTTGCTTGCACGTTACGATGCCGTGTTTAACCGTTTCGCGGCGTAGGCTGCGGTGACGCACGGGACGGATCGCGTCGCACGCTTCGCCGCTCTCCTTCATGCCAGCACAACTCGGGCGCGGAAAGCTCACGAGTAAATAATGGCGACGCGTTCAAGGACGGCTCGAAACAAAAAAAACGTGACCGTGAACGCTTCCAGACTCTCTGCCGAGAAGAGCAGTTGACCGAAACGTCGCCTATTAATTTCTATATTTTTACATTTGCCCCCTTTCAACGCAGTGTCCATTGACGAACACGTCGGGAGGTTTCCCTCCGGGAATAGAAACGCCTGACCGCGAGCAGCAGCAAAGAGTGTGCGTGGCAACGGAGGAGAGTCTTTTGATTACTCGGTGTGCTGCAGAGGTTTCCGCGGTGCGAGCCCAGCGGTCGCCCTGGTTAATAGTGCGTGTCCGTTCGCCCTAGATGCACACGGTGGCACGTCAAATATCCGGTGATGGGGGGGGGGGGTAATTTAACAAACTAAATTAGGGTTAGGGTAGAGATGTATTCATTCTTTTCGATTTAAAGCTTACGTGGCTGCAGGGATTCATCTTCTTGGTTCTTTCGGTAAAGTTACGTAGAAGGGAAATAATAAAATAATAAAAATAAAACATAATAAAATTATTCTCACGACGTTTCGACCACAACGCAAGCAGCCGTCTGTCTTCCCGACAGACCTGTTCTTCACCTGAGGACGGCTGCTTGCGTTGTGGCCGAAACGTCGTGAGAATTATTTTATTATGTTTTATTTTTATTACTTTATTATTTCTCTTCTGCGTGACTTTACCGAAAGAACCAAGAAGATGTATTCATTCATTTGTTCTTCACGCCGCTGAAGGAACGCCACGCCAAACGCACGTGTGTGACCTCTCGCGACAGCGTTCGCGTGAACTGCTCTTGGCTGCCGTACACCGGCGTCACGAGTGATTTGGTTGATACGGGGGGGGGGCCATGCGGGGATGACGCTATTCCTTTGAAGGGTCGCGGTCGTCCGCTTCGATCGTCGACCTCCGAGCGAAGTACGAGGCAGGATTTGAAGCTTTCGTGACTGCAAGGATTCATATTCTTAGGTTTTTTCGGTAAAGTCACGTAGGTAAAAAATTTAAATTAATGAAAGTAAAATATAAATAAAATAAAAATCACGACGTTTCGGAACCAACACAAGCTTCCGTCTTCAGGTGAAACCGTCACAGCACGATAGCTGTATCACTTGATACACTTGATACAGCTATCTTATTTTACTTTTATTAATTTGAATTTTTTAGACTTTACCGAAAAAAACCTAAGAATATGAATAAGTATGAGGCAGATACGCTGGGCCGCCTAGGGCCCTTATTCACACGCTTTTATTTAACTCACTCTGTCTGTTGTTGTCGTTGTTGTCGTTGTTGATGTATCCTCCAATCTTGTAACTAAATTGTAACCCGCTTCCCAATGTGGTATCGACTGCAAACGTGGTATACTTATGTGATACTGATGACAATACTATATTCTATCATTAAAAAAATATATTTTTTTTTAAACAATTTTTTTTTATATGTTATGTTTCGGCTTGGGTCTAATTGTCCACGGTAAACTGACGTTGGCTGTAATTGACCACGGCCCCTTACGTTATGGCAAGCTTCGGAGCCACTTCCTGGAGTCGTGGGAGTTCTTCCATTAATAGCACGGTCAATTTCATTAAAGCGTATTTTTGAAAAAGTTTTTTCAAATATTACTTTTTGTCGCTTGTATTCCCGCTCGCGCTATTATTTTGTGTTGGTGCGCGCGGCATAATTGCGTGAAGCCGCGCATCCATATTGATCAATATTGATCCCCCTCCTGGCAGACTCTACTCGTCTACGAAGCACTGCAGCTTCGCAGTAGCCTTGTTTGCGACGACAATGACGTGAATACCGAAAAGTGTTCAATTATAACACTGGTCAACAAAAAAAACTATTTTTTTCTGGCCTGGACTTTTGCAGCTGTTTTAGACTAATTTCAGGGTGCTGATTCCAAATGTGATCTCAGATTTGCTCTATTCACATCTCATTTTTATGCTATCGGCATACCCCATTTTCATTGATTTTACCCGAAATTAACTCTGTCACTTATGATTGCAAGTTGTTGCGAGTCAGTGACTGCTTTAGTGTTAAAATATGGTGCTGTATTTTTAGGATAGTGTGTTTATAATATCATTTTATGTAGATATTCGCATTTATTTAATATTTTTCTTCTGCAGTTTTTATTGAAAATGCAATATTTGATATCTCAAAAACCTGATGTGATAAACAAAAACTGATGCCAGATTTGGAATCGGCGCCCCAAAATTACCTTAAACCCGTTGGAATACCTTATGCCAGAAAAAGTGTGTTGACCAGTGTTATTAACGTTGCCGTTGCACCGTCTAAGGCCGACGCTCCCGTTTTCCAAAAAGCTCGAAAATATAAACGATGGAATGAAAAACAACATTCTTTATTTCTGGCCATGCGATATACCGTTGAGATTTCGAATTACACTATGTAACACGATTTTTGTGCCAGGGTAGTAAGTGTTATTTTATAATTGCTTATGACTAAAAAGTATAGAAAATGGCCATTATTCCCCGCAAACTTTGCTTTTGTGATGAGGACTTTACGTGAAGGAATGACACAAATGCACACCACGTTTTCTCATTAAAAATAGGTAAATTTCACAATATCACTGTCCTGGTCACAAAAGCAAAGTTTGTGGGGAATAATAGCCATTTTCTGAGACTTTTGAGGCATAAGCAATTAGGAAATAACACTTATATCACACTTTCTTATGATATGTTTGAGACCATGTGGCAACAACTGTGGATGTTTCTACAAAGTGGTACATATTTTATTGACCCCAGATGCATGATGGGCTGAGTCAGACCCCTGGCCCAGGATTGTAACTGGCAACTTTCCAAATTGAGCTCAATACTTTACCACTGAGCCACACAGCCACACCGGCTTAACTGTAGTTGTATACATCAATGTATAAAATGTAATTTGAAAATATGGTACAATCCAAAACACAGCTTACCGATCCCATAATTCATCCCACCCGATGTTTTATAGGTTCACGTTTTATACTGTTATAACTTCCACGGAATGAAAAGCACTCTTACACAAAATGTGAGAGGTCAGTTTTACGGGACAGCATTATCATGACCCGTGTCATGTGACCGGCGTTTCAGCCATCTTCACATGGACAAATGGTTTGGGTTGAAGCAGTTTTATCTTTTCGGTAAATTTGAACACTTTTCGAAAGTGCCGTGTGATTTTTTTTCTAATAAGAAATACACGAAATTCGAATTCATATACACAAAATATCCCTATACCCACATATTTAAATTAACACCCGCAAAAAAAACACGTGTACAAACATGCACACCGACAGCTTGCGTGGATTCAAAGTGTGCTGCGGTTGTAACCACTTTGCGCGGTTACCTCCATGCTTATGACTCCATTTATCATTTACAATGTTACACTTCCCCCACGTCCGAGGGTTAAAGTGAAAAGAGATTAAGTGCGCGCAGCGAATGACTTACGGTGCGACAAGCCCACCTTGTAAAAAAACAGTGCCGGACGATACCGCCGCTACCGCCCGTCATCCTGCGACGCAACGATCCGCCCGCCACCTGGAGCACACGAACCGATCGCATCGCTCCATCTCCCCGGCGGACACCCTCCCGGATGCGGTGCACTCGCAGGGTAGACATGGACGTAAGGTGAATGCGATGGCCGCTTCAAGGAACAATGAGTAGGGTGAATTTAGTGTTTCTGGGAGTAACTATTATCCCCTCACCATTGGTACCTCCTTTGCCAGTAAAAAATATGATAATTGGTTTTTTACCCTTTTATCTGGCAACAAAACTGACACCTTTTAAAAAAAAAAACAATTATCATATTTTGTACTGGCAAATGAGGTACCAATGGTTGTAAATGCTTACCCCGAGCTCTCATGCTCTGATGGTGCATTGTCTTTGAGTTGTGCGCCTTTGGGCGTCATCTGGTCCAACCCATGTGAGACTAGGCTCTAAGGAAAGCTGTCTCGGGTGTGGACCAATCAACTTCAAGGACAGTGCACACATTATCAGAGTTATGTTTTTTGTTTGCATTATGACTGCAGGTATTGTGGTCTATGCAAACATGACTCCTCGTAAAAAGGTGTCAGTTTTGTTGCCAGATAGAAGGGTAATAAAACAATTATTATATTATCCCCTCGTCAATGCACTGCTGGATTAAACCGTCTGCACGCCCTGTGAGTCACGGATGTTGTTTGACCATACCTCACCGTGCTGGTCAATGTTGGTTGGTGAGCGGGGGCGCTCAGCACTGGTCCAGATATCAATCGCCACTCGTGTTCGCCATGGCTGGGAATCGAACTCGGGTTTATACTGGCAGTGTGTGCTAACCAGTGTACCACCGCTCCACACTCCCACTATATTAATCGTTGATAAACATGAGAATACGTTTTTCCTCTTTTATCTGGCAACAAAACGGGTGTTAAGTTGTTAAAACACCAATCTGAAACCTTTCACAAGGAATCAGAGTATGTTTTTTGTTTGCATTTTGACCATAAGCATTGTGGTTAATGCAGACATGATTCCTTGTAAAGAGGTTTCATTTTGGTGTTTTAACAACTTAACACCAGTTTTGTTGCCAGATAAAAGGGGAAAAAACTATTCTCATATTTTCGAACTGGCAAAGGAGGTCCCATGATGTTGCTAAACATTCTAAGTATACAAGTTAGAAAAATCGCGCCACATGCATACATTTTTTGCGTATGTTTAGTTTCTTCTTCTTGGTTCTTTCGATAAAGGCACGTAGAAGGGAAGTAATAAAATAATAAAAATAAAACATAATAAAATAAAAAAAAATGTATTATGTTTCTTTTTATTATTATTTTATTACTTATAATTTTTTATTTTATTATGTTTTTATTTTTTTATTTTATTACTTCCGTTCTACGTGACTTTACCGAAAAAACCAAGAAGATGAATCCCTGCAGTCACGAAAGCTTTAAATGTGTTTAGTTTGTCGTCCTTATCCCGGCACCTCCAATTAGCACGTATAATTGGAAAGAAGTTCAAACATGCATACATACGATTCCATTATGCTTCCCCGAGCATTTCTCAGACGGATTTCATTGCCAGTACGGAAGCCATCGGGGTTGCTGTCGAGGCAAAAAAAATAAAAGTGTTCGCTTCAGTTTGCGTCTCCAAAGTTTGGGCAATATCCTTTGACGGCATTTGCTCGCCCGCCCCGCGCGCTAAAAGGCAAATCCCGAACGGCAACAACGCAACTTTGCGGGAGAGTTCGGTTCATGACGGATCGTCTGTACGCGACCTCCCTCATCCAACAGGAGGCACCGCGGCTGCGATTAGCACGGCGTGCGGTGCGATAGACGATCGGCGTACGTACGTAACGTGGAAACACTTTCAACCTTTGCTGCCAAATCACCTTTGCGAAGAGCGCAGACGCGAGCGCGAGAACGTCGGAGCAAGCCGCACGGCGCCGACAGCTTTGCGCCCTCGTCTCTGTCGTCTCCCTTCCCTCGTTATTTTTGGTCATCATGTCGTTTTTTTTTGGTGTTTAACAAGAAATGTAACATTTACACCTTTTTCCAGTGTAACATGAATACCATTGTGTTACCGCTGTGTTCACAGACAACAACAACAACAAACCCACGCTCAAAAACCCCATTTCTAAATGCCCTCCGTCACTCACATCACACACGGAGGTCACCCTCTGTAGCCCAACGCGTCAAAATTAATGGAACCCACCTCCCCACCCACCCGTCCCCCACCTTCAACTTAGCATCGTGACATTCCAGCCAAATACTGACAGAAACCAGGACCTTGAAGATGCGACAGTGGCTGGATAAGCCATTTCCTTCAATCGCATAATTTGTAGCCCCCATAGATTGCCAGTAAATTGAAAGTGTTGTTGTTCTTCTCGGTTCTTTCGGTAAAGTCACGTAGAAGGGTCGTTGTTGTTGTTGTTCGGAAAAATGGAAGGAACCGGAAAGAGAGGGAGACCTCACAGAGAATGCCTTGATGGCGACATCGTAAGAGATTGGTGCCAGCAAGATGTGGCCACTACTTGAGCATATTGGCACAAGACAGAGGAAAGTGGAAACCAATGCCCATGGATCGTGATGATGATGATGATATCGCCAGTTTCGCATTGTTCACGACAAAGTTCACTGAAGCCCTCTGTATCTTTGGGTCCCTCCCTCCCTCCAGGATGATCCCGGCCACGAGCAAGCGCTTCCGCGTGTCGCAGCTGGTGGGCGGCTCGGACTACGACCTGTGCGTGCTGGCGCTGTGCGCACGAGCCGGCGCGCCCTCGGCCTCCACGCGGGCCCTGGGCTGCGTGCGCTTCTCCACGCCGGCGCCCGTCCGCTCCGGCGCCGACGACGCCGACTGCTCGGGGGCGCTGACGGGGGCGCACGCGGGCGGCACCGTCGTGCTCGTCATCGCGGCGCTCATCGTCGCCTCGCTGCTCGCGTTCATCGGCGTCTACGTGGCGCGCAACCGCGGCGCGCTGGGCCGGGCGGCGCGCGCCGACGGCTGCGGGCGGTGGTGCCCGTCCGCGCTGGAAGCGCGGGACAGCTGCTGCTGCTGCTGCCGCGAGCCGGGCGGCCGCTCGCGCGACGTGGCCAAGAACAACGGCGGGATGGCGCGGTTCCCCAACGGGGGTGGCGGCGCCGCGCCGGCATCGCCGACCGCCTCCTACGATCGCCGGCCACTCCGGCACGACCGCCGGCACCGGCACGCGGAGGAGGCGCCGGCGTACGAGTCCGCCGACTTCTTCGGCGGCACCCGCACGTGCTCCGCGTCGAGCGTGAGCAGCCGCGGCTCGCTGGGGTCGAGCGACGGGAGGTCGTCGGTGACGCCCGACAGCGTCTCGCTGAGCGGCGCGGGGCAGGCCGGGAACGGGACGACGGCGGCGGCTGCGGCGGCGTCGCGCTCCGGCTCGATCGCGACGGCCGGCGCGACCTGCGACTGCGGCGTCCGCTCCGAGATCGACCGCCTGCTCGCCAACGCCTTCTTCTCCCCGGCGTCGCCGCCGCCCCTCGGCGGCGCGCGCCCGGTGTCGGCGAGCGACGACGGCGACCGCAGCACCGTCGACTCGCGCCAGTCGAGCCTCGTGCCGGGCTCGGAGCGGGCGCCACTGCTGGGCGCGGCGTCCTACTCCACCGGCGTGGCCGCTTCGTCAGCGTCGTCGGCGTCGTCTCACGCCGGGCAGCGTCTGGCGCGGCTGCTCGGCCTGCAGTCGGCGGCACCGCTAGCCGGCGCCGTCGCGGTGCTGCCGGCGGCGGGGGAGTTCCCGCGCGGACGCGCCAAGCGGAGCCAGTCGTTCGAGGCGCGCGGCCGGAAGCGCAAGAGCGACCCCGGCGACCTGACGGGCGGGGGCACGCTGCCGCGCAACGCCGACGGGGCGAAGATGGCTGCGCGCCGATCGCTGTGCCTGAGCTCGGAGTGGGTCATGGAGAGCACCGTGTGAGCGCGCCGCGCGTTCTGACTTCGCGAGGCGGCCGCCGTTTCCCAGGAGCAGAGGCCTCTCTCGCTCACTCCAGACAGAGTGTCATCCGCCAACTTGGAGGTTCCCGGATTGGCCTCATGAGCCACCTGCGTAGCCACGAACACCGACCATCATCGCGGTCCATGGATGATCATTGTACTCGACCTCGACGGATCCCAGATGATGATGACGACGACGACAACAAAACCGGGTCGTAACGTTTAAAGAATAACGTCTCGAAATGGCACAGGAACAGAGGACTACTTGTGAACGCATTGCCTCGAGTGGTGTAGTATTACTATTATTATTGCGCGACTGACACTAAAAAACTATTCTTGATGTCCTGGGGGAGACTTCCAGATTTCTCGGGGAGAGCTGCTGCCTCAAAGAGAGGACCTATAAACTTGGACAAATTTGTAACCCCGTTGAAGACGTCGACTCGAGACGAGATGCATCCTGGTAGGCGGTAACTTTTTTTCCTGCGTGTGTTCAGTTTGTTGTCTTTTCCCCCGCACCACGCGATCGATTGGCCACATACGGCGGCACGCGAGAAGATCAGCACATGTACATACCAAGAGCTGTTGTACCTTTCGGGCGTGGACTCGCACCAGAAGGTCGCATCGGTGGGTGCAGGTTCCATTTTGCTACCAACTACTTCGGCAGTGTTCGGTAGATAGCTCTCAGTTTTTTATTATTTATTCAGCAAGCTAGTAGGTTGAAATGCATTGCAGATGTTTGTATTTGTCCCTGTTCAATAGGAATGAATCAGACTTTAAGTAAACGAACAGACGAGCATTACTTGAGGCATAAAAATATTCAAATTTGACAACGTTTTGTAAATTAACATTGAAGGTAGAAAACGGAGGTTTGTATAAATGACTGAATGTGATGTGAGGGAAAGAAATATACAGGCTGGCCCAAAAGTTTGGATGCATAGGGTGATTATATTTATTTTAACAATGCACATCGGGGTATTTAATTTATCTTAATAAATGGTTAAACTGACTTCCATGAACATTGATGCATGCCTGCATTCTCTATTGAAATTAATTCGGGACCTTTTCCCAGATTACACCTGCAAGATTTGAACATTATTTGTTATATCGTCAGTTATTTTTCGTCTCGATTCAGTCAAATGTTCTTTTTCATTTTTAAATGTCATCAGAAAAGGACGAAGGATGCATCAATATGAACAATAGTCGCAGATGAAATGTGAACTTAAAGAATACACAACTGAAATGTTTTAATGCCAGCATGAAAATAAATATGATTACCCCGTGTATGTCCTGAATTTTGGGCCACCCTATATAATCAGTTCCAGTTCATTTATTCAGTGTTCACGGCTTTGGATCAGGTTTCATGTTCATTGGGCCTCATCAGCAAAGACGTGGTCTGGTCAAGTAATACCGGTTGTACAACCTCAATTGTTGAGCATCACGAATGAGCAAACATATTAAAGTTCTGACATTGTAACAGCTGTGTTTTGGGAATACTGAAAGTATATATATTTTTTTTTCTGCTCCGTTTGTGAAATTAAAAAAGGAAAAAACGTTAAAGAACTGAAAATATTCTAAAATATATATGTGTATATCAGTGTGTGAGCCTTTCATCATGTTTGCCGGTGGTATTATATATTTTTTAACTAACCTTTGTTCTACGACATATTAAAAAAAAAAGCAAAAGAAAACGCAAAAGCATCTTGTGTAGTCAAAGCACGTGAGTTTGTTTTTAATTAAAATCCAATGCTCCTGCTGAGTTTTTACATCTCCGTTCACAGGAATATCCCGACTCCCACGGGGAAATTACGTGTGCTATTTGGAACCAAGTGTAATGATCGTTAATTGTTGTTAATTGTTTGACGCACAATAGGCAACACAACGTGAATCACATCGTAAGCAACTCGACGCGGGAAGGCAATTGTACCAACAGTGGGGTGTCAGGCGCATGCCAGATTGTCGGCCGGTTCAATCTCCCGGTGCGGCACTTGAAACAATGGTGCAAGTGTCTTGAATCTCCGACCTGCCTGCCAAGCAGTATGAATCTTGTGTTTTATTTTTTTTATTTTATTATTTCCATTCTACTTGACTTTACCGAAAGAACCAAGAAGATGAATCCCAGCAGTCACGAAAGCTTTAAATCGAAATTCAGTATGAATCCGTTCACCCCGGTGAATCCGGACCAAATACATCCAGACCACATGGCGAGATGTTAACTCCCTCGCCAGGTATGCAGGAGGGCGTGGCTTCGATTCCGACCCTGAGGCCTGTTGTATATTTGGAGTTTGCGTGTCTCTCTCTCCCCGTGGTCGTGTAGATTTTTCTCCACATTTATAAACAACGTGTTTATAAATTACCACTTGATAAGCCACTTTGTTGAACTATCATTTGTGGCCAGGTTGCTTCTGAAAAATATCTTTCTCGCTCAGTGGACCTTACCTGGTAAAATAAAAATAGTTTTTAGTTTCGTTTACTTATTGATACCACCAGAGATGGCAAAACATGAGTTGTACCATAATTTTTACATCGGCAATAGACTATGTTATCACATAGTCCACTTGCGTTAGCCGTGTACAGAATCCGAATCGGAAATGTATTTCCCCAGTGAAGCCCTTTGCGGCAACAAAAAGCTTTTGTTCAAGGGCTACTCGGCCCAGCGGACAACGTAAAATCTGGCATCCTGAAATTGGTGCCGAGCATTTGGCCTGGCGACATGGACTAACCAGGGGCTGTCACTCGTGAACGTCACGTTGCCGCTCGACTACTATCAACAAGGCGGTGTGTTGTGAATTTTGTTGTGTGGAACGGATGGCGGCGACGTGAACGAAATGGGACGAAACACCGCGCGTGAACGTTGAGCGGGGAACTCGAGTCTCCCACTGTGCCTGTTCAGCTGAACGTAATGTTGGTTTCATTATTTCCCCCCTCTTGGCTCTAAGCAGCAGCAGCAGCTGCAGTAGCGACGACACCATCAAGAAACAAAGCAGCCACATTTTTAAACAACAAAGAGGCTGGGAATGGCGAATGAGGAGATCGCAGTCGGGACATGGAATGTAAGAACACACTATACGGTACTACGAAAGAGGTTGGTGCCAGAAAGATGTGGCACTACTTGAGCATGTTGGCACAAGACATCGGAAAGTTTAAACGAATTCTGAAATGTACCGTGGACACCAATGGACCCATGGATCGTTATGATGATGATGGTCCTTAAGGCTTTAGAAGGAAAACATTCATTTTTTGTGCGCAGTACAGTTTTATTTATTATATAGATATTTTTTAATTAACAATTATATCCATTTTGTGCCTTTGACATATCAGAGTAGGGTGATATATTTGTCCTAGATTTGAAGCTTTCGTGACTGCTTGGATTCATACTCTTGGGTTTTATTCAGTAAAGTCACGTAGGTAATAAATAATAATAATAAAATCAAATAACTCAATTAAATCACGACGTTTCGGAGGCAACACAAGTCTCCGTATCACTTGATACAGTAAATTTTGCTGTGACGGTCCCACCTGAAGACGGAGACTTGTGTTGCCTCCAAAACGTCGTGATTTAATTGAGTTATTTTCTTTCATGATTATTTTTAACCTACGTGACTTTACCGAAAAAAATCTAAGACAAATTTCAAACATCAGCAGAGCTACCCACGTGATCATTGCAATGGCACTGCAGATCTTCACGTGATTTTCTTCCAAGGGTTTCCTTTCCGAAGCCAGATCGTAATCTGAGCAATCAGTTGTGCAACCAAAGTCGCTGTCGAAGGAGTTGCGAAACTTAATCTCCTGCTTTTATCCCGCATCTGAGCCAAGTACCAGGGAATCCTCTACTTACAAACGAGTTAGATTCCAGAGATTTGTTCTTAAGTCGATTTGTTCGTGAGTCCAACTCTACTACTGTCGATTCTAAAAGTGTTGTGCGGCCTGTACACTAAACACGCAAATGGCTTTAAAAGTTGTATAATCTCCTGTAGATTCAGATGCCACTGGTTATTCACGTTCTGCAGATGTAGATGCCACCGGTTCTTCATGTTATGTAGATGTAGATTCCACTGGTTCTTCAGGTTCTGTAGATGTAGATGCCACTGGTTCCTCACGTTCTGCAGATGTAGATGTCACTGGTTATTCATGTTATGTAGATGTAGATGCCACTGGTTCTTCACGTTCTGCAGATGTAGATGCCACTGGTTCTTCACCTGCAGCAGATGTAGATGCCACTGGTTCTTCAGGTTCTGCAGATGTAGATGCCACTGGTTCATCATGTTCTGCAGATGTAGATGCCACTGGTTCATCATGTTCTGCAGATGTAGATGCCACCGGTTCTTCACGTTCTGCAGATGTAGATGCCACCGGTTCTTCACGTTCTGCAGATGTAGATGCCACTGGTTCTTCACATTCTGTAGATGTAGATGCCACCACCGCCATCTATTGCGTGGCACTTGAACTTACGACCCTCGGTTCGAACAGGCAACTGGACATCAGGACGGGTTTATTCGTATCTCTGAAAATTCCTATGTCGAATGTTCGTAAGCAGACGAGTCTCCTTTCGTTTTCTCAACGAGTGCGTGTCTAGATGTGAAGCTTTTGTGACTGCAAGGATTCATATTCTTAGGTTTTTTCGGTAAAGTCACGTAGGTAAAAATTTTTAATTAATAAAAGTAAAATGAATATAAAATAAAAATCACGATTTTTCATCACGAAATCATAATTTTTATTTTATATTTATTTTACTTTTATTAATTTTTACTTTTCACCTACGTGACTTTACCGAAAAAACCTAAGAATATGAGTGCGTGTTTGGCTACGCCCCTTTACAGCAGAGCCCCGCCCCCTTTATCTGGTTGGCTCCACCCCCACACTTAAAGATTGTAACAAACCAATCGGTAGCTTGCAAATGTGTCACGTGACGAAATACGTTTGCTAAATATAGCCGAGATCGCTGGAAAAGTAAGATGCTGCCTCTTGATTGCGTGTGCAACTGCACTGCAACTGGTTGCAGAGACAATCCATGCATTCACAGTGAAGTCGTGCAACGTTTTCACTTGGTTGTGGAACTGGCTTACCGCAGCCGCTGGGATATTGCTTCCTTGAATTGCATAAGCAAGTGAATGGTTTGCGCTCTGTTCGTAACACAGTGAAACTTCCCATTATCTGTGAACCGAAAACCCCGATTATCCATGGGTCAGTTATTCCGATGCATTAATTTACACAGGATTAAGAGGAAGAAGCTAAAAGGTTTAGGACCCGTTTTTGTAGATCTTAAGCAGGAATACGAATCTGATTGGAGAGAAGGGGTGAAAGGAGAGGTCTTTACATTCCATTGGCATTAACTGTGAGACGAACTGGCTGCGTAAAATATTTGAAAGGTGGGACTTGGATTTTCTTACTTGTGATAAATGTACTCGTGAAGATAAATATACTGGTGTTCCACAGGGGTGTGATTTTCCACCCACCTACTTTAATGCTGTGCTCAGTAAATGCGTCGGACAAATCCAGACACAGACATTGCAGAAATGTCGGAGAACCACAATGGGTAATTTGCCCCCGAGAAACCTGGCTGAGAATGAAGATGAGATGGATTTGTCAGCTAGAAACCTATAGGGAGCATTGCAGCTTTTAGGTTCAGAAGCTGCATCATCATCAGCAGCAGCAGCAGCGGCACCCATTATAAATCCACTTCTGCACGAAGGCCTCCCCTAAGCCATCCATCACCAACCTCTTACGATGCAGGAATCCACCTCGCACATGACCTGATTCCATCATTCCATCTCTTTATAAACTATAAAAACTAAAATTACCAGGTAATGCCCCCTGGGTTATGTAGCTCGTTTTCAGAAGCCACCTGGCTACCACAAACGATAGTTCAACGAAGTGGCTCATCACGTGGAAATGTATCGCAGCCGAATACTCTGAACGCGTGTTCCTTAATGTGGAGGGAAAAACCGAAGGACCCGGAGAAATTTCCACGCGACCACAGACAGACGGAGAACATGCAAACTCCAAATATACAGGCGTCAGGGTTGGGGTCGATCTCACAACCTCCTGTATACCATCCCCCGGCTCCTGGTTTTGTTAAGCTACTGGTGGAAATTTTGTAGAACCTGGAGGCAACCCATGCAGAACAGGGGGCGAACGTACAAACTCCACACTGAAGAAGCACCCCGAATTGTAACCCAGGCCCTTCTTGCTGTGAGGCACAAGTGTTAACAGATGCGCGCCGACCATCCTGCCCGAATAACACTGGTCAACAAAATAAAAATTCTGGCCTGGACTTTTGCAGCTGTTTTAGACTAATTTCAGGGTGCTGATTCCAAATCTGATCTCAGATTTGCTCTATCACATCTCATTTTTATGCTATCGGCATACCCCATTTTCATTGATTTTACCCGAAATTAACTCTGTCACTTATGATTGCAAGTTGTTGCGAGTCAGTGACTGCTTTAGTGTTAAAATATGGTGCTGTATTTTTAGAATAGTGTGTTTATAATATCACTTTATGTAGATATCCACATTTATTTAATATTTTTCTTCTGCAGTTTTTATTGAAATTTCAATATTTGATATCTCAAAAACCTGATGTGATAGACAAAAACTGATGCCAGATTTGGAATCAGCACCCTAAAATTGTGTGTTGACCAATGTGATCCCAGGCCCCTGTGTTGCCAGCAGTGCCGGATTGTCCTAGTAGCAAAAGTAGCTCAATATGCTACGGGCGCCGCACTTTCAATTGCTTTCAAGCTATCAATTCCGGTTCAGTGAATCTGCACTCGCTCTATTACTATAGTACTATACCGCCTTCAACTTTTATGAACGACTGGGTGTTTAAGGTTAGCGATTTGTCATATTATCCGTCTGTATAACAAGTGAAAAAATACAATAACTTTACTAGGCAAGTAAAAAAATTGTGTTTTAATATTTACGTGTTTTTTTTTTATTTAGGGCCCTTTTATAACATGTGCTACAGGCTCCGCACTCGCTTAATCAGGCACTGGTTGCCAGGCTCGCTGTTCTGGCTAAAAAATAAGCTCTTTGGCTCCACCACCATTATAATACCCTAGGCAAGCTTACCCATGCGTGCGATTAACATATTAACATCTCATGCCTCTGGGCTGTCATCTCTTGTGGAGCCATCACCTCCACCTGTAATAAATTACATTTCCTAGCGCATCCCCCCCCCCACCCCCGTCCTTTGCAGCCTAATTAATGCCGCAATCATCAATCATTCCGCCTTCAAAGCCATAACGCGCAAGCCACCAACGCTGCCATTTCAGAGTTATCTTGTGACACCACCCACTTGAATTGTCGGTCAGAGTATTAATGTAAAACGGTGGGGGGGGGGCTTTTATAGGATTATCTCGGCAGTAGCATCTCTCAGTTTTTTTCTGTTGGCATCAACGACGCCATGTGTAAAATGAAAGCACCGTCGTCATTGTTTTCATCATCTTGCGTTCCGTCCGTTATCTGCGTCAGGGCGTGAAATACAAGCGTCGTCATTTTGCGTGTGAAAGCTACACGTGTCCACCACAACCCGGTCATGAGATCAAATATCTCAGAATGATCACTGAAGTCGGTGCGGACCATATTAATGATATTTTTTTTTTCAAATAAGCAGACAATATATGTCTTCTTCACATAATTTATCTCTCCACGTAAACATTAAAAAATATCTATTTTTACACAACCTCTGAGCTGAATGGCCTTTTGGGAGTGTATATCAGCAGCATTTTTTTCAAGGCAAGCCAACTCTGGACTGGTGTCGACACAGTCATAAGTACTCGTATACAATTTTGCGTCGAATTAGGACCGAATGTCACAAAGTGAGGGACCTTGTCTATAAGATCGACAGTTCGCCAACGTTAATGCAAGAAAAGCCTGAGACACTGTGTTGAAACCACTCTAGAGATTTGCTTGCCTTCTGCCAATGCTGCCGATATTATGCACTCCCCAAATGTCTTTGCCGCTGATGGTTTGTGAAATCAATACGTTTTTTATTGTTTACATGGGAGAGACAGACATGGGGATACAGAGGAATTAGCAATGTGCACTTCCCACCCACTGTATCAAAATAGTTCGATGGTTTATCTTTTCCTAAGTTCGTGTAAGCATTGGTCAATTCAAGAAACGCAACTCTCATCTTGAACAACTTCAATAGTGCTTACTCTTTGATTCTTTCGGTAAAGTCACGGGATACACACATTTCAAACCTTTGAAAACAGTGTGCATCAGCAGCAGACCATGCTTTCCCACCTGATGACGGACGCTTGTGTTGCGCCTGAAACGTCGTGATCTATTTTATTTCATTTTCTACCCACGTGGCTTCACCGAAAGAACCAAAGAGTATGGATTCCTGCAGTCACGAAAGCTTCAAATCCAGATTCAATGGTGCTGCTTGTTGCTGGCCGCTCGGAGTTGTCGGCCTTCAGTCCTGCGCTCAGCATCCGTGCCGGGGGGCATACCAGGTGTTCTCGGCACGGGGTACGAGGTGGCCATGAGATGGCAGTAGAGCAATGGATTCTTAAATCTATCTGTGTGGAGCTTAGAGTACCACCCCCTCGTATGAGTGGGTTTTCTCCGGGTACTATTTATCTCCCACATGCCTCTCAATAATAAACCTATCTCTTTGCAGGAACCTCCTGATTTTCAACAGGTTAACAAAACTTTAACTTATTTTAGTTTTTTTTCTTTCAGGTAAGGCCCACTGAGCGATCTAGCTCGTTTTACAGAAGCGATCTGGCCATCACAAATAATCGCTCAACAAAAGTGGCTTTTACTTGTGGAAATTCATAGCAGCCCAAATGCTCTGACTCACACACTCAGACACTCATCCACTGACTCACATGCTCACTCGGTCACCCACCTACTCACTATTACAGGTCACAAACACTTTCTATTCTTCATGGGACCTCACTATCGCTCCCCTCTACACACACACGATATGAGACTATTTTCAGTGCCGTGTATAAGACTTTTCTTACGAGCTATTTCTGTGTCTTTGGTTTGCATCATATATATAATCGGTGTGTCCAAATCAACCATAAATGCATCCAATTTTCGTCCGATAGCTTAAGCAGGCCTGAACTTGGATCGTTCCCAGATGGGTGACCAACACCGTGCATGCATAGCAGGGTGCTATAGGCGGCTACGTTGTGGCCGACACAGTGGCTGTGTACGTGGTGATCTCTTCACCAGTACAGACCGATCAGAGTGGTGAAGTATGCTCAAATAACCCGCGTGACCCACACGGCGTGGGGTCGAGGAGGGGTAGGCTTCATCCAGCAGTGGATTGAGGACGGCAAAATGATTGGTGGTGATGAGAGCAAAGCACAGCTTTTGTTCTGAACAAACTCTTTAAAAGATAGTCAACGTAAAATCGGGTAACCGTATCTCGAGCTGAGATGAGGCTGCACGTGCCCCATTATATCTGCCAAGCCTTGGCGTGTACAAACCCTGGTCTGCTGGAACTCATTTTCAGGATCATGAAACTCCAATGATTGCAAATGTCGGTTTAATATTTCATTCGTATGTTGAACCAATGAGGAAACTGGGGGGGGGGGGGGGGGGGCGGGGGAATGTTCGTAAACGTATGCGAAAGTGTCCGCTGCAACGTGTAGAATAACAACGCGCACGAATATCGTTCGGCAGCCGTAATTAATTCAGTTTCCACCCCCCCCCCCGCCCCCTCCTCGCTTCATGCGGTAGTAGATGCGTTCCGAACAAAAGGGGGGGGGGCACACAAAGCGAACTCGCTGACGACCAGCTTGTCTGCCGAGCGGTGCATGACAATGCACACACACACAAAGTACGCGTCCCACGTGCGACCACGCGGTAGACGTGTACATTCTTACCATCGGTCGCGTGCATGGGTGAATTCGAACCGCGCATAGTGAATTTTGCGGGTGGGAAAAGGTTAGCCGCGTATACGCGAAATCGCACAAAGCGAACCCGAACCGATGAAAGATTTATGCGCTCTGGTTCATTTGAAGGGACGTTCAAACAACAATTCGAATTTTGAGCGAATTATTGATTCATTTGATTGATTGATTTGTTTGCACCGAAAAGAAACATTAATCCTCAAGCTGTTTATTTTTACGATAATTAACCGCGGGGGACCTTTGTGAAAAAGGGGGAAGGTTAGAGCGTCGAATAAACCGCAACATCGCACACACTGGGTAGTAAAGAGAATACATTCGTCGTGGAAGGCAATATTCAAGGGAATATTTTATTCATATTGCATTTTGCGAGCAATATTTTATCATACCCTTTGGTTCTTTCGGTAAAGTCACGTAGGTAGAAATTAAAAAATATATAAAAAATATTGTGTCGGCGATCATCTCCTCCGCCATAAGCCAGTTGTGGAAATTCCACATTCATGGACATCTACGGGACCACCACGATGCACTGCATGTTGAACTTCTTTCGCACCGTACGTAGTCAACTGGGACAACCGAAGGTGCGGGGGAAGAGCAACACATTTAAACACAAAAAGTGATGTCGTGATGGCGTGATGGTGTGATGCTCCTTGAGATCAGCGAGGTATTGCGGCTCATTTGTAGCAAAGCACTCGGTGTGTAATGAGTTCGACCTCCTGTGTTATTGTTTTTGTTGTTAGAAACATCTACAAATTCCTTCCCTTTGTTCATTTCGGCGTCTCGTATTGAGACGAACGACGAGGGTCCCTCTGTAACTCACAACGCCGCCCCATCGGCACATCGAACCGACGACACTTGGATTTGCAAGTCCAATGCACTGCTAACCATTACAATGCGCAGTCCCTCCCAGAAAGGTGCGATTACAAACATCCAAACCACTGCTCTCTTATACTGTCGTCATGCTCCCGCAGTGCGCACGCAGCCGTTATCATGAATTGAGGTCACGGTTCAAACCCCCGAATTGATGATTTTTTTAATTTGGCTTATTTTCAAAATCAAGTTCCGTTCGTCCAGTTTGTACCGCCTGCTGTACTATCTCTTACCATCGAGGTTGATTCGTTTGTCTCATTTGTTCCGACCAATTTGCCCTGTCTTGTTTATTTCGACCATTATTCTAATGCTAAAAGTTCGCATACCATTTGCATGAATCAAGAATAATGGGGTTGTTCTGTGCAATAATTCCACGCGCGCATGCGCACTGTGAGCCAATTTGGATGTTTAGTTTGTGAACGGCAAGTAGCGGCAGAGATTTGCCTCTTCGGGGGGGGGGGGGGCCCCCATGAATTATTTTATTAAAAAAAAAGCGAGTGTCGAACAAAGCTTTTCTTGCCTATTTTTAGTTAATATTTTTATCAACGACATCTTGAAAACATACCTTTTTAGATTGGCTTTTAATTAGTATGCTCTGATTGTGCTGTTATTATGCTTTTTTTTATTATACGTTTAGTTCATTATCATGTTTCGTTTTTTTATAATTCTTATAGTTGTTTTAAATTGTGTCGGTCGCTTGTATTTTTACCTGTTAAACACTTTGTACTGAATTTTATCCACGAATTGTGCTACGTATGTAAAGTTTGATTTGTTTTGATTTCAAACCCTCAGTGAAGGTGTGTCTTAGAATCCTGTGGTGTTAAACAGGAATCGTTGCGTTATGCATACGTACTTCAGCACGATGGGAGGGGGAGATTTGTTGAAATTGAGTGACACTTGATGAAGTGGAATCTCTCTATCTCCCTCAGTAGTTTTATTTATAAAAATTGGCAACCGTGGATTTTTTTTTCATTTCCACTCAAAACTCATAAGGGAATCAACCTGTGGAAGAAGTGTGGTTCCTGCCAATGGAATGTGGAATTTCCAGGGCCCTCTGGAGAGGCTTCAGGGCCCTCTGCGTACAGGAAAATTTGCAATTTGCTCCGTTGGTAACAAAGGTGGAGAGGGGGGGGGACACACCTTGACTTAACCTTGACTTTCCCAGCAATTTATTTCACCTATTTACAATCAAGGTGCTGAATTTGCAAAATAATGCAAATCTCCGCGGCAATTAATTTACCTCATTAAAACAAAAAGTTGCACCATTATTTGTGCTCGGTAGAATTGGTTTATATACTTTCTCGACTTTGAATTGCTTTGCGCATATCCTTGGCAAAATGTTTTTTTTTTTTTGCCAGGGATAATTAGGTGTGTGTTGGCAGCGCTAGGGATATTATTCCATTATTTTTAAGCAAAACACCTAGATCCGACTGGTTTGCTCTACACGTAATCCAATATAATATTGAAGTAAAGGAGGTAAAAGTGCAGCCCTGCAATTGCTTGCTCACGTCACTGTTTGGCAGAAGGGCCTCTGCTGTGTTGACCTCATCTTCATAAACTGTCCAAGCGTCTCGGTGGGTGTACCCACACTTTATCCCACGGCGCGTGACCTGCCAATTGTGGAGTCCTATTAGCCCGGTTGGCCACGTACGGTGTGAAATAAGTTTAACATTCATGCTGTTAAATTTTGATTTAAAGCTTTCGTGACTGCAGGGATTCATCTTCTTGGTTCTTTCGGTAAAGTCACGTAGAAGGGAAACAATAAAATAATAAAAATATAAAACAATAAAATTCTCACGACGTTTCGACTGCAACACAATGAATCATTATCAGGTGTGAAAAACACGGCAACATTTTTTGAAAAAAGTGGCTGTTTGTTTCTTAACGTCAGCACCACGGACAGCGATCTTGACAGTTGTTCAGATGGACGAGTCCATCTATGTGTTTTTCACACCTGATGATGATTGCTTGTATTGCAGTCGAAACGTCGTGAGAATTTTATTGTTTATTTTTTTAATTTTATTGTTTCCCTTCTACGTGACTTTACCGAAAGAACCAAGAATATGCATACTGTTCATACATACGATCGACCGCGGTGAATCCATTTATCCTACTGGGTGGACAGAGTGGCCCTGGGATTTCAGAAACGTGCCCCATTGTTTAAACTAACCTCTACATACTCTTTGGTTCTTTCGGTAAAGTCACGTAAGTAGAAAAAAAAACTCCTACTTCAGCAGTTTTTTCTTGCCGTGGTTGTCCCACCTGATGACGATTGCTTGTGTTGCGATCGAAACGTCGTGATCTATTATTTTTCTACCTACGTGACTTTACCGAAAGAACCAAAGAGTATGGATTCCTGCAGTCACGAAATCTTCAAATCAAGATTTAGCCTCTAGATGTACGCATGTATCTTGGCTTGCTTTCTCAGTGAATGTAGCCATCCCTGCTCATCGGAGGTGCATGGGGAAGGACAACAAACTAGATACAAAAAATCAGCTCTAAAGAAATGAGTATTCAATTTGGAAATTCGTTGTCCATTTAGATGGAAGTCAAGAGCGCTTAGCATTGCAACACGGGGCATTTGTTTTGCCTTTGTAAAATAGTTTGGGTTTTATTTATTTTTCCGTGGCCCTAATTATGTTTGTAAGCGGTGTAAAAAAACGATCCTTTATTGATGTATATACTGTCTTCATTTTATACGTTATTACTGAAGAATGATATGAACGTGTAAATTAACATTTCAAGTGTCTATACGTGTATAGAGATAATTATTATTGTCCGAGAATAATAAATATTGTGTACAGATTTAATGTACCATACTTTCGTTGTGTTCAATATTACGTACTTGAATGTGTGTTCAATTCAGCACCCTTAATATCACCAATCGGGGATTCTTATCTTAATCCATGCGATTACAAGTGCGATTAATATTCTACAAACGTATGAAAGCCTACTAATAATCCTATTCAATACGAATTATGTAATGGCTGCAAGGGCAACATTTGTACGGCAGATGTTCCACGCTTTGTTTAAAAAAAAAACTTTTAATTCATTACTAAAATCTCTGTTTCATGACCAATTCCCACCTTGCAGTTTTTTGATAATTAATAGAATGTGGTATAAGATTGAAATAACTAATTGGCATAATATTTCAATAGAATTTGGTACAAGATTGAAATATTATAATATTTCAATCTTGTACCAAATTCTATTAATTCACCTCAATGCACACTTCACTGAATCAAACATTTACCGTAACCATGCACCAGTGACCTACCAATTCACCTTTCCTGTGATTCGATGAATTGTGGGCAGAGCTGGCTTACTCCGATTATTTAAGTAGTAATTTACCCTACCAATTATCTGTTCGATTTACATGACTAAATTGCACGGCAATTTTTTTAAAGGAAAAAAGCCTCATCACGTGTCTCTAAGCCTGCCGCCGGTTAGTAGGTGATATCAGAATCAGAATATTTATTTATACTCGAGAAATCTGATGAGCTATGAAGCTCTTTATCACAGATGTCCAGTGGGGGCAGGTGAGAACGTTACACAACAACAAACAGCACAAAAACACGCCAGGAGTGCTTGGTATAGGACAGGTAAGCAAGTTTAACACGGCCTAGGCTTTCCCCACCAATATTATCCATAAGAGGTTTCTATTTGTGGGTTGGATCGCATAAATATAAATGCGTCGTTAAACACGCCGCTGCCTGACACAGCCAATTAGTAAGGTTTGTCACCTAAAAAACACCCATGCCAATTAGTTACTAGTTCAGCACACCGGTGTGTTGGAGAGTAAACCTACAACATTTACAATTTGAGTAGTACGATGTTTCGCCGGTAATTTAACCAGTAATTACGACCAGCATCATCAGGCGAGACGTCGTACTCTAACAATAAATGTTGTGGGTTTGCTCTCCAACACACCGGTGTGCTGGACTAGTAACTAATTGGCTTGTTTTGACTTTAACTTTCGTGACTGCAGGAATTCATACTCTTGGTTCTTTCAGTAAAGTCACGTTAATAGAAAACATACATTTTTTACAACAAAATTTTTTAAATTAAATAAAATTAAACAATCTAGATTTGAAGTTTTCGTGACTGCAGGAATCATACTCTTTGGTTCTTTCGGTAAAGTCACGTAGGTAGAAAATAAAATAAATCACGACGTTTCGGGCGCAACACAAGCGTCCATCAACCAAAGAGTATACAATTAAACATTTAAATAATAAACTAAAATAACATAAAAATAACAAGTTGAAAATAATAAAAGCAAAAAACCCACAATAAAAAAAATGAAAATTTAAAATAATTGTATTTTATTATTTTTCTTTTCTTTTTTAGATTTTTTGTTTTCTATTAACGTGACTTTACCGAAAGAACCAAGCATATAATTGGCATGTTTTGTTTACGTGATAAACCTTACTAATTTGCTGTCGGGTGGTGGCGGGCTAAACGACACATTTATATATTTACGCGATCTAACCCAAAAATCCCTCTGTTGTGGATAAGGTAAACAAACGACTAAAAAATATTACAAATAAAACAAAACTTTTTTAATCATCAGCCGCGTCACTCTGTGCGTGGCTTTTAGGTGGTGGCCATCCTTTTAAAGGGTTTGAATAACCCACCGCAACATACTTTATATGACGGGTTGACTTACTGGATGTATCGTTCCAGCTGTAAATTACTCAAGAGAAGAGGAGAGTGCTTGCTGCCATGGCTCACTCCGAGGTTGACTGCGGCACCGAATTTCTCTTCTGTCGGTGGACAACAACTCCGTCGTAATGGATAGCATCGGTAGAATTGGTACGTCCGGGGAGAAAACTGTGAACCATATATGGCACATTAAGAATGAACCACTCTTTTAATAATCCTTATGTGCTGTGCAGTACATTTATACACGTGTGGACACCAGCATGCGATGACTGAGTTGCGCCTGTGGGGAGGGCTGGCAGGGTTAATGATCAACCGGACGTGTACACCAGTCACGTGGTTAATGGCGACTCGGTTGAAGATTGCTGTGTGTGATGCACGTGCTGTTGCATTCTACAGATTAACCACAATAAATGTCTTATTGGTTCTTTCGGTAAAGTCACGTAGAAGGAAAATAATAAAATAATAAAAATAAAACATAATAAAATAATTCTCACGACGTTTCGGCCACAACGCAAGCAGCCGTCTTCAGGTGGAGAACAGGTCTGTCGAGAAGGCAGAGTCTGGACAGACCTGTTCTCCACCTGAAGACGGCTGCTTGCGTTGTGGCCGAAACGTCGTGAGAATTATTTTATTATGTTTTATTTTTATTATTTTATTATTTTCCTTCTACGTGATGACTTTACCGAAAGAACCAAGAAGATGAATCCCTGCAGTCACGAAAGCTTTAAATCACAATAAATGTGTTTGCCCTCGATTTGGAGCACCTGCCCAACGTCCTTCATTTCGAGTGTGCAACATATACGTTTCCGAGATAGAGGTGGAGGTTACGTCCGGATGTGTATGTACCAGAGGCAGAGGTGGGACAAAGTCATTGTTATGCAAGTCCAAGTCGAGTCGCAAGTCATCAAATTCATGACTCGAGTCTGACTCGAGTCCAAGTCACATGACTCGAGTCCACACCTCTGACCAGATGTGTGGACTCGATTCATGCGACTTGGACTCGAGTCAGACTCGAGTCATGATTTTGATGACTTCAGACTCGACTTGGACTTGCCTCATCTTTGACTCGACTTGACTCGGGACTCGAGAGCAAAGACTTGAGACTTACTTGTGACTTGCATAACAATGACTTTGTCCCACCTCAGAGGTGTGGACTCGAGTCATGCGACTTGGACTCGAGTCAGACTCGAGTCATGATTTTGATGACTTCAGACTCGACTTGGACTTGCCTCATCTTTGACTCGACTTGACTCGGGACTCGAGAGCAAAGACTTGAGACTTACTTGTGACTTGCATAACAATGACTGTCCCACCTCTGGTATGTACGCATGTTGAAGCGCATCTGAAAGCACGTGATGCGGTGACCGCCGATGTCTGAACACTGATCCAGCCCTGCTGACCTCATGCCCTCGAGTGAATGTTTGCCGCCTGAGAAGGTAACTCACTTGAAGCAGGCATGATCAACAGAATCGATGTTGGGTTTTTTTTTATTTGTTGTTGCACTCATATCGAACCAAGTAAAAATTCTGAAGATGGTGGCCAAGGCATGGTTTTGTTTGCATGGGCCCTGGTGCAAGGAACGAAATGGGAACCACTGTGAAATCACCCACCGCCTCTTTGTTGATTTGGCACCAAGTTGTCTAAAGTCGTGTGGGGAGGGAAGGGGTGGTGGCAATGCTTGCTATGTTTATTCCAGTCGAGTAATTTGCAGGTCATGTTTGCACTTTTTCTTTTGTTTTAGAAAGTTTGGACCAAAACGCCCGCGCACTGTAAGCGTGCTCTTTGCGCGATTCACACCCCCCACGGCATATTTGATTATTATTTCTAGATTTGAAGCTTTCGTGACTGCAAGGATTCATGTTCTTAGGTTTTTTTCGGTAAAGTCACGTAGGTAAAATTTTTTTAAAATTAATAAAAGTAAAATAAAAATAAAATAAAAATCACGACGTTTCGGAGGCAACACAAGCTTCCGTCTCCAGGTGGAACCGTCACAGCACGATAGCTGTATCAAGTTGATTATTATTATTGCTGTAACTAAAAAAATACACGACGCCCGTTACAGCACGTTGCATAGGCTTAAGCCAGGCGACATCGGTCCAAGGAAGGCAATTCCAGTGTCACTGAACCATCCAAGAGAAGGGCAGGGAGGGGGGTTAAGGATGGGTGGGAAAGGGGGCACCACTAGCCCAGGTCTGGTGGGAACATCACGACGCGGGGAAGATGGATTTTTAAATCAAGTGTGGGGGTGGCGAGCGGAATAATTGGGGAACGGGGAGGCCGTGGGGTTGTGTTGGAGGGTAAAACCCCGCTCGATGAGGGAAATCCCGGGTATGTGGAGAAAAGAGAGGGGGGGGGTGGCGAGAGGGGTGGGTGGGAGGAGTGTCTACCCCACAGGATCTTTAAATTCCACTTCGAGGCACATGTTTAAAGTAGCAATACACCTGCGGTATTAATCGGGGCGGACGCCGGATGCAAGTTGAGCTTTCGAGTGAGCAGTCTCCACCACGACTCGACATTTATGCCTCTGAATCGACGGCGGCAGAATGACAGACACGTGGCCGAACCGCGATCAAGAGTGCACGTCGTAGAGCAGGGAGCGGTGGCACAGTGGTTAGCGCACTGTGTCCTGACGCGGGCCACCGAGTTGTATTCCTAGCCACGGCGAACATCAGTGGCAAGTGATATCTGAACCGGTCCTAGACCCCCCCCCCTACTCTTAACCCCCACTACCACGACTTCACCATCACAGATTGGTCAGCGTGGTGAATTATGGTCGAGTGTTGATGCCTTCATCCCAGCAATTAGATTGCGAATAGGGTTGTACAGCTACATTACTATCTACATTATTGCGTTTATTATGATGATGATGATGATTATTATTCTAGATTCAAAGCTTTCGGGACTGCAGGGATTCATCTTCTTGGTTATTTCGGTAAAGTCACGTAGAAGGAAAATAATAAAATAATAAAAATAAAACATAATAAAATTATTCTCACGACGTTTCGACCACAACGCAAGCAGCCGTCCTCAGGTGAAGACCAGGTCTGTCGGGGAGACAACGGCTGCTTGCGTTGTGGCCGAAACGTCGTGAGAATTATTTTATTATGTTTTATTTTTTTTTATTTTATTATTTCCCTTTTACCTGACTTTACCGAAAGAACCAAGAAGATGATGATGATTATTCTAGATTTGAAGTTTTCGTGACTGCAAGGATCCATACTCTTTGGTTCTTTCGGTAAAGTCACGTTGGTAAAAAATAAAATGAAAAAAAAATCACGACGTTTCGATTGCAACACAAGCAATCATCATCAGGTGTGAAAATCACAGCTAGAATTGTTTTACTAAAGTGATTTTTACTTAAGTGAGCTGTGATTTTCACACCTGATGATGATTGCTTGTGTTGCCATCGAAACGTCGTGATTTATTATTATTTTCATTTTATTTTTTACCTACGTGACTTCACCGAAAGAACCAAAGAGTATGATGATGAGTATTGTTGTTGTTGTTCTTGCATGGTGTCCCCTCGAGTGATACGTCGTATAGACACGTGCAAGTAGTTCTATTGCGTCATCTTCCAGGTCTGTTCCCGTCCACGATATGGGTCCCTGTGGCTTTCGTCGCATGAACTTTACACAACTGTCAACCCACACGGTTCACCTCGTATTCTTGTGCAGGGAAATTGAGTTTTCAGGTCCATACGGCGCACAGCCGTTTCAATACGGGCCAATTTTGTATTGCCTATTTGTGTTTCTCCCTTGTGATGGGACTTTGTAGGATAAACGTTGAGATGCATAAGGGGACACGGGGTGACCAATAAGGTGTGAATTGGTCTGTAATAAGGTAGGGCACTGATAAGGGGTTGACAGCTATTATTTTCTGAAGTGAAATTTCCCCATTAGTTCGCACTGATTTACATTGTAAACTAAGGGGGGGGGGGTGTGGAAGGGGTGGAATGTCACCGATGATATTTGATGTAACCAACCGCAGGCACACTAATAAAGTTCCAGAAAGGGACATTTATTTGTCTTGTTACGTGACTCCAAGAGCAAAATGTGTCCGTAACTTTTGGTACATATAAAAAATATATTGAATTCGTTCGCCGTGTATTTTAATACTTTTGCAGCTAGGGGTTTTGCTATCACGTGGAGTGTAATGGCCGCTCAGAAAGATGCATGAACCACACTGTACGGTACTGTAAACATATAACTAAACTGAAAAGTTCTAATTATGCTCAAGTTTCCCATAAAACGTGACTTTTAGAAACGTATTTTTTCCACTGCTACATTTATGTTCAAGAATAAAATAGATGTGAGCACATTTTTGGGAAGATTGCGCAATTAAAAAAAGTTTTCGATGTTTGAATGCTCACCTTTTTGCGTGTGTGTGTGTAGTGTAGCGGTTAGCGCGCTGCGCTACGAACCTGGGTACCCGGGTTCGATTCCCGCTCATGGCCAACACCAGTGACGATTATCTGAGCCGGTCCAGGGCCTCCCCCAGGTCGACTCAGCCTTAATTGAGTACCTGGTGTGTAAACACTAGGGCGACAAAGGCGGCCGGGCGTGGTGTTGGCCACCCACCCCCTCGTGTGCCGTGCCGGCTTTTATAGGTGCCCACTAAGAGCACTTGTCCCGAAGTATGTTAAGGCTATACAGGGGATCTTTGTCTTTGTATGTAAATAAACACAAAAATGGTGCATGCAGACTTGCCGGTTGCATGTGTAGTGTTTTTGGTTTCATATAAATGTCTATTAACGAGCTCTGTAACGTTTGTAGGCATTCCTTTGAAATTTGAAGAAAATATCTGCAATTAACAAAGACTGCATCTGTTAAATCCTCCCAAGTGCAAATGTCCTGGGCATTGCGTTGGTTATTGTGTAGCTTAATTGTGTGTGGTTTTTTTTACGTGTGCGTGTTTGTGCGCGCACGTGCTGATTGCCAGATTGAAACATTTTGAACTTTGTGTTATTTCAGGACAATTTCGAAACACATTGATCCCATATGCATACAATCCAGCGACACTCCGGTCATCGTGCCAACTCCGGTCATAAAGAGGCTTTTGGCTCCTGCCATCGAACAAAAACGGTGGTCACCGCATCGCGCGGCACTTCTGCGAGACGTCTGGAACGCTCTCCCATATTAGTAAGCTACTGGAGCTATGCACTTTTAAATGATATAGATTAACAACTCACTTCTTTAGGACTGCTTTTTGTGTTGAAAGCGTTGTCCCCCCGCACCTGGGATTAGAACGGTTGGCTATGTGCCAAAGACGTTCAACAAACATGCAATTCCTACCTGCAACAATTCACACCACCACCCCTCGTTGTGATAGGACGAATCGCCACTCCAGAAAATATGTTTAAAATTATAGATTATATATCGGGCCTTCACTGAAAGATGATAAGGTGTCATACAGGTACATGTGCACAAGGTAACACTCCATAAATACAAAAAATGTGCTCTTACGATAATGTAAAATTTGGCTAAACAGTGCAATGTGTGTCTCCAGTGAGCATGGATGCTAATTGCAAATCAACACGAGTCAACTCTCAATTTTCAGGGGTAATTGGCAGGATGGTTGGCCTGGATATAACCAAAACACAACAATAATAATGCATTTATGCTGTTTAATAATGCAGAGTGGGTGTGACGATGTACAAGTGTGGCCTGCTGTTGTTGCTTATTAAAAGTAATCAGGTGTTTGCTTGTTGACGTTTGCCGTCCACATAGCCACTGAGCCACTGACCCTGGACGAGTTATGGGCAATAAGAGATTGTGTTTTATTGCAACCAATGGTTCATTCGGAAGTACTGGTGAAACCGCAACCAGTGCAATCTGCCCATATAATATTATCCTATCTTGTACAGCTACATATAGCGCCTTATTCAAAGGCACTTTGCAGCAGTTATGAAATTCAACGTAAGATGGTATTGGTTGAGATAAAGAGTGGGGTTGTTTCGGCTCTTCTTGTTATTTTTGGTTTACCGAACCCGACCATGGAAGTCCGGTTTACCATGGCAGTCCAGTTTACCATGGGAGTCCAATTTACCATGGGAATCCAGTTTACCATGGGAGTCCAGTTTACCATGGAAGTCCAGTTTACCATCGGAGTCCAATTTACCATGGGAGTCCAGTTTACCATGGGAGTACAGTTTTACCATGGAAGTCAAATTTAACAGGAAAGTCCAGTTTACCGTGGAAGTATAATTTACCATGGGAATCCAGTAGACCAGGGAAGTCCAGTTTATCATGGGAGTCCAATTTACCATGGGAGTCAAGTTTACCATGGGAGTCCAGTTTATCATGGGAATCCAATTTACCATGGGAGTCAAGTTTACCATGGGAGTCCAGTTTATCATGGGAATCCAATTTACCATTGCTTGGCCAATTATTGGCATCGGGCTGACTGCATGGCAGTCTTTCAGCTTGCCTGCGAGTCCTCGGTGATTTTGAGACGCGATTTGCATGAACGACGTGATCTAAAACCAATTCGCGATCAGCACTTTTCTTTTGTGAATACGATTGGTGTCGAGTGTAATAGTACGAGCATTGTCACAGTGTGCAAACACTGATCCTCCTCGCGCTGTTATTGTGCCGCGTGTTTTAGAATTGAGATGTTAATTATAACTTTTAGAATTACGGTTTTGACATTTTTTCCCCACCTAAGGTCGTTTTTCATCTGGTTTTTTTTTATTGCGGGATTTTGAGATTAAAACGATGAAATGTATATAATTTTCATTGCTTAAGAATTAAATTACCTTATTTTAAGCCATATTTCAATTTAATCGTTTTCCAACGTGAGCGTATTAGTACATTTACATTTAAATCATTCACTTTCAATCTTTAAAAGTCATATTTAATCATTGCGGTGTTCAGTCATTAGCATTTTCATAAACTCTAATCTTTTAAGTACATTAATTTTTTTCTTTTCAAACTGTATTCATAAAACCTTAATCACATACTTAAATGAATCTGGTCCCAATAATTTTCATTTCAACATTTTACAAAATGCCATTCTATACAGATCACAGCAGAACGATTATTCTTTTCTTTGTGCACAACAAAACCTTGACGTCTTGAGGTTCGCGAGGATACTGCATTGTGATGTTTGATCGATTTAAAACCAACACATATTCTACTTTGCTTGGGAAAAAAAAAAGGTGAAAGGCACAGGCGCAGCCCCTGCAACTGCTTGCTCACACAACTGCTGGTGGAAGATCCTCCGCTAGAGGGCACTCAAGAAGGTCCCTGTAGGCAGATGTCTGCTCTTCTCTTCCCAGCTGGCCTGACGTCTCGGATTCGGTGGGAGTACCCACATTCTACCCCACCACACACACACACACCGATAGACTTACACTGTGGGTGCACACATTTATACTGCTGGGTGGACAGAAGCAGGGAGGGGGGTTGGGTGAAGAGGTTGGGGGGTTTAAGAACATTGCCCCATTGTGTTAACTGTCACGCTGGCAGGTCAACTCCTCTGGTTTGCAAGTGCACTGTGCTCAAAGACTGGTTCAGGCATTGCTCAGGTCACACAAGGTTCAACTTGGGTCACAGGGTTCAACTTGGATCACAACGTTCAACTTGGGTCACAAAGTTCAACTTGGGTCACAGGGTTCAACTTGGGTCACAGGGTTCAACTTGGGTCACAGGGTTCAACTTGGGTGACACAACGTTCAACTTGGGTCACAAGGCTCAACTTGGGTCACAAGGTTCAACTTGGGTCACTAGGTTCAACTTGGGTGACACAACGTTCAACTTGGGTCACAAGGTTCAACTTGGGTCACAGGGTTCCACTTGGGTTACAGGGTTCAACTTGGGTCACAGGGTTCAACTTGGGTCACAGGGTTCAACTTGGGTCACAAAGTTCAACTTGGGTCACAAGGTTCAACTTGGGTCACAGGGTTCAACTTGGGTGACACAACGTTCAACTTGGGTCGCAGGGTTCAACTTGGGTCACAAGGTTCAACTTGGGTCACACGACGTTCAACTTGGGTCACAAGGTTCAACTTGGGTCACACAAGGTTCAACTTGGGTCACAGGGTTCAACTTGGGTCACAGGATTCAACTTGGGTCACACAAGGATCAACTTGGGTCACAGGGTTCAACTTGGGTCACAAGGTTCAACTTGGGTCACAACGTTCAACTTGGATCACAGGGTTCAACTTGGGTCACAAGGTTCAACTTGGGTCACACAAAGATCAACATGGGTCACAGGGTTCAGCTTGGGTCACAAGGTTCAACTTGGGTCACACGACGTTCAACTTGGGTCACAAGGTTCAACTTGGGTCACACAAGGTTCAACTTGGGTCACAGGGTTCAACTTGGATCACACAGCATTCAACTTGGGTCACAGGGTTCAACTTGGGTCACAAGGTTCAACTTGGGTCACAACGTTCAACTTGGGTCACAGGGTTCAACTTGGGTCACAAGGTTCAACTTGGGTCACAGGGTTCAACTTGGGTTACAAGGTTTCAATTTGGGTCACAACGTTCAACTTGGGTCACAGGGTTCAACTTGGGTCACAACGTTCAACTTGGGTCACAGGGTTCAACTTGGGTCACAAGGTTCAACTTGGGTCACACAAGGTTCAACTTGGGTCACAGGGTTCAACTTGGGTCACACGACGTTCAACTTGGGTCACAAGGTTCAACTTGGGTCACACAAGGTTCAACTTGGGTCACAGGGTTCAATTTGGATCACATAGCGTTCAACTTGGGTCACAGGGTTCAACTTGGGTCACAAGGTTCAACTTGGGTCACAAGGTTCAACTTGAGTGACAAGATTCAACTTGGGTCACAGGGTTCAACTTGGGTGACAGGGTTCAACTTGGGTCACAGGGTTCAACTTGGGTCACAAGGTTCAACTTGGGTGACACAAGGATCAACTTGGGTCACAGGGTTCAACTTGGGTGACAGGGTTCAACTTGGGTCACAGGGTTCAACTTGGGAGACACAACGTTCAACTTGGGTCACAAGGTTCAACTTGGGTCACAGGGTTCCACTTGGGTTACAGGGTTCAACTTGGGTCACAGGGTTCAACTTGGGTCACAGGGTTCAACTTGGGTCACAAGGTTCAACTTGGGTCACAGGGTTCAACTTGGGTGACACAACGTCCAACTTGGGTCGCAGGGTTCAACTTGGGTCACAAGGTTCAACTTGGGTCACACGACGTTCAACTTGGGTCACAAGGTTCAACTTGGGTCACACAAAGTTCAACTTGGGTCACAGGGTTCAACTTGGGTCACAGGATTCAACTTGGGTCACACAAGGATCAACTTGGGTCACAGGGTTCAACTTGGGTCACAAGGTTCAACTTGGGTCACAACGTTCAACTTGGATCACAGGGTTCAACTTGGGTCACAAGGTTCAACTTGGGTCACACAAAGATCAACATTGGTCACAGGGTTCAGCTTGGGTCACAAGGTTCAACTTGGGTCACACGACGTTCAACTTGGGTCACAAGGTTCAACTTGGGTCACACAAGGTTCAACTTGGGTCACAGGGTTCAACTTGGATCACACAGCATTCAACTTGGGTCACAGGGTTCAACTTGGGTCACAAGGTTCAACTTGGGTCACAACGTTCAACTTGGGTCACAGGGTTCAACTTGGGTCACAAGGTTCAACTTGGGTCACAGGGTTCAACTTGGGTTACAAGGTTTCAACTTGGGTCACAACGTTCAACTTGGGTCACAGGGTTCAACTTGGGTCACAACGTTCAACTTGGGTCACAGGGTTCAACTTGGGTCACAAGGTTCAACTTGGGTCACACAAGGTTCAACTTGGGTCACAGGGTTCAACTTGGGTCACACGACGTTCAACTTGGGTCACAAGGTTCAACTTGGGTCACACAAGGTTCAACTTGGGTCACAGGGTTCAATTTGGATCACATAGCGTTCAACTTGGGTCACAGGGTTCAACTTGGGTCACAAGGTTCAACTTGGGTCACAAGGTTCAACTTGAGTGACAGGATTCAACTTGGGTCACAGGGTTCAACTTGGGTGACAGGGTTCAACTTGGGTCACAGGGTTCAACTTGGGTCACAAGGTTCAACTTGGGTGACACAAGGATCAACTTGGGTCACAGGGTTCAACTTGGGTCACAGGGTTCAACTTGGGTCACAAGGTTCAACTTGGGTCACAAGGTTCAACTTGGATCACAGGGTTCAACTTGGGTCACAAGGTTCAACTTGGGTCACAGGGTTCAACTTGGGTCACAAGGTTCAACTTGAGTCACACAAGGTTCAACTTGGGTCACAGGGTTCAACTTGGGTCACAGGGATCAACTTGGGTCACAAGGTTCCACTTGGGTCACAAGTTTCAACTTGGGTCACAGGGTTCAACTTGTGTCACAGGGTTCAACTTGGGTCACAAGGTTCAACTTGGGTCACAGGGTTCAACTTGGGTCACAGGGTTCAACTTGGGTCACAGGGTTCAACTTGGGTCACACAAGGTTCAACTTGGGTCACAGGGTTCAACTTGGGTCACAAGGTTCAACTTGAGTCACACAAGGTTCAACTTGGGTCACAGGGTTCAATTTGGGTCACACATCGTTCAACGTGAGTCACAAGGTTCATAGTGCAGTTCATGAACCACTGTGCCACTACTTCTACACATTGGTGGTGGTTACAATATTGATGTGTGCACATGAATATCCTCAAAAGCAAGGAGGGGACTTTCATGTTAGATTCTTTACAAAAATGTGACCACAATGCGTGCTATAATTTTAATTTACGTCGCTGACAATGGTCAGCAGCATATAAAAAAAGAAAAACTGATATTCCAATTATCTGACATGGTTACAAGGTGCTTTCCGTTCCCAAAAAAAACACCCTGCTCAAAGTTACAATGCGGGATTTATGCTTTTGTTCTGACACCCAGAATAAATCTGCGCGTACGCCCGATGCTTAATTTACACGGTCGTCTAAATTGAAATACAATACCGATCGTAAATACTGATTTCTTGTCTTAGCTTTAGTATAATAAAGCAGGACCTCATCGTGTGGCAACTCAAAGGCCATTCGCTGTTGGGCGGCATGTACATGCAAAAGTAGTGTTTCATTTGCAGCACAATTTTACCTTCACGCAAACAATTATGAATGCTGTTAAGATGCCCTCCCAAAGGGGTGTGCGACTGTTGGGTTACGTGGAAAAAATAAATCCGGCAAAGAGGCGTTATTTGTATTGTCATGAGTTTTCTCCACAATTACACTTAATGATTGTTGTGCATTATATAGTTTCGATTTGAAGCTTTCGTGACTGCAGGGATTCATATTCTTGGTTCTTTCGGTAAAGTCACGTAGAAGGGGAATAGTAAAATAATAAAAATAAAACAATATAATTTTGATGACGATTGCTTGTGTTGCAATCGAAACGTCGTAAGAATTTTATTGTTTAATTTTTATTATTACATTTTTACCGAAAGAACCAAGAATATTATTATATAGTTGCCTGTCAAACTGGGACCCGTGTCTTCTAGAGAGTGTCCTTGCCTATAAACACAGGGGCAGCTCCCCAGCACTGGCTCAAGCAAAGCCTGACTGCTGATGAGACACTGCACGTTCAAACCAGTCCAGAGTTTGCGAGTATTGAACCAATGCGCTGCTGATAATCGATTCGCACTCTCAGGAAGCCGCGTAGCTAATGGATTGTATGAAAAAAATACCTTTACTCTTTGGTTTTTTCGGTAAAGTCACGAAGGTAAAACATTTTTTTTTAAATACCTTAACTTTAAATACCTTTACTCTTTGTTTTTTTCGGTAAAGTCACGTAGGTAAAAATTTTTTAATAAAAAAAATACCTTAACTTGGTTTGTCTCAAGCAAAGCCTGACTGCTGATGAGACACTGCATGTTCAAACAAGTCCAGAGTTTGCGAGTATTGAACCAATGCGCTGCTGATAATAATCGATTCGCACTCTCAGAAAGCCGCGTAGCTAATGGATTGTATGAAAAAATACCTTTACTCTTTGGTTTTTTTTCGGTAAAGTCACGTAGGTAAAAAAAAATTGGACAAAAAAAAATACCTTAACTTTTTTTTTAAATACCATAACTTTTTTACGTGGAGAGAAGGAAACTTATTTTTGGTTTCCTTTGCAGATGTTCATCCTGGAAGCCCACGACTGCGAAACGGTCTCCCGTCTTCAGCGAGGTACCGCTGTTTTACCCCGCTGGAACCTTAACGCTTTCCAGCTAATCTTGAGAGTGTCAATGATATTCGCTCCGTCCCATCCGTCTGTCTCTCCGTCTGTCCTTCCGATGTGAAGATAATCTTGCGTCAATAATCGGGGGCCTATTGTAAAGTGGTGTTTACATACAGGACTTGCCCGAGAGACAACTTGTTATTGCAGGGTTCAACCGTGGCTCTATCAGCACGGTTGGCTACGTGCGGTGCGCAAGAAGTTCAACGTAACATACATGGCTGATGACGTCATTCATCACTTGGCATCAACTTCTTTTTAGTTTAAAATGGGCAAAGCCATGCCGATTTAGATGGCATTATGCCGTGTGATAATGTCTCCATCTCTGTACCACTCCGCTACCCCCTTCGTTATATAACTCGTATGATGATTGTTGAAAAAATACTGGAATGTATCTGTCAGTAGTAATTTACATCGATGAGCGCGTAACGCCGAAAAGCTAGGTTATCACGAATGCGGCATCTCAAGCGAGTAATCGCAAACAACCAACGATCTCGTGAAGCTGTCCCACAAACCGCGGAGGCTTTCGTTGCGAAAATGGGATCCCCCGTGCCGATTCTTTGGTACAATGCTCAATCTTTTGAATGACAGTCACTCTCATTTTTTGACAAACATCCTTCAATCAATCAATAGTCAATCGATAGTGGGGGGATGATAAGACTTAAACGGAGGCGAGAACCCGCTTCAGTACTTTCTGTAAAACATCCTGTGAGGATTGTATCCCCTGCCGTATGTCTACAATGCTCCCACCGACTAGAGGGCTGAATGTGAAATCCTTGATAGCACAAAGGAGGCGCTCGATGTTGCAGACAGCTTTCATTCAGTCGAGTCTCTCTTTTCAACCCGGCATGAGAAAGAAAACGATTAAAACTAAATGGTGTTTTCGGAAATAAATTCCAGGCCGGCTTAACTTTTTGTTTGTGTGCAAAAGTCAATCGGGTTTTATTTTCATTTATTTACTCTCTTTGGTTCTTTCGGTAAAGTCATGTAGAAAGAAAAAATAAATCAAATAATAGCATACGACGTTTAGATTGCAACACGATCAATCATCATCAGGTACAAATTAAAGAGAAAACAAACCTAGTAAACTCAGAAATATAATTCAATACAACACAGAGAGTCGGCTAACATAACAGTCAACACCCTACCTGGTTGATTACGTTCTTCCAAAGATTGCTAAATTTCAGAGAGAGACAAAACACAGACACGGAGACACATAGACAGACACGCATGCAGAGAGATAACATGTATTTACTCCTTCAGCCGTTGTGGCCGGGGTTTAAGAACGAACTTGTGCTTACATTTGCAGCGGTAATCTTAATTTTAAAAAATTAACCCGTAAAAACAAAGTTTTTCACTATAAATCCTTTATATGCGTGGCGGCTAGAGTCCTCTCGTCCTCTGGCTTGAGATGGCTGCCACCTATGGGTCAGATGATTGCCTGCCACCATTAAGCAATTGGTAATTAAATATAAAAAAAAATTCCTAAAATGTTGAAAATTTTGGAAAAAAAATTTCACGAAAATAAATTGTCACGCACAACGAGTCTGTGTGCAAAATGTCAGCTCGATTGGATCACGGGAAGTGGGATAAAAAACGACCGAAAGATTTGCACGGTCGTAAGCGCGCAAGCAAGCAAGCAAGTGAACTTAATATAAAGGATTTAAAAAGCGTCTTGGCTCGCATCAAACGGCACCTAATGTGCTCACGTTTTACGTCGCAGATGGGTCCACTTAGTCCTTTGCACGCACGCATAATGCACCGCACAAATGCAATTGTGTAGAAGACTGTTGGACGTCTGGATGGCTATATCGATGCCTGCACTGGAGCACTGACCGAGCACAAATCCTGGGGTCAGAAAGGGTGGCTCAGCAAATACTAACGCTACATTCTCGAGTGTAACTAACTCGCTATTTTGATTTAAAGCTTTCGTGACTGCAGGGATTCATATTCTTGGTTCTTTCGGCAAAGTCACGTAGAAGGGAAATAATAAAATAATATAAATATTTTTTATAAATATATTAAGAAAAATATTAGACGATAAAACTTTTTTATTTTTTATTTATATTATTTTATTATTTCCTTTCTACATGACTTTACCGAAAGAACCACGAATATAACTCGCTATTATTAACTATTAACAACTATTAAATAACCATCACCTCGGCATGCAGTTAGATTATTTTGCTGCTGTACATTTCCACACGATGAGCCACTTTGTTGAGCTATCATTTGTGAGCAGGTCGCTTATGAAAATAAGTAAATATCTCAGTGGCCTTTACCTGTCAAGATAAAAAATAGTATCGCTTTTTTGGCATTTTGTTTTGTAAGTGAACTGTTTACCTTTCCTATACTTTGCACTCCTATCGTGGTTGTTTGTACTGTTTGATCTTGTAACGTTCTGACCCGGCCCCTACTGGACCTCTGTGAAAAATAACTTCAATTATAGCCCATCGAATTCCTCCGGGCTGAATAAATATTCCGATTCTGACGTCTCGGCCAGGTCTCTTGCGATCGTTTTAATTGCCCGAAAAAATGTGCTGTTGTGTCAGCGTGACCCGCCACTCCCCGCTCGGTTCAAGGAGCTGCTGAAAGTTTCAACTTCGCTTCGTCTCGGCCTCCTGTGGTGCCCGAGCTTGTGTCCGTTCATCATTGCACGCGGGAGCTGAGCCGTAATTGCGCGACATTACTTCCAGCAATGCATCATGAACTTTCAGTATTTGCCTGGCTTTTTGTCGTTTATGAGCGGGTTTTTTGTTGCTTCCTTCGTTCTAAGAACGATAATAGTTTTCAGAAAGCAGAACCAAAAAGAACCCCTTGGCTATTTAGTTGCTTGCAATAATCGCGCATTTATTTTACAGGGGTCTGTTCTGTTTTTCTTTTGCAGAGCTCATCTTAGGCTCCGCTAAATCGCACTTTCTTTGCTCACGAATAATATTTGCGCGTAAAATACTGAATTCACGGAATTAAAGCAGCGCGTCTCTGTGAAAGATTGGCAAGGTGTTATTTCTAATTCGCTGTTATCATTCAACGGTGAAGTAAATGACCGGTTTAGTGGCATGTCTCCGGCGTGCTCACAAGTGGCCGAGCTCAGGACCCAAGCCAGCAGCACTTGGATGTACTGAGTACAAACCCTGTGGTTGGGCATCACCCAGGGAGCTGATATATCTGGGCAAGATGCCAACACCTCTCTGATTTGTTGAGTTCAAGCCTTGGGGGGTGTGGGTGGTGTGGGGTGGGGGGTATCTCTCAAGAGGCGAGCTGACGCCTGGGCACTCGGCCAAACAACTCTTGAGATTTAGGTTTTGTCGTGCTACAAATCTGGGTTAATATGCGGCACCTCACACGCGCGCTGTGAAATCCGCGCGCGTGTGGAGCGGAAGTTCCTCGGAGCTTAGCAGCGCGCCGGGCTCACAATCGGGAGGCTGATTCCGATCTCTCGGCGTGGCGGTTTAAACAAGGACGGGGCGAGTTTCTCACAACTCACCCCCTGCTCCTCCGCCTCTTACCACCCAGCAGTGTGCGTGGGTACACACCACCGTTGTGAGAGTGCGTGTGGCGGGGTAAAGTGCTGGTTGCTCCCACCTACTCTTTGTTTTTTTCGGTAAAGTCACGTAGGTAAAAAATTTAATGAAAATACAACTAAATTAAATCACGATGTTTCAGAGGCAACACAAGCTTCCGTCTTCAGGTGGAACCGTCACAGCAAAATTACTGATGGAAGAATTTCGATTTAAAGCTTTCGTGACTGCAGGGATTCATCTTCTTGGTTCTTTCGGTAAAGTCACGTAGAAGGGAAATAATAAAATAATAAAAATAAAACATTATAAAATACAATTATCACGACGTTTCGGCCACAACGCAAGCAGCCGTCCTCGGGTGAAGAACAGGTCTGTCGGAAAGACAGCGTTCAGACGCTAATTGTAGTTTATTATGTTTTATTTGTATTATTTTATTATTTCCCTTCTACGTGACTTTACCGAAAGAACCAAGAAGATACTGACGGAAGCTTGTGTTGCCTCCGAAACGTCGTGATTTAATTTAGTTGTATTTCCATTTAATTTTTTACCTACGTGACTTTACCGAAAAAACCAAAGAGCATGAATCCTTGCGGTCACGAACAACTTCAAATCTAGAATTGCTCCCACCTCTTAAAAAATACGCCCGGTCAAGGTGAAAGAGTAGACCAAAACACTCCCAGGAGTTCGCTGTGGTGAAGGCCCTTGCCGCCAGCAGAGGTGTGAGCGAGCATTTGCGGTCCAAACTTTTGGCCCCTTTGCGAATAAAAACGTGGCACTTGAAGGCTGTGCGAGGCTTCGGGGGGAAATCTATTGGCGCAAGACTAATTGCTCGATTTGAGAATCGCTCTCTATAAATTGGGCCACTCTGCTGTCGAGGGGCGAGTTCTTAATATTTAATTGGACTCGCCTCCACGCGACGCGCATGCGCCCAGATAAGGACCAAAGTGCCACTGACGTTTGCCACGCATACGTGTCTACTCGTAAGTGTTGCAACAGCGTGCGATTTAAGCCGAGCGGGGCCTATTGGAAGACCCCCGGTGGTCCCTCTACACAGAGACGTTGATGTAACTCTTTTTGGGGGGGGGGGGGGGGCTGAGGGTTCCACACTTTTGTCGGGCGACTCTTGACCATAACACCGGGTTGCGTCACGTAGACCTGACGAAGGTCCCGGTACGTTGAGTGAAACGTCGGACGTTTGTGTCGAACAATGCATGGTACAACCCAAAAAAAAACTCGCCAATGATAGGCACATGTCGTTATGTATATGAGCGCGACGGACACACGGTGGGTCACACAAGTTGAGAGTGGAATTTCCGTCACCGACTCAGGGCCGAGTTGACCTAGTGGTGGCCCAGAACAGGCTCAGATGAGAGTGGAATTTCTGCCAACGACTCAGGGCTGAGTTGACATAGTGGTGGCCCAGAACAGGTTCAGGTGAGAGGGGAATTTCCGTCACTGACTCATGGCTGAGTTGACCTAATGGTAGCCCAGAGCAGGTTCAGATCAGAGTGGAATTTCCGTCACTGACTCAAGGCTGAGTTGACCTAGTGGTGGCCCAGAACGGGTTGAAATAAGAGTGGAATTTCCATCACCGACTCAGGGCTGAGTTGACCTGGTGGTGGCCCAGAACGGGTTCAGATATCCCTTACCACTGAGTGTCAGGCATGACTAGGGCGGTCTGGAGAGCGAAAATGCCCTGTGGATAATGCAGGTACAATCGACAAAAACACAATCGAGGAGAGATGTGTACTTGAAGCTCAGAGCGCTCCTTGCATTCCTTCTGGCTGGAGGTTAAACTCGCTAATTGACATTCACCGCTGTCTTGTGCCTTCTGGTGGAGGATCGTGTGTGTTAATGCACCACGAGGCATCGTGTAAAAACCGAACAGAGAGACGTGCATGGAATTGGATTAAACGATGTCTTTAAAGAGGCATAATATGTTGATACGCAGTCTCACACCCACACAAAGATAAACATCATCTGCCCGAGACGGATCATGCTACGTGGAAGATATTGATTTAAAATAGATTTATTGGTTTTTTTTTGTGTAACACTTTTGATTTTTCACGTGATCGCAATTGGTTTGCTCCTAATTCTATTTCGCTTCATTGCCGCAGTTTATTTGTTTTGCTTTTTCCATTTTAGTGACCTGGGTCGCCCTTTTCCCGAATGAGATTCCTCCATAATAGAAAGTTTTTGGGTTAGATAGCGTCAATATAAATGTGTTAACCCACCACCACCCGACACAGCCATTTAGTAAGGTTTGTCACGTAAACAGGACATAGCAATTCTTTACTAGTTCAGCACACCGGTGCGTATCGGAGAGTAAACCCACACCCGAATTTAAAAAAATTGTGGGTTTTCTCTCCAACACACCGGGTGTGCTGTACCAGTAAAGTGTCAGTGAGTTCAGAGACGAGGTTTGAAGAGGCACCTTCTTCATTGAACACACACGATCTCGCCTGCACTCACTCTACAGTCGCTAGCCTATACACATCACTAGCCGTCTAACACCGACGCCGCTGACAGAGACAGCTAGCAGGCTATCGAGCAGCGCAATACCCAGCGAAGACGGCAGAGACGGTGGCGACGAGACGACAGCCACGACGAGACGATCCAACTCCAGAATCGGCAGCCTCGATCTCCCAGCGCGGTCTGGCTCTGCCCTGGCCGCGCCTCCCTTCTCGAACCCACCAGCAGGTTCCAGGGGCTTCCAGATGGGGCCCTCCTTGACCCTTGCCCCAGTTCCTCCGCCCTGCCGACACACAGCCGTGTGTATATGCCCACCGGTGTGTGTACTGTTTGTCCACTGCAGTTGCCGCTGCTGGTCACCAGCCGGCGCTATTACACTACCTAGTAACGAGTTGGTTAACGGCGCTGCGCTACGAACTCGGCGCTCCGAGTTCAGCAACAACAGTGACGATTATCTGAACCAGTCTTGGGCCTCTCGTATGTTGACTCAGCCTCAAATGACTACTTGGGGAGTTGCGTAAACATCGCCGCTGGGGAGACAAAGGCGGCCGGGCGTGGTGCTGGCCATCCACCCCCTCGTGTGCTGTGTCGGCCTTCGTAGGTTGTTCTAGCAGCACTTGCCCCAATAGTCCGTTATAGACTATACGGGGGATCTTTGTCTTTGCATAGGAAAAATAACCTTCACCATTTCTAAATAGCACACATGCTTTTAGAAAATAAATCAAAATTAAGTGTGAGAAAAACATAGTTTCTGGGTCAACCTCCAATTGCTGTTCGTACCCTGACTTCAAGATGTAATAAAGGGGACGGCTTTGTATACGTGCGCGCGTGTGTGTGTGCATTTTTAAACAACGACAACAAAAATCTCAAAAAGTAGTTGTTTTAAAAACATATATATATATGTATCTTGCAAAAGATGAGAGCAAAAAATACGAGACCTGACAATACCTTCAATGGATTTCTGTGCTTTCATTTTTTTCATTTTTTTTTTTCCATGAGCGTCCTTTTTCATCCGAGATGCCATCGTCTCCTTTTCAAGTTTTCACCTTTGAGAATCGCAAAAGCCACAGGGATAATGATGGATAGCAACATAAATGCGGAAGTCTGACATGAAATCTTTTATTCAACCACCAGTTATATCCCAAATGTGCTTCTGGCATAAGAAAAAAAACACGCAGAAACGGAATACATTGTCAGTCACAAACTCCGCCACTGGAGAGGCAGCCTGGCACGGCACATGCTTCTCCAACACACATTATGAAAGTTTAACAAAACGCAGTCGTATGAAGCCACTGAATGTGGTGGTACTTCAGCAATTAGATTAGTTTCGAGTTAAAGCTTTCGTGACTGCAGGGATTCATATGCTTGGTTCTTTCGGTAAAGTCATGTAGAAGGGAAATAATTAAATCATAAAAATAAAACGATAAAATTCTCACGACGTTTCGATTGCAACACATCATCAGGTGTGTAAAACCACAGCAAGAACATTTCATTGCTGTGGTTTTCACACCTGATGATTATTGCTTGTGTTGTAATGGAAACGTCGTGAGAATTTAATTGTTTTATTTTATTATTTTATTATTTCCCATCTTCGTGACTTTACCGAAAGAACCAAGAATATAATTAGATTCGTGAATACGATAAAAGTAAACTGAGTTGGTCACGGGAGTTTTTGTCTCGATATCACTTTGCAGGTCTTTTTTTTCTGCTGCTGTTGCTGTGCTGACCGAGTAGCTCTCCAGATGTAATTCCCGTGTCGTGCCGCGCGCACATTCGCCACGTACGTCCGACGTTTTGGTCCGCGCCGCTGGAAGCTTCTTCAGGCCATAGAGTTTGTCGTGAAATAACTTAAGCTAAGATAAAGGAAGGTGTCTTTGTTGTGGTCCTCAGATTCGTGAACTTCTTCGAGATGATGCATTCGACAAGTGCACTGTGTGGCAAGGAAAAAACAGCATGGAAAGCCTTCCAGTTAGTTGCAACACATTTTCTCGGAAACAACAAGGCAGACAACTACAGGGAGTTAGTTGATGGAAAACCTCCTCAAGGCATACAAAAGCCTTGGTAGCAACATGTCACTAAAGATGTATTTGTTGCATTCTCATCATCTAGATTCTTTCCCACCGAACTGCGGGGCAGTGAGTGACGAGCTTGGCGAGCGATGTCACCAGGACATTGCAACAATGGAGAAAAGCTCTCAGGGCAAATGGAGCCCCATCACTGCTTGCAGACTATTGCTGGACAGTGACAAGAGATGCTCAATTTAATGAATGCGAGAGACAAGCCAAGAAGCGACGAGTAGACACTGAATAAGGACTACATTTTTTACTCATATAAACATAATAGTTTTTTGCCTTTTGTTTCATAATACATTTCATTTATACAACCCTTTTGCTGATTTTTTTTGTTACATGAACAGAACAGGTGACATATTATCGTGTAAAGCAATCATAAACAGATGAAAAGACCGAGGTTTAAAGTTTATGAGTAAAACTCTCCTCTCTACACAATATACATAGACGTAAAATGTAAAAAACTTTTATATATTGGGAACAGTAGTCAATCAGTTGTTTTAATTGTCATATTTTAATAAATCTCTGAAGCAGACGACATCTTAAAAATGTGTAGACCAGTGTAATCTCTAAGTCTATGAGTCTGTACGTGAACCCATGAGTCTCGAGGTGAGTCAGCGGGTCTCGATGTGAGTCTATGAGTCGCTATAGCAGTAAACCACTTGGAGCTCTGAAATTAATTGAAGCAATCCACTGCACATCAACGGAAGCCATTCTCTGGCTAACTACTCTGGACGTGAACTAAAACGAAAATCACATTTAATCAGCGTACAGGCTCTTAAGATTAATGTTTCCCAACAGCATTTTTTTAATTTTTATAATCTTAGACCCCGAGTCAATTTTACACTGTGGCCTCATAAACCAAACTCAGGTAATTTACCATAATGTACATTTTCTTTTTATCTTAACGATTGCTTCGGACTCCCACAACGGAATTATTGGACCGCTCATTTTCTTATTTCTGCCAGCCCAGACCCAAAACATCAGGGCACCTAAGTGGCAGCGGTTTATGCGCTACACCTCGCGGAGGAATCTCAGTGAAGTTTTTTCTTTTTTAATCACGTCCGATAGAGATTCAGATTTAGATTCATTTTTCAGCCGGTTACTTCCCACTGCCGTGCAATGGCCTCCCCCATTCTCCTCCATCGCTTCCTTTCTACTGCCGCCACTGTCCCTGGTCGTGACCTCTGAACTCTGCGCTGTCGCCTCGCTGCTGCTGCTGCCGTTGTCTCCTCCGCTTCTCCTCCCGTCTCTCGGGTCTCCACTCCGTGGTTAATTCTGTTTCCCTTCGTCTCGAAGCACGAGGCCAATTTGCTTGGAATATTCATCGGCAAGATTTGGCCTGACGTCCGCACAATTGCAATTATTTGATGGGTTTATTTCATTGGGCGGGGGGAGTTGTTGGCTGTAATAAATATATTAAAATAAAAATTTCAGGGCAATCCACACACGCTGTCGGTTGTGGTATTTTACCGTCAGATCCAACCATGTCCGTCCAGCGCTCGCCAAGATGCGTTGTCTTCCGGATTGCCGAATTAATGCATTTAAAGGTCGCACTCATTACACACAATGTGCGTGCCACAGATGAACCACAATACCTTTCTGATCTCGTCAAGGAGCATAAACCATCACGCGAAAGCCGGTCATCCTCGCAGCTGCTTTTGGCTCGCCACCGCGTCGCGAGCTTTCAGATGCGCTTCTGCGGCCGTCTGAAACGCTCTTCCTTCCAATATTTGGAAGCCACTGTAGCGATGCACTTTTAAATCATCACCTAGATTGAAAACTAATTTCTTTAGAACTGCTTCTTTGTGTTTAGTTTGATGTCCTTCTCCCACGCCTCCGAATTACCGCGGTTGGCTACGTACGGCGCAAAGGAAGTTCAACATACACACGCGCACGAACATGCAGAGCTGTTTGGTCATTGGGGCCTTACCGGCTCAAATTAGGTCTCAATGAAGAGTCACCACGGTAAAGTGGTCGTCTGTGTTGTTAAATCTCTTCACATTGCCGGTATTTGATTTTTAATCGAGGCAGGCGAGCGCGAGTGTCATGCAACGAATCACTTTTGGGGCCCATTTTCTCATTTAACAGTCCACCGAACGCACGGATTCGTTGGAGTCGAGACATCGAAATGCATCTTTCTACCCCAATCAGCTCTTCATCATCAAGGACCCGTGGTCGATCCACTGCTGAATGGAGGCCTCCCAAAAGCCGACACCATCTCGCACGATCCCGACGTGCAAACGGCGAGCACCGGCAATGCGTCTCTTCAGTTGACGTCCTCTCAGACGCGTTCCATCCCTTGGCTGACACTCCTTCATTAAGTCTTGACCATCGGAAATCGTCCTCCCCAGTGATACGTTCTGCCAGAGCCCCGCTTGCTTTTCTTAACCCCCTTCCCGTGTCAAGGCGTCTGCAAGCTGCAGGGTGGGTGAATCTCGTGCAAGCGGTTCGGCGTTAATTCTATTTATAGAGGTGTAGCGAGACGTTGTTACTCATCGTAGCGGCACGACCTCACCTCTGCGCTAGCTGGCGCCAAACTGTGCCACACGCCCTCCCGCGTCATTTTATTTTCATATTTTCGTACACGTACGTCATCGGAACGGAATCGGAATAAAAACTGATGCCTTACGCGTAAATCACCCGCGATGGGAAAGGGTTAACAGCGATGAATCGTGGCATTTAACCGGCGGTACTTCGTAGATTACGTCCATGCCTATTGGGCTATGGATTTTTTTTGTGCAATAGTGAGCAACAGCTATATCAGACATTAGTACATCTAATCGGCAGAGTAATTTTGTTCACTGCGGCTCAAAGACGCAGTCAACTACAAGGCGTGCGGTGACGTGTCGGAGGTGTCCACGTGCTGCCCGAAATTTGAAGGCCTGAAGACCAGAATCGGTGAATTCGCCTACCATGTGTTCGTCGGGGAGGCAGTTCCATAGCAGAGGATGAAGAAGCAGGGAGAATTCTGTCCCAGGGGGCATTGTTCTGGAATATGTCGGGGTGGGGGGGGGGGTGAGAGGGGGGGGGGCAAGGGGCCGTCCTTAAATGACGTCACGCACCTAGGGGGGGGTCAGAGATTTGTGACGATGTGTGACGAGGGGAGAAGGGTTGAGAAATGTGACGTCACATCAAAATGCGCAACTTTAAATAAATATAGACAACACGTTCTACTTAATTAAATAGACGTTTTAATAAATGTTTTCTCCTACAACATCAGAGTGCAGCGCCACAATAAATACGCACTACAATGACAATAGTTTAAAGCGATTTGAAGCATGTTTTATATTTTTGGGGGGGGGGGGGGCAGAGCTTTGTGACGTCATATTTGAGGGCGGGGGGGGGGGTCTGACTTTTTGTGACGCCGTGTGACGAAGGGGGGGGGGGGTCAAAAATCGTCCAAAATCGCGTGACGTCATTTATGGACGGCCCCCAAGGGCACGGCTTGGCAGAGGTTGTGCATAATCGGGTGGCACGGCGTCTTTCATATGGCGGTGGAAGCGTGGCCTTAAGGTTTGTGGGGGGGCAGTGGTTGCTACCAGGGACCGTGACAGCAGCGACTTATCGCCGCCGATGCAGGCTCGTCAAATCGCGCCGAAATCGATTCTTCCACTTGAATCGATTCAGACCGATGGGCAATTGAGCCAGCGGATTTTTTTTTTGTTTCAACGCCGATTTTTTTTTATTTTTACAGGGCCCGCCTTTTAGCAAAGGGGGAGTTGGGGGGTGCTCTTAAAGGGGTGGTGGGTATCCGACGAGCAACATGAAACAACAAGAGGTCCCGGAGCTTTGTGATGAATCAACAGAAACACAACCTTCATTTGTTCTCGCGGGGGGGAGGGGGGGGGAGGTTCCGGCGGTGGTGTTTATTCGCACAAGACAACCTTTGACCCAGCCTGCATTAGCATCCGCAGTTTGAAACGGAGGCGGTTATTTTCAATTGCGTTTCGTTCTCGCTCTATACAATTTTCTTATTTTTGCTCAAGAAATTGTGGCATGCGCTTGTGCCGTTTTTCTAGCGTCTTTGTCCGGGGAGATTCCGTGGCTAGATTGGATGGGGGTGGTACATTGTTGGCTGATCTGTGTTGAATGATTGTGTGTGTGCTCGCGTGTGTGTACGTGTGTATGCGTGTGTGTGTGTGTGCGTGCGTGTGCATGCGTGTGTGTGCGTGTGTGCGTGTGTGAGGAGTGGTAATGTAGCGGTGAGCGCTACGCTGCGCTATGAACCCGGCGACCAGGGTTCGATTCCCGCTCACGGCCAACACCGGCGACGATTATATGAACCGGTCCTGGGCCGCCCCTAGGTCGACTCAGCCTCAAATAAGTACCTGGTGCGGTGTGTAAACATCGTCACTGGTGAGGCAAAGGCAGCCGGGTGTGGTGCTGGCCACCCACCCCCTCGTGTACCGTTCCGGCCTTCATAGGTTGCTACTCGCTAACAGCACTTGCCCCTACAGTCTGTTAAGGCTATGCGGGGGATTTTTTCGTGCGTGCGTGTTTGCGCGCGCGTATGCGTGCGTGCGTGTGTGTGCGTGCACGAAACGACCCTGCCTCCGAGTTGCCAACGGCAGACAAAGGGTGACGGGGGCTTCGTGGGCGTTTGTCGGTGGCACGCGATCGCCGAAGATCGCATCGGTGTCGGATGTGGCGATCGTGCCAGACGCGCGGGCGTCCACAACGCCAGCGAACTTCGGGTGAGGTCACCGCCACCCTGATCAGAGGTCGCAAACGGGTTTTGATTCCTTACCCGTACCCGGGTCGCAAATGGGTACCCGGCCGGGTACGGGTACCCGTTCCCTACCCGTACCCGACCCGAAATGAGTGACAAACGGTTACTCACCAGTGACTCACGGACTACCCGTACCCGGCCGCACCAGGGTCGCAAACGGGTACCCGTACCCGGCCGGGTATCGGGTAGGGTACGGGTATCGGGTACCTGATTGCGACCTCTTGCCCTGATTGGCGCATCCAGAGTGTGCCCTCTCAGCCGAGGAGACCGGTGGGAAGAAATTAACTTTTTTAAACATCGACAACAATAAACGAAACGCATTTGGTATTGACGCGTAACTCGTTTATTGTAAGTTTCAGAAACAAAAAGCGCACATGGAAAAAACAACCCCCCCCCCCCTCCGCGCATTATTCGCTAAAAATAGTGTGATATAAATTATTAAGCGTGGTTTAAAAAATATATATATACAGCTATCGATCGCGTGTCACTGGAAGCCAAATTGGAAGATGTCTAAGCTTGCCTCCTTGGACGTGTCAAGGGATAGGTTCGACACCCGGTACTCGTTAATTTATCCGGATTAACAGCGGAGTGGCACTCCACCGTATTGCGACCATTCAATTCGTTTTCAAGGAGGGAAGCGATGGCAATGTGGTTTGATTCCGGGCCAGAGTCTGATTCCAGGCCACGGCGAGTGACATATCCTTCCCCTAACGCCTAATAAAACAGCGTGGTAAAGTGTATCGAAACATCCTTCCACCACTGAAAGGCGTGGGGGGGTGGGGGGCTTCATCCATCCGTGAATCGATTACAAGATTTTACACGCAATTAGAACCCATCCAATTGCTTCAGGCTTGGCTTTTAATTGTGACAGGATTTGGCACAATCAGGTCAAATCGGACCTAAAATTTACACTCCAAATATGTGTTCGCAGGCTCGTGCTAATTTACGTGACAGTTTGAGTGGCTGTTGGAAGCTCATAGCACAATGGCGTTGCTTGCGGTTGACAAAATTCTTTGAACGAATGAAACATCTTTGGACGAGAACGCGTGAGTATTATCCAGCTTCGAGGATTACAGCAACGCTTCTTACGCCCTCTAGGAATGCAGAATTCAACGAGTCGATGCCCACACGTGCCTTTTCAATGAATACAAACTTCCAATTTCAATGTCGTTGCTTGCTCACGCTGCCGCTGACGGTGGAAGGAGCTTCGCTGGAGGAAACTCTTGAACGGTGGTTCTCGACCCGGGGTGCACGCCACCCCCTGGGGGTGCGAGATGCCCTTTCTGGAGGTGCGAGGCGTGGCCAGGTCTTTTTTAGAAGGTAAATTAATCGAACACGCAAATTAGGCACGGGTAAGCAAGCGCAACTTCTTTGTTCTCTTAGGTATTTTCGGTAAAGTCACGTAGGTCAAAAAAAATAAAAAAATAAAAATTTAATTGATTAAATTTCATGTATTAATGTTATTTTATTATTATTATTTTTTAGTTTTTTTCGGTAAAGTCACGTTGGTAAAAAATAATAAAAATAAAATAATAATTTCATTGATTTAATTTCATTTATTAATGTTATTTTGTTTTTATTATTTTTTAGTTTTTTTCGGTAAAGTCACGTAGGTAAAAAATAATAAAAATAGAATAATAATTTAATTGATTTAATTTCATTTATTTTTATTATTTTATTTTTTATAATTTTTTACCTACGTGGCTTTACCGAAAAAACCTAAGAGTATGAATCATTGCAGTCACGAAAGCTTCAAATCTAGAAAAAATTAACCCGTAAAAACAAAGTTTTTCACTCTAAATCCTAAACAGTGTAAAATTTTGGAGAAAAAATAATTTTCACGAAAATTAATTGTCACGCACAACGAGTCTGTGTGGAAAATGTCAGCTCGATTGGATCACGGGAAGTGGGTTCAAAAACGACCGAAATATTTGCACGGTCGTAAGCAAGCAAGCAAGCAAGCACGCAAGCACGCAAGCAAGCAAGCGAACTTAATATTAAGGATTTAATTAACTCCTTTGTTATCGATTGAGTACCAAAGTGGTGCCAGTCTGCAGTAAAGGTTAATAACCACTGCTCTAGAGGATGCCCGTCTCGAGGGTTTTTTGGGATATTCTTCCACTTTGGCCAGACACCTTGAGAGACGCGGGAAGTACCCATACTTCACCCCCCCCCCCCGCCCCACCAGCACCACACGTGACCTGGCCATCAACGAACCGTCATTGTTGCATGAACAACAATAAAAATGTCACACTGTGAACACCATCAGATTCAAAGAACAACTCTGACCATGTTTAACCTCCCTTTTCATGGGGTAACTCTGCACCCTGACCCCATCCACCCCATCCAATCTCTCGGGGCAGTAACTCCAACATTCCATTTAGTAAAACCCATTGCACCCCCCCACCCACCACACACACGCTGCGTGACTTCGCTGTATAAATAGTAGAAACCTCACGCGCTGACAAATACTGCGTCATAGGGCACGTAAAAGATGCAACGATTGAATCGGACACGTTGTTTTGCCGTCGACTAACAAGTTTTACCCCGATGGTGCTGTCGGCGTCCTGCCATGAGATGCAGCGTCCATTCGGATCTCTCGGAAGCGGAATTCACAGAGCTGCCTCTGAGCTGACCTCTGGTTCGACGGTTCGGGGCGACCACCTGCTGCGCATGCGACGGTAAAGTTTGGTGCGTGACCTTCAGGTCGTGATTTCATCCTCGGAGATAGAACTGTAGCCACATTCAACGCAGCATGTTATTGTTGCAGTCGTTGGTGAACCTGCTGAGATGGCAAATGATCTACAGCTCAGAACCAGGTTTAAAGACAGGCCGCAGACTGTCTTTCATGCTCACGATATGTATTTGAAGACGTGGGAATACGCAAACTTCACCTCGTCATACACTACCGACCGATACTGCTGGGTGGATAGAGGCGAGGGGGGATTTAAGATGTGCTGGGCTTTACCTAGTATAATGATAAAAACATTTAGTTTAATTTCTGTACATTTTTTGTATTGATTTGCACTCGTAGCGTGTTTTTGTATCGTTCGTTGTTGTGATGTTCTGACCCGCTCCCTGCTGGACATCCGTGATGAAGAGCATCATAGCTCATCGGATTCCTCCAGTCTAAATAAATATTCTGATTCTGATGAAACTCGCACCATCGTGTCAACTGTCGGCAGATTGAATCGAACCGGCAACCTGGAGCGTGTCAGCCCAGTCCGCCGCTAACCATTGCACCGCGGCAGCTGCCCATGTTTGGCCGGTTATCCTGGATTTATTCTCAATAAATGGGTTTGTTTGGCTGACTTACAGAGTCACACGCGTGCCCGTAGGTTAAAACAAAAAAATACGCCCGCATGGGGAGCTGTCCACTCGGCGGTGCTGAGACGCACACTCAAGGCGGGTCACGTGCGTGAGGGTGTCCGCTCTAATCTCGCGTGCTGCTGTCCGCACCTGAACCCAAGGGGGTGGTGGGGGGGAGGAGGACCCCGGTTGCGCGCGTGCGGACGCATACAAGAGCGTCGATTTCAGGACATCGCGCGGGGCACGCCTGTCTCTTTCGGCACTTTGTAAGACAGGGTTGGTGGATCACGCAGAGAATGTTCGTGTGCCTCTGTCGCCTCCACAACGTGTGCTGTCGCCTGATGATGCTTGCTGTAATTACTGGCGAAACGTCGTACTCGTGTTGTAAATGGTGTGGGTTTATTCTCCACCGCACCGGGTGTGCTCAACTAGTAACGAATTGGCACGTTTTGTTTACGTGACAAACCTTTACTTATTGCCCGTGTCGGGTGGTGGCGGGTTTAACGACACACATTTATATTTACGCGGTCTAACCCAAAAAGAACCTCTTATGGCCTCCAACTCGTTGGGCTCTGAGGTTGCCAGAGGCGATAGTGCAGCAAGTGTGAATATTAGAGTGATATTTGTATTATCGTTGGGAAATTCTGCCATGGTGTAGCGGTTAGCACGCTGGAGTTACAATCTGCAGGTTCGCCGTCTCGATTCGATCTCCCGGTGTGGCAGTTAAACCAACGGTGGTCGCTCCTACCTTTCCCAAGACATCTGGTCGGCGTGGGAATTGTAGGCCGAACACCCCCTAAAGTGGGATATCTCACGAGACCTCCCCGTAGCGGAGGCCCTGCTGCAAGCGGTGGCGCGAGCAGGTCCATTGCAGGGCTGCGCCTTCACCTTTTGCGGCTGGCGAGGAGAGATGTTGAGAAGGGAGCAATCCCCGCGTGGGCTTTTGAGAATGTTGATCACGCTGACCGATCCCCGTGCAAGGCCAGTGGGCTGGCACTCCGTGTTATTGCCCTTCGAAAATCCCAAGAGCTCTTCCCTTATGCCTTTTATTGTGCGAAATGAATGTAATGTTTGCGTTGCGGAAAGCAGCCTCCCAATGTTTGCTCCTTTTTGTTGTTGTTGTTGTTGTGTTCCTTGGCAAATAGCCGTATATAAACTCGCAACGAATGAATGGGGGGGGGTGTGGGCATATTCCTCGCCGCGAAGTTGTCTTTCCCAGTTTTTGGTTTGGTGTTTTAAATATTTCATTTTCGAGCCCTTTGTCAATCCACTGCAAGATGAAAGCCCCCTCCCCCCACCGCCCCCACATCACTGTGTCAGTCATGAAGGATAGTTTGACCATACTTCACCAAGCTGGTTACCCGCAGATTGCTGAACGGGGTTTCCTCGGAAGGGTTCAGATGTCCCGCAGCACTCAAATTGGCCTCGGCCGGGAATTTAACTCGGGTACCAGGTTGAGAGCACGGTGCACTGGACTGCTACACTCTATAATTAACATTGTTTATTTCAGTGAATGCCTGCGATTTTTTTTTCTGAAAAGCACATCAAGGTGGATAAATATCCTGCTGCATTCTGGGAAGTATTCATTCATTAGTTTGCTATTCATATTCCCATTTACGTTCTCCGTAACAACGCTTAATGGATAGCTTGTGTTATATATATTATACAGGATAGGGTTGTTGTCAGACTAGGGCCCATGTCCTTGTCTATAAACAGTTCACGACACATTGCCTACGTGTTAAACTGAGCATTGGTTCATGCAAGCTTGACTGCTGATGAGACTCTGAATGTTGAAACCGTTCCGGATTTTGCTTGCTGCTTATAAAATGCACTCTCAGGATGGCTGTGCGGCCGATGGGATGTGTTGTGTTTTGTGTGTAAAAAAAAAATGCTCATGTGGAGGGACAAATCTGGGTAGGAGACGTTATTTCTATTGCCCCCTGTTGAGTTACGCTGCTTGGAAGCAAGCATGTGGCGAGCGCACACTGAGTCAGATTGCTGGTGCACGCGCGCGAGATTTTTTTCCGAACGGTGACTAATGGGAGTGGAGGGCTAAGCAAGGTTAAAGCTTGTGCCGAGCCGAGGCATTGTAGAGTGAGCGTCCGTTCAGTGGGATGATGACATCCTCCTGGGCTGAGAGAGAGTCCCAATTGTTTGGAAGTTCAGAGCGAGGCTCACGTCCGAGTCTTGAGATGTCAGTGACAATAAAACAAAAAAACAGGTTAACCTATGATTAGCACTATTATGCCGTTATTGTCGCATTGTTATTGTTATGAATTGTCACATTTCAGGATCAGGAAAAGTGGACGTGGCTTGAACCCCCATCTCTTTATAAAGTAACCTTCCCTCTTTAGTTTGGTCGGTTGGCCCCCCTGGGTTCTGCTTTTTTTGTTTTCCTGCTTTTCATGCATTACGCATCGGCATCCGAGGATGGAAAGCGCAATTATACATTTGAATTATTATTTCATCCAGCAGTGGATAGAACATGGCTGATGATGATGATGATGAGTAGAGGGGAGCTCCCCTAATCCGCTACAATCTTGCCCACGACTCATTTTCGTGGGAGCTGTATGGACGCAAATAGGTCCTCTCATCCGTTGTCCCATTCTTCCTATTTATGATTTATTTTGTGTGCATGCGGGAAACAAGTGAGTGTGTATGTGTGGGTAAGTGGAGTTGGCCACCCACCCCCTCGGGTGCTGTGCTGGCCTTCATAGGTGCTCGCTAACAGCACTTGCCCCAACAGTATGTTAAGGCTATATGGGGGATCTTTGTCTTTGTGTGCAAGTGGGGAGCGGTAGTGTAGCAGTACCTGGCGACCCGAGTTTGATTCCCGCTCCCGGCCAACAGCAGTGACGATTATCTGACATGGTCCTGGACCTAATCTAGGTCGACTCGGCCTCAAAATTAGTACCTGGTGCGATGTGTAAACAACGCCGCTCGGGATACAAAGGGGGCCGGGTGTGGTGCTGGCCACCCACCCCCTCGTTTACCAATCCGACCGTCATAGGCAGGGCCTCCAGAGATGAAGTGAAAAGTAATTTCGTTTGTGAATGCTGCATTTTATTTGTTGTTAGCCTTGTAACAAGACAATTTTATTTTTCTCTAACTTTGTTTTCCTTTTGAAAATATTGCTGGGAGCCTCACACTACTTGTAGCCCAGGGGGGCTACAAAATCTTCATCCGGCCCCTGGTCATAGGCACTACTTGCAAACAGCACAAAAGTACGTTACGGCTATATGGGTGATCTTTATCTCTGTAGGGTAGTGAGGTGGGGTTGGGGTGTGAGAAGATGAAGATGCTGCGGCATAGTGGTTGTCGCACAGTGACCTTGTTTCGATTCCCCGTCACGCATAACCACGCGAGCAATTGGGAGCTGAACCCTGTGTCCACACACACACGTGTGGTCCACACAATGGTGTGGTCAACACACGTGTTTGCACATTGGGAGCACGCCCGCGCCCGCGTGCGTATCCCTGTGAATGTTCACACACGCATGACGGGAGGGAGGAGAGGGAATCTGAATTTGACCCCCATGTCCCCTTGCCATTATTGCAAAAAGTGCGCTGTTCAGAACCTCATTTAGCCAGCGTGAGTTGCCGAATGAGAAACAGAAATGGGGGGTGTGGGGGGGGCTCCCAGGGTTTTCCTGTAATCATTTCGCCTTTCGCCTCTCTTCACGACACTATCCGCACATCTTGCAGGTGCGGCGGATCAGCGGCTGTCGCAGCGAGCGCATTGAGGTTTCTTTGAACGCAAGCCGAATGCCATTACACGCATCATGCCAAAGTCCCGTACGAAGATATTTATTGCTCTTACGAAGCTATTTTCGGGCTCGGCGACAGATCTCTTGCCCAAAGCTTTACATCCGTTCCCATCTCCAATTGTCAGGCATGCCCAAGTCCAACAACTGAAACCTCTCGCACGAATCTGAAAATGCAATTCTTGCTCCGCTGTGCATTATGCCACAAGCAAGAAACATCATTTTTGTTGTTGTCAATGCTCCCATCGTCCACATCGGCTCAGTTTGTAGAATAATGCCTGTTTTTATTTTTTTGGAAACGTAGCCTTCGTAACTGACGTGCAAATCTTTGTTGTTGTTGATGTTGCTTCGTGGATTGAGTTGTTGATTGGCAAATTACATTTTAAATATCCCCCGAGTTTACGTAGCGGAATGTGTGCGGCGTGACGAGAGAGAGAAAGAGCGCGGGTTTTTTTTGTTTCGGCGTTCATCGCATTGATTTTTTAAACATTCCTTCTGCCCTTCCTCTCGAGTTTCTCCTTTGAGAGAGAAAGGGTGTCTCCATCGGCTTCTTAACTGGCTGAAGGACAACATTTGCGCTCGTGTTTAATTTCTACAATTGCCCTTTGCGTTTTACGCTGGAGTCAAAACCATCGACCGAACTGCGATTCAACGAAACAAACAACATCGGCGCATGTGCTTCAATGCAATGGTCTGAGTAATCGGAGTGCACTTTTCCCGCTGATAACCAGGATTCTAAAGCCCACTCGCAGGCATAGCTCCTGAGCAAACCCTTGTGTCACACAGAGACAGCTGCCAATGGGGAGGGGGGGTGCCCCTCTCATACAACTGGACATCTGTGAAAAGGGATATTTTACGGTGTAAAATACATTCCTCTGATTCTGAAACGCGTTGAGATGACGTGCAGTGCAAGTTGCTCGTCGCGTGTAAAGCACTCTGAGATGACCCGGCACAGAGGGTGCAATGTTTTTAAATCCTTTATATTAAGTTCGCTTGCTTGCTTACGACCGTGCAAATCTTTCGGTCGTTTTTTAACCCACTGCCCGTGATCCAATCGAGCTGACATTTTCCACACAGACTCGTTGTGCGTGACAATTAATGTTCGTGAAATTTTTTTTCCAAAATTTTACACTTTTTAGGACAAAAATATTATATTTAAGTACCAATTGCTTAATGCTGCCATGCAATCATCTGACCCATAGGTGGCAGCCATCTCAAGCCAGAGGACTAGAGGACTCTAGCCGCCACGCATATAAAGGATTTATAGTGAAAAACTTTTTTTTACAGGTTATACTTGTTTTTATCTTTTTTTTATCATTGTTTTTGTGTAGTATTAGTCATTCTTACCAGAGCTTAATTTCTTACTGTAAACCTTCAATAGAGATTGCGAGCCTGGCTTGGAGTCGGGATTGCCGGCGTAAGAGCAATGCTGCCACCAAAATACAACGTACTCTTATCCATAATAATCCGATATTATTGTACCTGTAGATTCCTACAATCCTGGATTAGGACACAAATAAGGAAAAGGTGGATGTGGCGTGCCAAAATAATTCCCGCAACGGTGTTCCAGACTGTTCCGTCGGATTATCAAGCACCGGTTATTGCCTTAGAGTTGTCGCGTTTCTACCCCTGGCTCAGGGTAACGAGCGACACGACCGCGCTCTATGATAGCTGGCGCCAAAAACTGTGCCACACGCCCTCCCCCGCGTGGCCTTGTTGGGAGCCTCGGTAACGTCTTCTGACCTGAAGATCTACCGAATGGGAAAGGGTAAAGATTATAAAAAATATATATTTGAAATATATGGCAATGATACAGAGGAGCGGACGTCGTCCACGCGGGAGATAGAGCAGTTCATGCGCAGGAGCTGGTGGCATTGTTACACTGCATAGATAACGAGATGTGACAGCGGCTTGGGGTGGTGGGGGAGGGGAGGCCTTCCTCCAACAGTGGATTGACCACGGCTAATTGTGATGACGCTCTGAAGTGGCACACGGTATGCGCAATAAGGTTGTGAATTAAACGAATGCTTTGTACGGTAATTATCGAAGGGTTTAGATAATGTAGGGTGCGTGACCTTGTAGTCTCGATCTGTCCAGTATTGGCGATCGCAGATACGATCTTTGACCCAGACAATTGGCTCGTTGTGCGTTCGCCTTTTTTTTTCTTCTAACTTGCGACAAATAATTCCGTAATGGGTCCTTTGCAACAACAACAAAATCAATCCAAAACAGTCTCTCGAATGCGTTGGCTCGAAGGCTCGTGATGGGACGAGTGTCTGCGTCTGATCACGGAGCCATTTCCGCCGAGATTCCCAACCCAAGTCCCGGACTCCGTGCGAGATTAAGCTTGATAAGTTCTCACTGTGCAGCGAGTTTGAGTGCTTTTTGTCACGGTGGCGGATTGACGGCCGCACAACTTTTGATTGTTGTCGAAGACCTCGAGATGCCGTGATTTATTTGGATGAAGTCTGGCTTTCGGAGGTCTTATCTGCTAGACAGGCACGGAGTCAATGCGGCACAATACTTACTGGAACTTTTGTAGCGTCTAAATGCATCTCAAGGCCCTGTACAGAATACGGGGGTGCATGGTGGACATTCTTACAAGGATGTTATATACCCAGTAAACATGCTGCCAAACAACGTTGGCCCAACGTTTGCACGCTTATTGGGAATGAAACGGACGCTTTTTAGGATCTCCATTGATCTCGTGCTGACGGTAAAAACAAAAACTCACATTTGTATTAAGTTAGCCTTCCACATTCGAACGAAGCAAAACAAAAATCCCGCGTCGTATCCTCCACTCGGTCAAAAGTGTTCGCACGCACAACCAGGTAGACCAGGTTCAAGTTTCATGTATTAGGTATAGCCCTGTGAGTCATGCGGCTCTTAAGTCGGGTGCAACCGCAACAAACTAAATATGAACACAGAACATCTTAAAGCGACGACGCGCAACAGAAACATCCTGGAATAAACCAGCAAATATTTTTTTTTTACTTATTAAAACGCTGTGTGCCAAAAATCCCAATGTGGTGCAAGTCAATAATAACAACCATGAGACAATTTAGATTAACCATATGTTTTCGAATCACCAACATAAAGCTTTAAAAACAATGTAACAACAGTAATCATAGGAACTGTGATTCAAAATTTTACAATAAACGACATACACCGCTGCTCCCCTACCATCGATCGGTTATCTTCATTGTCATCCCCGTTTGTCCACAGGACGAACACTTTTCACTTGCCACGAACTTGTACTCGATGTATCGATACCGGTGGGATGATGGGTCTGAATCGAATACCGTCCGGGATTTTCGACTCGGGCACCTTCGAATGGCAAGGCAAACACTAACTTGCACAGTCGCCTCTTAGAGAGACAGGAGAGAGAGAGAGAGAGCCTCCCTGCATTGACCATAAATGATTAACTGCACTGAATCTTTTTTGTCTTCGCAGTTTTCCCCCAAAGCACATGGCCTGCTATTGAACGCAAAGTCTCCCCCCCTCCCCCCACTCCACTCGGCACATTGATCCGTCAATTACCGCGGAGTGCGGATGTTAATTTGTGTCACACTCTGCCCCCCCCCCCCCACAGTCCCTGCTCTCGACAATTTCTCTCCCTGGGATGTTTTTTTTTCGCCAAGGGAATTGCGACTTAAGTTAAATCGCTTTTACAGACTGCACTTTGAAGAAGACCTTGTAATTTACAACGATCAAGGGGGGTTGAGTGCTCTTGCGAAGCTGGGCTTGACCGTGAAAAGTAACAAAAACAAAAAAACAAAACTTTTTTTTTTCAAACTAAAACTTTTAATCTAAAAAACTCGCTTTATTCTACCAGCTAAGGCTCACTGACCTACATAGCTCTTTTTCAAAAGCGGCCTGGCCACTAATGGTAGCTCAACGAAGTGGCTTATCACGTGTCAATGTACAGCAGCCCAACACTCACGTCTTGTTAAAGCCACATTCTACTGTGGCTAAACAAGACAACACTATGTAACACGATTTTTGTCCCTGTGTAGTAAGTGTTAATTTTTTAATTGCGTATGCCTAAAAAGTATAGAAAATGGCAATTATTTTTCGATTTAAAGCTTTCGTGACTGCAGGAATTCATCTTCTTGGTTCTTTCGGTAAAGTCACGTAGAATGGAAATAATAAAATAATAAAAATAAAACATAATAAAATAATTCTCACGACGTTTCGGCCACAACGCAAGCAGCCGTCCTCAGGTGGAGAACAGGTCTGTCGAGAAGACAGAGTTCTACACCTGAGGACGGCTGAAACGACGTTTCGGCCACAACGCAAGCAGCCGTCCTCAGGTGGAGAACAGGTCTGTCGAGAGACCTGTTCTCTGCTTGCGTTGTGGCCGAAACCTCGTGAGAATTATTTTATTATGTTTTATTTTTATTATTTTATTATTTCCATTCTACGTGACTTTACCGAAAGAACCAAGAAAATGGCTATTATTCCCCACGAACTTTGCTTCGTGGGTGCTTGGGCAGGATGCATGGCTGTAAGAGACGATGGCCGATGGTCAATAATTTTGACGGAGTAGCCACCACTTCTTAGCCTGGAGGTAGTGGCTTCGCCCTTGGCCTGTCATCCAGCGCTGTGGAGGCAGCCAGGGTTGGTGGATCACCGCACAAACGATGACATGTCGCGAGGCTCCCTTCCCCGTGGGCATCGGCGACGAGGTGCCAAACCCTGGCTCTGCCGGCGGAACGCAGTTGCAGCAAAGTGTGGACGGATATCATCTGTCCCTGCCGTGCGGGGATAGAGTGTTGTCCCCTCGCATGCGTGGGTTGTCTCCGGGTGCTCCGGTTTCCTTCCACGCGTATAATGAACACTCGCTGATTGGCTGAAAGCATCTTAACATAGAGAGAATTGCAGAGCAGTTGTTGGCGCTGGCTCACCGCCCTGGCAGCCTTCCAGCTTATGGCTGTGGCTCCATAAGGATTGTGAGTTGCAATTTGCATGAACGGCTCTGTATAACACTATGAGGATTTTTTTTTTAGTTTTCGAGAGGTGTTGGCTGCTCGGAGAGGCCTTCATCCAGCAGCGGATCGTGACAGGGCCGTGAGTGAGTGTGATTTTTTTTTTTGCTCCCAACGTGCGAACGAGACAGCGCGTTTCTTCAAACACTGTGGCTGCGTGCAGGGCGAGCTGTGTTAGTTGTTTCACTTTCCGCGTGCAGAGAGCTGGAGAGGTCGTTCAAGTGCATCAGCTCCATTTGGTTCGATTCTTGACGAAAGCCGACGGGAGACGGGAGGGCACGAATCTGAGTAGCAGGCAGGCAGGTAGGCACAGGCAGGCACAGGCAAGTACAGGCAGGTACGGCAGGCAGGTACAGGCAGGCAGGCACAGACAGGCAGGCACAGGCAGGCACAGGCACAAACAGGCACAGGCAGGCACAGGCAGACAGGCACATGCAGGCACAGACAGGCACAAACAGGCACAGGCAGAAAGGCACAGGCAGGCACAGGCAGGCAGGCACAGGCAGGCACAGGCAGGCACAGGCAGGCAGACACAGACAGGCAGGCACAGGCGGGCACAGGCAGGTACAGGCAGGCACAGACAGGCAGGTACAGGCAAGCAGGCAGAGACAGGCAGGCAGGCACAGGCAGGCACAGACAGGCACAGGCAGGTACAGGCAGGTACAGGCAGGTACAGGCAGGCAGGTACCGGCAAGCAGGCAGAGACAGGCAGGCACAGGCAGGTACAGGCAGGCAGGTACAGGCAAGCAGGCAGAGACAGGCAGGCACATGCAGGCACAGACAGGCACAGGCAGACAGGTACACACAGGCAGACACAGGCAGGCAGGCACAGGCAGGCAGGTAGGCACAGACAGACAGGGTGTCTTCCGATCCGATCTCCCGGTGGTGGCAGTACGATGAGGTGCGTTCACCTGCTCAGAGGAGTGAACGTCAATTTCATTTCAAATATTTCTACGCTGGATAGATCCGTGGAGATGTTCCGTGCTGTGTATAGGGATGGGCCTTTGCTCAGCTGGAAATTAGGGGGCGGGGTGGGGGGCGATTAGGGTGGAGGGGCTGGTTTTGCACTTGTATTTGCGAACGGCTCTGTCCCAACTGTGCTATTGGCATCTTGGCACCGAAAATAAGAATTTTGATTTATACCCCCCCCCCCACCCCGCCCCCCCCCCCCCAACAGCCGACCCAGAAATGTAGTCCCAGGCCTGTTCTCGATTGATATCCCGCCTTGCACAATCGTAAGTCCGCACACTTTTTTTAGCTTAAGAAGCGAAAGCCATTCGCTCCACTCCGACGCGAAAACCGCGTTGACAGTGGCGCGCAGAGGCACGAACAACAACAACTCAACGCATTCGTCAATAACACCTCGGCCCTAAAGAGTTGAACGGATTTCGCATAGGAGACATTTTCAGCAATGGCACTGCATGTTTCTCTGCTACGACCGAGGACAATTGCCTGACTTGTTGACAATGTATGCACATACATGTTCAACATGCTCGACATGTATGTACAACATGTATGTATGAACAACATGGATGCACGTGTATGTACATAAATGTTGAACGTGCACGTACATACGCACACGTTTTATTGCGTGTCGTTTGCGGGCAGCGTTTTCGATGTATGCGTTCAGCTACGAAGAACAGCGCCATTACCTGAAACGCTGCGTATTTTACCTTCGTGTTTCTTTCCCCTTGTGAGGGCAGCGCCGTTTGACGAATGTGCGTTCTTATCCACCCTGCGCTTGTTTTGCCATGAGTTGCACTTCAGCGTTTTGAGGCTTCGCATGAAAAGGCACGAAAGCCAATTTTGGATCGCCGGTGGTGAGCGCAGATTTTTATTTAATTTTATTTACCCAAAAACATCGCTGGCTCAACGAACGTACGACTGCACGCCAGAGCATCAGGGTCCCACCCCACCATCACCCCCACCATCACCCCCACCATCACCCCCACCGCGCCTCCCGGGACGATCATCCACGGCATTGAAACGTTTTCCACGGATTGACGACCGCGGGGTCAATCTCACAATTTGCGCACGCTGTGACCTGCACTTGCAACTGATGGCACATGCGCGCGCGCGCGAGAGAAAGAGAGAGAGTTGTAAGCGCGTGCCCTTGGGACCTTCCGGCGTCCACTTTCAACACCGGCTGCACTCCGACAATGCGGTACGGAACAGTCGAGAACACCGGTCCGGAAATTATTTCGATGCGCCGCAGCCACCACCTCGCATTATTTTGTCCTCAAATTTAAGTTTCATTCTAGATTTGAAGCTTTCGTGACTGCAATGATTCATACTCTTAGTTTTTTTCGGTAAAGTCACGTAGATAAAAAAAAAATGTAATTAATAAGAATAAAATAATAAAAATCACGACGTTTCGGAGGCAACACAAGCTGCATCAAGTGAGACCAACTCACTTGATACAGCAAATCTGGCTGTGACGGTCCCACCTGATGACGGAGACTTGTGTTGCCTCCGAAACGTCGTGATTTTTATTATTTTATTTTTTATTAATTTCAATTAAAAAAAAAATTAACTACGTGACTTTACCGAAAAAACTAAGAGTATTTAAGTTTCATTTCATCAACTTATTTATAGGAATATAGGATTATCATGCCTAGGAGCACCGTAGAAAGTACTCTCGAGGTAGTACCTTACACAAATTATAATTCCTACTCCAAGCCAGCCTAGCGACATTCCGGAAAATATCGAGTGCGAAATTATAGTTCCGATTGTGTAGGGTAGATCTCTGAGGGATGTCCAGCGGAGACCTGGGAGGTCAATCCAAAGTTGCAGAGGCGACGGGGTTGCAGGTGGGTGGGGTGGGTGGGTGACCCATATCAGAAAATCCAGATGTGTCTGGACACGCAGATTGTACGGGCGGCAGTGGCGTGTACTCGCAATTCAAGCTCAACAAACTCGAGAGGGAAATGTTTCTGGTGTAATAAAAAAAAAATACGCGGCCAATCTCGAGTGCATTCCATCATCTCTGAGTTATTCCGAGCACTGCACCCCGCCGTGCCCCTTTGCAAGGTCTCCGGCTTTTGTCCTTTTTCATTGTCGGCGGCTGCCTTGCGATCCATATGTCACAGCTGGCGGTGGGCATTGACTGAAGGTTTCTGACTTGTGCACACAACATCGCTTACTGTCCAGAGATAGATGCATTTGCTTGCAAAGGTTGCTTGCTCATGCCACCGCTGACAGAAAGACCTCCGTGAGCGGAAGCCCCTAGAGTGCCCCTCTCGAGGCAATTTTCATTCTTCTTCCATACTGGCCCAGACGTATTAAAATAGGTACAGGAGGATGTGGAGCTGAGTGGACTTGCCGATGACTGGTACCAGCGGTGTCAAGATCGGCCTCTGTGGAGGAGGCTCGTGAAGGACGCTGCTACTGGCAGTTGGAGGCAGTCGCCCTCCAACAACAACGGAGGGCAGAGGAGCGACGCTCACAACAACGAGCGGGGCGCCGGGTGGCTAAAACACAGCAAGTTGGCACAGGTGGTGCATCGGCCAGTCATCTCAGTCAGTCGACCCATGGCACCTGCTGGGTCTGTCCGTGACCTCCTGCTGGGTCTGTCCGTCACCTCCTGCCAGCGGGCGTTCGACACTTCACGTGGCCTTAGCGTGCACGTAGCCTGGCACAAGCGCCGTGGTGACGTCACCGCCACTGAGTGGCGAATGGCGGTTGTTGTTGTTGTGAACTTCTTTCGCACCCTAACGTAGCCAACCATGCTAATCGGAGGTGTGGGGGTATAGGCCGGGGTTTTATTGCCACAAAGGGTAAAAACCTATTCTCACGTTTTGATACTGGTGTAGAGGAGTAGTGGGATGACGTCATGTCATCTGTAGAGTTGGATGACGTCATGTCATCGAGGTGGCGGTGTACTTAAGGGGGACCCCGGGACGAGGGCGGGGTCGCCGTGGGGAGAGCGAGAGAGAGCGGAACGAGAGGCTGCGTGGAAGACATCCCAGCCGCCGCCGAAGAAGGGCTAGAGATGTAGAGGTCTCACCTCGTCGCCGGGCCGTGATGGGTGAGCCCCCGCCCGGGGCAGACGAGGTGATAGACATAGGGGAAGCCGTACCGGGGCGTAGATCGCTGAGGGATGTCCGCGTAAAGGACAGAGTTCTGACGTGCGCCATGACAGGTGTAAGCGTCGAGTGTAAACAGTGTGTAAGAGTGTGAATAAACGGCAAGCAGCCCTATGTAAGAATCCTTGTCTCCGTCTGGCTCTACAAGTCTCCTGGGTGTCAAGAGTCACTACACTACACTGGCAAGGGAGGTCCCATGATGTAGCTGCTCACCCCGAGCTCTCAATGTCCTGATGATAGTGGCATTGCCTTTGTGCTGTCCGCCGTTTGGCGTCCTCTGGTCTAACACTGTTTGAGACTTGGCTCTAAATAAATCTGTCTCTGGTGTGAACCAATAAGTTTCAAAGACAATGCACATACTAACAGAGCATGTTTTCTGTTTACATGTTCACCACAAGTATATGTGGTTAATGCAAACATGATTCCTTGCAAAAGGTTTCAGTTTGGTGTTTTTACATCTTAGCACAACTGTTTTATTGCCAGAAAGGGTAAAACCTATTCTCATATTCTTATAGGCCTCGGTATTTAAGTATAACTTGCGCCACCCTTTCAGCTGCCACGTTGCCAGATCGAATGGCACCGGCGGCGTCCTGAATCACTGCACCACCACGGTAGGGTCCCACGCATTTTCTAGACACGCCTACAAATATAAATTCAAGAAAGGGGGGAAAAAATGCTGAATTATTTCAATTGCATACCACTCAACGGCGCTCGTGTCTATTTGACGTCCACGTTCCTTTGGCAGGGGCCAGTCGTGTCGTAAAACACCCGCCTGTTGACTTCTCACCAATCATATTCTCGATTTCTTTCGGTAAAGTCACGTAGAAGGGAAATAATAAAATATAAAATAATAAAAATATACAATAATAAAAATATAAAATAATAAAAATATTAAATTAAAATTCTCACGACGTTTCGACTGCAACACAAGAAATCATCGTTAGGTGTCAAATCCACAGCTGTGGATTTATTATTATGTTATTATTTCCCTTCTACGTGACTTTACCAAAAGAACCAAGAATATGAATCCCTGCAGTCACGAAAGAAGCTTTAAATCGAAATGTCTCACCAACCGTTGCAGTGGTGTGAGTGCTCCCACGTTTTCAGTGGGTTTTCTTCAAGGCACTCTAGTTCCTTCCACACACACGCACGCACACACGAAACAAACTGTGGTAAAGGGAATGTATTAAAATAATCACGAAGCCTGGAATGTTTTCAAATGTATATTGACCCTCGGTAAAAAAATGTGTGGGGACACAATTAACATTATGACAATGAATATGAGCTGACACACGTGTAATAAGTACATTTGTGATTACTGATCATTACGTCGAAATTTATAATCATGTATTCAATTTATTGGCATTCATGCAACCGCATCACACAATGCAGGGCAATCTGCACGGAGGCGCATTTATGAAAATGTTTTCGGCAATGTATTACAACTTGAAATTCGCTCATTGATTCCTCCTCCCACGTTGTGGACTCCGTCTGACAGCCTGAGTGTGTCGTCTCATTATTACCGTGTCAGCCACCACATTCCAGGTCACGAAAACTCACTCAGCCACTAACTCACTCATCCACCCACACACCCACCCACTCACCACACTCCAGGTCACAACAACTCACTCAGCCATTAACTCACTCATCCACCCACCCACTCACCACACTAGATTACACCAACTCACTCAGCCCCTAACTCACTCATCCATCCACACACCCACACACCCACTCACCACACTCCAGGTCACACCAACTCACTCAGCCACTAACTCACTCATCCACCCACCCACTCACCACACTCTAGGTCACACCAACTCACTCAGCCCCTAACTCACTCATCCACCCACACACCCACCCACCCACTCACCACACTCCAGGTCACGAAAACTCACTCAGCCACTAACTCACTCATCCACCCACCCACTCACCACACTCCAGGTCGCAATAACTCACTCATCCACCCATACATAAACCCACCCACTCACCACACTGCAGGTCACAACTCACTCAGCCCCTAACTCCCTCATCCAGCCACACACACACCCACCCACTCACCACACTCCAGGTCACGAAACTCGCTCAGCCACTAACTCACTCATCCACCCACCCACTCACCACACTGCAGGTCACACCAACTCACTCAGCAACTTATTCACTCATCCACCCACGCACCCACTCACCACACTGCCGGTCACAATAACTCACTCACCTACTCACCATCTCCGCACCTCCGACTATCATGGTCGGCTACGTGCGGTGCAAAAGAAGTCCAGCATATGTACATACTCACTCAGCAATCACCACACTCCAGGTCGCAACATTTCTCTTCATGCTTCTTCTCTCGTCACTATTCAACTGTGGGATTCTCTCCCACCATCGTTTCTTTTCCCTCGAGTTGTCATATCCACGCTCGTTTAAAGACACGTGTCGACTTTTTTTCTCCGTCGCCAATTTAAGAGTGCTGTTCGTTGCTGGCCGATTGGCACTTGGGGCCCTTGCGCTCAGCAAACCCGTGGTAAACCAAACAAACGAACGTGAAAACAAAAACATTGCGGACAAAATTAGGCCACTTCGTAAAATACGAACGCCCATCGCGCAGCATCTGGGGCTTCCATTCGCCGCATTGGGCATCGGCGTGAACCAGTGACCGACCGCCTGAACTCCACGGGCGAACAGGCGCACCGCTAGACCACTCCGGCCGTTGAATGAATACGTGAAAGGTTCTCTGTCGCGTGGGTTGAGTGCGTGTGATGGGTTCCCCGGGTTGACACTTGCCGTATGAGCAGCAGAGGTCGCAACCGGGTACCCGACACCCGTACCCTACCCGTACGGGTACCCGTTTGCGACCCTGGTGCGGCCGGGTACGGGTACGCGTAGGCCGTGAGTCACCGATGAGTAACCGTTTGTCACTCATTTCGGGTAGGGTACGGGTACGGGTAGCGTACGGGTACCCGTACCCGGCCGGGTACGGGTACCCGTTTGCGACCCTGGTGCGGCCGGGTACGAGTACGGGTAAGGAATCAAACCCCGTTTGCGACCTCTGATCAGCAGCGAGGCAAACCTCACACCCCTTAGGGGTGGTTCTGTGCAGTGAGCGTGGGAGCTGTCCGCACACGGTGGTGCTGAAACGGCCAAGTCCGTTGCAATGACTGCATGTGTGTTGTACGGCTTTTGTCTTGCTATGTTTGGCTCGCGTAAGTGTTTGATGGGGCGTAAATCTTGACAGTGTTTATTTCTCTGTCCCAGGTGTAAGTTGTGTGTGTGTGTGTGGTGTGTTTGTGTTTGTGTAGCGGTGGCCTGGTGCTTGTGCATGTGTAGCACAAAAGTGGTTGATCTGGATATTGTGTAAAAATGTACAGTGTTTATTTCTCTGTCCAGGTGTAAGAGTGTTTATGTGTGAGTGGTGTGTGTGTATGTTGTGTCCTTGCATGTGTGGTGTCTTTCTGTGTGTATGCATGTGTATTGGTGTGTCCAGATGGCATAGTGGATAAGGCCCTCCGCTCCGAAACTCACGGTCCGAGTTTAATTCCGAGCTGTGGCTACCACCAGTTTCTGATTATCTGAACGAGTCCTTGGCAATCCCTGGGTCAACCCATCTATGGTTGTACTGTGTGAACATCAGCACCGGAGAGACAAAGGTGGCCCGGCATGGTGTAGGCCACTCCACCCCCTTTGGAGACGCTTGCTAACAGCCCCGACAGCCTGCGTAAAAAATTGGCACTTGCCTCCTTGGGCTGGGAGATCCGCTTGGCTCTGAAAACAGCTCCGCTAATAGGCACACCATGGCTAAAACACTCACGGAGACTTTAAATAATGGTTTCTTCCAACATGCGTACCCACACACGTATGTTTGTGCTAATTGGAGGTGCGGGGGAAGGACAACAAACTAAACACAATGATTTGTGTGGTGACTCAGCTTTAAATGAGTACCTGGTGTAATGTGTAAACATCGCCACTAGGGACGCAGATGTGGCCGGGCGTGGAGCTGGCCACCCACCCCCTCGTGAGCCGTGCCGGCCTTTATAGGTGCTCCTCGTTAACAGCACTTGCCCCAACAGTCTGTGTAGACTATACGGGGGGTTTGTTTATTTTTGCGTAAGTCTGTATCTATTATTTAACCAGGAGTTGATATAAACCCATTGAGACGCAAGAAACAACGTTGCCTCTTGTGCAAGGGCGACCTGGGTTACATCAATAGCCAAGTGTGCTTGTGTTTGTGAGATCAACTCCACGGGGTATTTAAATGTCACGGTGTGTGCTAATTCCCGCCCGTTCTAACGTAGCGGAGGGTGAGCCAAGCCTGTATCTCCCCGGCTATATTAATCATACACAAATAGGGTATTAACCCCTGGGTGAATTATGTTAACCCCAAATGTTGGGCTCGGCATTCTTACGAACAGGATTAATGTTGTTGGGATGATCTATACGGCACAAATGTGGTGAAGAAGACGAAGAAACAGACGACGGTCTATGGGGGAAACTCACGAGGAGGGATGAGAGGAAGGGGGGGGGGATTTACGAGTAAGCTCGGAGCCGCGGGATATAATACATCAGCTCATCGCAGGTGACAGTGCCGTTCCGTGAAACACAAGCCCGCCCGTGTACACACAGACAGACTCTCGCTCGTACAGTTGTCGCGTGCCCCCTGCGGCTGTTTAGAAACCCCCATCAACCGGGGGGGGGGGAGGAAGAAGTGTGTCGGTGGGTGAGGCCATGAAATTGTGACAAACGCTGTCTAGGCCGAGGGTTGCTTGCTGCCGTGGTGCAACGGTTTGGCACCGCTGGACTCCGCAGGTCCAGCGGGCACCACCAGATTCGTTCGATCACCCGGCGCGGCAGTTGAAGCAATGGGACAAGTTTTAGAAATTCTATTCCTCTACACAAACGCCACCTATGCCCACCCAGCAGTCTAAATGGGTCGCACTTCAGGTAGTAAATCGGCAAGCTCCGTGTGGTGGTGTGTGGTGTGGGGCGTGGGGGGTAAAATGTGGGGACTCCAACGTCTTCGGAAATGTCTGGCCAGCCATGGGCGTGTCGGGCGAAATAGAGCCAGGCTCTAGTAGAGGCCCTTTGCACCAGCAGGGACATTGGCAAGCAATTCCAGGGCTTAACCTTTATCCCATGTTTTTTTTCTACCGTTTGCTGTTTACTTTGCATAGAAAACGCCGATTGCAATTTCCAGGCCTCTGTGGAGAAGTGTGCCAATGATTAGAAGTTCGGTCGAGCGTCCACCGTTGGAAAGTCGGGATGTTAACTCCCTCGCCTGGCATGGTGTGTGGGGTGGGTGTTTTCTCCTGGTTTCCCACTCTCCCATGCACATGAAGCCAAACGCTCATTCGTGGAACTGGCCAAACATGTAAAAATGAGAACCTGAGTAAAGTCTTGAGACGCAGTGAGGCTTTTCTAGGTTAAGGGCATTGTTATTTTTCGATTTAAAGCTTTCGTGACTGCAGGGATTCATCTTCTTGGTTCTTTCGGTAAAGTCACGTAGAAGGGAAGTAATAAAATAATAAAAATAAAACATAATAAAATAATTCTCACGACGTTTCGGCCACAACGCAAGCAGCCGTCCTCAGGTGAAGACCAGGTCTGTCGGGGAGACAGCGTCTGAATGAAACACCACCACGCTTGGAGCGTATATTTAAGCTGGGTTGGAAGGGGGAGAGCGCCTTGTCAAAAGCATTTGCATATCATTTGATATGCAAATGCTTTTTACCGAAAGAACCAAGAAGAGGCATTGTTATTGTTAATGGCGGGTGGCTGTCCAGATTTGAACCCAGGAGGACGTAAGCAGTGATGGCAGCGCTGGCTCTGTCCTTTGGGAATGCAATTGGAAGTATTATTTTTATGATCATTATAACAAGAATGCAGAGGGATGCTGCTGTGGTGTCGTGATCACGCTGGATCTCATGCTTCGTCTTAGGAGGTACTTACATTGCGATGTTTGGCCAATTACGTGAATGTTTGGCCTCACATGGAAGGAAACTTGAGTACCCAGAGAAACCCTTATGCCAAGTAATGAAACACCAGCAAAAGAGTTAAGGGATATCAGTAAGATTCTCCATTGCTTGTTATTTTTGTTATTTCTTTGAACCGATCTGCGTGACTTTACCAAAAGACCCAAAAAATATCCGTGTATAAATATGTAAAAATAAATTATTTCTATTTTTTTCGTGTTGGTCGACTGGCATGTAGCCAGCACTGTATGGATGATGGAACACATTCTCGTGTTGCGTGAGAGGTTCACTGAGTTCAACCCAATGTTTCTGCCGTGTCACCATCCGATGCCGTTCACCGACATGCCGACGCGATGCGACGCTGCTCCTCCGTCCGTTTCGAAAAAAAAAACTCGCGAGGGACATTTCTTCGCACCGTACCTCGTCTCAAACAGAACTTTGTCGTCGTCGTCGTAATTTACGATGGAGTTAAAAAAAAATGTTTTTTTGTTGACGGAAACTTCTTTGCCGTTCAGAGCAGTGGTTTCCGCAGAGCGCGGACCACCCGGACACCAGCAGATGGGTCGCGACGCCCCTACGGGGTGGTTCGCTCGCTGCTGTGGTGCAAGCGAAGGTTGTGTGTAGGGGGGGAGGAGGTATTTGTACCCGTGGTTAAACCATGAGCCTGCGTGCTTATTTAAATTCTAGATTTGAAGCTTTCGTGACTGCAAGGATTCATATTCTTAGGTTATTTCGGTAAAGTCACGTAGGTAAAAAATGTAAATTAATAAAAGTAAAATAAAGCAAAATAAAAAAATCACGACGTTTCGGAAGCAACACAAGCCTCCGTCCTCAGGTGGAACCGTCACAGCCACGACTTGATTTAAAGTTTTAGAATTGCGTTTAGTTATTTACTCGCTTGCTTCTAGCTCTGTGCAGCGCATTGCGACCTCTGTGTGAAACGCGCTTTAAAAGTGTAAATTTTTATTATTATTATTATGACAACGTTTATGCATATCTGTCAACCCCTTCACAATGCCTTACCTTATTACAGACCACTTCATACATTATTGGTCACCCCGTGCCCTTAAACATTTCAACGTCCATCTTACAAAGTTCCATCGCAAGGGGAGAAACACAAACAGACGCATTTATGATAATTGGTTATTTACCTTTTTATCTGGCAACAAAACTGACACCTTTTTTACAAGGATTCATGTTTGCATAGACCACAATACCTGCAGCCATAATGTAAACAAAAAACATAACTCTGATAATGTATGCACTGTCCTTGAAGTTGATTGGTCCACACCCGAGACAGCTTTCCTTAGAGCCTAGTCTCACATGGTGTTGGACCAGATGACGCCAAAAGGCTCTAAGGAAAGCTGTCTCGGGTGTGGACCAATTAACTTCAAGGACAGTGCATACATTATCAGAGTTGTGTTTTTTGTTTGCATTATGCCTTTAGGTTTTGTAGTCTATGCAAACATGACACCTTGTAAAAAAAAAGGTGTCAGTTTTGTTGCCAGATAAAAGGGTAAAAAAACAACTATCATATTTTTTACTGGCAAATGAGGTTCCAATGGTGTAAAGAGACGCATTTATTTTTTGTGCACACGTTGAAATGGCTCGTAGAAGTGTGCAAGCGTGTGAGCGTGCGTGCTCGCCAACGCAACCAGCGTGGCCTCATCCGATCACCTCCCTCTCCCCGGGGATGTCCTCAACGATCCAACCGTGCTGGCTTTGGGGAGATGAATTTCAGATGGGAGGACATCGGTCCCCCCGGCGAGGCTGGAGCTAAGTCCGGTTGTTCCAGGACACGGACAAATCCTCGCGGATACGGGAAATCGTGCGACGCAAAAGAGGCTTTTGGGGGCGAAAATGAACCCAGGACATCCTCAACTCGGCCTTAAAAGAGCATTCGTGATCCAAAAGCCAAACCCAAGCAAATGCGGGCAGGCCTTATGTTTAGTTTTGGTTTTGTTTTACAAAGAATAATCCACTTGCAAAATGCAATGGGTCAAGGCAATTTTAGTTTGTTTTGTTTTTCACACAAGGGGATACAAAAGACAAAGATCCAGCGCATAGCCGCGACACACTGTTGGGGAAAGTGCTTTATGCGAGCACCTATGAAGGCCGGAACGGTACCTATGAAGGCCGGAACCCACTCACTCACCCACATACCCACCCACTCACTCACCCACCCACCCACTCACTCTCTCATCGACACACTCACAAAGATAAAAAGATGCCCCGTAAAGCCTTAACAGACTGTAGGGGCAAGTGCTGTTAGCGAGCATCTATAAAGGCCGGCACGGCACACGAGGGGGTGGATGGCCAACACCACGCCCAGCCGCCTTTGTCTCCCTAGCAGCGATGTTTACACATCGTACCAGGTACTCATTTGAGGCTGAATCGACCTAGGAGAGGCCCAGGACCGGTTCAGATCATCGTCACCGGTATCGGCCGTAAGCGGGAATCGAACTCGGGTCGCCACGTTCGTAGCGCAACACGCCAACCGCTGCACTCCCGCTCCCCACTCACACACTCATCCCACTCACTCACTCACCCACCACTCACCCACTTACCCATCCACACACTCACCCACTTACTCGCTCACCCACCCACCCATTCACTCATAGACACACTCTCCTACTCACTTACTCCCCCATTCACCCACCCACTTACTCATCCACACACTCACTCACTCACTCACCCTTCCCACTCACCCACTTACTCACTCACTCACCCACCCACCCACTCACTCACCCACCCACCCACTCACTCACCCACATACTCACCCACTCACTCACTCATCGACACACTCACCCACTCACACACTCACACACTCACCCACTCACACACTCACCCACTCACACTCACCCACTCACAAACTCACCCACTCACAAACTCACCGACTCACCCACTCACTCACCCACCCATCCACTCACTCATCCACCCATCCGCTCACTCACCCACCTACTCACCCGCCCGCTCCCTCTTTCAACCTCTTCCTGTCCTCGCCCCTCGTCGCACTCCGTCTCCACCAAATCGTCATCCTCTCACTCACCCTCACCTGGCCCCACCGTCCCACCTGACGCTAGCCCCAACCCTCCAGCTCTCTTTCCCCTTTTGAACGCTCCGGCCAATCCACGTGCTCCCCGTGCCCTTAACCAATCAGAACGCGGAGTTGTTTTCTGCAGCCATTCTCGATTCCTCCGTCCCAGGGATCGTGTGGGATGATCGCTGCACGCGCTCACCGCGTGAAGTTCGGCGTGACGAACGACACTTTTGCTTCAGGAATTAAAATCGCTTTGCCAAAGAGCCACAGAAGCACGCCTGCACGAAACCTTCTTTAGAACTGCGAAACGTTCACCGTTAAACAGAAGCACAAAAACACGTATTGGGAGTTTTAAAACGAAGAAGAAGATCCATCGTGCCTATTCATATGCAGGGGCGATGAACGTATCGGTGTAGCGACAGCGAATCGCGCATGACGGCTTTCGGCGTGATGAACGACATTCATTCGCATTTTACAATCGCAGAAGTGGGGTTATGCGGGGATAATTGCTGAACAGTTAAACTCACCGGTGGCTCATTAATATTCATGAGCGCGTGGCGAACGTGGTGGGGCGGGTGGGGGGGGGTGAAAGAGTGATGTCACGCAATACTCATTCATATTCATGACATCACGCATAATGAAGCCGTTGGGGGGAGAGGGGGGGGGCGGGTCACGTGGGGCGTGGGGGGGTCACCCCGCTGTGACGATGTGTCACGTGCGACCCGGCTCCATGCGACGATCGCATCGTCACGTGTCTCAAAATATGGTCGTGCCGTGGTCAGAACCGCCCGTTACATTTCCCGACAAAATGTTTGCAAAACATGCGCGTGACAATGATTAAAGTTCGCGGTAATGATTGAAGGGTTTGAATTAAAACGGAGCCCTTACCCGTTAAACGACTGCTTTCTAAATGATTCCTGTGTTAATGGACTGCACGATGGCTGCATGATGTTATCATTTGGGTAGTTAATTAGTTTAGTAAAGTAATTAAGCATGCCTTTCAAAGCGGACGGCGAATGCGTCACAAGTGTATTGCCCTAATTCACAGACACGAGTAGGAGGCACACTCTCTCTCTCTCTCTCTTTTTTATTCCGGCCATCACAGTCATAGGGGATAACAACATACCGGGTCAGGACAGCCAACACGCTTCAAGACCCACAGCTTCGAAGAGGCGAAGATCCACAACCACGGCAGCACGACGAGTTCCATCCCGGATTACGGCAGCCCCGACTGTGAGTGGGAGCCCGCCTTTTATCCTCCCCAGCGTGGCCAGGCTCCGTCCCCAGAATGCTCCGGGCTTCGCCCATGGGTCCAACTGGTAGAACGGGCTGCTACCCCAACTCCCATTCTCGACCAGTCCCCAGCACTACGCGCTCCAGTGACTCATTCTCTGTCACCACACAAGTGTGAGAGGATGCGGCGTTGCAGTCGACGAGTAGGCTTAAGCTGATTGAACGACGCTTCGATAACTTTTAGTAATTAGCCCTCGCAGTGCATCAGAGCACCGCTATAATCATCGTAATCGTAACATTTAATATATCGTAATGATATCGCGGCAAGCCGAATGACCGCACACTACAAATTTGCATTCGCTTTGTTTGAGTTGCTGCACCTGCTGGACATCTGTGATCAAGAACCTCATAGCTAATCGGATTCCTCCGGTGCAAATAAAGATTCTGATTCTGATCTAAGGAAACGTTGAGAGTCGGCCGGCGTGCCTGCTCTTGCTGCATCGTTCCTTTCTGTACCCCACCCACAGCCCCTCACCCGCCACCAGATAATAAAGAACAGCAGCCGAGCCACACGTTAGGAAATGATCCAGGACTCTGCCCGTGTATTTCTCAAGGGGCCCAGAAAATTGGTTGACTGCACTGTCTTTAACTTTAAGTGCGCGGGTAAATGAGTGGCCCCGCTCCGCGCATATATTCCCAATTAGCCCCCCGCGCAACACGGATTCATCAAATTAAGTGCAATACCAATGACCATTAAAATTGCAACAAACCCAGGAGTTGTGCCCACAGACGGAGAGAGGGAGCCGGAAATAATCACACTTCGGAATTCAAAGAGCTGTAAATTCCATCGTCTTGACAGCGCAAGACCGACGCGTTGGGGCGCCGATGTTATTGCGAGTGCGCTCTTCGTTAATGCCTCGTGTGCAGAAAAATCGGTATGGTTCAACACGTAGGAGGGTTTCGCCACCAATATCATCCATAATACAGGGGGGGGGGGTTGGGGAGGGTTAGATCGTGTAAATATAAATGCGTCGTTCAATCCGCCACCACCCGACACAGCCAACTAGTAAGGTGTGTCAAGTAAACAGAACGTGGCCAATTCGTTACTAGTACAGCACACCGGTGTGTTGGAAAGCAAATCCACAACATTTACAATGCTCTCCAACACACAGGCATGGTGTACTAGTAACGAGTTGGCACGTTCTGTTTACGTGACTAACATTTACTAATTGGCTGTGTCGGGTGGTGGCGGGTTTAACGACACATTTATATATTTACGCGATCTAACCCCCCCGCCCCCCCAAAAAAACCTGTATTATGGATTGTTATGATTGATAAAAATGTCCACCACAAGGGAGTCGACGAACATGAGCGACTGGCAGGTTTAATTCCTGGTTGGGGATTTTTTTTTGCTTCAGCCCATCATCGATCCAGGGGGCCGATAAAACGAGCACCGCTTTGTCGGGGAGGTCAACAGCAGTTGTCTAGCGGGGGGGGAACTCGCCCCCAGTTATCGGAAATTAGAAATTTCCACCACTTGGCTGGGGGGGGGGGGGGCTGGTTGAACGAGGGATGAGCACCTATGGCCCGAGCCAAAGACGTCCAGAAGTTCCAGGCCCTGTCCGGACGTCGATGGGTTAACGCGCGAGGCATGACACACTGCCCAGGCGATATGGGTTTGGCCGTTGAGACTCGCTGTCCACATTGACTCTGTGCAGAGATTCTCTCTCCCGGCCATTTTTCGAGTTGTAATTTGGTTTTTGTTGTTGTTGTTGTTCTAGTTTCGCCTTTTTTTATTTCATTTTTAGAACAGCTGTCACAATAATGTTCCGTGTTCAATATTGAAAAGTACTCGAGGAAATATGGGTTTTATATTGACCCCTGCAGGAATTATTCTGCATACAGTATGTTATAAAGCTGGCCTGTCACTATTGACATCTGTGCGGCTGTCATTGTGTCCACATACCCGCTCAGGGCCAACACCAGTGACGATTATCTGAACCGGTCCTTGGGCCTCCCCTAGGTCGACTCAGCCTCAAATGAGTATCTGGTGCGGTGTGTAAACATCTCCGATTAGCACGGTTGGCTACGTACGGTGCAACAGAAGTTCAACGTACATCCGTGCATTATCACTCGGGAGACAAAGGCGGCCGGGCGTGGTGTTGGCCACCCACCCCCTCGCGTGCCATCCCCGCATTCATAGGCGCTAGCTCACAGCACTGGCCCCAACAGTCCGTTTAAAAGCAATTCTGAGTATCTTTGTCCTCAATATTAACATCTTTTTCACCAAAATCACTTACTCCGTAGAATCTGACAACACAGCAAATTAACCCAATGGCACATTTAATCTCCGCGAGACGGAGGTCAGCGTAACGTGCCTTCTTTTCACTCTTAATTGTCCGCATATCCGAAGAATTTAGAGTGCCCTAATTGAAACGGTGTTTTTTTTAAACCCACCCACCCACTCCATCGCCCGCCCCTTCTCGAGAACTGAGAGGGCCCAGCAGTTCATCCCCATGTTGCGAAGCGGTCGCCCCGCTTGCCCAACCGGCGCGATGCAAGCGCTGCGCTGGGCTCCCTGGGATTGAACTGAGCCATTCCTCCGACAGCCTGTTGGGGTGACACTGTTGAAAACACATTAACGGCCTTTAATCATCGCGCACTGGTGTGTGCTCTCACCGCAGACAGCTGTGTCCTCAATTAACCCACGGGACACAAAGGGCTTGCAGTGGCCTCAGAATGGGGCACGGTGGGGGGGGGTTTGAGGAGAGAGGGGGGCTCGCGTTTAGCCGGCGTCGTTAAGAGCCTGGGTTGGATTCCTGGACTGCCGCTTGAGATTTAATCTGCGGGGGGGGGGGGGGGTGGTGGGGGTTTGGCATCTACTTTTCCGCGGTGGCGCCAGACGTCTCGAAAGAGGTGGTCAGCGCCCACGCTTTGCCCCGCCACGTGCAGCACATTGGCAAAAGCATCTTATTGGGACTGCTGGTCGTCTGTGAGTTATTAGCAGAGGTGGGACAAAGTCATTGTCATGCAAGTCCAAGTCGAGTCGCAAGTCATCAAATTCATGACTCGAGTCTGACTCGAGTCCAAGTCACATGACTCGAGTCCACACCTCTGGTTATTAGTGTTGTTGTTGTTGTAACGTTCTGACCTGCCCCTACGAGACGGCTATGAAAAAGAGCCGTATAGCTCATCGGATTCCTCCAATATAAATTAATATTCTGATTATAATCCGGCTGGTGTAGCTTACTAACGACTGCGCAAATAAGTCGAAGGATTTGGGGTTTGTACTCCGTCAGCCAGTGTCTATTCGCTGCCAGTTGAAGGCCTCCTCATCCATGCCGTCGCCATCCCTGGCGGTTCTGAGATGCCACAGTCGATCTCACTGCCGTGCGTGAGCCGATTTTCATCGCTCCATCTCCACGGTGGCCGTTCCCTTCTCGGGCACATTCCCTCCTCCGGCTGTCACTCCGTCACCAGACTCACAACAGCTGTTATGACGTACGTTGAACTTCTTTCGCACCACACGTAGCCAACCGTACTATTCGGAGGTTCGAAGTGTTGAGTCTACTATGGTGCAGTGTTGAGTCTATGGTGCAGTGTTGAGTCTGTGGTGCAGTGTTGAGTCTATGGTGCAGTGTTCATTATATGACCAGTGTTGAGTCTATTGTGCAGTGTTGAGTCTGTGGTGCAGTGTTGAGTCTATGGGCAATCCTGAGTCTATGGTGCAGTGTTGAGTCTGTGGTGCAGTGTTGAGTCTGTGGTGCAGTGTTGAGTCTGTGGTGCAGTGTTGAGTCTATGGGCAGTGCTGAGTCTATGGTGCAGTGTTGAGTCTGTGGTGCAGTGTTGAGTCTGTGGTGCAGTGTTGAGTCTGTGGTGCAGTGTTGAGTCTATGGGAAGTGTTGAGTCTATGGTGCAGTGTTGAGTCTGTGGTGCAGTGTTGAGTCTGTGGTGCAATGTTGAGTCTTGGTGCTGTGTTGAGTCTGTGGTGCAAACTAAACACACAGCTCCAATCGCCAAGTTTTCCGTCTTGATTATTTAAAAGTGCATCGCTCCTGTGGCCTCCTAACGTCGGAAGGAAGAGCGTTCCAGACGGCCGCAGAGGCGCATCTGAAAGCGCCGCGCGATTTGCGGCGGCCGTCTTTTGTCGACGGTTCATCCACCGCCAGCAATTGCGACCCACCCAGAGCCCCTCTATATTTTACCCGCACAGTCAGCGTACGATGTCTCTGATTTGCATTCGTTCTCCGCATACAAGTGTTCTCCCCTTTTCCTAATCGGTTTCATTCCACGCAATCACGCCTCCACGATTCTCTGCGCACCGTCATAATTTGCTCGTCATTTTGATTCGTCAGTGCCATTATTTTCAATCTGGTTGCCATGGTGGGGAATGAAATGCGCACCATAATAAAGGTTTTTTGTGGGTCAGATCGCGTAAGTATGAATGTGTCGTAACCCTCCACCACCCGACACAGGCAATCAGCAAGGGATGTGTCACGTACTACTTCAGCCCACTGGTGTGTTGGCGATAAAATCCATAACATTTACAATTTGAGGACGACGTTTCGCTGGTAATTACTTTCAGCATCATCGGGCGTTTTGTTGACGTGACAAATCCCTGACTAATTGGCTGTGTCGGGTGGTGGAGGGCTACGACACATTTTTACTTACGCCATCTAACCCAAAACACTTTATTATGAATAATATTGGTCGCAAAAGCCTGCCACGTGTTTAACTGAAATGCATACCACTGCGTCGAACCGAGACTGCACCATGATGATTTTTTTTTCATTACTGTGTCCCTATTATAAATACGCTGGGCATTTGTAAATACCTTGGCACGTATTTTTACTAGTCTATAACGCATTTGGAGGCACACTTACTTTTACTCCTTGGGATTCCAGCTGTAAGCCTGGTGGCACACGATGGCCAACACTTGCAAATGATCAAATCGCAGGCATCGTTATTGTCCCCACTTAACAGCAGGGAAAGTGCTTTGCCGAAACACCGCTTTAAATTGACGGACATCTGCGGCCGTCCGATTAAACTGGCTCATATCCGAGAGCACTGACCACCAGTGGTCGCAACCGGGTACCCGATACCCGTACCCTACCCGAAACCCGGCTACCCGTACCCGGCCGGGTACGGGTACCCGTTTGCGACCCTGGTGCGGCCGGGTACGGGTAAGGAATCAAAACCCGTTTGCAACCTCTGCTGACCACCTAAAAAACAAAAATTCGCCTTTCGTTTGTTTCGATCACATTTTGTTCAACTCGTGCTGTCGGTGGGACGTGACGAGACTGAAGGTCCGTTCGGCACTCTCGCGTAGCAGCACCTCGCCCCATGTTACGGAGAGCATTCCCGTGGAAGGGGGCATCACAGAACTGCTTCTGAGATCCATTCGAGTGACTTATTTATCCACACTACGGCCAGTACTTTTACACCTGTCTGTTCCTCTCTTGTAGCAGTCAAACCGATATATTTTTTGTTCCAGAGCTGGGATTTCGCCCAATAAAGTAATAAAAACAAATATTTGTTGTTATTATTATTATTATTTTTGCGCAGTTATTGGTGACCATCAACTCAATAAACTCGATGGTTTAGTTTAAATCGTTGGATGGAACCTGCAGTCAAACTCAGGATCTCAGCAATGTTGACCCCAGTGACCCGGTGAGGTCAGAGGTCAGAGCACTGAACTGGCCCCGCTCAGACCCTGGGGTTCAAATCCAGGCTTCAGCCGTCGGTAATTAAACCGGTGGGTTCAAGTGTAGCACCTCCGTTTAGCACGGTTGAAGACGTATGGAGCGAAAAAAGTTCAACGTACATACACCCAACGCCGCTCATAGACTAAGACTGCCCATAAACTCAACACTTCCCACCTCCGATTAGCACGGTTGGTTACGTACGGTGCGAATGAAGTTCAACGTTCATACGCATACATACGGAGCCTGACAGTAAATTTGGTTCTGCAAGTAATTTTAGAGAAATTTCAACTCTGAGTTTATCTGTCGAGCGATGGACACTGCCGTTGCGTGTAAAGCGCGTGTTCAAAGTTACTTCCCTTCTCCTGCACGGTGGCCGCCGGTCCCGTGAAGGCATTTCAGGAGTGGCTCCATGGGCCGTACTCACCGACACACACACACACAAACCGATGCACCGCTCCTCACGCGAAGCGATGCACGAGCGAAATGACAGAGTCCCGTAATCTCCTAATGTTCTCGGTCGGTAAAAAAAAAATTGTAATCAATCGACTCACGTGACCTCTGAGCCACACAAACCGCCTGGTGGCGAAGAACATCCTCCTTTGGACAGCGCGGAGGAGTGAGATCCATCTTGTGCTGAGAGATGGTGGTTTAAAGAGTTCATCGTTCCGTTTCTGGCTTTTCCGGGGGATGGGCGGGGGGCGAGTTGGGGGTGTCATTCCACCGGCGTACCACGAGGCTCCCAATCAACAAACCTGGTCAGTCTGCCTGTCACCGTGTCACTTTAACTTGGTTGTGGTACCACGACTCTACAGACAACCCTCCAACCACCACCACCCTCACCGCCACCGCGCGTGCGCAAATGTCGGCAATGAAATGATTAACGAGACACGCAGGCAGCTGTAAAAGTGGAAGTTATTAAGAATGCGTAAAAAAGTTGGAAGGAAAAAAAAATTAGGCCGCTCTGTTCCAGGCCCGCGGCCAAAACAAATTTCAGGATTTGAAAAAGGACCTGCAACAGCATTTTTTTTTTAATGCCAATTAAAAAATACGCAACGACGGTCGTGCGTGACCGCTCATAACACTATCTAACACAATTTTTATTCCTGGGTAGTAAGTGTTATTTCGTAATTGCTTACGCTTAAAAAGTATGAAAAATTGTTATTATTCCCCACAAACTTTGCTTTTGTGACTAGGACAGTGATATTTTGAAATGCACCTATTTTCAATGAGAAAACGGGCGAATTTGTGTCTCTTCGTTCACATAAAGTCAGAAAAAAACAACATATGAATCAAAATTAACATGTGTTTATACTAAAGTAATACAAACATGACTGCAAATAATTTAGAAGTGAGTAGTTTTTCGAGATTTACGATTATACCGTAAATCACTTTCACGAATCAGCCCCCAAATGGAGTCTTCCATCATGTTCTCATTATACTGTCCATGGTAGCGGCGTTCAAAGTCCAGTTTATCCTCGTGGAAGCACTTGCCTAGCTCCTCCGAGTACGCTCCCATGTTCTTCTTGAATTTATCAAGATGAGCATCAAGGATATGGACTTTGAGGGACATCGTACAGCCCCCATTGTGCCGTAGTTCTTCACCAGTCTCAACCAGCGCCACACAGTTTTAGACCTTGTGGTTGCCGAGGAAGCCACGAACCACTGCGACAAAGCTGTGGTCCGACGAAGACACCGGCTTTGACCTTTGCCTCAGACAGCCTAGGGAAGAAGTCTTGAAGGTACTTGAAGGCTGCCGACTCCTTATCTACAGCTCTGACAAATTGTTTCATAAGGCCCAATTTGATGCGCAGTGGTGGCATCAGCACCTTCCGGGGGTCCATCATTGGCTCCCACTTGACGTTCCTCCCCACAGAGAACTCGGTCCGCTGTGGCCAGTCCCGCCTGTGGTAGTGCGCCTTGGTGTCTAAATCTTTTGTAGTCATTCTTGTATTACTTTAGTATAAATACATGTTAATTTTGATTCATATGTTGTTGTTTTCCGACTTTGTGTGAACGAAAAGACACAAATTCGCCCGTTTTCTCATTGAAAATAGGCAAATTTCCAAACATCAATGTCCTGGTCACAAAAGCATTTTTTCTTGGGAATAATAGCCATTGTCTGTACTTTTGAGGCATAAGCAATTAGGAAATAACATTTACTACCCAGGACCAAGTTTATTTACACAGTGTAATCAGTTATCCGTTGCAAAAGAGGTAAATGACTCCACCACGTGGCGTGTCGTCGTTCCCCAGTAACCGACAGCGAACGGAAAATCTGACTGCGGGCACGCAATGCCGAGGTACACTCGCTCACGCTGCCACGTACTGCCACGTGCAGCCACGTCAAGGTGATACGTATCTCCGTTCAGTCCACCGTTGAATGATCGTGGAATGGCAGCCGAGAGAGAGAGAGAATGTCCACTGGGAGAGGGCTTTGGAAGGACTTCATCCAGCAGTGGATTAACGATCTCTTACGACGACAATCATAATAATAAACGTTGAACACCATGATATTGATGGTAATGATGTCTTACCTCAATGGGCCGTGGCCCCATTATAGAGAGCCCGCGTTGCGCTGTGCAACTGTAATCCGTGACGCCCCCTCCACTGGCGAACCGAGCAGCTGTTGCGGAAGGGCGCAGCGATATACCCCACCGGCAATTACAATGTAATTAAAACGGAACTTTGACTTCGGCACGCAGAGCTGGGACCTAAATCAATGCTAATTCAATAATCTCCAGCAGCCGTAATCGCGCATCTGAAGGATAAATAATGCGGCGGTGAAATGTTATTTTTTGTTTGCGTTTTTTTTTATTCCCGCAAGGAATTCGTGTTTAAGTCCGCGCTTATTGTTGCGCTGGAAAATCTTGCCGCTCGTTCGAGTTGGGCGGAGGGACGCTGCTCTGAGATTTTTTGTTTTTCTTTCAGGAGGCTCGTTGAGTCTTGGTTAAAAACTAAAAAGTGAAGATAACAACAACCCTGCAATTTCCTGTTCGCGCCACTTTACCGGCAGAAGGCCCTCCGCTGGGCGTAAACTAGGACGATATTTGGGCCTGCTCTTACACTCTTGTCCAGACGTCTTGGAAGAGGTGGGAGTACCCCCACACTTTATCCAGTTGCACGCGTGACCTGCCGGTTAAATAACTGTGATGCAATCCGTTTTACACAGATATGTGATGGTCGGATACGCAACGCTGCGTGTCTATCCCAGCACGATAGGCAAATAACAAAAAATCATCTATTGGATCCAGATTTGCTTTCCTAATAACAACAACTACGATGTCGACCTGTTAAAACACTTCATGAAACCGTTCCCGGTGTTCGTTTCCGACCAAACCCCGGCTGCGTTTCTAAATCGCTCTCTCCCGACGCGGCTTTGGACTGAAGACGCCCCCCCCCCAGCCACGGGGAGCGAAACGTGCCGAACGGGCGCGCGGTACGACCCGCCGGAAAACCTCGGCGGAGACAGAAGCAGGACAGCAGCAGCAACAGCAGCAGCAACAGCAGCAGCAGCAACAGCAGCAACAGCAGCAGCAGCAAAAGCAGCAGCAACAGCAGCAGCAACAGCAACAGCAGCAGCAACAGCAGCAGCAGCAACAGCAGCAGCAGCAACAGCAGCAGCAGCAGCAACAGCAGCAGCAGCAACAGCAGCAGCAGCAACAGAGCCGCCCGTGCCCCTTAATGCCGTTGGGGCTGCTTTTTTTTTAACCGACCGCTCACGGATTTGCAGAGCCGTGTTTAAAGTGTAGCCAAAGCATGTTTATCTCGATGCACCATCACACACCACGGCGACCCGCGCCTCCACCGCCACCGCCCCTCCGACCTCTCCGCGCCAGCCTTCAACCTGTCAGGCGAGAGAGAAATCTTCGCGATATGCTGCAGCTCATCCGCCACCCCTGAGAGCGGCCATGAAACCTGGTTTTCCGATTACGCGCCGACACTCGGGGAGCGTGGGATTATTGAGAATTTCGGCGGCTGTAATTATTTACGCGGAGGGCGGCTCGGTTGTGAGCCTCCAATAAAAGGAGCACTCGGCCGAGATTCCGACCGCAAAAGCATCCAAACGCTGCCGCGTTTAGCGGCTGGCGGATGCCCACCTCTGTGGTATGATTTATTTTTTTTAAACTTGACTTTGTCAGATTGCGTTTGAGCTTTGTTTCGTCCATTAACTATATTTGCATAGGGCAACACGGTGGAGAGACGTTAAATACCTCGCCTGGTATACAGGAGGTCGTGGGTTTGATCCCGACCCTGACGACGCGTGGAATTTTTCTCCGGATCCTCCGTTTTTTCCCTCCACGTTCAGAAGCATGCGTTTAGAGTGTTTGGCTGCTATGCATTTACACATAACGATAAGCCATTATCATTGAGCTATCATTTGTGAAACAGTGCTATGTAGTAGCTCAGTGGGCCTTACCCGGGAAAATACAAATATTTTTCATTTTTTTCATGCATAAGTAAATAATGGCATAGCATCAGTGGCGAGTGATATTTTAATCAGTCCTGTGAACCTCCCATCTACTAACCCTGCACTGCCCAGCTCAGTGAAGTATTGCCAGACAACCCTTCCCCCCGATGTGGATTGACAAGTTTTTTCTCATTTGTATTAATTAAAGGACAAAACAATGTCAACTGTTGCCATGTACCAAAACACACCCAAGTGCATTTTGTTGTATCATCATTATTATTTAGACGTGTAAGACCCTGTGGCACCATGTGATCTTAGGTCACACGTGTTAATACTGGTAGGAACCTCCTGGTTACACCAGCCCACAAGGGACTATTGTGTCCGTCGTGCAGGGAGGGGCTGGGTGGGGAGGAAGGGGCTGGGTGGGGAGGGGAGGGTGGGGCTGGGTGGGGCTGGGTGGGGAGGGGAGGGTGGGGAGGGGCTGGGTGGGGAGGGTGGAGAGGGGCTGGGTGGGGAGGGTGGGGAGGGGCTGGGTGGGGAGGGTGGGGCTGGGTTGGGGGTGGGAGGGGTGGGGCTGGGTGGGGAGTGGCTGGTCACCCCGTGGTGCCCTTATAAAACTCAACGTTTAACCTACTCACGCCGGCTTGTGCCCGCCTCACAGTCGGGCATATTTGCGGAATACACCACGCCGCCGTTGACCCTGGCCATTGACCGAACAACCCAACGTTCCTACCAGCTGCCTCCGCAGGAATGTGTTGTGGCGATTCAGATTTTGGAAATTATTCGGCCGGGTAAAACACACACGGCGACATTTCCTGCAAAGCCAAGTCAGACTCCCTCCCGAAAGTCTCGAGGCTCACTGAGGCTTCCCTGGATAAACAAATGCTTTCTCACGTTTCGTCTAGTGCCAGCAGGCACACACACACACACACGCGCGCGCATATGTAATTAAAGGAAGTGAAATTCCTCCACAGAATTGAGAAGGCATCTCAATGGGCCCTCGCCTAGATTTCTAAAAAGAGAGGAGATCAAATTAAAAATCCATCGCCGACGGTTGCCTATGTAATCACGATCGTCGTCATCGTCGGCCATGCGCAATCCACTGCTGGATGAAGGCCCTCATCCCCACCACACGCGGTACCGGCTTGTCACCATCAGCATCAGCAGCATCATCATAAGCCATGGTCGATTCACTGCTAGATGAAGGCCGCTTGAAGCCAACGCCGAGTCTCATGATCCTGTGATGCAATGGATCAACCCAGGGACCCGCACTCGAACTGACTTCACCCCTGCATCTCCTGCACACGTTTCATCCCTTGCCTGGCACCCCGTTGTTATTCCTGACCATGCCGTGACCTGCCCAAATCCACTTATACTCTTATGAACAGTTAGTTAGAATGATGTCATTCATCTGTGTGTGTGTGTGTGTTCTCTATGCTCCTTGATCTCGACAATGAGCATAAACCATCACGCGACACTGCGGTCATCATCGCAACGGCAGCGGCTTTTGGCTCTGCCATCGAAAAAAAGACGGCGGTCACCCCATCGCGCGGCGCTTTTAGACGAGCTTCTGCGGCCGTCTGGAACGCTCTTCCTTCCGATATTAGGGAGCCGCTGGAGTTGTGCACTTTTAAATCATCTCGATTGAAAACGCATTTTTTTAGAGCTGCTTTTTGTGTTTAGTTTGTTGTCCTTTCCCCGCACCTCCGATTAACACGGTTGGCTACGTACATACATACGTGTCTGTCTCTCAATGGAATTCCAAGCATGCATCTACTCTCTCCACGCTTCTCTGTGCGCTCCACAGTTTTTTCTTTCTTTCTTGCCCGATAGACATATATTTTATTCTTTAAAGGGACAATGACGAATGTAATACCGCGTGCTTTATTTTTCATTCATTGTTGTCGGCGTGGGGTTCCAAATGAAGATCGATGGTTTTACTAAAGCCAGATTATTTCCGTAAAGCGGGCAACCGAGCGGTTATATAGAATAAGCTTTTCTGGGACGTCGCTCTTGCGTTGTCCGAACATAATTCTTTCAAACGCTAACTTAGTTTCCCCCATCCCTGAATTATTTTTAAACCTTTTACCCGTTTAGTTTTTTTTTCTTCCCTTCACCCCCCCCCCCCCCGCTAAGGCCAAATGGCTCGTGTTTCACCGCTGCTGAATTATTAAATGTTCTACGTAACCAGCAAAATGTGCCAGGCCAAATTGACTTGTGTCACGACGCCAAACCTTTAATGTGAAATGAAATAAGAAAGTGAAATGTGTGCACGTTTTGAAAATGGGAATTAATTGCGGAGAGCAATGTTAGAGGGCGCCCGTGCAATTTTCTCACCGCCCGCCGCGGAAATGGCCCAGCCGGGTTACTCCTGATCCAGTTTGTCGCCTGTGCGATTTTATTTTTACTTTTTGACCAGGTAAGGCCCCCACTGAGCTACCGAGCTCTTGATAATTGTTTTTTTACCCTTCTATCTGGCAACAAAACTGACACCTTTTTTACAATGAGTCATGTTTACATAGACCACAATACCTGCAGTCATAATGCAAACAAAAAACATAACTCTGATAATGTGCACTGTCCTTGAAGTTGATTGGTCCACACCCGAGACAGCTTTCCTTAGAGCCTAGTCTCACATGGGTTGGACCAGATGACGCCAAAAGGCGCACAACTCAAAGACAATGCACCATCAGAGTATGAGAGCTCGGGGTAAGCATTTACACCATTGGAACCTCATTTGCCAGTAAAAATATGATAATATTTTTTTTTTTACCCTTCTATCTGGCAACAGAACTGACACCTTTTTTACAACTTCAAGGACAGTGCACATTATCAGAGTTATGTTTTTTGTTTGCATTATGACTGCAGGTATTGTGGTCTATGTAAACATGACTCCTTGTAAAAAAGCTGTCAGTTTTGTTGCCAGATAGAAGGGTAAAAACACAATTATCATATTTTTTACTGCCAAATGAGGTTCCAATGGTACCGAGCTCTTGTTCAGAAATGACCTGGCTATCACAAATGATAGCGCAACAAAGCGGCTTAAATCACCGCGTGGACATTTATAGCGGCAGCCAAATACTAGAAATGCGCAACGTTGATTCTAAATGTGGAGGGGGGGAAAAACCCCGAGGACCCGGACAACAAAAAATCCACGCGACCGCGGGGATAGAGACAAACAACACGAGCTTCAAATATACAGGTGTCAGGGTCGCGATCGAACCCACGACTTTCTATATACCAGGCGGGGTATGTGGGCAGTTGAAACGACGGCGGTACACATTTGTGAAATCTTCCCAGCTGCCTCGCAACAGTTAGCACGCTACACTCCGTCCGATCTCTTGGCGTGGCAGACTAAGCAATGGTACAAGTTTTTTTAATCCTCCCCCCCCCCCCACACACGCCACCAATTTACATCCAGAAGTGTAAATGGGTTAGCAACAGCTTGCTAGTCTTGTGTACTGGGGTAAAGTGTAGGTACTCCAAGATGTTTGGCCAGAATGGAAGAGTAGGCCAAATACCCTCCAGAGGTGTGCCCCCCTAGCGCTTCCTCTCACGCAGGCCCATCTGCCAGCAGGGACCTGAGCAAGCAATTGCAAGGCTGCACCTTCATCTTCACCCCTGTTCGACTCAACAAGCTTTGATCAGTCTGGTTATGAGTTAGTCTCCCTTGCGTCTGCCATGTGGCTTATTCTTAAAATGAAAGCAGGGCTTCAACATCATCCATTATTAGAACGTCGAACAGTGACGTCGCGTGTTCAGATCAGTCCCAAACATATAGCATTGTTCAGGTCATCTGCAATGTTTGTATTCCAGGTACCAATGTTTGCATTAAAGCATAAACATGATCATCAGCCGTGGTCAATCCACTGCTGGATGAAGGCTTCCCCAAGCTGCCGACACCCCCCACGATCTTTGCGAGGTCACGATCCGCCCCGGCGCACTAATTGATTTCACTGCTCCATCTACCTTAGCGGACGCGCTCCCGAACGCGATGTCGTTGCTTTGCGCGCTCAGAGGTCAATTGAGAACAACAACAAAAATGGAAAAATGTGGCTCGTCCGAATGTATTGTCACGTAGCCCAGGTCCGAGTAGTTTCATCGCAGCGTGGACGGACATCCCTGTCGTCGGTGCAATAATAGCCCCGTGGAGCATCACGTCAGCGGCCTCGCTAAGAGACCGGGGGAAGGCGCCGATGTTGTCCGTTTTGATTTAACTCGTGACCTTAAAGACGGCGCCGGGGGTTAATCTGGAGAGCCGCCGCCTTGAGACCTGCGTGTGCGTGACGCTGTGCTTGAGAGGTTATTTAGTGGTGGTGCTGCTGCTGCTGCTGCGTTGGGCAGTGGTGCACGAGCACAGTCAACAACAACAACAACAACTCGACCAATTCGTCAACAACAACAACAACAACACCGCCTTGCAATGTAGAATACGCCACGTTTTGGCTCGCTGCCTTTGTTCGTAGCGCGCACGTATGTCATTTCATGTATGCGCTACGAAGGAGTGCCATTTTCCGTCGCCTATTTTCCATTCGTTCGTGTGAAATTTTAAGGCCGCGGTGTTATTGACGAATGTGCTCAAGTGGCGAGGTAAGGCTCTCAGGCATTGGCAGCACTTGCATGCCGCCTACGGTTGCCACCTGTCCGGGATTTTCCAGGAGCATTGGACACCAATGCCGGAACATTCTCACGTGCGATGCTACGAGCTCATTAACAGCGGCGTTTCTGCGGCCGTCTGGAACGCTCTTCCTTTCGATGTCAGGAGGCCACTGGAGCCGTGCACTTTCAAATCGACTAGATGGAAAAGTCATTTATTTAGAACTGATTTTTGTGTTCAGTTTGGTTGTCCTTCCCCCGTGCCTCCGATTAGCGCAGTTCGCTACGTAAGGTGCGAAAGAAGTTCCAACGTACGCACATACACATACGGCTGTCCTGGGAAATCTGGCAATCTATCCGTGACATTCCGAGTACCCGTGTTTGTCGCAGTGGAGGGGGGGGTGGGGAGGGGGCTGACTCAGCCCATCATCCCTCTGCGGTCGATTAAATAAACTACTACTTCGTGGGGAAGTCAACAATGATTGTCTTCTCGTTAAATCGCCCCCGCCAAAGGAACGTGGAATTTCCACGTCTGGCACAGAGCTGTAAACGGGAGATGAGCGCTCAACCCCCCCGCCCACCCCGTTTCCATTACTTAGTCGAGAAGAACATCACAATTGTTTGACCAGAATTGCCGTTCACCCGTAGCTCTCCGCTGCTGTTCCCGCTGTTGTGAGATATTCGCCCTCTTCTCACGTGTCTCGGCTGTTCAGTACCTCGGCGAGGACGACCCTGATCACTTCACGCCGCCGGTGAATTCCACCACCCGTACGTGAGCAGCATGCGCTGAGATGCGGATCAATTGAGTCTCTTTATTGTGTGTCGCGCAATGCAGGATGAGATTCGATTCAATTAAATTCAATGGGGTTTTTGTTTTTGCTTGCTTGCTTTGTTTCTTTAGAAGGTGAGAGGCAATTGGAGCTTTTGGTGGGGTGGCAGATTTGTGCCGCAGAGAGGCGCCGCGCGTTGCATCAAAACATAAATCGACTCGAGACTTTTTTTTTTTATCATTTTTGCCAACGGAAGAGTCCGAGAGCCATTGCCCTCCCCCCAGACTCGCTCGAATCTTTCGTGCACATCGGCTCGCTCGGGTGGGCGATTGCGACCGATGGCTTCTCGGGCAACGCGAGCCCCGTAAATGAGAGAGCCCTTTTACGAGTCATTTAATTTCTGAGCTGATAAAACGCCGGAGGAGCGACGGCGCGTGGTGCCACTTGCGTGCTGCCACCCTCACCCACCCACCCACCCACCACCTCGTCGCCAGCACTTGGGGGGAGCAGAGGGTCGGATGATCGCGCAAATTCGTGAGACTCCCTCCCCTGCCAACGTTGACGCCCCGTGAGAGCTAATAAAATGAGTTCCTTTGCAGGGCGCCGAGCTTTGTTTATATTTTAAGAGTTCTAGATTTGAAGCTTTCGTGACTGCAAAGATTCATACTCTTAGTTTTTTTCGGTAAAGTCATGTATCCGCAAGCGTGCTGTGACGGTTCCGCCTGAAGACGGAAGCTTGTGTTGCCTCCGAAACGTCGTGATTTTTATTTTTATAATTTTTATTAAATTTTTATTTTTTACCTACGTGACTTTACCGAAAAAAGCCAAGAGTATTTTAAGATTTATTAATCGGCTTCAGTCGCTGACACTTCGCCGGAGTGCAGGTGCGAGTCGACTTGTCTGTGCGCGTGTTAGCGCACTGCGCTATGAACCCGGTGGGCAGAGTTCGATTCCCGCTCACGGCCAACGCCGGTGACGATTATCTCCGAACCGATGCTGGGCCTCTCCTGGGTCGACTCGGCCTCAAATGAGTACCTGGTGCGGTGCGTAAAATTGAGTTACAAGATTTGAGGATACGACAAAAACAACGACAACAACATCAACATACAGAGTGAGTTAAATAAAAGCGTTTAATAATAATAAAAAGAGCTACTACAGCTCGGAGGTCCTTGGCTGGTTTAATAAATGAATGCACCGGTTCCTGTGAGTCCACACTTTGATGTGCTGCCTTCTGCTGGCGAGCGAGGGTTGATCGTACCTCTTTGTTGACGCCCACGGGAAAAAGGAGATTCACAACATCCGTGCGGTGATCCACAAACCCCTCGGACAGCCACGTGCGTAGCCGCCGTCGCCCTAACACAAACACAAACAAACACAAATACAAAGATCCCACGTATAGACTTAACAGACTGTAGGGGCAAGTGCTGTTAGCGAGCACCTATGAAGGCCGGAACGGTACACGAGGGGGTGGGTGGCCAACACCACGCCCGAACGCATTTGTGACGATGTTTACTACACACCGCACCAGGTACTCGTTTGAGACTGAGTTGAACTAGGGGATGCCCAGGACCGGTTCAGAAAATCGTCACTGGTCTTGGCCGTGAGCGGGAATCGAACCCGGGTCGCCGGGTTCACAGCGCAGCGTAGCGCTAACCGCTACACTACCGCTCCCCACTACACACAAACACACACAGACACATACAAACATACGCACAAACATGCACACACACACAAACACACATATACACACAAACCATACACGCAAACACACAAACACACACATACATACAAACACAAACACACACACATACACACACAAACATACACACGTACAGACAAGAGTCCGCGCACCTGCGCCCCGGTTAAGTGGCAACGACTGAAGCTAATTAATAATAAGGCTTACAATACCAAAAAAAAAATACAAAAGCTCCGCCCGCATCAAAGGAACTAATTTTATCTCGCGGGGCATCACCGAGTGATTGCAAAAAAAAAAATGTTGGATCCTGAAAATGAACGAAGCCGTCGTCACACGATCGCTACGGCCGGAACTTGAAGGCGATCACCAGGGACGTCTCTGTTATTTCCAGGCTCGCCGAGCGGATTAAAGGGCCACAATAATTAAGGTGGCTGCCTCACTGGCTCAGGAGACGCGTGCTATTCCTGGTGCGCCGACGAGCCAGCGGCGGCTTTATGAGCCCTCGGTTCAGTGTGTTCCGAACTTTGTGAGTTTTTGCAGCAGCTCTGTGAGTGTGTGTACGTGCGAGTGTGTGTGTGTGTAGGGGGGGAGCGGTAGTGTAGCGGTTAGCGCTACGCTGCGCTATGAACCCGGCGACCCGGGTTCGATTCCCGCTCACGGCCAACACCGGTGACTATTATTTGAACCGGTCCTGGGCCTCCCCCTAGATCGACTCAGCCTCAAATGAGTACTTTGTGCGATGTGTAAACATTGCCACTAGGGAGACGGAGGCGGTCGGGCGTGGTGCTGGCCACCCACCCCCTCGTGTACCGTTCTGGCCTTCATTGGTGCTCGCTAACAGCACTTGCCCCTACAGTATGTTAAGGCTATACGGGGGATCTTTGTTTTGTGTGAGAAAGAGAGGCAGTGGGGAGCGGTAGTGTAATGGTTAGCGCTGCCCTACGAACTTGATGATCCCCAAGTTCGTTTCCCGCTCACAGCCAACACCAGGTGACGACTGTCTGAACCGTGCCGTGGGACTCCCTTAGGTCGACTCAGCTTTCAATGAGTACCTGGTGCAGTGTGTGTAAACATCACTACGCGGGAGACAAAGGCGGCCGGGCGTGGTGCTGGCCACCCACCCCTCTCGTGTGCGATGCCGGCCTTCATAGGTGCTCGCTAACAGCACTTTCCCCAACCGGCTACTAAGGCTATACGGGGGATCTTTGTCCGTGGCAGGTTAACAGCAGACGTGCAATGTTGGAGCCAACGTTGGCCCGACGTTGCATATGTCCTGGGATTCCCCCTACTTTTTTTGCAAATCGTCGGTATAATTTTTCGTTCGTTTTAAACGCGGTGGGCCCGGCGACCCTAAAGGTCAAAAGGTCAGCAACAAAGAGCTCCGCAACAAGCGGCTAACACGATTCCAGGGCTGTGCGCGTCGCAGACTCAAAACATTTCCTGAATCCAGGTTCCCTCCTGGGTGAGCCCTGTTCGCTCCCCCGGCCCCCCTCGATGTTGCTTTGATGTCGGGGGCTTTTGGATAGGTTACCGGACCGATTGATGTTGCCCTAGGCGACGGCGGTCCTGCCTGTCTTCGTTGGGTGATGGTTACGGCCCCAAGCATATTTGTGAGATATCATTGCTGCCCATAGGAATTCACTTTTAACTTACGAGAGTAGTTCATTATAAAACCCCATATATGAATAATTTTTCGTAACAAAAGCAGTATGCTGTGGTTGTATACATGCATGCCGCACAGAGATAAACCCCGGGGAAGCGGAGGGCGCCATTGAAATCGGCCGTGTAACCATTCAGTCGTTTCAAATCGTCTGATCAAATAATTACCGCACTCGCTGTTGACGCTCCATCCTCACGGCACAGGGCGAGAGCGGAGGGAGAATGGGAGGGAGGGAGGGGAGGGAGGGGAGGGGAGGGAGGGGAGGGGAGGGGAGGGGAGGGAGGGGAGGGGAGGGAGGGGAGGGGAGGGAGGGGAGGGGAGGGAGGTCAGGCAGGTGCCTTCGCCGCTATGGTGCTGGTAGCGCAGCAGCAGGGGATCTGGTGATGGGTATTTTGAGGGTGAATTGTTTTCTTATTGGTGTCTATGAACACCGTAACACATAATGGGACTAATGTTACACGGAAAACTCGCATTAAATCTTTGATTAAAAAAATACAAACAAACGACATGATGAACGAAGTAAAGTGCCGAAAGACTGAGCATCTTTCTCGTCTGATCGTTTAAAAAAAAAGGAGGGAGGAAGGCGCTGCGCTTCGCTGACGTGGACTCCAGGAGTGTTGTCAAATGGCACGACTTAGGGCAGCCTGTGAATCAAGGGGCTCGTTGACGTCTGCCTCATTTTGAGCATCTCGTTTCGCATTACCATGGGATCGTTTTTTGTTGGTTTGGCCAGTATCAAAGTATGAAAAAAATTAACCCGTTAAAACAAAGTTTTTCACTATAAATCCTTTATATGCGTGGCATCGGGGCGGCTAGAGTCATCTCGTCCTCTGGCTTGAGATGGCTGCCACCTATGGGTCAGATGATTGTCTGGCAGCATTAAACAATTGGTAATTAAATATTTAATTATTTTTCCCTAAACAGTGTAAAATTTTGGAGAAAAAAAATTCACGAAAATGCATTGTCACGCACAACGAGTCTGTGTGCAAAATGTCAGCTCGATTAGATCACGAGAAGTGGGTTAAAAAACGACTGCAATATTTGCACGGTCCTAAGCAAGCAAGCGAACTTATTATAAAGGATTACATAAGAATAAGTTTTACCCTTTACTCGCAATAAAGCAGGAGGTGTTTAGATGTTCAAAATGAAGACTTGATTATTTTTGAATATTTTGCAAATAATCAAGACTAAATTAACAACACGTACTTGTGTTGAACATGCAAACAATCATGTTCTCAATCACACCCCGAGCTGTAAATGCTCTGATAGTGACATTGTCTTTGTGCAGTTCGCCATTTGGCGTTCTCTGGTCTGACACCGGTGAGACTAGGCCGTCAAGACTTTGACTTTTAAACAACTTTTATTGCCGCCAGCAGCAAAAGCACTGGAGGCGATTTCGATATGAAATACACAAAGTCACCAGCAAACAAATGAAAATAAACGCTACAAATCCACGCGCTGTGGCGCTAAAAGCACCGCGCACAACACGAAAGAAAAGTCACGTGGTGGTGGTGGTCATCGCGCACGCCACGGTGACGAGCGAGCGCTTCAGAAGGTGAACACCACGAGGGTGCCGTCCACGCTGGTACAGAGAGGGGCTTTTCCGGCTCCCCAGCGTTCAAAGAAGACGCGCACATCACCGACACGTGTGTGGTACATGGCGTGCTCCAGCCGGAGCCGCGTCTTAAGCAGGCCTCTGAACACTGGAAGCGCAGAGCAGCCGTCAGCGTCACCTTGCAGCACAGATAGGGGGGTGTGGGGTAGTGGGAGTGGAGCGCTGCAGAGTGAAGCTCAGCTAGAATGGATTAAAGGACGAGCAACGACAAAAGACTAAATGAACCACGCGTACTTGTTGTAGTGAACATGCAAACAATCACGTTCTCAATCATACCCCGAGCTGTAAATGCTCTGATCGTGGCATTGTCTCGGTGCTGTTCACCATTTGGCGTTCTGTGGTCTGACACTGGTGAAACTAGGCCCTAAAGAAGGCTGCCTCTGGTGTAGGCCAATCAGTGTCCAAAGACAACGCATCATCTATTATTATCAGAGCATGTTTTGTTCGCATGCTCACCACAAGTACTCTGTGCGGTTATCATGCAGACTTGATTGCTTGCAAAAGGTTTATATTTGGTGTTTGATCATCTTAACACCTCCTGTTGTATTTCCAGAAAGGGTAACACATTCCTGCGAAGGGAGCTGGTAGGAACGTTGGGTTGCTCGGTCAATGGCCAGGGTCAACGGCGGCGTGGTGTATTCCGCAAATATGCCCGACTGTGAGGGCGGGCACAAGCCGGCGTGAGTAGGTTAAACGTTGAGTTTTATAAGGGCACCACGGGGTGACCAGCCCCTCCCCAACCAGTCCCACCCCTCCCACTTCCCACCCAGCCCCACGCTCCCCACCCAGCCCCTCCCCACGCTCCCCTCCCCACCCTGTCCCTCCCCACCTTCCCCTCCCCACCCAGCCCCTCCCCACCCTCAACCCAGCCCGACCCCTCCCATTTTTAAATACACGACGGACGGACGGACACAATAATCCCCTGTGGGCTGGTTGAACCAGGTGGTTCCTACCAGTATAAATGTGTACCCCACGCCGCGTGTGCAATTCAGCGCACGTGCTGCCAAGTGTTGGGGAACCGCGTGCGCAGGGCGCCCCCTTCTGGAACTTCGGGGACTCCGTGGCGAGACGCGGGAACCTCCCATCCAGCCAAAGGACAAAATGTGATGCAAGTTCAATTTAGTATATACACACTTAATATTAGACATTTTTAAAGTAATGCTCCGATTTACGTCTCCCCTTCTTTTTTTTTACGTCGTTTCACAAATACGTCGTCGCTTTATTAACGTCGCCGCTACCCGATTTGCGTCGCCTCTACCCCCCTCCCCCCACACACACACGTCGCTGGCAACATCGCCCGTCCCTTACTCGTGACCCGTGTCGCCTCTCAGTCTTCGCCTCCATCATCACTACCACCACCACCACCTACCCTGGAGGTAGATCGCTTTGAACGACGTCGTTTCGATATACGTCGTCGTCGTCGCACCTTTGGGGAGACGCATCCCCAACACGTGAGTAAGAAATGGCAGCGCACAGGGTCACCGCAGGGCCGATTAAAGATTTCTTTAAACAAAAAAAATGTTTGGGCCGAAACGAGTCGGTTGACCCCACTCGCCAACCCCAACTCACGCCACTTGCCCCGCCTTTGTCACATTTGACAAATCGTCGTGAGGTTATAACGCGAATTAGACTTGTTGTTGCTGCTGCTGCTGCTGTTGTTGCACGTGGGCGAGAGGCAGCTAAGCGAAGCGAAGAACCATTGTTTTTTTGGTATTGCTTGCGAACGACTGAAATCAAGTTGACGAAAGAGAAAACCCCACCTTGACACATTCGTCAATAACGTTGTGGTCTTTAAAGTAGAAAAGAAATATATATAATAGGCGACGTTTCGGGCAATGAACGACGCTAGAAAATTTTTTTAATTATTAAATATAATTAATATGATTAGTCTTCATAGCACGTGACTGGGAGGACACACGGGAGAGGAAGTCCTGTTAACAATTTAGACTTTAAATTAGTTCATGTGTGGGATCTCCCTTGCCAGCATCAAAATATAATAAAAGGTTTTACCCTATCTGGCAATAAAACGGTGGTGTTCAGATGTTAAAACACCAAACTGACACCTTTTGCAAGGAATCATGTCTGCATTAACCACACCTACCTGGGGTGAACGTCGAAACAAATAAGATGCACTTGTAGTATGTGCCTTGTCTTGATGTAGCTGCTCACCCCGAGCTCTCAATGCCCTGATAGTGACATTGTCTTTGTGCTGTCCGCCTTTTGGCGTCCTCTGGTCGAACACTGTTTGAGACTAGGCTCTAAAGAAAGCTGTCTCTGGTCTGGACCAATCAGTCTCAAAGACAATGCATATGTAGTGACATAGAATCGGTCACTTAGCAGCACAGCGCTTGTTGCTGGCAGTGAAGAAGATCTACAGTTACAGCAGCCCAGACTGACAGCAGGTCACGTGATAGGCCAGAGAGAGGGATGTAGGGGAAAGGTTACAAAAGGGGCACGTGGGGGCGTTGCCAGGGCGGAGCGAGGCAACGCTGTGAGCATAAAAGGAGGCCCCGGGGCTGTCGTGTGGAGTGGGATTCCCTCGTCGTGCAGCTGCTGGAGTCTTCGCCGCCATCACCGTCTTCACCATCTCGGCGTCGCCAGTCAGGCAGTCTGCCAGCTGTCCTGAATGGGAAGCGTAGTTGCTAAAGTGTGAACTGTTAAGGCTGTTAATAAACAGAGTGACTCCTACTCGCAGTGTCTCTGAGTTAGCCGCTACACATATACTAGGGGCCATCCATAAATGAGGTCAGCGATTTTGGAAGATTTTTGACTCCCCCCCCCCCATCGTCACACGGCGTCACAAAAAGTCAGAGCCCCCCTCAAAAATAACGTCACAAAGCTCTGCACCCACCCCCCCCAAAAAAATATAAAACATGCTTCAAATCGCTTTAAACTATTGTCATTGTAGTGCGTATTTAATGTGGCGCTGCACTCTGATGTTGTAGGAGAAAACATTTATTAAAAAGTCTATTTAATCAAGTAGAACGTGTTGTCTATATTTATTTAAAGTTGCGCATTTTGATGTGACGTCACATTTCTCAAACCGCCCCCCCCCCCCTTGTCACACATCGTCACAAATATCTGACCCCCCCCCCCCTAGGTGCGTGACGTCATTTATGGACGGCCCCCTACCAGAGCATGTGTTTTTGTTTGCATGTTCACCACAGGTATTTGCAGTCAATGCAGACACGATTCCTTGCAACAGGTTTCAGTTTGGTGTGTTCACATCTTAACACCACTGTTTTATTCGCCAGAAAGGGTAAAACCTATTGTTATATTTCGATTTAAAGCTTTCGTGACTGCAGGGATTCATCTTCTTGGTTCTTTCGGTAAAGTCACGTAGAAGGGAAGTAATAAAATAATAAAAATTAAACATAATAAAATAATTCTCACTACGTTTTCGGCCACAACGCAAGCAGCCGTCCTCAGGTGAAGACCAGGTCTGTCGGGGAGACACAACCAAGAAGACCTATTGTTATACTTCACGTGTGTATGCACGCTGAAACTGCTTTCACAACCGTACGTAGTCAACCGCGATAATCGTGTGCCCGTGCATATCGTCCATAACGTACGATTTCTGAACATCGCATTTGGCTTGCGATCACTTCCCTGACGAGCACATTTCTCAAACCGGTCTCATTGTTCCGTTGCCTTGGCAAGGACTGCGTAAGTCGGTGTGCGTAATAAAATAACACATGATGGTGATTACCAGACTATTTGCCGTGCTGCCAATCAGTGGCGACCCACCACGGAAGGATGGGTGGAGCTTCACAAATCACGGCTAATTCTGCTTCATCTTCGTGGTTCGTTCGGTAAAGTCACGTAGAAGGAAAATAATAAAATAATAAGATTTAAAAAAAAATTGTCTACGTGACTTTACCGAAAGAACCAAGAAGATGAATCCCTGCAGTCACGAAAGCTTTACATCGAAATTGAATCCTGCTTCATTTCTCTAATTCTACCTCCGCAACAACGCCGGATTAACGTTGAATGCCAGCAAGCCCCAATCTCGGGACGTTTGACGAAACAAAACCAAAAAATACGCGACTCTATGGAAGCTGCGCACATCACACTCGAGGAACAAATGCTTGAGTTGCCATCACAGCTGTCGTTATTATGCAGGCGCTTACCCACTCCATTCTACAATGCGCCTCCCACTGATTATATCTGTTGAAGAGTAATAATAATAATACTGCTAATTATTATTCAGGGAGCCTGCGTAAGGCATTCACCCTCGGGGTAATGTTTCGCACCGTACGTAGCCAACCTCTCTGGGATGCAGTACAGCAAGTGGGTTCCTGAGATTATTGTCATTATCCCTGCACCACCTGACAATATTTTGTATCGTTTGTACGTGCTCTCACATTGCTCAGATTCTGGAGATAATTTTGAAAGTAAAACCACCAAGTGAGCCACACACCAAAAAAAATACTATCGTTCATTTGTTCGCGGCTAGGAAAATCTCTGCTTTCAGTTAAGTTCCAGACATTGTTCTGTGACGCTACTCGAATCGAGTAAGGTATTGTGTGCCTGCATCACGGTCAACATTTGCCCAATTTATTTTTTGGTTTAAATTGCGGCTCTAAATACTCGATTGGGATTACGCATACCAATCGTCACAGCTGTGCTGCACAGGAACATCGGCCACTGGGGTTTGCTCTGCCACCCCACTTTTGAATGTTTGAGAGTTAGCGATGTAAGGCGCTTTGAATTAGCTCAGTGGGTCTCGCCTGGTAAAATAAAAAGTTTAGTTTGGAGTTGCCAAGGGGTTTAGGCCAACGTAATAGAAATGCATATTATTATTATAATGACGATCGGGCTTTCACCTTTACATCTTTGCGTGAGTTTTCATCTGGAAACTGACATTTATCCTACAAAAACTCAGCGCCCTTAGGCATCAGGCTTTTGTTGTTAATTAAAACGAAAGGGCCGCGACACGTAATTAAACAAACGTAAAAAAACACGTAATGTTTGGCCTTGACTCGGCCCATCGTTCCCACAAAGTTGTATCGAGATGAAAATGTGGCGTAGCGCTTCATGTAAAAGTCAAAAGTGCATATTGTTATATATTATTAAAATTATCTAAAATATCATTATATTATAAAATATCAAAACATTATGTTTTATATAGTATGTATAATTATATATAATATAATATAATGAAATTTTATATATAATATGCACTGTTCACTTTTCCATGAAGCACTACCCCACATTTTATTATTACACAATAATATGATTATATCTAATTATATATTTCTATATACTATATTTCTATATAATTCTATATAATGATTCTATTAAATTTAAATTTATATATTATATTTAATGATATGCAACATTATATAATCATTATTATTATATCTAGTTGAATGGGCACACTTTGCAACTCCCCCAGCCCATAGAGATGTGGAATTTCCACCGCTCGCTCAGCCGATAAGCACCGAACACGACGCTTAATTGAGCTTCAAAACGACTTCAACTTAAATAAGTATAACCCGTAAAAACAAAGTTTTTCACTATAAATCCTTTATATGCGTGGCAGCGAACTTAATATAAAGGATTTAAAAATATATTCGCCTGTGGAGGACGCGGGGATCGATCCCGCGACCTTTGGCATGGGAAGCGAGGGCGTTACCAACTGCGCTACTCCGCCACGGCCTATGGAGGGGTTACGCTCTGGGCTCTTACACTGTGACGTTCAGCCAAAGCCATGAATGAGTTCTATTTGAATATATGTAAAATATTTTTTTTTTGCCTTAAAAGTGTACATTTTGGGGAATTTTTTTCACGAACATTAATTGTCTCGCACAACGAGTCTGTGTGGAAAATGTCAGCTCGATTGGATCACGGGAAGTGGGTTTAAAAACGACCGAAAGATTTGCACGGTCGTAAGCAAGCAAGCAAGCACGCAAGCAAGCAAGCAAGCACGCAAGCAAGCACGCAAGCAAGCAAGCGAACTTAATATAAAGGATTTAAAAAAGAAAAATCTACTCAACAAATTGGGTTCATGTGCAAAAAAAAAACAATTATACATTGAAACAAAAAAATTAACCCTGAAGCACTTCCGACTTGTACGCGTTAAAGTGTTGTTGAGTACTCCCAGAATTCCCCTGCGACGATTAGCACGCCGTGTCTGAAGCAAAGTGAGCTTCCTGTGTTGCTGTAGATTAACTATGGATTAATGTGCTGGGTCACGCTGCACTGACGGGGAAACACATCCACACTCACCACGCAGATTCATTTCAACGGGGGCACAGGCTCAGCTCTGCAATTACCTCGGTGGGCTTTGCCTGGTAGGATGGGGGGGATGGTTTAGTTTCTTTGTATTTGTTTGGGTGATTTGTTGACCTGCCCTGTTTTTGTTGTACTGTTTGTTCTTGCGACGTTCTTACGCGCAACCCACTGGACATCTGTGAAGAAAGAGCTCTGTAGCTCATCGGATTTCCTCCAGTACAATTAAACATTTCGATTCTGACATTCCGATTAGGTTTTTTGTTCGCGACACTGCTGGCAAAAGGGCCCCACTCGTGTAAGCTCCAAAGAGCCCTCCGCCTTCACCCCCTCCAGAGGGTTATTTTTCCTACTCTTTCATGCCGGACAGACGCTGTTTGTTACTGGCCTCATGGCGTTTTTTGGACCTTCTGTGGGGGAAGGTGGGGGAGCTGTGCTCACACTATATATATAAAATAATATCTATTACATGTATAAAATAATTAGCAAAAATTCCGGCCAGGCTACTGCATGCAGCATTAATCAGCGTTGGGTTCGCCTTTGCGGCGGTGTGTGTGTGCAACGTGGCTGCCCATTGGTCGATTGAAGTGCGGGGCGTGGCCAAGCGGCATGAAACGGGCACAAAGGTAAAGGTGCAGTCCTGCAATGTCTTGTTCACGACACTGCTGACGGAAGAGCCTCTGGAAGAGGGAGTTTCAAAGAGCACCCCCCCCACACAACCCTCCCCAGAAGGTGTCTTTAGGTCTACTCTTCCACGCTGAGCATATGCCCGAGAAGAAGAGGCGAGAGTGCCAAACACTTTCCCCCCTCCACACGCGAACTGCTCTGATCGACGAACTATTAGGGGGACCCATTTGTACCGCCGGGGAGAGCCAGAGGCAGCAGAGAATTGAAGAAGCGTTGCCACCGCACTAAATTATGCACGCGGAACGTCATACTCTACGCTCAATCCTCACTCTTACCGCATTGTACGGCCATTAATAATTTTTCTGTAATGTATATTGTATCTGTATATGGGGAAGGAAATGAACCCCGTGACCCGCGTTCAGTTCCCTCGTGTCGGTGACGGCAGCGATGGAGAAGCCTGCGCTGGGCACCAAACCCACGTGGCACGTTCACGCGCGCGCGTTGACCGGCACGGTGAAGTATGGTCAAACAACCCCCACCCCCCACCACCACTCAGCATGGACTCATCGTCTTCTGCCAGCAGTGGCTTGACAAAGGGCTCGCACGTTAAATATTAATGTCATTCCCCCCCCCGCCCCATATTAGAAGGCGGCAGCGTGAGTGACGAATGTGCCCCAGCGCACAGTGTGGAGCACGTGACGCTACGTCGATATCTCGCCCCCCCCCCCCCCCTTGTGTATTTGCCATCTGACCCTGCACGTTTTAGCAGGGCTGCCCGGTTTTGTGTATGTGTACGAGCACTTTTTACCACGGCAATGCATTGCGTGGCTCGTTTGGGGGGCAAGCACGTGGCGAGGCTGAATTCGAGCGGGTGGCGTTCGTATTTGCGAGACGACCCAGACTACCGGTCCGCGTTCCTCGACGTTCGTGACGAGCCCAACGAGTAGTTTGCTCATTCGCAGGGGAACAAAAAGCGCCGTCGCTCAAGGCGAGACCCGAGACGGGGGGTTTTGTGTGCGGCAACTGAGTCCCGGCTCCGTTCATTTAAAACGGAACGTCGCTGCTTCCATCGCTTTAACATTTACCGTTGCGTAATGTCAAGATTTAGAATGATGACCAAAAAAATGTTTGAATTAGTGAAAACTAAGTAAAAACAAACACCCCCCCACCTCCCCCCATATAGCTTCCAAAGGGCTGTTGTGTTAGGGCCGGCATGGCACACGAGGGGCTGGGTGGCCAGCACTACGCCTGGCCATCTCCGTATCCCCAATGCTCATGTTTATAACACCGTACCAGTAATTTATTAAAGGCTGAGTCAACATAGGGGAGGACCGGTACCGGTCGGTTCAGATAATCCCCACCAATGTTGTCGTACTGACACCGGGCACGTGTTGTACCGGGCGTCTTATTTTCTGAAGGGTGTCTCAGAGAATACCGATGATTTGTATTGTGTATATTTATAAATGTATATGTATGAAACTCAATTTTGAAAACCCTTCCTCTCACGCAACCTCGCGCAGAACGTGAATCTCTGCCGGCTCTTAAAATGTGTCGGCGGATCACGTACGCATCTCTCTCTCGTGCATCTCTCTCGTGCATCTCTCCACTGCATCTCTCTCTCTTGCATATATCACCTGCATCACTCCCCTGCATCTCTCTCCTGCATCTTTCTCGTGCATCTCTCTCCTGCATCACTCCCCTGCATCTCTCTCCTGCATCTTTCTCGTGCATCTCTCTCCTGCATCTCTCCCCTGCATCTCTTTCCTGCATCTCTCCCCTGCATCTCTCTCCTGCATCTCTCTCGTGCATCTCTCCCCTGCATCTCTCTCCTGCATATATCCCCTGCATCACTCCCCTGCATCTCTCTCCTGCATCTTTCTCGTGCATCTCTCTCCTGCATCACTCCCCTGCATCTCTCTCCTGCATATATCCCCTGCATCACTCCCCTGCATCTCTCTCCTGCATCTCTCCCCTGCATCTCTCTCCTGCATCTCTCCCCTGCATATATCCCCTGCATCACTCCCCTGCATCTCTCTCCTGCATCTTTCTCGTGCATCTCTCTCCTGCATCTCTCCCCTGCATCTCTCTCCTGCATCTCTCCCCTGCATCTCTCTCCTGCATCTCTCCCCTGCATCTCTCTCGTACATCACGCGCCGACCTTCACCGCGTGGTCTCCCCGCGAGCCCCAGCTGCTGTCTAATGACAGATCCCATTATCCTCATTTCCTGTCCCACACTACGCTCGCGGAGTTCCGCCCGACCTCAGAATCAAAATCGCAACGTGTATTTAAACTCCAGGAGGAATCCGATGAGTTATGATGAAGATCTCTTTTTTTCCACAGATGTCCAGGAGGAGCGGGTCAGAACGTAACAACAACAAACGATACACAAACACGACACGAGTGCATCGCATAGGAAAGGTAAACAAATCACTTCTTAAAAAGAAATACCAATAACACTAAACAATTATTTTTATCTCACCAGGTAAGGCCCACTGAGCTGTTAGATTGTTTTGTAGAAGCGACCTGGCCACAAATGATAGCTAAGAAAAGTGGCTTATCACGTGGGAATTGCATAGCAGCAAAATCATCTCCACACCACACTCCATGCATCCTCCACCTGCTCCTCCTCCACGTCAGACTCCCACAAGCGGCAACCCAAACCTTTTAACCTTACACCGCCTATTCCCTTCCTAAAAAAAGGATAATACTGGTAGGAACCTCCTGGTTACACCAGCCCACAGGGGATTATTGTGTCCGTCCGTCATGCAGGGAGGGGCTTGGTGGGGAGGTAGGGGCTGGGTGGGGAGGGTGAGGAGGGTGGGGAGGGTGGGTAGGGGCTGGGTGGGGAGGGTTGGGCTGGGTGGGGGGTGGGAGGGGTGGGGCTGGGTGGGGAGGGGCTAGTCACCCCGTGGTGCCCTTATAAAACTCAACGTTTAACCTACTCACGCCGGCTTGTGCCCGCCCTCACAGTCGGGCATATTTGCGAAATACACCACGCCGCCGTTGACCCTGGCCATTGACCGAGCAACCCAACGTTCCTACCAGCTCCCTCCGCAGGAATGTGTTGTGAGTACAAACATAGGTGAGATGAAACAAAGTAAGTTGCATCTTGATTTGAAGCTTTCGTGACGTAGGTCGAAAAAATAATCGAGCACGACGTTTCGATCGCTACACGAGCAACCGTCTTCAGGTGCAATTGTCTTCCCACCTGAAGACGGTAGCCTGTGTGGTGATCGAAACGTCGTGATCTTTTAATTAGTTTTTTACCTCCGTGACTTTACCGAAAGAACCAAAGGGTATGTAAAGCAAGTTGTACTCACGTTCTAGATTTGAAGTTTTCGTGACTGCAAGGATCCATACTCTTTGGTTCTTTCGGTAAAGTCACGTAGGTAAAAAATAAAATTAAAATAAGACATAAAAATAGAAAGAAAATAAAGTTTCTTAAATCACGACGTTTCGATTGCAACACAAGCAATCATCATCAGGTGTGAAAATCACAGCTAGAATTTTTTTACTAAAGTAAAAATTTCGAAACGTTGTGATTTAATTTACTTTTACTTATTTCTCTTTTAGTTCTATTTTTATCTCTTATTTTATGTTTTACCTACGTGACTTTACCGAAAGAACCAAAGAGTATGCAAAGCAAGTTGTACTCGCTTGCCCGTGCTTAATGTGTCTTTTCGATTATTTACCTTATCTGGCCATGCCTCGCTACCCCCACAGAAAGGGCATCTCGCACCCCCAGCGAGATGCGTGCACCCCAGGCTCAGAACCACTCCTCCAAGACGTCAGGCCAGCTCACCGGAGCCACCTCCAGCGGCGAAGGCCCTTCCGCCGACAGTGGCACAAGCAAGTACTTCCACGGCTGCACCTTCAAACGTTGTTTGTGGTCCCCGCGAGCCGAGAGGCAGTGACAGAGGGGTGATAGAACCGAGAGTGTCTCCCCATAGTTTTGGTCTTAATTGAAACAAAAGAAAAGTTTGGAATGTCAATCTAATTAGATTGCGTTAATAATGCAGATGGTGTTAATGCGCGCCCTGTGTCTGCCATTAATTCTGCCAGTGATTAATTTATTGTCGCGGGCAGGGGTGATTATTTATTTATTTGCTCGCTGGCTCGCTCTCTCTCTCTCTCGTCCTGTGTGGCTTAGCGGTAATCTTTTGTCGAGTCAAAACAGCGGCACATGCGACCCAACCCCCCCCCCCCCCAGCTGTTGCCGGTGCTCTCATTTCAAGACTTAATTACTTTCTACGGCAATAATTCCCATCACAACACCACTAATAACAGCATGTGGCATGAGCAGGTGTGCACGCGCGTGTCCGTGTGTGTGGGGAACGGTTTGTGGAGAGCGGTGGTGCAGCGGTTAGCGCCACGCTGCGCTACGAACCCGGCGACCCGGGTTTCGATTCCCTGCTCACGGCCAACACCGGTGACGATTATCTCCGAACCGGTCCTGGGCTTCCCCGAGGTCGACTCAGCCTCAAATGAGGACCTGGTGCGGTGTGTAATAAACATCGCCACTGGGGAGACAAAGGCGGCCAGGCGTGGTGTTGGCCACCCATCCCCTCGTGTGCCGTGCCAGCCTTCTTAAGTGCTCGCTAACAGCACTTGCTCCAACAGTCTGTTCAGGCTATACAGGGAAGCTTTGTCTTTGTGTGTGTGTGTGTCTCTCAATCTCTCCGAAGAGCAGTGGCGTAGTGGTTAGCGCGTTGCGCTACAAACCCGGTGTCCCGAGTTTGATCCCTGGCCACGGCAAACATCGCTGGTGATTATCCGAACAGCTCCTGGGTCTCCCCTATGTTGGCTCAGCCTTAAATGAGTAAGGAGCTTGGGTCAGTGTTGGAGAGACAAAGGCGGCTGGGCATGGTGCTAAACACACCGCCCCTTTCGTGTGCCATGCCGGCCTTCATTGGTGCTCGCAAACAGAACTTGCCCCAACAGCCTGTGCAGGCTAGATGGGGGATCTTTGTTTGTTGCTGATGGAGCAGTGGTTGTCACACTGTGCTATGGATCTCTGAAGCGTGCGTCCATTTCCTGGCCATGGGCAATGCCATTCACCATTGGGTAATTCAACCAGGTCAGGGCTTCCCCTAGGTCAGCTTAGCCTAAAGTAAATACATTGCATATTCTTGGGTCTTTCGGTAAAGTCACGTAGATAGGTTCAAAGAAAATAATGAAAAGTAACAGATCATTTTATTTGAAGCTATCTACGTGACTTTAACGAAAGAACCAAGAATATGAATTCCTGCAGTCACGAAAGCTTTAAGTCAAGATTTAAATACATTGCATGCCGAAGCACTGGTGAGACGATAATTCAGCGACAGCGCAGTGTGCTCCGCTGGGCTTGAACAAGGAATTGTCTTTGCTGCGATTTTTTTTGTCGTGGGCTCTGCTAAAGGCGATCACCGGTACTGCCCTGCACTGCCGCCGTGTTGAATGCTCAGCGCAACGGCGCTGCAATCCAGAGGTGACCGCTTCGAGTCGATCTCCTGGCGCGGAAGTCGAAACAACGGCACGAGTTTTCAAAATCACCCCCCAACACCCCACACACCCCCACACCCCAACACCCCACAGACCCCACACACCTCACACACCCCACAGACCCCACACACCCCACACACCCCAAAACCCACACACCCCAACACCCCACACACCCCAACACCCCACAGACCCCACAGACCCCACACACCCCAACACCCCACAAACCCCACACACCCCAGTACCCCACAGACCCCACACACCCCCAAACCCTCCTCCTCCGTCCACTCAGAAGCGTGAATGAGTTAGTCCACATCATGGGACCTCCTTTGCCTGTACCAAATTATGACAATAGGTTTTTTTCCCCCTTTTTTCTGTCAACAAAACAGGTGTTAAGATGTTAAAGCACCAAACTGACACCTTTGACAAGGAATCATGTCTGCATTAACCACAACGCTTGTGATCAGAATGCAAACAAAAAAAACACACTGATAATATACGCGTTGTCCTTGAAACTGATTGGTCCACACCAGAGACAGCTCCTCCGCAGAACAGTTGATGGGCAGGTCACACTTGGCAGAGTCAAGAGTGGTCACGAGCAAAATACCCCGTCTGCCAAACGTGGAAGAGTAGGCCAAATTCCCCTGGAGGGGGAGTGCGGGGCTTTGTAGAATTCTCTCGCGTCGAGGCCCTTCCGACGGCAGTGGCGTGAGCGAGAAATTGCAGGGCTGCGCCTCTTTATCTTTACATTGGTCTGCAGGCGTTGCAGGACTAAGGTTAGTTTTATTTGAGAAGACAACGCACGCAGTTTCAGTTGCATGTATTTCATGTATTAGGTGTAGACCTGTGAGCCATGCGGCTCTTGAATCGGGGTGCAACCGCGACAAACAAAAACGTGAACAAGAAACGTCTTCAAGTGACAGAAAAATCCAGAAAACGACAGCAAAAGTCTTCCAGAAAAAGCATCAACGCTGTGTGCAAAAATCCCAGTGGGATGCAAGTCAAACAATAACAACCATGAAACACACACGCACGAGCTCGCACACACACTACTAAATAAACGGAATTGTCCGGCCATCCCATTGCATTACTCTCCGGGAAATGTTTCTCAAGACTCAGCACAAAAGATGTTCCTCTATGCATAAAAGACAACGAACCGCTTTCACCATCGCGGATGCTCTTCAGCGAGGTGTGGCCCTGTCATCTTGTGCTATTGGGGTGCCCTTGTGTGTGTGTGTTTTTGTTGTTGTTGTTGCAGAAGCTGGAACAGGATTGCGGCATCGCTGACAGTGATTTTAGACACTTCCCACGTGTTCAAATCGGTGGCTGCCCTGCGCTACTCCTGTGGGACAACCTCAGCCGAGCTAAGCTCCCAGTGGTGCGCCTACACCTAAAGCTGTTGCCGAGTGGGTCAGACAAGTGTCGCCAGTTAAAGTAAACTACTTTTTGAAAATAACTTTTTTTATTTTAGCAAGTAAGGCCCTACTGAGCTGTATAGCTCTGTTTTCAGAAGCAACTATCACAAATAATAACTCAATGAAGCGGTTTATTATCGTGTGCAAATCTATAGCAGCCAAACACTCTGAACGCACGATGTTGATTTTAAATGCGGAGGGAAAAACCGGAGGACCCGGAGAAAAATCCACGCGACCAAGGGTAGAGAGATACCGCAAACTCCAAATATACAGCAGCAGGCGTCAGGGTCGGGGTCGAACCGACGACCTCCTGCATACCAGGCGAGGTAGTTAACATCTCCTAGCCACCGTGATGATGATGATGAGAGAGAGACACCGCAAACTCCACATGTACAACAGGTGTCAGGGTCGGGATGGAACAGCCAACCTCCTGTATACCGGGCGAGGTAGTTAACATCTCCGAGCCACCGTGATGAAGATGAGAGAGAGACGCCACAAACTCCACATTTACAGCAGCTGTCAGAGTCGGGATCAAACCGACGACCTCCTGCATACCAGGCGAGGTAGTTAACATCTCCTAGCCACCGTGATGATGATGATGAGAGAGACACCGAAAACTTCAAATATACAACGGGCGTCAGGGTCGGGATCAAACCGACGACCTCCTGCATACCAGGCGAGGTAGTTAACATCTCCTAGCCACCGTGGCGCCCCGCCAATGTTAAGGGGAACCCAGGACCGGTTCAGATGACACTCGCCGCTGATGATCGCTGTTGCCGAGAATTTAAAATTCGGGGTCGCTGCGTTCGCATCGCAGTTAACTATTCGCAGTCTCTCCGCGTGACCCCGTAATTAATATCCAATCAAAAATAAAACTGCATAAATATACTTGACGCTGCCAAGGTGTTTTATTTATGTGTTAATGCTACGCGCTATTTATAAACGGCTTCCGTCCATGCAGTGGCACGTCTGTATTTCAAAACAGCCCCGTCAATCCATTTGTATGCGTAGTGACATAAGAGGGGAGGGGCTGCAGGGGGCTCTGGAATCCTAGGTAACCCAGCCAGTTAAGCCCCTTGGCACCACCAACGGCGGGGGCTGTGTGTGCTCTGTGGGATATCTGGGGGCGCACACAACCCCACCCCTCGTTGGGGACGAGGCATAAAAGGGCAGCTCCCTGGCAGATCAGGGCCAGTTGTAGCTCAAGACCCAAGACCCAAGACCAGCCATCTCAGGACCCTGGGACGCTGTGAGGGCCAGTGGTGGGACTCTGGAACTCCCGGCTCTACGTCCTTGTGAGGGCGAGTTCCAGAGCGTAGCCAGAGTAGTTTATCTAGGCTGTGTACCTAGGCTGTGTACCTAGGCTGTGTACCTAGGCTGTGTACCTAGGCTGTGTACCTAGGCTGTGTACCTAGGCTGTGTACCTAGGCTGTGTACCTAGGCTGTGTACCTAGGCTGTGTACCTAGGCTATGTACCTAGGCTGTGTACCTAGGCTGTAACAGAGTATCAGGAGTGTTGGAGTGTTGGATTGTAATAAAGAAGTTACCTCTACAAGTGTCTCCGGAACCCATTACATATGCGTGCATTTCCTTGCAGAAAGGGGGGAGAGCGAGGGTCATCCACTTATTATGAAGGTGCGTCTCGGGGAATGCGAGTCGGGTGTGCGCGCTCATCACTCGGGGCATCGGTGACCGCGGCTGCACCTCGCCATGGCGATGTGCAGCCGCGTTCTGCAGCTGCTCGTGCAAATAAATTACGGTTCTCGTAATAAGATTGAGGATAACAACATTTTAACGAGGAGAGAGAGAGAGAGAACAACAACAAACTACCGAGAACAAAATGAAACTTTAAGCGGCTGTTCGGGTAATCTGAGCACGTTTGAGAATAATTTATGAACATGGAGAAGCAATTGTGTTCTGGAGACGAGAGATATTGTGCTTCTGATCGCCCGTGTTTTGGAAGCGAATTTGTGTGTGTGTGTGTCTGTGTGTGTCTGCGGTTTAAATTAAAATCACGGTCTAATCTCGAAATTGCTTTCTCCGAGGTCTATAAAGTTCAAAAAAACAAACAGACCAGAGACAAACGCTTCATGTTGAGGATAACATTGTGGTTAGCCTGATGTTACTGTGTAATGCTAGCCACCAATGGGTTTGCATGCATTGTGTGTGCGTGTGTGTACGTACACGTGTTGAACCTCTTTCTCACCGTGCAAAGCCAACCGTGCTGACGTCTGTTTATTACGTGGCATTAAAGTACATGGTAATATAAAAATGCGAAGCGAGAGAGATTTTGCTTTGTTATTTTACCGCAGCGACACTGTGTGTGGCAATGAGAGTGTCGAGGCTTTATCGCAGTGATCATTTCTGGCAACGGTGAAACTGGTTTTGTTCGTTTGCCATTCTGTGTCATTGCTCTTCAATGTGGTTTTTGGGGGTTATTGTAGTTCAGCACGTACTGTAACAAACTGAGATTAGGAGCACTCCCTTTAATAGTGTGCTAATCTCAGCTCGTTACCTGTATAAAAGACACCTGGGAGCCAGAAATCTTTCTGATTGAGAGGGTGTCAAATACTTATTTCCCTCATTAAAATGCAAATCAATTTATAACATTTTTGACATGCGTTTTTCTGGATTTTGTTGTTGTTATTCTGTCTCTCACTGTTCAAATAAACCTCCCATTAAAAATATAGACTGATAATTTCTTTGTCAGTGGGCAAACGTACAAAATCAGCAGAGGATCAAATACTTTTTTCCCTCACTGTAGGCTGTCGCAACCAATATCATCCACAATAGAGGTTTTTGGGTTAGATCGCGTACGTTTATAAATTGTTGTAGTTTCTTGCCGTGGTGTTTTGACACGGTGTCCGACGTTTCACTCCATGGGAGCTCCTTCAGGAAGTGTGAAATGTGTCACCGGTGGTGTCTAAAGGTCAATGCAATGCAGGTTGCACACGTATGCTGTTACATACATTAAAAAAATAACACACTCAATGCTGGTGCTAGAGGTCTCTCCCACTCTTAACCATCTAAATTAAATTCACGCATGGAACAAACATTTTCCACAAGGAACCACGCAGACAAACCTCCCTGCCTTCTGCTCATGCCCAGGCGCCGCGGTGGCGAGATGTGAACTACCTCGCCTGGTGTACAGGAGGTCGTGGGTTCGATCCCGACCCTAACGCCTGCTGCTGTATATTTGGAGTTTGCGTGTTCACTCTCTCCCGTGGTCGCACGGATTATTTTCTCCAGGTCCTCCGGTTTTTCCCACCACATTTAGAATCAACAACAGGCGTGTGTTTTGCTGCGACACATTTCCACATGATGAGCAACTTCATTGAGATGTCATTTGTGGCCAGGTCACGTTATCAAAAAGAGCTAGAAAGCTCAGTAGGGCGTAAGCGGTCAAATTAAAAAAAACTGCTTTGGTTATAAAATAGTAAATTTCCTGGCCATGCTCAACGCCGTTCAAAATTTAGTTTTCAAACTCACCTAGCACCTGGATGCGAACCGATGCCATCGATCCGTCTCTCCTCGGCGGACGTCCTCTGGGATGCGTTCCATGCCGTGGGCCTGAGTGAGCGTAGCCTACGGCACGGAGAGACGCGCCTCGCGCGGGCGGCGGCGACTTAAGGCCCTTCTTTGCCAAATCCCGAGTGAGAAACTCTCAGACGAATCACAGCAAAACTTTCGCGTTCGGTCACGGCACCATGGCACGTGAGCACGTAACGGCCCCGCTCGCGAAAATCGCAATTGGTTTAACCCCCCCCACCCCCACCACTCCGTGCGTTTATTTGGCAATGCGAGTGGCACAGCCCGTTGTCAGGAACGATGGAAATGCACCCTGGCTGGTGTCGGATCATTGATGTCCGAACTTCGGGGTGAAGTGAAAAGCGGCGACATTTTTTTCTGCCGCTAACGCAAGACCACCACAACCCTCCCCCGGCGACGTTTAAATGTCAATATCACGCCGCTCGGTTGGTATTCGTTCATTGGCGCGTGCGTTCGTTTGCTTTCGTGCTCGTCACGTGATATTCCCTGGACAGCCCTTGGTAAACGTGACGTTCCACGTCAAGCGATTATTCCAGGTGGAATATTTGAATGAACGAAAGAAGAAGAAAACCCATATCGGTCTGCAACTCCGAGGAGCGAAGAACTGGGCTATATCCTCATGGGAAGAGGAATAATTTCTCACAATGCCACGCATATGGCGCAAAAACCACCGCCACACTTTAATGCCCTGTGAAGACTTTAAAGATTTCCCCCGAAAGGCTCTGGCAAGACGTCTTGCCAGTGTGTAGAGGAGTAGGCCAAACGCCCCTTTTTAGAGGGAGCTCTGCGTCGAGCTCTGTCTCACGGAAGTCCTTCCACCAGCAGTTGAACGAACGAGGTAATTGCAGGGCCGCACCTTTGCCTCTTGCGATATTTATGAATGGGTTATCACTTACATTGCGATGGGCCGATTGCATCAAACAAACACCGAGGAGTGATGTGTACGTACGTTGGACTTCTTTCGCACCGCACGTAGCCAGCCGTGCTAACTCTGGTGGTGCCGCACACAACTTGACAATGCACAAAGCCAATGCGAATTCGCGTCGTTTGACTGCAACATATGGAGACAAATACTTCTGGCGAATTGCCCGATGATGCCGGATGCAATTACCAGCGAAACGTCGTACTAAAAAAAATTAAATGTTGTGGTTTCACGCTTCAACACACCGGTGGGCAGTGAACTATTTGTCTTTTGTCAACGTGACACTTTTTTTGCTGATTGGCCGTGTCGGGTGGTGGAGGGTTACGACACATTTATAAATAACGCGATCTAACCCAAAAACGTTGCTTATGAACATATGGAGACTCCGATAAACGCCACTCTGCTTACAAAACCTGGGGGATTCTTTTCTCGCTCCAATTGTCTCGCACCACTACCGAGGCTGGCTTGGAGTATAGGGGATTCGGGCGGCGTAAGGCACTACCACTGGATCCAAAATAATCGTATACTGTAATCCTATGAGGCGAGATGGACGCATCGTGCGAAAGGAATTCCCGTAACATCGTCCCGTACTGCTCTCCGGCTAAAATTGAACACTCCATATTCTGTATTCGGTCAAAGTTCCAAGATATACAATCGGCGCGTTTCTCGCAATGATTCACGATGCCTCCGTTCAACTTACGACCTTACCGCAATATAAAACCACAAGGTCACACGATTTATGTCACTGTTTCCAGAGAGTAATATTGTGTGTGTGTGTGTGTGCGCGCGCGGGCGTTGATAAATGTCGTTGTGCATCACGTGCCTGCTGCCGTGGTTCTCCGATGACCAACATTGCCGTGCCGGGCTATGGGTTCAAGCCCCTGGTGAAACTTAACTTGGTAGCCGTGGGACAAGTACATGCAGAGTGGCCCAAAAGTCAAGACGCATGGGGTAATTTTATTTATTCTAACAATCGCGTGGAAACATTCTTAATTATTTGTTCGTGAATTTAATATTTTATGTATTAGTAACATTGATATATATTTTTTCCACTTCACGTGAGGTCATTCGAAATCCGTCGTTGGCACCACCCGACCAAGAACCCCGAATATATTTTACAAAAAACACAATTTGATGAATATTCAAAGGTTACATTTCTAGAGAGAATCAATGCGTGCATTCATGTTCATGGAAGTCAGTTTGGAAATGTGTTCAAATAAATTAAATAACCCGAGGTGCTTTGTTAAAATAAATAGAATAACCCCATGTGCCCTGATTTTTGGGCCACACTGTTTAAGCAGAATTACATTCTCATATCTCCACATATCAATACCAAGCGTTGTATTCCATCGGCCTATTATTGGATTTCCGGGCCACTATTATCAAGCAGCGTTTGTTTAAGCAATCAAACTCTCCGAGCCAGAGTTTGACCTTCTTTCTCTCATCGCACAAACAATGGAAGGGTTTCATTGCAGAAAGCAAAAAACAGAGTAGATAGATTTTGACTTAAAACTTTCGTGACTGCAGGAAATTCATATTCTATGGTTCTTTCGGTAAAGTCACGTAGATAGAAAAAAGAACAATAAAATAATACAAATAAAGTGAATAAAAATAGAGGAGACAGACTCATTATGAGTTGCCGTAGAGCATGATGGGTAAAATAAAATATAATCAGCATTAACACGTATGCTTTCGCGACCAATATCATCCATAAGTACAGGTTTTATGGATACATTCATTAACCCACCCCCCCCCACTTTGCACAAGAAGGGCTCACAAGTGACGCCATCACATCTACCCCTCTATTTAAGGAACGAAACAGGGGGATTTCTCCACAAATCTGGATGTTGCCTGATGAAGCTAGTTGTAATTACTGGCAAAACGTCGTACTCAGATTGTAAATGTTGTTGCTTTGCTCTCCAACACGCCGGTGTTGCTGTCCTAGTGACGAATTGGCCACGTTCTGTTTACGTGACAAACCTTACTAGTTGGCTGTGTAGGGTGGTGGCGGGTTTAACGACACATTTATATATTTACACGATCTAACCCAAAAAACCTGTATTATGGCTAAGCAGAACTCCATCTTGTCTTTCCACTTAATAAATAATGTGCTCTTTTCGCAGCGGACGTCAGACTTTCCAGACCAACATTATGCAGCGAGTAAGCTGGACTATGTCAGTTCACACATGCAGAGACTCACTTTAACGGTTGAAGCATTACGTGTAATTAGATGAGAGCCCCCCCCCCCCCCCCCCCCAATATCACGAATTGTTTTATGTTGCGAGAGAGACCCATCCAGCTGCAGTTCCCTCTGGAGACATTTTCCGTTGAATTTATGACTCATTTGTTACAATACAATTCGCTACACTTGAGAACTCGGTTTTCATCCCAGGTTGGAGCCTGGGATTTCAACCCAGGATCGCAAAAAGTTGTTGACAGCGCTTGACAAGGACACAGCATCTGCCAGCCCCCCCCCCAACCATCCGGCACCATCAATAAAGTCGCACACCTAAGGTTAAAAGCGTTATAACTTTGGCTCCGTCCATCCATCCATCCGTCTTGTCTGGAACTCTCGTAAAGGTTATTCCATACGGACACAATTTTAGGGAAACAAATAAAACAAAAAGTTGAGTGGCTGTTAGCGACTCGCCCCCGAGAAAACCCGACCACATTCATAAAAGCGATGCCCAAAACTTGGTGGTGAAATTCATCGTAAAGTTGTTTTTTGGGTTCTATCGCGTGAATATAAATGTGTCGTTAAACCCGCCACCACCCGACACAGCCAATTAGTAAGCTTTGTCACGTGAACAAAACGTGCCAATTAGTAACTACTTCAGCACGCCGGTGTGTTGGAGAGTAAACCCACAGCGTTAACAATTCGAGTTCGAGGTTTCACTGGTGATTACAACCAGCCTCATCAGGCGATAGCCAGAATTGTGACAAAGTCATCACTGATGCGAAGACCAGAGGAGGAGGGGTGGGGGCTGGGTTAACGTAGTCATATAAATGACAACTGATCACGTTAATCTCAGAACACGCAGTCCCCATTATCCATGCACAGTATTCCACCCGCTAAAAACCGACGCATTTTAGGTTTTCTCCAAACGGGCCAATCTCGAGCGGCGAGCGTGTCAGATCGAGTGGCATGTGACAAGCGATATAAGTTATTGCCTGGCAGTGTCAGCCGTGTCTGCTGGAAATATCCTTCCTGCTAATCCCTCGTGTGCGTGGTGCTAATAACGCAGACGCTCACCCTGCGTGGAGACATCGCCCGAGCTTTTCTACCCCCCTGAACAGCGTCCCGTGCGTCCTGCTCCAGATTTAAGAACCTTCCGCGAGCCCGGTAGCTTTGGCTTCCTCCGTCTGGCCACCTCGCCGTGCCGACTACTGCTAGCACCTCCACCCCCACCACCACCTCACCATCACCCCACCCTGCACGCTGCGGTTCTGCGCGAGTCCCACACACGGTCGCTGAGTGCCGGCACCTGCAGATCAGCTGGTCTCAGATCAGCTGGTCTCAGATCAGCTGGTCTCAGATCAGCTGGTCTCAGATCAGCTGGTCTCAGATCAGCTGGTCTCAGATCAGCTGGTCTCAGATCAGCTGGTTCAGACGATTATCTGAACCGGTCCCGGCCCCCCCCAGGTCGACTCAGCCTCAAATGAGTACCAGGTGCGATGCGTAAACATCACCACTGGGGAGGCAACGCCGACCAAGCGTGGTGTTGGTCACCCACCCCCTCGTGTGCAGTGTCGACCTGCACAGGTGCTACTGGCTAACAGCACTTGCCCCTACAGTCTGTTACAGGTGATAGGGCGGAAGGGGGGGGGGGGTTCATTCTCTTTGTTGAGGTTAAATAGGAGATTAAGATGACATTCAATTTGCAGGTGGGAACGCCACGCTTCGTCACTGCGCACAGAGGGAGCTCATCCAAATAACCAAACAAAGACGGACACGCACGCACAACGGATACTAATTATTTGAAGCGTAGAAATTGACCCAGTTCAGGCATTTGAATGGGTTGTTATGAATTCGGAGTCACGATTCAGCGTCAGAATCTTTTTTTCTTTTGATACGTCGGGATGAACGTGGCATCTGCTCGTGCCTGCAGGGCTGGAGCGTGGGGGTGTGGGGGGGGAGGGGTGGGAGTTCGTGTGAAGTCATTACACGCGGCGTTGTACGCGTACCAAAAGAACGACGTCGCGTCTCACGCCGCTCAATGTGCGTCGCTTGGCGATCAATATCACTGGTCAACAACAACAAAAAACATTTTTTCTGGCCTGGACTTTTGCAGCTGTTTTAGACTAATTTCAGGGTGCCGATTCCAAATCTGATCTCAGATTTGCTCTGTCACATCTCATTTTCATGCTATCGGCATACCCCATTTTCATTGATTTTACCCGAAATTAACTCCGTCACTTATGATTGCAAGTTGTTGCGAGTCAGTGACTGCTTTAGTGTTAAAATACGGTGCTGTATTTTTAGGATAGTATGATTATAATATCATTTTATGTAGATATCCACATTTATTTAATATTTTTCTTCTGCAGTTTTGATTGAAAATGCAATATTTGATATCTCAAAAACCTGATGTGATAGACAAAAACTGATGCCATATTTGGAATCAGCACCCCAAAATTACCTTAATGCCGTTGGAATACCTTATGCCAAAAAAAAAGTGTGTTGACCAGTGTATTCATCGATGGAGCAATGCATCATTAGTCCGCTACGAGAGCAGCGCCAACATAAATGTTACACGGTCAGAGTGTACCCCTCCGCCCGCCGCTCCCTTTCCCTCCCACCGTGAACAGAGTTTTCTGCGACGCACAATTAGCGGATTTACTAATAGGGTTTTCCCCCTTTTTTCTGGCAACAAAAACTGACACCTTTTGCAAGGAATCATGCTTACATTAACCACAATACTTGCAGTCAAATTCACCCCGAGCTCTCATTACATTGGTAGTGCGTTGTCTTTGAACTGTGCGCCTTTTGGCGTCATCTGGTCGAACACCATATGAGACTAGGCTCTAAAGAAAGCTGTCTCTGGTGTGGACCAATCCGTTTCAAAGACAATGCATAAATTATCAGTATTGTTTTTTGTTTGCATTTGACTGCAAGTATTGTGGTTAATGTAAGCATGATTCCTTGCAAAAGGTGTCAGTTTTTGTTGCCAGAAAAAAGGGGAAAACCCCTATTAGTATATTTTGATCCTGGCAAAGGAGGTCCCATGATGTAAATCAGCGGATGTACGCGTTGTGGTTAAGCCGGTATTTACCAAGCTTCGCTGGTGGAGGTGGACGGGGGAGAAGGGGGATGTGGTGGAACACTTGACACTGCATGAAGGATAACCTCTGGCATCGTGCTTGTGTTTATTTTATTTTCCGGTTTTGTTTGGTGAAATTATTCGCTGTCCTTCCCCCGCGCCCAGTCCTATACCACACACATGTCGGTGATGTGCACGTCTTTTTCGAACGCTGGGGAGCCGGAAAAGACCTCTGTACCAGCGTGGACGGCACCCTCGTGTTCACCTTCTGAAGCGCTCGCTCGTCACCGTGATGACCAACACCACCACGTGACTTTATTGTATTGTGCGCGGTGCTTTTAGCGCCACAGCGCGTGGATTTGTAGCGTTTATTTTCATTTGTTTGCTGGTGACTTTGTGTATTTCATATCGAAATCGCCTCCAGTGCTTTTGCTGCTGGCGGCAATAAAAGTTGTTTAAAAGTCAAAAGTTTCCTACTGTGGTCGGGCACGTGGGCCCCAGCACTATCGCATTTGGGCGCCACGGTGGCGAGATGCTAACGACCTTGCCTGGCCTACAGCGGGTATCGTAGGGTTCGATCCTAACCCTGACGTTTTTATGCGTGGAGTTTGCACGTTCTCCCCCGCGGTCGTGTGGATGTTTTTTTGTATGGGTCCTCCGTTTTTTCCCTAAACATTGAGAATCAACGCGCGTTTCGAGGATTTGGCCGCTATACATTTCTACGTGATAAGCGACTTCACTGAGCTAACGCTTGCGGCCAGATCGCTTCCGAAGAAGAACTCCATGGGCTCAGTAGGCCTTACCTGGTCAAATAAAAATGGTTTGTTAATATGTCACGGGGTTCGTTCGGTGCTCGTGACACCGTGTTTCCCGCTCTGATGTCTGCGTTTTGGGTTTCTTTGAATCTTTAATAAAAACCTGCCCAAAAATACAGCACCCGTGATGTCAAGGGTAGCCAGCTGACTCGGAGGTCAAGAGCCCTGAGGCCCACACGGCTGGGATAGCTGGGTTCGAATTCACGTGCTCAGTCCCAGATGTAAGCGAGGCGATGGTCTCAGTTCGGTCACCAAATGACCACGCGGAAAAATAACCCATTGAATTACATATTTTGTTTACTTCATTTGGCTACATTGCAGCTCTAGGAATTTTAAAAAAATCTCGGTTTGACTGTCACATGACAAACATTATCGTAGAAGAGTGTGTGGGAAAGTGTGAGCCCATTCTGGGTAATTTAAAAAAAGGCCACTTGGGATGTGGCTAAGTGGCTCGGAGGTCAGAGCGTTGAGCCAGAACAGCTAACAATTGGATTCACATCCGGGTTTCAGCCACCCATGACTAAATATGGTTCTCAGATGTATTAGGGTGATGATGTGAAGCTAGGGCACAAATGACTGTACACATATAAAACTTCACATGACATTTGCGTTTGCACTTCATTTTTGCCAAAATATACATCTGGGAATTACAAAAAGCATCGGTTCGACTGTCACGGGACAAACGGGGTCACATGTAGAAAGAGCACGTGGGAAAGTGCCGCTGGATAAATGATTTTTTTTTTATTCCACCCGAGAGATCTTTTCTTTTTTCTCCATTTTCACGAGAGGTCCGGTGAAAAACCTCTCCCGCAGCCGCTGTGTGCTCCGTCGCTGTGGCGTGGATGCACTTTGAGACGTCGTGTGGATTTATTATATTTTGTCTCGTGAGACGATGGCGATCGCACAATTGTACGCGCGCGCACGCACACACGTGGATAAAGAGACCTGCGGTGTCACTTGCAAGAGTTAGGTGCCCTTCGTGCGTCTGATCCAAAAGCGATGTCATAAATTCAGAATAAATATGCACGACTAATTTACGACAATACATCAATGGAATGATGACGATCGTGTATTATCTGCACCAGTTGAACTACACTTTAGCAGTGTTTAGACCTTGTGAGAGATTATGGCATCTCGGAGGGCTTTCAAACTAAGAACGTCGCTGAATTAAAATGTATGCAATTATTCCAAAGTATCCGTTTGCTATATGTAGAATGCTAATGCGTTTATGTGCACGGATTCCAAAGTTGAACACTGCACCGTAGCTAAAAGTTCAGTTGATAGATTTGTTCATCTTTAATCGTGAAACCAAACACCCTCCAGGGGGGCTCTCTAGAGCGTCCTCCATTGGAGGCCCTTTCACCAGCAGTGCCGCGAGTAGGCGATTGCAGGGCTGCGCCTTTATTTATGAATTGCGTTCCACGGCCAAAATTGCCGAAAGTTCCCGCGAAGGACGAGCTGTCGAATTAACGTCTGGCCGTGCAAATCCTGGCTGCCGCTGTTGAGCGGCACTGCCACGACAAGAACGTGGGGCATGGCTTCAAAGGGTGCGTTGGACAAGCCAACTCGAGTTTGCATGCCCAACAGACTCACGCACGCGCGTGCTCGTGGCTGCCAACTCACTTGTCCCCACATGGACAGTCGCGACAGTTTATCTCTCGAGCTGCCTCTAGTGGAGGCCCTACCGCTAGCAGTGCCATGAGCAGGCAATTGCAGGGCTGCACCTTTACCCCTTGTATATATGAATCCACGGACAAAATTGCCGAAAGTTTCCACGAAGCACGCGCTGTCGAATTCACGTCTGGCCGGCCATCCGTGGCTGGCTGCTGTTGGGCGGCACGGCCACTACACCAACGTGGGCATGGCCTCAAGCCAACTCGAGTGTGCATGCCCAACACCCACGTGTCTGCCAACACACGCATCCCCACGTGGTCCAGAGCCACACCAATTTCTCTATGGAGCTCCCTCGAGTGGAGGTCCTTCCGCCAGCACTGGCGCGCGCAGGCAATTGCAGGGCTTCACCAACGTGGACATGGCTTCAGAGGATGCCGTTGGACAAGCCAACTCGAGTTTGCATGCCCAACAGACTCGTACGCGGGCGCGCGCGTCGCTCGTCCCCACGTGGACAGAGTCACGACCAGTTTCTTTTCAGAGCTCCCTCTAGTGGAGACCTCTCCCGCCAGCAGTTTTCACAGCATGCGAAGCAATCGCAGGGCTGTACCTTTCCCGCCCATCCAGAACAATTGTTTAATATTATAGTCAATCACATGTTTTTTTTTTATTGTAAGTCCAAGTAAAAGTGTCTCCACACTATCGCGTAAGCCTCGTGGCAGTGGCACATCTCCATTTGCCGACACGAGCCAACGAGCGTAAACCATCACCAAGCCAACTCCGGTCACCCCCGCAGCAGCAGCAGCGGCAGTGGCGGCGATGGCTTTTGGCGAACCATCGAAAGACAAAGACGGCGGTCACCGCTTCGCACGGGGCTTTCAGATGCGCTTCTGCGGCCATCTGGAACGCTCTTCCTTGCGATTTCACGAAGCCGCCGGAGCTGTGCGCTTTTAAATCAATCGCATTTTGTGTTTAGTGTGTTGACATTGCACCGCACCTCCGATTAGCACGGTTGCCTACGTACGGTGCGAAAGAAGTTCAACATACATACATACGAGCCGATTGTCCAATTGTGTAAGTTACACATTTCTATCCACAGGGACGTTTGACCGATATCTAATGAATGCAGGTACCTGGACAAAGCTCATGCAGACAAGGTGACACTCAACTTGGCCTTCTCCTGACCACAACTACAACACCTGATCAGCTCTGGTGCTGATACATCCAAATACCAACCAGACCTCTACCCCCTGCTGAGCATGCAGTGGCACGATGTGGTCAGCATGGGCCCTGCTGGTGCAACGAATTTGTGCCCCCCCTCTTTGTAACCCAGCGCCCTGGGCTCCGCTGCATCGGAATTAGAATCAGAATCTTTGTTTAGACTGCGGGAGAAATCCGATGAGCATATGTCCCAGTATCGACGGGTCAATCTCGTGGTTCAGTTGCACCATGTGAACACGCCATCGCTACGTCACTGGCCGCTCAGCACGTCGTGAGGTTCATTTCGGGTGATTTGGCCGTGAGTCAAAATTTGTCGGAATATTTTATTTTCATTTCACGTGTGGAACCTGTTTGATTGAGAGTTCGCGACCCAGCTTGCACGCCCTCGCAGGGAGTTCGCGTGCTACGCGCGAGCTCCCGGTAATAACGTTCAGGTCACCTCCCCCAACATTAAGGCCGTCCATGAATATTATTATAGCGAGAGAATTAGTCTCTCCATATAACCATCGCACCCCCAGCGCGACCTTAAAATTGGACGTAATTAAATAAATAAAAATGCCAACTCCTAAAAAATGCAAATGCGACGATATTCTGAAACAGACCGCTCGATGATAATGAGTTGGTTTAAGCGGTAAATGTCAAACATGTGGCGAGTGTTTAATATCATCACGGGCGTAGGCACATTGTGCTGAGCCAGGGAACACCGAGATAATGCCGCACGCGAAGTAACAGACGCACCCACGTGGTGTGCCTGCGCATGTATACATCACGCTACGTGTGTCACCCGAGTTCGCTTCCCTCTCACGGCGAACACCAGTGACGATTATCTGAACCGGTCCTGGGCCTCCGCTAGGTCGACTCAGCCTCAAATGAGTACCCCGGTGCGGTGTGTAAACATCGCCGCTACGGAGACAAGGGCTGGCCACCCACCCCCTCGTGTGCCGTTCCGGCCTTCATAGGTGCTACTCGCTAACAGCACTTGCCCCAACAGTCTGTTACAGGCTATACTGGGGGGGGGGGGCTCTTTGTGTGTCAGGCCCGGATGCAGCTCCTCTCAGATTGGGGGGGGAGGTGCAGTAATTCCTCACTGCGCTCTATTTAATTGACGTAAAAATACATAGTCTGGTTCCTGATACGCGAGATTAAGAACGCGTGACCGCGATGTGAATAGGTCGGATTTGTGAACATCTTTTTCAAACAAAAAATATGTCGGTTACACAGCGTGCAAATCGTGCGTCATGGGTCGGCATTTAACGTGTTCAGGACGCATTTTGTCTTTACAGAGCGCTTTAGAAGGGTCGTGAGTGGTGCAATGAGGGTAGCTGAAGGTGATACGGTGAATAGGGATGGGGTGTGGTGGAGAGAGGTTAGCGGGTGCGGGGATTACGGGGGTAGCTAGGGATGGAGGGAAGGGTTGGGACAGGCAGAAGAGGTGGGTCCTTGAGGGAGGAGGAGGAGGAGGAGCGGAAACGAGACAGGGAGAGAGGCCCTTCTCGTTTCGTGTGGAGGGGAAGTTTGTTCAGGTGCAGGGGGCAAGTCGGGAAGCGGTGATCGTGCACGAGGGGAGAGGGTCACGGTGAGGGGTGGGAGAGAGACGTGTGCTAGGTGACTGCACATGGCAAACCACAGCGGACACCGCACGAATGAGTGCCATCTATTGTTGGGGGAGAGAACAAAAACACGTGTTAAAATTTAGTTCTGTATCATCAAGTTCAACGGCCACCTCTGAGCAAATGGAAACGCTCTGCATTTTTCACCCTGATGACATCAATTCGAGAGGCTAATCGTTATGTAATAGGTGATAACATAATATGTTTAAAAGGTGAGGGCATTGATATAACTCGGAGTTTGCATTTGTGAAATTATAAATGTACAAAGTAGAGCTGCCGATATAATAGATATGTTAAAATGGTAATGGTAGCATTTTAAAAGTTAATTAAGCTTATATTCTTGGTTCTTTCGGTAAAGTCACGTAGGTAGAAAATCTAAATTAAAAGCAAAAAACCCACGACTTTAATTTAGAATTCCTGCGGTCACGAAAATTGTAAGTCTCAAATTAATTACGCATATTAACACAACTTTGTCTTATTCCAGTTTCCATGTGGTCTCCAACTTAATTTAGGATAGGTGTTTGAGCTCTTCAGAATTAGACTTTAATAGCAGCATTCATTTACACAGACGTGTAGCCTGTGGATGATGTCTCCACCGAGATTTATATATCCAGCTGATACATTTCTAAATGAGTACATACAGTATATAAAAAGGCGATTTGGATACTACTCATGAAAACCAACGTACGCTTTGGATTTACATCTTTACAATGTCTAGGTTTGGAATCATATTAATATTAATAACTGCAGCCAGCTCCGACCCAATCTGCAGATAGGAGAACGGAGAGTTCGCTTGAACAACGACAATACGGTGCAAATATTATCAGAGCACGCTTGATAGAATATTTTGCCACAGGAACGCGTGGTAAATGCAGACTTGAAGCCTTGCAAAAATGTGTCTATTTGGCTCTACACATTGTTACGCCTCCTGTTTTTTTTTCTAGAAAGGGTCAAACCCCATTTTCTATTTTTCCACATTTTTTTTTATACTGGCGAAAAAAAAGGCCCCATAGACACAGCGCAACGTCGCGTATCCGACCGTCACACATCCGCCCTGGACAATTTAACCACACCGCGCACCTGATACAGTGTTCACGCACAGCGTCACTGTCATTTTCTATCGATGTTCACGCGTTCCAATCTTGTCGCACGCGGGCATGCACTCTTAATTCTCGCTCACTTCTGAAAGCGCAGTCAGGCGTTCGCCCACGTTTAAATAAGTGTTGCTCTTCGCGTGCAGTGACCTATAAGTGCGCGATGGCACACGCATAATTGTCTAACGATGGACGCATATCCGGCCCTTTCACACATCCTCCTACACCTAAATCCCACGAAAAATCAGGTATACGGTATACAAAATAAGTTCAACATACGTAAGCGACGTAGTGCATTGCTATGCCAGAAATGTATATATATATATCCATGAATCTGAAGTTAATCGAGTGTTCAGACAGGGCGTTTGTGAATTCTGAGGTCAAGTCCTGGAGCCGGGTGCCTCTTAAGGAGCCGATACCCATTCAGGGCACACGCTCCACATCTCCACCGGGCTGGGTTCAAGCTCCAGGCCACGACGACAGGTAAACAGGCCGTCGTACGCGGCGTGCTTGATGGCTTTTTAAAATTGTCACGGGTCAAAAGGTCACGACATCATCTCGGAGAGCACCGTGAGGGCACGGATTTATGCGTGTCCATCACAAACGGGGGGTGGGGTCAGGTGGGGGGGGGGAAGGAATGGGTGTGCGTGAAACCAGAAACCGGCGAATGGATCGCTGTCCTGTAAGCAATGACCTAAATGCCGTCGACTATAAATTCCAAACATCCCAGATAGCCTCGACGCAAAGGTCAGATGCTCCGGCATGCATCTTTGGGTTGTCAAAAACGCTCTGTGCCGTCCACTGTATGAATCCGCCCGCCGTAAGTCCGCAAAAGGCCATGCGAATTGCCGTCCTTATTTATTTGAGGTTACATCCTAATCCCACGTGGAAGACGGTGTTTTACAACAACAACAACAAAAAATATCCATCTTCCCAGGGACCGCTCTGTGTGCCCTCCACGCTGCCAGTATTTCATCCCTGCCTTTGACAATGAGGCTCATCCTTTCTTGCACTCTGGGGGTTGACCCACTGGAGTCATTTTGTTTGATGGATGTCCTTAAGAGGTGTCTCTTTTCATCCATAATGGAGCTCATTTGTGTGAGGAATGATCCAGAAATTTAATTTTAAGAGTCGTATCAATGCAGCAACTTTGAAAGCCGTTTTTTTCCCACCCCATTCGTTCTATTATACATTGTCCAGATGTTCCTGCGAATCCTACCTATTTTAATGATTTATGGTGGGAATTTTATTATATTTTTTGGGTGAAATGTTCTCACTCGAAGACTCATTTCCATCGTCAGAAACTAATTATGTTAAATTCAAAGGGCCTTTAACGAACCAGGTGAAAACCCGTTGAGAAGCATTCCCATTTGTGAAGACGAACAGAGACATTACATTTTCTATCTACCGTACTGTTGATGGGTTTCCACTGAATCAGGGGCTCAATTCCGCGCTGAAATTTGCGAGATGCATACTGGATGTGGTGTGTCGAGCACGAACAGTTTCTCGATACTGTATGTGGTGTGCTGCCGGATGTTCGAAAATATGTTTCGGCTCACCGATACATACGCGGCAGTCATACGTTGCTGGGTATATAGTACCGTAGTGTGTATGTTGTTGTGTACTTAATGCTGTTTGTATTTTCCACAATGGGCAAGCCTTTGTGGCAGAAGGCACTGGGTCTTCCGCATTCCACTTCACAGAAGACGTGCATTTATAACGCTTATTCGTGGAGTTGGACAAGCATCCCAATGTAGGACCACAAATCTTGGGCAAATTAATTATCGGTACCAGTTCTCGGCTGCCTTCCCCGTGTGTCTGTGGGGTTTATCGCGCCTCCGTGCAAAAGCTGTGCGCGTTACACATTCTGCAGCGTTTTGAGATGCAATGTGCATGAATGACGCTGTTACATATATAAAAGACATTATGATTCAAACAGCACCCTGCAGAAACGACGAGTGAAAAAAAGCTAAAGTGGTTTGCTACTCAAACCGGCATGGGGCCAAGAGCCAGTGTTGACAATTCCACATTCCCATGGCAATCTACACCACCCGCCTGACTGCCGCAATAATTTAACCATCCATTTTTTTGTAGGTCAGTGGTGAGATTTAACCACAAAATAACAATTACCCAGCTTAGAGCAAGGGCATTCTAGGCCCTCAGTATCTGGCCTAACTTGTGGGTTTTGACTCGCCCCCCCTCCCCCCCCGTCCAGCTGTCATCACCCCATGTGAACGGTGACCTCCATTCAGGGCCCATGGGCCACAGCATATGGCCTACCCCAACTCCTGGGTAGTTAATTGGGGCCCTGAGAGGCATAGGCCTTAGCAAGGTCTCAGCTCAGCTATGAGCCCATAATGGCTGGCGCCAGGGCCGTATTATCCAATAGGCACAGTGCTTACTGTGCCTAGGGCCTAAGAAAAAGTTTTTTTTTTTACCATTTTTGTGCGCTACAGAGAGAGAGCGAGGGCCTACAGTGTATCGCTGGGTGTGATCGATTCTAGATCTGTTAATATCTTAGGGCAAGAGCCTTGTCACGCAAGTTTTAATTTATTTCGCAACATTTGGCTTGCCGCCTGCCTTAGGTGTCTCAGGGATGATTCTATTTTAGAGATAGTCACCCTGGAAAATCGGTCAATCTTTCTTGGGGGGGGAGGGGAATAAAAGTGCCAATTTTTTGCAGTTTTTTTTCTCTTCTAAAAAAATGCACTACTCAAGCTCTCAGACAATATTCTTGGGTTTTTTCGGTAAAGTCACGTAGGTAAAAAATAAAAATTAATAAATTAAAAAATTATATAGAAATCACGACGTTTCGGAGGCAACACAAGCTTCCGTCTTCAGGTGGAACCATCACAACACGCTCGCTGTATCAAGTAACGGTTTCACCTGAAGACGGAGGCTTGTGTTGCCTCCGAAACGTCGTGATTTTTATTTTATTAATTTTAATTTTAATATTTTACCTACGTGACTTTACCGAAAAACTCAAGAATATGAATTCTTGCAGTCACGAAATCTTCAAATCTACTCTCAGACAATGTCTGACAGGCTGCCACACATCTTGGTTTTCCAGCATCATCATCTTGTTGAGGAGGCAGCTGTCTAGAGCAATCTGTAAATATTTCGGGATATTCAGAGCATCTGTGGTTATAAATGTTCGTGTTGATCCACCAGTCAAGACAATGGAGGAGCCTGCCGGGTGGATCAGCGGTGGAGCTTACGAGTTCAACTCCTGGTTGGCGGTTGACTCGGTACATTATCCATCCAGGGTCGATAAATTACGTACCGCTTTGTGAGGGGGGCGCGGTGGGGTTGGCAGTCAATACGTGGTTATCCTCGGGAGGGACCTGTCCCTGCGATATGAATATAGAATTGTCACCACTGGCTCCGGGCTGTGAAACAGGAAATGAGCGCTGCTTCAATGCTCATTTGAGTCGGAGACGGCTTTGACGAGGCAATGAAATGTAAGTGTGTGGTTTTCCCCACTTGTGACATTGTCGGATATATTCTCATTCCCAAGATGCATCCCAATATTAGGGTACCTGAGCGCTGACAATACCGAGCTTCATCAATATGACAGGATATCTCTACAGACTCTGCGGAATTGTGACAATTGCATGGGTTGCATTTGAGCGAGCGAGAAACAACTCAGCCTATTTGAATAACATATTTATTGGGTTAAGCTAAGTAATGTACCGTTATCCAGCGTGTATTTATTTTTGCTCTTTAATAATACACTGTGGATTCACTCATTATCTAAATACAGCCACATTTACAAGATGTAGTACATAACAGTTGGATATGGGCAGCGTGGGAAATCAGGCGTATTTCATGTATACGGTGTAAACCAAAGGACATCGGAGAAGATAAGGCCTTGAGTCTGGACTTAAACACTCCTCTTCTTGGTTCTTTCGGTAAAGTCACGTAGAATGGAAATAATAAAATAATAAAAATAAAACATAATAAAATTATTCTCACGACGTTTCGGCCACAACGCAAGCAGCCGTCCTCAGGTGTAGAACAGGTCTGTCGAGAAGACAGAGTTCTACACCTGAGGACGGCTGAAACGACGTTTCGGCCACAACGCAAGCAGCCGTCCTCAGGTGTAAAACTCTGTCTTCTCGACAGACCTGTTCTACACCTGAGGACGGCTGCTTGCGTTGTGGCCGAAACGTCGTGAGAATTATTTTATTATGTTTTATTTTTATTATTTTATTATTTCCATTCTACGTGACTTTACCGAAAGAACCAAGAAGATGAATCCCTGCAGTCACGAAAGCTTTAAATCGAAATTTAAACACTCCTGTTGAGTTTACAGCCGTTCTATGATGACGTGCCCTGTGCATCCTGATTATAACTGAATGGTTGGAATCCGCAATGCTTTCTACACACAATACCTTTGTATGCCCTTCTCAGGCTAGAGTCCAGGTTTGACCCAGACAGCCCGGGAATTGGCACCTGTGTTTGGGTGGGAGGAATTTATTCTTTTTTACCCAAATCTGGTGGCGGTTTGTGTTGAACTTTATCACAGTAGTCTGCACAGTTGTTCACAATAGACGCAGGCTGAGATATACGTGAGGGTTTTGTTCTATAGTGGTTCGCCTGGTATACAGGAGGTCGTGAGTTTGATCCTGACCCTGACGGCTGCTGTCTATTTGGAGTTTGCGTGTTCTCCCCCGTGGTGGCGTGTATTTTTATCCCGGTCCTCCGGTTTTTGTCTCCACATTTAGAAACGTGCGTTTTGAGTCTTTGGTTGCTATACATTTCCACTTCATTGAGATATAATTTGTGGCCAATTCGTTTCTAAAAAACAGCTATATAGCTCTGTGGGCCTTTCCTGGTAAATAAAAAGAGTTTAATTTTTAGATCTAGATGTGATTAACCCATAGTGCTGCCCACACAATATCTTTGCGTGTCTTACCGGCCTTAAAGAGTGTTCACTAACAGGACTTTCCCCATCACTCCAAAAGGCTAAATGAAGGATATTTATTTCTGCCTATTTGTGTGTGTATGTATTAGAGCATTTGCCTGTCTTGTCTAAGCCAATCAACACTGAGAGGAATAAATAATCTTGGAGTATGGAAACCCTCCCTCGGAAAGACAAGCCAATGACTACCTCTACCGGACAATTCACTGAACTGCTATTTAATTGCGCTGACCACGATACCACTAAGTAGTGTTTTTCTTCATCATCATCATTATCAAAACAGCGTGAGTCTTACATTTGTCTGACACAACATAAGTGCGTATTGTGCATATCTGTTAATTATTTTCTCAAAGGCCGTTTGCTTTTGTTTTCAATTCACTGCAGGATGGGGGCCTCCTTACAGTTACCAGCCAAATCGATTCAGTGCTTTGGAAGCAAAGGTCCATTGGGATGTGGGGTGGCTGGGAAAACTATTACTACAATTAATATCTATGTTTTATTTTACCAGGTAAGATCCACTGAGCTATACAGCTCTTTTTCAGAAGCGACCTGGTCACAAATCATAGCTCAACGAAGTGGAAATGTACAGCCGCCAAATACATTTTTATAAACGTGGAGGTGAAAACCGGAGGACCCGGATAAAAATCCACGCGACCACGGGGAGAGAGACATCACAAACTCCAAATATACGACAGGCGTCAAGATCGAATCCACGACTCCCTGCATACCAGGCGGTGGAGATAACATCTCGCCATCGGCGGTAAGAAAACTGATTGATTGAATCCCGCATGTGCAGAGCTTCAGCGTGTCACTCCTGTGGACGTCAAAACTCTATTATACAAAGAAAATACATTCTTCACTACTCTTTGGTTCTTTCGGTAAAAGTCACGTAGGTATAAAATAAAATAAATTAAATTGTTATTTAAATCGTGATTTCATTTATTTTATTTTATACCTACGTGACTTTACCGAAAGAACCAGTCACGAAAACTTCAAATCTACATTCTTCACTGCTTATTCAGTCGAATCAAAAAGATTAAATCAGCATTTGATTAAACAAGTAAAAATAAATCTAATGCATTGCCCATCGTGGATAATTTCAAATGCAGGAATGAATTCTGACGAGCCCAGAATCATCCCCAATTAGATGTTATGTACGCCCGAGGATTGTAGCAGCAGATTGTGGAGCTGATACTATCATAACATAATTCATGCAAAAGGGCATCAAATATATAACTCCACAAAAACAAAGTTACCCCGTATAGCCTTAACAAACTGTTGGGGCCAAGTGCTGTTAGCGAGAAACTATGAAGGCCGGCACGGCACACGAGGGGGTGGGTGGCCAACACCACGCCTGGCCGTCTTTGTCTCCCGAGTGACGATGTTTACACACCGAAACCAGCTACTCATTTTCGGCTCGGTCGACCCAGGACCGGTTGAGAAAATCATCGCTGGTGATGTCCGTGAGCGGGAATCGAACTCGGGTTTGCCGGGTTCGTAGCGCTGAACCGCTACTACACCCGGTGGTGTAGTAGCGCCAGTTTTCATCACCAATGTTCAGAGCGCGGTGGCCACTTTGGCCGATAACACATCATCGGTGTGTATTTTCTTGGTTCTTTCGGTAAAGTCACGTAGAATGGAAATAATAAAATAAGAAAAATAAAACATAATAAAATTATATAATATTTTATTATGTCTTTTTTTAAATCATTTTTTATTGTATTATTTCCATTCTACGTGACTTTACCGAAAGAACCAAGAAGATGAATCCCTGCAGTCATGAAAGCTTTACATCGAAAAAGCATCGGTGTGGTGAGGTCCGCCACGCATTTGAAACCATCGTGGGGCTTTGACAGCAGCACGACGATGATGATGATGATGTGGGGTGTTGTCACCACTTGTATTGTCGGGGGGGGGGGGGGGTAGTGGGCGCACGTCAAGGGCCGCACTAAATGCCCCCAGGGCCGTCAGTGGCACAGCGAGGCCTCGCAATTCCGAACACCGCTCTCGACTCGAAAGCGCCCTCCAGTGCAGTGAAGGACTTCTGCAAGCAGTGGCGTGAGCAAGTAGTTACAGTGTGTAACACCCTACAAAAAACACATTTTGTTCCTGCGTAGTAAGTGTTATTTCCTAGTTGCTTATGCCTCAAAAGTACAGAAAATGGCTATTTATTCCCCGTAAACTCTGCTTTTGTGACAAGGACACTGATATTTTGAAATGTACCTATTTTCAATGAGAAAAAGTGGTGTGCATTAGTGTCTTTCGTTCACATAAAGTTTGTTGAAAATAATAGGCATTTTCTATACATTTGAGGCATAAGCAATAAAAAAAATAACACTTACTACCCAAGAACAAATATTATTATTGTGCCAATAATTATTGGCACGGCTTATTGCCTCGGTTAAGCGCTGTGGCAGCAGAGCTTAGTACACGAATTTTCCACGAGATGGCAGTGTCTGTAAGCCTCAATGCAGCAAACGGTCCCATCAGAACCCCACTCCTGAAGTCATGGGTGGGGGGGGTCATCGGGTGAACACAGGCCACGAACGCCATGCGGCCTGCAACAAACAGCACAATAAAAAATCGGAACTGAACTGAGAAAGGTTTTAAGGGTTTGTGGGGGGAAAAACCGCGATGGGAGCGAATTTCATGATTAAATATTTGTTTGACAATTTATTTTCTTTTACCAGGTTAAGGCCCACTGAGCTATACAGCTCCTGTTCAGAAGCGACCCGGCCACAAATGATAGACCATCGAAGTGACGTATCACGTGGAAATGTATAGCAGTTAAATACTCTAAAAACATGGTGTTAAATCAGAATCAGAATATTTATTTATCCTGAAGGGGAAAAAAAACGCAGGACCCGGAGAAAAATCCACACGACCATGGGGAGAGAGAGACGCGCAAACTCCAAATATACAGGCGGGTCAGGGTCAGGATCGAACCCACGACCTCCTGCATACCAGGCGAGGGTGACAAAATCTCGGCACCCCATGTAAGTTGTTGCGGGCCCATATATTCGTTGTGTCATCCCACCACCAGGAGTTTATAAATGAAAAAGTGTGGGGTGGGGGGGGGAAGGATGGGGGCGGCCCTGAAAATTAATGTCCCGCTCAAAGGGCCACCAAAGGGCGAGATGACACCACTGGGATATTGCGCAAGGCCCAGGACGCAGCGCTTGACGTCTGGAGATAAGGAAACGATGGTCGTCATAACCAAGGCCCCCGCTGTGAGTTTAACACGCGGAAGGATGTCGCGACCGATATCATCCATAATAGAGGTCTTTGGGTCAGATGCGCGTGAATATGAACGCGTCGAACAAGCAACGGATTTGGCATGTTTTTAGTCACGTGACAAACCTTGTTGATTGGCCGTGGCAGGCGGGTTTAACGACACATTTACATTTATGTGATCTGACACCCCCCCAAAAAAACCTCTAATTATAGAAGCTCTACTCTTAGGTTTTTTCGGTAAAGTCACGTAGGTAAAAAATAAAATTAAAAGTTAATAAAAGTAATCATGGAAATAAAATAAAATAATTAATTGTATTTATATTTAATAAAGTATTAATGGAAATAAAATAAAATAAATTATTTTATTTATATTTTATTTTATTTCCATAAAATAAATTATTTTATTTTATTTCCATTATTAGTTTATTAAATATAAATAAAATGAATTTTTTTACTTTATTTCCATTATTACTTTTATTAACTTTTAATTATTTTTTTTACCTACGTGACTTTACCGAAAAAACCTAAGAGTATGAATCCTTGCAGTCACGAAAGCTTCAAATCTAGAATATGGAAGCCCTCCCGCTGTGGTTTTCCGCAGAATGCTAAAAGTCCCTGACAGGCCGTGCCCACGGAGCGTGGTGCTCGCGCTATCTTTAAACAATCGATCCGTGAATTGTATTAGCTTGATTTTATTTATGATTTTATATATATTATTATTATTGTGCATTTCATTGTGTCAAAGGCCGCTGATGTCACGCCCAGGTTCTTTTGAGGACAGTGACATGCGGGGCAGGGGAGAATACAATAGCGCGATTTGCAGCCAAAAGTCTAAATGATTGATGGCCCCATTCTTGCTGTCTGTCTGGAAAATTGAGAACATCTGGGGTGAAAATATTCATACATGCATAGACGTATGTGTTTATAGGGCATTGTTTTTTATTGTTAATGTAGTCTCATCACAATATGAAACAGGTATAACCCGTAAAAACAAAGTTTTTCACTATAAATCCTTTATATGCGTGGCGGCTAGAGTCCTCTCGTCCTCTGGCTTGAGATGGCTGCCACCTATGGGTCAGATGATTGCATTGCACCATTAAGCAATTGGTAATTAAATATAATATTTTTGTCCTAAAAAGTGTAAAATTTTGGGAAATTTTTTTTTCACGAACATTAATTGTCACGCACAACGAGTCTGTGTGGAAAATGTCAGCTCGATTGGATCACGGGAAGTGGGTTAAAAAACGACTGAAGGATTTGCACGGTCGTAAGCAAGCAAGCGAACTTAATATAAAGGATTTAAAAATAAGAATAGCTTTGACCCTTTCTGGCAATTAAGCAGGAGGTGTTTGGATGTTCAAACGCCAAATAGAAACATTTTGCAAGGAATCGAGTCTGCATTAACCACACGTACATGTGGTGGACATGCAAACAAACATGCTCTGATAATAATAGATGGTGCGTTGTCTTTGAAACTGATTGGCCTACACCAGAGACAGCCTTCTTTAGGGCCTCGTCTCACCAGTGGCAGACCAGAGGACGCCAAAAGGCGAACAGCACAAAGGCAATGCCACTATCAGAGCATTTATAGCTCGGGTGAGCAGCTTCATCATGGGACCTTTTTGGTAGTGTCCAAGTATGAAACACATTTTTTTTTTCATACTTTGATTCTGGAAAAAAATAAGAATTATTTTTTGGCAGTATCAAAGTAAAAAAAAATAATTGTTTTTTTTTCGCAAAAATTTTCCCATTTTGTAATCTCATCACACTCGATTTTTTGCAGGTAACGGTTGTTGAGTAAAAGCAGTGTAACAGGGCCTCAACTATAATTAAAAAAAAACATAAACACAAAGTTACCCGTAAAGTCTGACAATTGTGAGATTAGGCTCTCAAGAAAGCTGTCTCTGGTGTGGGCCAATCAAATTCAAAGACAATACACATACTGTCAGAGCATGGATTCGAAGTTTTCGTGACTGCAAAGATCCATCCTCTCTGTTTTTTTCGGTAAAGTCACGTAGGTAAAAACAAAATAAAATAAAACAACTAAACTGATGACGGATGCAAGTGTTGATTCCGAAACGTCGTGATTTAATTTAGTTGTTTTATTTTTCTTTTCTTTTATTTTGTTTTCACCTACGTGACTTTACCGAAAAAATACAGAGAGTACCAGAGCATGATTTTTTTTTGCATTTTGATTTAAAGCATGTCCACCTCAAGCATGTGCGGTTAACACAGACACGATTCCTTGCAAAAGGTTTCTGTTTGGTGTTTTAACATCTGAACACAACTGTTTCATTGCCAGAAAGGGTAAAACATATTCTAATATTTTGATACTGACGAAGCAGAGGCCCTGTCCGCCGTCAGTCTATGATTGCCTTCACACCCGATCGTGGACAGCTTTGTCAAGTCTGTCATGGCCCAAAGACACCGACGGAAACAGATCTGTCTATAATTGTTTTGAAACTCACCATCAGAGACAAATCTCTTCGTCCTCTGTCTAAAGACACTATCCGAGACGTGTTTGTAAGTCTGTTATTGTCTCTCGAACTCATAAGAAACTGGTCTGTCAGTTGGGTTTTTTTTGTATTGCCTAGAGACCCCATTATGGAGCAGTCTGTCAACCTATCGTTGAATGGAGACCCCATCAGTCGATTGTCTAGAGACCCAATTGAAGACCACATCTCTCAGGCAAGAGATTCCAGTAATGTAAAGCTGATGGCAGTTTAGAGAAAAAGAGAAAAAAAAACAATACGATATGCGCTAATACTACCATATATTTGAAACAAGTTACTGATTGAAATTAGCAATCACCACGCCCGACCGCCTTTGTCTCCCCGATGGCCTTGTTTACACACCGCACCAGGTACTAATTTGAGGCTGAGTCGACCTAGGGGAGGCCCAGGACCGGTTCAGATAATCGTCACTGGGTGTTGGTCGTGAGCTGGAATCGAACCCGGGTCGCCAGGTTCATAGCGCAGCGCGCTAACCGCTACACCACCGCTCCCCACAAGTGAGAGCACAGACAGACACACACACACACTGTGAGGTCCTGGGTTCAAATCCAGCGAGCCCACTCGCCGTTAGCTCCGGGTGCACGCACGCAAGCGAATCGATGGTCCTGAGCCCCGGTCACCAATGGCAAAATATCCCGTGGAGATGAATATTTGTTACTACGGCTGGTGACTCCTCTCCCTGGCTTCGTGTGTTATGACAGGGACATATTCGATGCCACTCGCGGGAGGGGTGGGCGGGTCATTTCCTCCTATCCGAAAATAAAACCGCAATGTCCCTAGGTAAAACCCCTCAAATCTGCTCATCATAGATGCGGTGGAGCATACGTCTTTAGGCCGATTCGTTCGGAAGACGTTGGTCGATCAGATTTAGTTTTCTTTACTCCAAAAAAGCCTGGAGACTGTTTATTTTTTTTTGTCGGGATGATCTTGCATTTGGTCAAATTCTCAATGCAGGGCCAAACCGGAGGATGCCATAAAACAACAAGAACAACGTGAATAAGCCCTCCGCTAACACGCGGTTGTTTTTTATTCGAAAGTGTTGCATGTAATTGTTTCATTTAGCCACTGCAGCCATTAGGTGGACGCTACATTCGCCACAATCGTCAAAGGTGGGAAGTCATTTATGAGCGAAATCACGACCTGAATCGTGACTAATTATTGCGATTGTTTGGATGTGTGGCGAACTTCTTTTGCACCGTACGTAGCCAACCATACTGGTCGGAGGTGCGGGCGGAAGGAAGACATTTCAGCTCAAGATTTTGTTTTGTTGCGAATCAATTTTGTGGCGGGCCAGAGGGAGGGTCGATTGCCGGAGAGGACGTCTAAGGCGTAGAGATGGAGCGATAAAATCAACGCGCGTGGCAGGAATTGCTGGATGGTTGCATTGCACTCCGCGAGAGATGGCCGCGACTTTGGGAATGCTTTCATCCAGTAGTAGTAGTTGGACCATGGCTGATAATAGCGACGATTCACCATTCGATGGAGATATATTTACACGCACTGCATTTGCGTGATTCAACAGGGAAGCCAAGGTGTTATTTATTTTCCCGTCACCCCGTCCCTGCTGGATTATTTTATAACGCAACCTGCTAATTACACCGTGACGAAGATACGGCGCGTCTCGTGGAAAATGGGTCGACCAGGATTTTCGCCGGGACACTGTCACAGCGCGTTTGTCTCAATGAGATAAGGCTAAATGCAACACAATTTTTTTTTTATAAAATTGGTCTCCGTAAAATCGAACTGGCTGGGTTGGATGGTGGCCTCACGCGCCCAATGTTCTTGCCCATGGCGGTGGCGACGCGCGCGGACGAGATTCCGCGTCCGAATCAAATCGGCTGGCGTCGGTGTGCGCTGGCAAATGCGCGTCTGGAAGTGTCGTGGGGGTGCAGGGCGGGCGGGCGGGGGGGGTGTTGGCGTGGCCCAAACGCGCCGTCTGCTTCACGGCGGATGTTGTAGAGGTGCCTGACGCCGTTTGTCGCGGTCCAAATATGTCAAATTCGAAAACAGAATATCTGAAAAATGAGTCAAACGGGATGACACGCATGGGCCTTGCCTTGTGACCAAGAGAACCTTCCATGATACCTTGACGACGGTTGTCACGATCCAAAGGTTGTCAAATAAAAAAAAACACAGAATATCCGCTAAATTAGTCAATCGGGATTCGAGCAACATCGATCTCTCATGCGAAACTACTGCAGGCAGCGTCTTGTGGACCGATCCACAGCACCTTCCTTGTTCAGCGCACTGGCGCTATATACGATATGGCACGAGAACAGCACGTCGTAAAATAATGATGATGATGATTCTTTTTACGACCGTAGTAGTAGCAAAGAGAACCCCCTCCCCCCTCCCGGCCTGCACGTGTCGATGGTCGTTTTTGAGTGATCGTGGCGTGGCTGTTTGTGTAACAAGGCGCCCGAGCGAACGCTTTTGCGGTCAACGTCCAGGAATCTAGCGGGCGAAGGAGCGTTGCGAGCGGGGGAATGTTTCGCCGTTTGGAGGTTGAGGTTTAGCTCAGACGCGCTCTGGCTTTGGTGTAAAAAAAAAGTTCTGCTGAATCATCGGGCAGTTTTAGCACGTGTCTGCCGCCAAGCCCTGGGAGTATTGGGGTGCGAGCGGCGAAAGCACGTTGAATCCAGAAGCATGTTTTCCTTGCTGCAGAGAGACACACATATAGAATGCTGCACACACACAAACGTGACTGTAGTATACTAGATGGGCTGCACACACAGCAAGTCGGGTGTTGAACTTTGTAAAGGTGAAGGTGCAGCCCTGCAATATCTTGCCCACGTCACTTACCGGTGGAGTTGCCTCCGCTGCATGTAGCTCGAGAGGGCTTCCTTTTGTCTGCTCTTCCAAGCTGCCCTTTGTTTACAGCACCTTGTATTTATATGCCATGCAGCAGGACCATTTCCTGAAACGTTGCCTATTGTGTTAATTTGTTTCAGCAAAGGCAGTGTTTTTGACCAATGTGTTGAGTTTTGTAGTTAATTGTGCTTTGGCGGCACTGATAATGAGAGCCATTATTTTTGTTAAAATATTGTGTATTTTTTCTATACAGGCGGTGTTTTATTTATTGTTGTTCTAATACATAGATCGATAGTGGCGGTATTTTTCTTCGTCACATTACTGTTTAACCTAAAAATGTGTTTCGACATCTAGGGACAAGTGGCGTGTCGAGCATTCCAATGACTCATCACCGTCGGTCCAAAGGCAGCGTTTCCATTCAAGAGCCCTCCCCAACACAATCCCAACGGACGCCACGCACATCCTTCCCCGTCCGAGCCGTAATAATCATCACTATTATTGCCGTATTAATCATACCCAAGAGAAAAATTCCTCGTCGATGACTTACAGCGCCGTCCGCTGTGGGGGGTGAGGTAGGGTGGGGTGGGGGGGTGGAGGAGGAGGAGCGGGCACGAAGCGGAGGTGGTGCAGGGGACGTGGAGAGGGAGGAGGGGGACACTCATGGACACCACAAATCCTGGGGTTCCGTACGCGGGCAGCGCGTAGACCGGTGGTTCTTAACTTAACCAGGTTAAGAACCACTGCTCTAAAGCTTCACCAGGTTAAGAACCACTGCTTCAGAGCTTAACCAGGTTAAGAACCACTGCTTTAGAGCTTAACCAGATTAAGAACCACTTCTCTAGAGCTTAAACAGGCCAAGAACCACTGCTTTGGGGCCTCCTCTAAACCAGTGGTTCTTCACCTGGGGTGCACGCCCCAGGGTGAGGGAGTTAACATCCTACCATTGCGTCACGGCGTGCGTGTGAGTCTTATGGGAGCGTTAGCATCGTGTTTAGCGGCCCGCACGACGAACAAAGCAACCGGTGTGAGATTCCTGAATTCGAAACCACTCCTGGGCTTCCCCTCTGCCAACTCAACCTTTAGTGATGAGTACGAGGTGTAATGTGTGCGCGTGTCAACATCAGCACTGGGGAGACGAAGTTGCCAACGCTTGCTACTTGCACCACCACCACCACCACGTACACGTGCTCCACACCGGAATTCAGAGGCGCTCACTAAAGAGCACTTGCCCCAACAGCCCGCGTTGTCTACACGGGGAATCTTTGTCTCGTTGTGTGTGTCGGGCGAGCGGCGGTGTAAGTAATGTACATCGCGCCGCGACATTCCTGTCAACGTGCGTTCCATGGCTAGCCCTGTGGCCTGTGCTAAGTTGGCACTGGGTGACTGAACTTCGCCTGGGGCTTCGACGAAGTTTACTCGGCCTGCAACTTTCACATGCTCCTGTGTGTGTCTGTGTGTCTTTGTGTCTGTGTGTGTGTGTCTGTGTGTGTGTGTCTGTGTGTGTATGTGTAGCGGTTAGCGCGCTGCGCTATGAACCTGGTGACCCGGGTTCGATTCCCGCTCACGGCCAACACCAGTGACGATTATCTGAACCGGTCCTGGGCCTCCCCTAGGTCGACTCAGCCTGAAATGAGTACCTGGTGCGGTGTGTAAACATCACCACTGGGGAGACAAAGGCGGTCGGGCGTGGTGCTGGCCACCCACCCCCTCGTGTAACGTTCCGGCCTTCATAGGTGCTCGCTAACAGCACTTGCCCCTACAGTCTGTTAAGGCTATACGGGGATCTTTGTCTTTGTGTCTGTGTGTGTCTGTGTGAGTCTGTGTGTGTGTGTCTGTGTGTGTCTGTGTGAGTCTCTGTGTGTGTGTGTGTCTGTGTGTGTCTGTGTGTGTCTGTGTGTCTGTGTGTCTGTGTGTGTCTGTGTGTCTGTGTGTGTCTGTGTGTGTCTGTGTGTCTGTGTGTGTCTGTGTGTCTGTGTGTGTCTGTGTGTGTCTGTGTGTGTCTGTGTGTGTCTGTGTGTGTCTGTGTGTCTGTGTGTGTCTGTGTGTGTCTGTGTGTCTGTGTGTGTCTGTGTGTCTTTGTGTCTGTGTGTGTCTGTGTGAGTCTGTGTGTGTGTTGTCAACTTGAGTACCCTGGCGACAAGGGTGGCCAGCCAAGGGTGGAACTTTGAGCGCACAACTTGCTAACAGAAATTCCCAACAACGGTCTATAATACTCACTGGTACGATTTACAATAGCGATGATGATGATGGTGATAATGCCCTTGTTTCACTGAGCCTCAAGAGCATTTTCATTTCAGGAGGGCCTTCTCCAGGTTGCCTAAATCAATTCGGCGGAGATTGGATGTTTGGCCTGTGGGAGGAAACTTTAAGGACCCGGACAAAATCCGTTCAAGCGAGCGCGGTGACTCCCAACATTGGCATCTCCCGTCGACACTTCAAACTCGCGGCAATCACTGATGGTCGCCCATCGAGAGTGCCAATGATGCCCCACCCGAGTTGGCTTCCGACCTCTGACAAAGGATTGCTGCGTTCAGCGTAGTTGGGTGCGATATTGACACGAGCAGCTGTCAGCTGTCACTTACGGAGCTGAGGAGCATTCCATGGGCAGAGAGAGTGGAATGGCATTTTTAAAGTGTGACTGTGCGTGCACGTGTGTGTGGCACGTGTGTGTGTGGCACGTGTGTGTGTGTGTGGGTAGCGTTGGCGTGGTGGTCCTTACACCGCGCTACGAACCCGGAGGGTTTCGAGTTCAATTCCCCGGACATGGCTAACACGAGTGTGAAGTGGTGTGTCACAATTAGCTCTCCGTCAGCCTCACACGCGCGTCTGGGCGGTTTGTAAATGTCAACGATGGTGAAACAATAGGCGGCCGTGAGGCTGCACTCCGAGTCTCACGGCACGGGTCCAACTCCTGGCCGGTATACAACTATAGCAGTTGCACAAGTGCCGGATAATCCTCATAGAAAAAGTAGCTACATATGTAGTAGTAGCTACAGGCCCCGCACTTTCAATGGCCCTGCGCTAAATGCTTTCAAGCTATAGATTCTGGTTCAGTGATTTTGCACTTGCTCTAGTACTATAGTACTATACCGCCTTAAACTTTTATGAAAGACTGGGTGTTTAAGGTTAGCGATTTGTCGTATTATCTGGCTGTATAGCTAATGAAAAAATACAATTAATTTACTATGCAAGTTAATAAATTTGTGTTTTAATATTTCCGTGTTTTTTTTATTTAGGGCCCCTTTATAACATATGCTACAGGCCCCACACTCGCTTTATCCGGCACTGAGTTGCACCTGACCTAAACCCCACTATGGTGACCCAGCCACGACAGGAAAGGCTTCCGTGTGCACGACGGCTTTTTATTAGCTGTGCGCCACAATGGATCACGCGTCCATTTCAACGTCCTGATCCAGTGGTGGGAATTCCACATTTTTGTATGATGGGGACCGGGCCCTCTGCAATGGACAACCGCCGGTCATTGGCTCACGCCGACAGCCCACGCGCAACTGTTTTAAACATTTTTTTATTTTTACCAGGTAAGGCCCACTGAGCTGTACAGATCTTTTTCAAATGCGACCTGTCCACAAAGGATAGCTCAACGAATCGGCTGATCACGTGGAAACTTTGTAGCAGACAAATTACTCAAAACGCATATTTCTAAATGTGGGAGTGGAAAAACGGAGGACCCTGGAGAAAAATCCACGCGACCACGGGGAGAGAGAGAGACACGCAAACTCGAAATATACAGCTGGCGTCAGGGTCGGGATCTAACCCACGACCTCTTGTATACCAAGCGAGGTAGTTGACATCTCGCCCGCCCTCCCCCCCGGACACAGTCTGAAAGAACGTGGAATCTCGTCTACCTTTGTTCTCTGTGAATTGATCGTGAGTGTGTCTGCGTGAGTGTGTCTGCGTGTGTGTGTCTGTGTGTGTCTGCGTGCGTGTGTCTGCGTGTGTGTGTGAGAGAGAGACAGAGAGAGAGAAAAGTTAGACTCTCCGGAATTTGACCACGAAGCCATTCGCCAACGATTATGGGACCCATTTATGTGGAGGTACGACTTTCGTTTTGAAGATGCGTGTGGCCATGCGTGTCCGTGTGTTCGTCCGGGTGCGTCTGCGTGTGTGTGTGTGTATGCGCGGTTGCACTGGTATGTGTTGGGCAAATGCCTTTTCTCTTGTGCTCTGTGCGGCTGTGATAATGTCTGCGGAACTTCAAGGGTTTGGTTGTAGGGCCAAGGGGACATTGTTGACCAACTGTACTCGTGTTTGTGTTTGACACAGCCTGGCGATCAGAGCATTTGGCCACAAGCCCTAGCAACCGAGGTTCGCACACACACGTCCTTTGCGCAGTGGTTATTTTCAAGTTCAGCAAAGTCTCAGAGTTCCTCGGGGGGTATGGATCCGTGTACCCCCGCGTAAGCGCGGATTCACGTAAGTCGGGGTTCGCCTCTACGAGTGCAATGACCGAAAATGACCCCAAGCCATGTGCACCCCAAACGGCTATTTAAAATTAAACAACGGCCTCCGATTGGAGGAAACAGGCCTCCACGCTGATTGGTCCGGAGGGCAGACTTTTAAAGGGGATTGGAGAATCAGGGGGTTGAACGGGAAAACAAAAGGATCCGTTAAAGGGGCCGTCCATAAATGACGTCACGCACCTAGAGGGGGGGTGTCAGACATTTGTGACGATGTGTGACGAGGGGGTGGGGGTTTGAGAAATGTGACGTCACATCAGAATGCGCAACATTAAATAAATATAGACAACACGTTCTACTTAATTAAATAGACTTTTTGATAAATGTTTTCTCCTACATCATCAGAGTACAGCGCCACATTAAATACGCACTACAATGACAATAGTTTAAAGCGATTTGAAGCATGTTTTATTTTTTTTGGACGGGGTGGGGGGCAGATCTTTGTGACGTCAAATTTGAGGGGGGGGGGTCTGACTTTTTGTGACGCCGTGTGACGAGGAGAGGGGGGGGTCAAAAATCGTCCAAAAACGCGTGACGTCATTTATGGACGGCCCCAAAGGGAAAGGGCGGGGATTGGCTAGAGATAAAAACAAGGACGAGAAGGTTCGAGAAAGGGGGGCTGAGGGAGATATAAAGGGGGAGTGGAGAGGGTCGGAGACAAGCTGGAAGACAGTCACCAAGCCAAGGGTCCCTGATTGTGTAACCCATAGCAGGGTTCCTTGTGGTGTAAACTAATTAAAGTGGATTTCGATTTGAAGCTTTCGTGACTGCAGGGATTCATCGTCTTGGTTCTTTCGGTAAAGTCACGTAGAAGGGAAATAATAAAATAATAAAAAGTGCCTCTTCTTATAGCCTTGTCGTCGGAGTCATTACACCAATGTAATAAATAAAATGAAAATGAAAAAACTGAAAAAAAAATACGGCATTTTCTTCCTGTGGTTGTTCCACCTGTTGAAGGTTGCTTGTGTTGCGATCGAAACGTCGTGAATTGTTTTATTTTATTTCTAACTACGTGACTTTACCGAAAGAACCAAAGAGTATGCTTATTCCTACTCGCGCTCCGACGTATCTCCGTTCACTCGATCACGTTAAATCAAATTCGCATCCGCCTTTAAAAAACAAAAACGCATTCCCTAATACACTCATCGCTTTATATAAAATTCGCGTCGTGAAAAAACACGCCACCTGATAGCAGGACGGGCTGTACATCATTGCAGCATGCACAAATATACACTCGTGTATACAATATGCAAATTAGGCATTGAACACTGAAAATTCTAGATTTGAAGTTTTCGTGACTGCAAGGATCCATACTTTTTGGGGTTTTTCAGTAAAGTCACGTAGGTGAAACACAAAATAAATTAAAATGAAAACAACTAAATTAAATCACACTTAGCTGTTTTAATTTTAACTTATTTAGTTTTTTACCTACGTGACTTTACCGAAAAAAACTAAAAGTAACACTGAAAATGTTCAGTTTTCTTGAGAAAATCAACCGCCACAATGTCGTCGTCGTCGTTTGTGATATCAACGTTGGTGGCAACATGTGACGAAGTTGTTGGTTTTGTGAGAAACGGAACGATGCAGATTTATTTAAAAAAATCGTGATTCATATTTAGGCGCATTCCATCCCATTCCAAACCCGTGGTGGTTTGAGGTCGGCGGCTGAACTAAAAGTCACACAACGACGATGATATCTCGTGCGGCAAAAGCGCGTTCTGTGTAATAATCAAGGAAGTATTTTTTTATTTCGTTTTCTCCCACAAGGAAGTATTAATAAGTCTGTCGCACGTGTGTACAAATGTATCTGGATCTTGATAGAGGCGGATCACATAACAGTCAAACACGCTACCTGGTTGATTACGTTCTTCCTGAGAATGCTAAATTTGAGAAAGAGATAAAACACAGAACCAGAGACATATAGACAGACATATAAGTAGAGACAGATATCACAGAGATACATAGAAAGAGACACATACATAGGCACACAGAGAAACCACGCCTATGTGTCGAGGCCTTAAATCTAGAGAGGGGGCGAGGGCGGAGAGAGAGGGAGGGGTTAGAGAAATTAGCATGTCAATGAGTGGCACGCTGCAAAAGCTTGGAAAAAATTAGGAGACAGGGAGAGCGACACACTGAATTAAATAACCTAGCAAAATTTCGAAATGTAATGCAACACAGAGAGTCGGTCAACACACAATTAACGCATAGACTGATTGATTACGATTTTCCAAAGATTGTTAAGTTAGAAGTTAAGTGTGAAAGTTTAAAGAGAGACAAGACGCAAACACGAAGAACAGACACAAGCAGAGAGGGAGAGGGACAACAGCCGAGACACACAGAGAGAGCAGAACATAAGAACGACAAAACGAGTAGAGACAGCTCCAAATTAAGCTTGATAGAGGCCATACATATAAGTCACAACGATATACACGTGACAACAACAACAACAAAAATCCCCAGCCCACAGGGGATTATTGTGTCCGTCGTGCAGGGAGGGGCTGGGTGGGGAGGGAGGGCTACTACATATGTAGCTACTTGTGCTACTACGATAATTCGGCACTGGACGTGCTCGATAACAGTGGGTGGTGGCGTGAAATAAAAGGAGAGTGATCTGTTGGTGACTGCACGGCGTTTCACAGCCACCACAGCTCGCGATGCAAATCCAATCTCGCAGAAGAGTAACGGTGTGTGGCATCTGGCAACGTCGTCTAAACGACGCAGCCCCGTTTAAAGCTTTCGTGACTGCAGGGATTCATCTTCTTGGTTCTTTCGGTAAAGTCACGTAGAAGGGAAATAATAAAATAGTACTAATCACATATCTGCATTTCCCATAAATATGCTAAATTCCTCTTGATATGCACATTCTTTTGTCAAGGCGCCCTTCCCCCCTTCCAACCCAGCTTAAATATACGCTCCAAGCGTGGTGGTGTTTCATTCAGACTCTGTCTCCCCGACAGACCTGGTCTTAACCTGAGGACGGCTGCTTGCGTTGTGGCCGAAACGTCGTGAGAATTATTTTATAATATTTTATTTAAATTATTATTTTATTATTTCCCTTCTACGTGACTTTACCGAAAGAACCAAGAAGATGACGCAGCCCCGGTCGCGAAGCCTCTCAATGCGAATCCTTGCTTCAACGATTTGAGAAATCCCAAGCGTGTGATTGGTCGTAGAACCCGGGTTACGCCCGCAAGGAAGGCGACGCCGCGTGGCGGGATGAACGAGTGAGAATGTGCGCCAACCCTCACTCAGCACGTGCCGGCAAAAGCACTTTAGGGGCCGTCCATAAATGACGTCACGCGATTTTGGACGATTTTTGACCTCCCCCCCCCTCCTCGTCACACGGCGTCACAAAAAGTCAGCCCCCCCCCTCTCAAATATGACGTCACAAAGCTCTGCCCCCACCCCCCCAAAAATAAAACATGCTTCAGATCGCTTTAAACTATTGTCATTGTAGTGCGTATTTAATGTGGCGCTGCACTCTGATGTTGTAGGAGAAAACATTTATTACAAAGTATATTTAATTAAGTAGAACGTGTTGTCTATATTTATTCAAACTTGCGCCTTTTGATGTGACGTCACATTTCTCACCCCCCCCCCCCTCTCGTCGCACATCCTCACAAATGTCTGACCCCCCCCCCCCCCCAGGTGTGTGACGTCATTTATGGACGGCCCCTTATAACAAAAGTGCTTTATTCTGCTTTATTCTAAACCACCCTCTTGCCCGATGCGGCACCCCTCCCCCCGCCTCTCGTGGTCAACTCAATGCCTTGTCCACAGCAGTCTGATTCTCTCACATGAAAACGGTTGCTTGTGTTGCGATCGAAACGTCGTGATCTATTATTGTTTCTACCCACGTGACTTTACCGAAAGAACCCAAGAGTATGGATCGATTTGGTGTTTGAACATCAGAAAAGGTAAAACCCTACTCTTATTCTTCATACTTTGATCCTGGCAACAACAAAAATGTCCCGTGATATTCCCAACGCTCTTGCTAACAATGGCAGGAAAGGTGCCCTGGCGCTGGGAAGATGGGACTGTGTGTGTGTGTGTTGGAGGTCTGTGTGTGTGACTGGTTAAGCGTGCACCTAGCCTGGCACAAGAGCCGTGGCGAATGGCGGTTGTTGTTGTTGGGTAAGAGCGTGGTGGCACAAAACGCGCGTTTTCCCTTTCGCCTCCACCGTGGACGGAAGTCGGATTAAATATTTTTTTTTGTTCTGGAGCGGCTTTGGGGCCACTCCAAATACCACCCCGATCGGTCGAACTTCTCTGTGGCTCGCACGGCTTGCGGCGTGAGTCAACCTGGGGGTGGGGGGTTGCATTGCCCACGGCTGAGTCATTCGCCGGAAGAGAAAATCGTTGCCTTCGCTGGGGGGACAGAGGGGGGAGGGAGACGCAGGGGAGTGTGGGTGCAAGGGATGTGTGACACATTTCACAGGCATGCCATGTTGGTCACCGTGCCGTGGTTGGCTGGTGGTGATGGTGGTTGGTGGTGGTTGGTGGTGGTGGCCCTCCTTTCTCTTCATTAACTCATCACATCACAATGTCGACCGGCATCGCGTACAACGATAAAGATCCCCCGTGTAGCCTGTAACAGACTGTTGGGGCAAGGGCTGTTTGCGAGTAGCACCTGTGATGGTAGGCACGGCACACGTGGTGCTGGGTGGCCAGCACCACGCCCGGCCGACCGTATTACAGTCGCAACAAACAAAGATTCAGGCCCGCAATCGCTTGCTCTTGCCACTGGTCTGGTTAGTAAGTGTTCTTTTCTAATTGCTTATGCCTCAAAAGTATAGAAAATGGCTATTATTCCCCACAAACTTTGCTTTTGTGACCAGGACTTTATGTGAAGGAATGACACAAATGCACACATTTTCTAATTGAAAATAGATACATTTCAAAATATCAACGTCCTGGTCACAAAAGCAAAGTTTGTGGGGATTATTAGACATTTTCTATACTCTTGAGGCATAAGCAATTAGAAAATAACACTTACTACACAGGAACAAAAATCGTGTTACATAGTGAATTTTCAGTGGCAGTGTCACTGCCCTCCAGCCTGGTCCAGCAGCTGGGACTGCTGCCCCTATCACTGATCCACTCAGGGGCAGTGCCACAGTTATCATCAATGATCTCTAAATGGCAAGAAACCCCATCATCATCATCATCATAACAACAACGCGGGTAGCAAAGCCACAAGTTTCAAGCAGCGCTGAAAAAAAACCACATGGACAGAAATCACTCGGCCGAGTGAATTTAGTACGAACCATCAGCAGTTCCTGAAGAACTACATTGTGGGCTCCTCTTGTCTTTGATGAACATAAAATAAACTTGAACAAATGGCGGTCACACTTGATGACATTTTACTCGACGGCGACTGACTAGAGGACCACAATGCAGTTCTTCCTCTGCACATTTTTGCGTGCAATTTTCAAACGGTTCCATCCCCACGTATGATCATCCCCAATTTATTTGTAAACAGAATTGTGAATTTTAAAAAATATATACTCGTGCGCAGGGGGGATGGGGGGTTCTTGTTTCCAAAGATCACATAACTCTGAGGATTCTCACCTGGTTTTAATTTTTTTGGCAAAGCTTCTTAGAACGCACAGCGATGGCATTGCGCACGCAAGCGCTTGTGATGCGGGTGACACAAACACACGTGCGGACACAAGCTGAGCCAGACAAGCGCCCACTCGCACAAATATGCTCCTACAGCGATGAATGCACCTTCAAGTAAATTGGCAGACAATGCACGCCTCCTTCGCATAGCTGTTCGTCTACACGTGGAAAAAAAGAACAATCCCGTCCATCGGCCACGCCGCCTTCTGGGAGCGCACAATTTCAGCGACATTTGGTTCGACGCAAGAAAAATCTGGACCGTTTCGACCTCCAGTGGCTCATCAGCAGGCACGCTTTTCTTGAACCAGTGCTGGTAAACATCAGCAAGTTTATAGGCAAGGAACCTCTGTTAGTTGTGGGTCCTAGTTATTGGCCCGAGTTATGGGTCAAACGTATGTATGGATTCATCATCGTCAGCGTCACCCGTGGTCAATCAACTACGCTGGGAGACTGGAGGTGACTCACTATGGCTGTGGCTACTAATCACATGCCTTCTACTCCAGTTTTACCATTGACTCGTAAAGTAAATACGTCCAGTATTCTTCTCATTTATGGCTGTGGCTACAAGAGGTAAACTGGATGTGGCATGCCGAGCGCGGAAACATTATCCGGGTCACCGACCCAAATTAAGCCCCGAGTCTCATTATTCAAATGATTAGCGTCCGACTGCGAATCGTAGCGCAGTGCGCGCGCGTTGTGTCTCTGCCACCACACCCCACCAATAACACCACGAATTCCATGCGGGCACCCACCAACCCACCCACACGCACGTAATGTGCATCCGCGGCGGTGGATGCCAGCCCAGCGTGATTCCACTTGCGTCACTGTGCCCAAGCCGGCCGGAGCTCCCCACTTCTCCAAAATGCCAGCGGCTAAAAATAGCACGGAGCATGGCTCGCTCCAAGCTCGGGGCGTCTGTTCCACCCTCCATGGTAGAGGCGCGCACACTCCGGCCAACACGCGCTATCAGCAGCATTCACAAAGGCCGCAGCCGCGTGATTTCCTGTGGAATTGCACTGATTTATTGATAGCGTTTCTCAATTCGTACGTTTTTTTGGCTCGGTTTGTTATTTTGAAGGCTTATTTTTGAAGGGATGGGTTGGGGGGTGGGGTGTTTTTTTTTCTTGCTTACGACAGCGGTTCTCACACAGTGCGGGGCCTGTAGCATATGGTATACATATGTAGCTACTTGTGCTACTTAGAATAATCCGGTATGAAGGGGCCCTCAATAAAAAAAAAACACTTAAATATTAAAACACATAAAAATTTTACTTGCATTGTAAAGTAATTTTATTTTTCCATCTGCTCTACAGCCAGATGACACGACAAATCGCTAACCTTAAAAACCCAGTCGTTCATCAACGTTGAAGGCGGTATAGTACTATAATAATAGAGCAAGTGCAGAATCACTGGACCGGAATTGATAGCTTGAAAGCATTTAGCGCGGGGCCCTTGAAAGTGCGGCGCCCGTAGCTACTACACGTGTAGCTACTACACGTGTAGTTACTACACGTGCAGCTACTACACTTGCAGCTACTACACGTGTAGCTACTACACGTGTAGCTACTACACGTGTAGCTACTACATATGTAGCTACTACACATGTAGCTACTACACATGTAGCTACTTGTGCAACTTAGGATAATGCGGCACTGTTTCTCACCCCGCGAAAGATTTCCTTTGGCCGCGACACGAATACCGTGCGGGAGAAATTTCAAATGTCCGCGTGGGGAACGTCAGCGCGACGTTGCGGAGACGAAACGGGCTCGTGGGTCACGTTCAAAGACAACAACAACATGCCTCACTACTACAACACATGCACTGATATACAGACCCGTAATAGACTCGCATAGAGATCCCCAGACTTACACTGACTGCCTCCTTATCTTGTTTCCAACGCATCCTGCCATCTCGCCCTCGGTTTGGTGTCGTTGGCAATAAAAAAAAACGTGTAAAACTCCCTTTGCAGTTTGGGATGTCTCTGCGGATACATTCAGTGGCAGAATGTTCGGCAGAATGTGGGAGCCAGGGAACTGGTGTCCCGGTGATTTAACAGAATTCTCGCCGTCGCCTCGTGAGGCTGGTTACAATTACCGACGACACCTCGTACTCGAATAGTAAACGTTGTGAGTGGATCAGTGATAGGGGCAGCAGTGCCAGCTACTGGGCCAGGCTGGAGGGCAGTGACCCTGCCCCTGAGTGGATCAGTGATCGGGGCAGCAGTCCCAGCTGCTGGGCCAGGCTGGAGGGCAGTGACACTGAGTGTATCAGTGATAGGGGCAGCAGTGCCAGCTACTGGACCAGGCTGCAGGGCAGTGGCCCTGCCCCTGAGTGAATCAGTGATCGGGGCAGCAGTCCCAGCTGCTGGACCAGGCTGGAGGGCAGTGACCCTGCCCCTGAGTGGATCAGTGATAGGGGCAGCAGTCCCAGCTACTGGACCAGGCTAGAGGGCAGCGACCCTGCCCCTGAGTGGATCAGTGATAGGGGCAGCAGTTTTGGAGCACATCTGCTGAGGTGTGCCCCTAGGTAGTTCATGCAAAGTGTCGGTAGCAGGGCCGATTCCCGATTTGATGTAAAGAAGAGGATATTCAACTATGTTTCAGAACGATACCATCCATAATAGAGGTATTTGGGTTAGATCACGTAAATAAAAACGTGTCGTTAAACCCGCTACCACCCGACACAGCCAATTTGTTAAGGTGTGTCACGTAAACAGAACATTCCAAAACATTCCGATTGTTTACGTGACAAACCTTACTAATTGGCTGTGTCGGGTGGTGGCGGGTTCAACGACACATTTATATATTTACGCGATCTAACCCAAAAAACCTCTGTTACGGATAATATTTGGTCGCAAAAGCCTACTACCACCAGTACGTGTTAACCCTGAATCTCCCTCGTGGTGACAGCCAACTGATACAGCCAACTGATACAGCGCATCGGAGAGTTGGGGAGAGATGCAGTGATTCGATGAGCACGTGTGCATGCGCCAGGTGAATGATTCAACATCGCCGGCCTGCGAGAGATGTCCACGGAGTGGAGTGGCCTTCGTCCAGCGGTGGACTGGCCGAGGGGCTGATTATGACGCTCATCTAACCTATATAATTCATTTTTTGTCTGTCCGTCCGTCCGTCCGTCCATCCGTCTGCGTACGCTCCCTACCGGGGGATTTAGCTCTCGGACCGTGGGGTTCGGCGAGATTAAATTTTGCAGGTGGGCACGCCCCCGGCCCCGCGGTAAACTTAGGCATTTCCGATTTTTCGTCTCTAAACTTTAAATCGGACCGCTTATCGATTTAGTGCGATTTATCTGTATTTATTTATTTAACGCTTTATTTATTTATTTACTCTTGCCGGCAGGCGCGGACCACGGCGGTTGCCCCTGGCAACGGATAGCAACGCGTTCGCTGCGTGGTGGACGCCATTTTGAATTACAATTAAAAAATATGTGCACGCATTAACACGCGACTCTGAGGTAAATTCATCAAAGTTTCACGTCCTCTTCACTCCCCCCCCACCCCAATGTGTGCAATTACTATTATAGGGTCGGTAGATAATACAAATATAGCGATTAGACAGTATTATTGTAACGCGGGGGGGGGGGGTTAATGGCCCCAGCACCCAGCCTCAGCCAAGTGGGCAATCTAGGCGAGGCCGGAGGCTCTGCACGGTACTAGGCCTCGACACGCAACTCTGTCAGGCGACGAATTTGTGGTATAAACTCGATATACCCAGCGTTGCCCGGGGGAAAAATACATTTAAATCTTCTGAAAACTTTAAAACATAACATTCCAATGAAAATACAACTGTGTAATTAAAATTATAAACCCGACCGCGCCAAGAATCGATTCTTTGAATCGCGAACAGGAATCGACGGTTGTAGATTCATTTAGAATCGCCTTATTTCCGTTTAATATTAGTTGGTTATAGAGTTGATATAAACTGCTACGAATGGGAAATATCCGGCGTTGACCGGGGCTAAAATATAATTAAAAACTCCTGAAAACTTTAAAACATAACATACGAATGCAAATAAAACTCTGTAATTAAAAATAGAAACCTCCTATGCACCAGGAATCGATTCTTTGAAACGCGCAAAGGAATCATCGAAGGTTGTAGATTCCTTTAGGATCGCCCTTAACATGTGGTGAGGGGGGGAGTGGTGAGGGGGAGAGTGGTGAGGGGGAGAGTGGTGAGGGGGAGAGTGGTGAGGGAGAGAGTGGTGAGGGGGAGAGTGGTGGTGGTGTGGGTGAGTGGTGGTGGTGAGTGGTGAGGGTGAGGTTGAGTGGTGAGGGTGAGTGGTGATTGGTGAGGGTGAGTGGGGAGGGTGAGTGGCGGTTGTTAGTGGTGATTAGTGAGGGGTGAGTGGTGAGGGTTAGTGGTGAGCATGAGTGGTGAGGGTGAGTGTTGAGCGTGAGTGGTGAGGGTGAGTGGTGATTGTTGAGGGTGTGATTGGTGAGGATGAGTGGTGAGTAGTGAGGGTGAGTGGTGAGGGTGAGTGGTGAGTGGTGAGGGTGAGTGGCGGTTGTGAGTGGTGATTAGTGAGGGGTGAGTGGTGAGGGTGAGCGTGAGTGGTTAGGGTGAGTGGTGAGGGTGAGCAGTGAGGGTGAGCAGTGAGGGTGAGTGGTGATTGGTGAGGGTGTGATTGGTGAGGATGAGTGGTGAGTGGTCAGGGTGAGTGGTGAGGGTGAGTGGTGAGCGGTGAGGGTGAGTGTTGAGGGTGAGTGGTTAGGGTGAGTAGTGAGGGTGAGTGGTGACCGTGAGTGGTGAGCGTGACTGGTGAGGGAGAGTGGTGAGGGAGAGTGGTGAGGGAGAGTGGTGAGAGAGAGTGGTGAGGGTGAGTAGTGAGTGGTGAGGGTGAGTGGTGATTGGTGAGGGTGAGTGGTGAGGGTGAGTGGGGAGGGTGAGTGGCGGTTGTTAGTGGTGATTAGTGAGGGGTGAGTGGTGAGGATGAGCGTGATTGGTGAGGTTGAGTGGTGAGCAGTGAGGGTGAGTGGTGATTGGTGAGGGTGTGATTGGTGAGGATGAGTGGTGAGGGTGAGTAGTGAGGGTAAGTGGTTGTTGTGAGGGTGAGTGGTTGTTGTGAGGGTGCGTGGTGAGGGTGAGTGGTAAGAGTGAGTGGTGAGGGTGAGTGACGGTTGTGAGAGGTGATTAGTGAGTGGTGAGGGTGAGTGGTGAGGGTTAGTGGTGAGGGTGAGTGGCGGTTGTGAGTGGTGATTAGTGAGGGGTGAGTGGTGAGGGTGAGCGTGAGTGGTGAGGGTGAGTGGTGAGGGTGAGCAGTGAGGGTGAGCAGTGAGGGTGAGTGGTGATTGGTGAGGATGTGATTGGTGAGGATGAGTGGTGAGTGGTCAGGGTGAGTGGTGAGCGGTGAGGGTGAGTGTTGAGGGTGAGTGGTGAGCGCCGAGCGGTGAGGGTGAGTGTTGAGGGTGAGTGGTGAGTAGTGAGAGTGAGTGGTGAGCGTGACTGGTGAGTGGTGAGGGTGAGTGGTGAGGGAGAGTGGTGAGGGAAAGTGGTGAAGGTGAATGGTGAGGGTGAGTGGTGAGGGTGAGTGGTGATTGGTGAGGGTGAGTGGTGAGGGTGAGTGGGGAGGGTGAGTGGCAGTTGTGAGTGGTGATTAGTGAGAGGTGAGTGGTGAGGGTGAGCGTGAGTGGTGAGGGTGAGGTTGAGTGGTGAGCGGTGAGGGTGAGCAGTGAGGGTGAGTGGTGATTGGTGAGGGTGCGATTGGTGAGGATGAGTAGTGAGGGTGAATGGTTGTTGTGAGGGTGAGTGGTGAGGGTGAGTGATGAGGGTGAGTGGTAAGAGTGAGTGGTGAGGGTGAGTGACGGTTGTGAGAGGTGATTAGTGAGTGGTGAGGGTGAGTGGTGAGGGTTAGTGGTGAGCATGAGCGGTGAGGGTGAGTGTTGAGCGTGAGTGGTGAGGGTGAGTGGTGATTGTTGAGGGTGTGATTGGTGATAATGAGTGGTGAGTGATCAGGGTGAGTGGTGAGGGTGAGTGGTGAGGGTGAGTGGTGAGAGGTGAGGGTGAGTGTTGAGGGTGAGTGGTGAGTAGTGAGGGTGAGTGGTGAGCGTGACTGGTGAGTGGTGAGGGAGAGTGGTGAGGGAGAGTGGTGAGGGTGAATGGTGAGGGTGAGTGGTGAGTGGTGAGGGTGAGTGGCAAGTGGTGAGGGTGAGTGGTGATTGGTGAGGGTGTGATTGGTGAGGATTAGTGGTGAGGGTGAGTAGTGAGGGTGAGTGCTGAGCGGTGAGGGTGAGTGGTTGTTGTGAGGGTGAGTGGTGAGTGGTGAGAGTGAGTGGTGAGGGTGAGTTGTGAGGGTGAGTGGTGATTGTTGAGGGTGTGATTGGTGAGGATGAGTGGTGAGTAGTGAGGGTGAGTGGTGACGGTGAGTGGTGAGGGTGAGTGGTGAGGGTGAGTGGCGGTTATGAGTGGTGATTAGTGAGGGGTGAGTGGTGAGGGTGAGCGTGAGTGGTGAGGGTGAGCAGTGTGGGTGAGTGGTGATTGGTGAGGGTGTGATTGGTGAGGATGAGTGGTGAGTGGTCAGGGTGAGTGGTGAGGGTGAGTGGTTGTTGTGAGGGTGAGTGGTGAGGATGAGTGGTTAGGGTGAGTGGCGGTTGTGAGTGGTGATGGGTGAGTGGTGAGCGGTGAGGGGTGAGTGGTGAGGGTGAGTGGTGAGGGTGAGTGGTGAGGGTGAGTGCTGAGTGGTGAGGGTGAGTGGTGAGAGAGTGTTAGTTTTGAGGGTGAGTGGTGAGGTTGAGTGGTGAGGGTTAGTGGAGAGTGGTGAGTGGTGATTGGTCAGTGGTGATTTGTGAGGATGAATGGTGAGTAGTGAGGGTGAAGTTGAGTGGTGAGGGTGAGTGGTGGTTGTGACGGTGAGTGGTGAGGGTGAGTGGTGAGGGTGAGTGGTGAGGCTGAATGGTGAGGGTGAATGGTGAGAGTGAGTGGTGAGTGGTGAGGGAGAGTGGTGAGTGAGAGTGGTGAGGGTTAGTGGTGAGGGTTGTGGTGAGAGTGAGTGGTGAGGGTGAGTGGTGATTGGTGAGTGGTGTGGGTGAGTGGTGAGGGTGAGTGGTGAGGGTGAGTGGTGAGGGAGATTGGTGAGGGAGGTTGGTGAGTGGTGAGTTGTGAGGGTGAATGGTGAATAGTGAGTGGGAGTGGTGAGTGGTGAGGATGAGTGGTAAGGGTGAGTTGTGAGTGGTGAATGGTGAGGGTGAATGATGAGTACAGTCAATATGCACTGCTGTTATCATACCAGGTACCACCACCACAATATGTACTCCTCTCATCATAGCAGATACCACCACAGCAGTATGCACTGCTGTAATCATAGCAGGTTCCACCACAATATGCACTGCTGTCATCATAACAGGTACCAACACAGCAGTATGCACTGCTGTAGTGATAGCAGGTACGACCTCAGTCGGTATACACTGCTGTAGCGATAGTAGATACTGCTATCGAGTTGGTAGATACCGCTATAGTAAATACTAAAACAGTCAGTATATACCGCTACAGTCAGTCAATACTGCTACAGTCAGTATATACTACTATACAGTCAGTACATACTACCACGGTGAGTAGCTACTAGAGTCAGTAGATACTATTATAGAGTGAGTAGATACTGCTATAGATTTTGTAGTTACTACTATAGTCAGTGGATACAACTATAGAGTCAGCAGATACTATACAGTTAGTCGTTACGAGTATATAGTCGGTAGATACTACTGTAGGCCTAGTAAATACTACTATGGTCAGTAGTTATTACAGTCACTAAATACTACTACACAGTCAGTAGCTACTACTGGCTCAGTAGATACTACAGTACAGTCAGTAGATACTACTACAGAGTCAATAGATACCACTTCCTCTGTTGTATGTAAGGTGTTGTTAGTATATATACCTACGAGGGGTAAAGATATTTTTTGAGGGGGGGGGGAGACCGCAATTTTCGGAAACCTTTTGACATCAACTATTTACCTCGCACTTTCTACAACTTTTTTGACTTGTGAAAGCCTCTTATATATTTGTTGGTGGAGAAATGTACAAACAGCCAAACCGGGCTTTGACAATACCTTAGTATCTGTGTATATACATGTAAGGTTTTTAAGAAATATATTTTTCACCCGGGCAAAGCCGGGTACTTCCGCTAGTGATGATATAAATGGCTCATTTGCCGAACGCGTTTCCCTTTCGAAGCGGTCAACGCGTGGGTCGAAGGGGAGAGGTGTCGCAACTGGATTCCCGGAAATTGAACTTTGGGATGAGAAAACAACTCCGCCCTTGCACGGAGTACTCCAAACCAATCACAAAACCACCCCGCTTCCTATTTCCGTCAGCGTGGCCTACGAAGGGCGATGAAATAACGTTTGTGGGTTTGAATAGGTCATGGTGTGGGCGCTGAATTAATCGAAGCATTTGCATCGTCGTCATCATCAGCCACTGCTGTAATGACGGCCTCCCCAAGACGCCACCATCCCTCATTCACACGGCGATGTAATCATCCACCGAACAACCTCACGTGGAGGTGTTTCCATCGCTCCGTCTCCCCTGTGCACGTGCTCTCGGGACGCGTTCCAAACTTTGGCTGCCACTCCGTTACCACTCTTGACCCGTAGGTCATCCTGGGTCCCTTGTGCCCGTGACCCGCCCTGCCCAAGCTCCCCGCTTCACTTTTCTTCACAGTTCGGATGATGCAATTAACCCGACGCGTCTTCTCCCTTCCGTGCGCGACGCCTTTTCTCGCTTCTCCGTTTGAATCTCAAAGCAGACATCTCTCCGGCGGCATCCGATGGTGGGTCGACCTTTGTCAGAAAGCGTCGACGTTGCTTCGGGCGCTCGGTTCGAGGCAGACGGCTGACAACTTCGTGTACCGCCTCGCCCCGTCTTTATGGGCAGACTCCTGCAGCAAATGTCCCACTTCAGTTGGCGGTCGGTCGACGTTGCGAAGCGAAGACTGCGACCCTCGAACGAAGCGGTGCTTAACCTTTACTGCAGCCACTTCTGGAAACAAAAGTCACAACCACCGAGCAGCGAAGGTGAAAAGCTGAAACGAAGTAACGTAGAACGCTGAAACCACGACGATCAATGTGGCTTACGACAAAGGGCCTACGTAGCACGGTGAGACTTATCTCGTGCAGTAATAAAACAAAATAGTGCAGTCACTACACTCTACGGCAGTGGGCCTTAACTTTCACTGCAGCCGTGCACCCCCTTGGTTCTAAATCGTTTTAAAAAATTATAATGTTACTAAATACATAGGGTACCATGAAACAAAGTAGTTTTAACTTACGCGCCCTTGATAAATTTGTGCTTTCGATTATTTATCTTATTTTAAATAATCTGTCCATGTCCCCCACCCCCACCCCCCAGAAAGGGCATCTCGCACATCCCAGGGGGTACAGCGTGCACCCAGGGTTCCACTGCTGGATGATATTTTTTCCACCTGAGAGACGACCGCTTGTGCTGCGATCGAAACGTCGTGATATATTTTATTTCATACCTACGTGACTTGACCTAAAGAACCAAAGAGGATGCATTCCTGCAGTCACGAGAGCTTCAAATCAAGAAAGAAGAAGAACCACCGCTCTAAAGAATGGGGCCACCTCCGTGGTCACTGCCACCCCCACGATCCGCGGATCAAACAAATCACTCGAGGCACGGTGCTGAGTGGCAACCCAAGAGCAGCTGGATGCGAACGCTGTCCCAAGAAGGTCACCCAACGACGCGTTCGGGGCGCAAGGGGTCCATCGTCGCTGACCGCGCGTGACGAGCGAATGGAGCCGCTTCTTTGCTTGACACTTTTCAATTTTCTCGGTTCTTTCGGTAAAGTCACGTAGAATGGAAACAATAAAAATAATAAAATAAAACATAATGAAATAATTCTCACGACGTTTCGGCCACAACGCAAGCAGCCGTCCTCAGGCGAAGAACAGGTCTGTCGGGAAGACAGCGTCGTGAGAATAATTTTATTAAGTTTTATTTTATTATTATTTTTGTTTCCATTCTACGTGACTTTACCGAAAGAACCAAGAAGATGAATCCCTGCAGTCACGAAAGCTTTAAATCAAACATTTTCAATTTCTGTTCTCGTTTTTGTTGTTGTTGATGTTGTTGTTGCTTATTGCTGTGGCCGTGTTTTCTGAACGCACGTGGCTTAGTCGGCAGGACACGCTGTCTCATCGACTTCTCTTTAGTAATCGTCAAGTCTCGCTTTCCATAAGCAGCTGTGACTTGCGTAATGAATTTTCGTTCACGATTGCTGTGTCGCAAACCCCGGTGGTACTTCCTCAGTCACCGTGACCTCTGGTCGAGCGAGACAATTCCCCTCCAGAAGGGCACACCACGCAGCTGTCTTCGTGGCCGGCACACGTGCACACAAGACGTCTATATAAACGGGCCTCCGTTCCGTGTCTCCGCGTATGGGGCCGTCCATAAATGAGGTCACGCGATTTTGGAGGATTTTTGACCCCCCCCCCACCTCGTCACACGGCGTCACAAAAAGTCAGATCCCCCCCCCCCCTCAAATATGACGCCACAAAGCTCTGCCCCCCCCCCCCCCCCCCCAAAATGAAATATGCTTCAAATCGCTTTAAACTATTGTCATTGTAGTGCGTATTTAATGTGGCGCTGCACTCTGATGTTGTGCATTTTGATGTGACGTCACATTTCTCAAACCCCCCCCCCCCCTTCGTCAATCATCGTCACAAACGTCTGACCCCCCCGCCCCCCTAGGTGCGTGACGTCATTTATGGACGGCCCCTATGAATAAAATATTCCTTCGAGTCAAAATAGCCTCGAAACTCTGAACCGTGGCGAATGAGAAATGGTGGGAACACAACATCGGTTTTTGATCATCGTTACCGCGGTGCGATCTCCTTCGGTGATGCGCTTTGAATAACGGCAGTTGTTCCTTTATGAGATTTAAATTGTTTTTAACCAGCTAAGGAGGCAACTTAAGACGCGTTCTACAAATGAAACCAGACGGAGGGCATCATAAAGAACCGGTATTTAATTTGTAGCAAACCGTCCACAGAGATGCAACGTTGGGCTAATAAGTCATATTAAGAAATAAATGTTTTTCAAGTATATATAGTTTGAAGTTTTCGTGACTGCAAGGATCCATATTCTTTGGTTCTTTCGGTAAAGTCACGTAGGTGAAAATGACAGAAAAAATAAAAAAGAACTAAATCACGACGTTTCGGAGGCAACACAAGCTTCCGTCATCAGGTGGAACAACCACAGCAAATTAGTATTTTTTTTTCTGCCCACTACAGTAAAACAATTTTGCTGTGGTTGTCCCACCTGATGACGGAAGCTTGTGTTGCCTCCGAAACGTCGTGATTTAGTTATTTTATATTTTATTTTCACCTACGTGACTTTACCGAAAGAACTAAAGAGTAACTATATATCTTATAATAATAATTTGCTGGCTGAAGCTATCATCCACACACTTCACAGAGGCAATAATCTGTGTCGCCGCTAGTACAGCACACCGGTGTGTTGGAGAGCATTGTAAATGTTGTGGATTTGCTCTCCAACACACCGGTGTGCTATCATAGTGACGAATTGGCACGACATTCTATTTACGTGACAACCCTTACTAGTTAGTCGTGTCGGGTGGTGGCGGGTTTTCGCGACGCATTTATATATTTACGCGATCTAACCCGAGTAAAAACTCTACTACGGACTATTTCATCTTGGCAAGACGTCGTGGCAAGAGGTGGAAAACATCCCCACGTTTTTACCCCACCGCACACGTGACCTGCCCATCCACTCAACTGCGAAGTTCCCATTGGACGCTGCTGGGTGAACGAGGGCTGTGGCAAGAGGGGGAATCAAGAAACTTTGCTCCATTGTTTCAAATGCTGCCAGGAGGATCGATCCACTACGCTAACCATTACACGGCAGCAGCAGCACCGCCCACAGCGTTCGTACGACGCGTTAATCCTCAAATTGTCTTTCTGTCAGTCTAGCTTATGATGGAAACGTTGAGTCAACACCACTGATCGCCCTGGGTGCAAATCCCTGGCTGTCAACCAAGATGAAAGTAGGCTTCTCGTTGTTTTTTTTTATATATTGCGAGCGAGTTTGATCCTCGTCCGAGCTTGATGGCCAGACTTGAGGCCATCAACTCGCTGCACTTGAGCACCTGCGTTGACTGAAACCGAGGATGTGTGAGCCCTGTCATCGAATCTCGATTCCCAGGCCGTGCCGAATTCGTCACATCGCTGGGTTCTAGATTTGAAGCTTTCGTGACTGCAAGGATTCATATTCTTAGGTTTTTTTCGGTAAAGTCACGTAGGTAAAAAATTAAAATTAATAAAAGTAAAATAAAATAAAAAATAAAAATCACGACGTTTCGGAGGCAACACAAGCTTCCGTCTTCAGGTGGAACCGTCACAGCACGACAGCTGTATCAAGTAAATGAGAGATTACAAGAGATACCACTCCGTATATATAATGGTTGAGGGGGGAAGAGCCAGGAACGGCCCACTTTTTATTATTATGGTAAGGTGCGGCTTGAGACTACGGCTAGACTGTATAACAAATGACTGAGCCTTTATTATGGTGAGGTGCGGCTTGAGACTACGGCTAGCCTACATAACAAAATGCTGCAAATGAGACCGAGCCTCTGCCATGTAGATGGTAAAAGCACAAAAGCAGGTCAGGAAGAAACAGCCTCCTGCTATGTTGTTTGGTGGGTAAAACTTATAGCAGGAAACCAGTGTGTGAAAAAAGAAGCTAAAACTGGTAAAACACATCGCTGGGTGACAGCTGCATTGTCCAATTGCCCATCCGCATCACGCATCGATCCCGCTGGACCACGAATACCTTGTTATTATTACACGCTTTCTATTAACTCATTCTGTCTGTTGTTGTTGTTGTTGTCGTTGTTGTTGTATCCTCAAATCTTGTAACTCAATTTTAACCCACTTCCCAATGTGGTATCGACTGCAAACTTGGTATACTTATGTCGTACTGATGACAATACTATATTCCATCATAAAAAATTAAAGAAAAATATGTTTAAACAATATTTTTTTTATATGTTATGTTTCGGCTCGGGTCTAATTGTCCACGGTAAACTGACGTTGGCTGAAATTAGCCACGGTCCCTGACGTTATGGCAAGCTTCGGGGCCACTTCCTGGAGTCGTGGAGTTCTTCCATTATTAGTACGGTGCATTTCATTCATTTCATTCATGTTTAAAAAAAAGTTTTTTTATATTACTGATGTCAAACTGTTCCCAGTTTTCGAAGCCGCGTTCACGAGACGATGTTCAACGTCAAGCCACAAGGTGGCGCGTCTCACGGAAAACACCGCGCGATGTTTTGTCACTGTCGGATCACGTGGCAGGCGGGGATCGTGTGGAACGTGTGTCACGAAGCAAAGCAATTAAATAGGCACACAGTAATTACATTTCCTTCCCATATCTGTCCCCTCCACGTAAAACAAATAAGCGAATGTGTGCGTGTTTTTTTTACACACCCATCATCCACACGACGTGCTGAGGAGTGTGTAATGTCAGCAGGCGTTGGTTCAAGGCATGGCTAAAAAACACCGCACCGGTTTTGACATTCATCGCCTTATATGCAGAGTAGTGGCTGTCTTGAAACAATGCTGGTGAACTGCCAGATGGCATGGGCATGGACCATCTCTGTTAGAGAAATGTGCCCCAGTACAGCTGTCTAATGAGTTACTCGTACGATTGTTATTATTGCAAATCAACTGGTGGATGAAGTCCAACCCAGTGCCGTGTTGGCCATGGGAGTTGTTTGACCATACTTCACCAGGCTGGTCAGTGCGAGTCGGTGAAGTAGTACTGGGGTTGTTGGGAGACAGGACCCCTTGAGATTTGTTTGGCAACTCGTGTTAGCCGTGGCCGGGAATCGAGCTCAGGTGACACCAGGTTCATAGTGCAATGAGCTGTTATCCACTCCACTCCTACAGCTTTAAACCAAACAAATATATAAAACCTGCATATTTATCTGTATACATGTTGCCGCTGAAATAATTACAATCAACTCAAGAACAATACTTCAGTAAATCAGTAAAAGTATATATATCAACTTGTCCCTTTGATCATAACAGCATAGGGCAATGCTCTTATCCGTTAATTTCACTGAGCCAGCGATGAATATTAAAAATAATTTTATAGAAGGAGACAATCTGCCCAAAACTTGGTATTTGATTTAATTTAATTGAAAGCGATCTGCTTTTCTTGTTTGTTAATTAGGTGTGGACCTCTTTACAGCTGTCTCAAGTTAAGGACCTTCCGCCAGCAGAGAGACGAGAAAGTAATTGCATGTGCTGCCCCTTTAACTTTCAGTTGGGCGCCAGCTATCGTAGTTGTGGCGGTCGTGTCGCTACGGTTCTCTGCGGTGAGAACAACGTCTTTTAAACACAACGACGCTACGCCTCTCTTAATAAAATTAACGCTAACCGCTTGTGCGTTCCGAGATTCAGCGGTGAATGTGACACCCCTACCCTGCAACTTGCAGACGTCTTGGAACGGCAAAGGGTGAACAAGGCAATTTGTAGTCCACTTTCAAGGTCTCATCAGCACACGTGCTGATGTGCGCATGAGCATGCAGCTTCGTGCTCATCGTGGGGCCTATTTGTGGATTTGTGTGGAGTGCCTTTGCCTATAATACCAGGCAAACCCAGCGTCATCTGCTGTAACAGGCCTGGCTGTGCTGATGAAACCAGCCCATAGTGTTGGGCATTTGAAATGAATACTGATGGGAAACATTGGTTCAAAAGGCCAATCTCCAAAGGACTGAAATGTCATTTTGTTTTCATGTCGTGACACAGATTCTTACCTCTGTAATAACAAAACATATCCTGTCCCACACTCCACCACAAAAGCACTTAACGACCTTCGTACACTCTTTGCGGGACCTTAAACCGAGAGCGGTTACCTCAATTTAGTTTTAAGTTGCCAGACAGACAGCCGTCTGTTGATTATGTAAAGTGTGATTCGCAGACTGTAGGTTCATTGGTATATTTAAACATTTGAGCCTCGAGGTTGAATAGAGGACAACGTTTTAAAATGGTACGTAACTTTTTTTTTTATTCCGTACAAGCACCGGACAACACGTGGTTTAATCCCTCCCTTCATATATTTTCGCAAATAATGTTTTGTGTAATTTAAACACGTACGCTTTTCGCGACCCATATTATGTTTTGGTTGTTGTTTATTTGCATTTACTACGACGCTCGTTTACCCATGAAAGCCTCGCTGAGTCCCAGGACTCTCTGTCAGGAGGGTCCTGCCAAGTTTATTTTTTCCCGAAGGAGGGAGTTGATGTCCCCTATGTTTCCCAATTGAGTAATTTGCAGGTCATGTTTCGTGCATTGGGATATTGACCCAATACCCACAACCTCCGAACTTCTTTCGCACCGTACGTAGCCAATCGCGCCAATCGGTGGTGCGGGGGAGAAAGACAACACACTAAACACAAGTTCTAAACAGCTGCTTATTCAATTTATATCGAACAAACATTCAGGGTATCCCTCTAACCGTGGACCAGCCAGCTGGCTCAGCGGTAAAACGAGCGACTCGTGGTACGAAAATCCAACCCCCAAAAAAAGCCTCTATTATGGATGATATTGTTCGCGAAAGCCTCCCACGTGTTAAACCGTTCAAATCCTAGTTGGCGGCAGAGGGGAGGGGGTTGACTCAGCCCATCATCCCTCTGGGGTCAATGACATGAGTACCTCCTCTGCGGGGAAGTCAACAATCGGTGGTCCTGTGCAATTAGACTCGCCCCCCGCCCCCCCATCATAGACACGTGCAGAATTTCTCGAGCGGGCAATGAAAAATCACCGTGACACCTCTGACTTTGAACTCCGAATTTGAATGTTTCTTAGCAACAACAACAAACAAGCAAATAAAAAGGAAACAACCAGCCCCGTGATAATGCCCCGCCGTAAAGTGTAGGACGAACTAGGCGAACTCGCCCGCCCCACTCAAAAAGAGGATGAAAAGATCATTGCACCTACCCACCCCCGTGTTGGCCAATAAAGGAGGAACGCCCCACTGACTCCGGAGAGGGTGACTCAGAGATGTGTGTGTGTGTGACAGCAGAAAAGGCGTGTGCGTGTGTGTGTGTGACAGCATAGGAGGAGGGAGTTGAGGCGGGGCGTGCTGTAAGCTCGCTAACAAGTCTCGCTGCTCATTCATTGAGACACCCATCGCGCTCCGGGAGTTCATTCATTTATTTTGAACCTGCCAGAAAGGGAAAAAGGTAGAGAGGGTGAGTGGGTGGGTGGCTGGCTGGGGGAGTGGTGGGTGGGGGGTAGTGGCGCGTGTGTGCTGTGCGTGGTGCCACTCGCGGCCAACAGCAACCGGTCCTGGGACTCGCCGAGATTAACGCGGCCTCCGAATGAGTAATCTGGTGCGGTGTGTGGTAGACACCGCCGCTGGGGAGACAAAGGCGGTTGGGCGTGGTTGCTTCCGTGCGGGCCGTCATAGGTGCTACTCGCGAACAGCACTTGCCCCAGCGGTCTGGTACAGGCTACACGGGGGATCTTTGTCTTTGTGTATCAGTTCAGTTGTGCCGGGCACTGTCAGTAAGTGACTCATCCGCGTTACTGTGGTGGTCGCCAGTTCGAGTCCTTCGCATTCTTCTTGTAGGTTTTCTTTGGGTCAGTCTCGTCTCGGCTCAATTAGCGGTGAGTAATCAAAAGTGGCGGGCGGAGGGCGGGGGGTGGGGAGTGCGTTCCGTGGACCTTTTGAATTTCACTCGAAAGTTAGCCGGGGTCGGAGGAGAGAGACACACACACACACAAATATACCGAAACGAGAAACCCACCAATAGGTCGATTTCGTGAACACCAAGCTGCCATCGTTCGCGGCACGAGAAATGCTTCGGGATTTTGACGTGGAGACCAAGTCCCAATGCAGCACGTCCTCCGCCGAGTCTCGCTTCTCGTCGGCTGAACAGTTCCCTGCTCTCGAGGGATCAGCTCCACATGTCCAGGTACCGTTCTTACCACTGCTCTTACTCTCCGCGCGTGCGTGTGTCTGTCTGTGTGTGTGTGTGTGCGTTGTGCGGGGAGCGGTGGTGTAGCGGTTAGCGCGCTGCGCTATGAACCTGGCGACACGGGTTCGATTCCCGCTCACGGCAAAACACCAGTGACGATTATCTGAACCGGTCCTGGGCCTCCCCTAGGTCGACTCAGCCTCAGATGAGTACCTGGTGTGATGTGTAAACATCGCCACTAGGGAGACAAAGGAGGCCGGGTGCGGTGTTGGCCACCCACTCCCTCGTGTGCCGTGCCGGCCTTTATAGGTGCTCGCTAACAGCACTTGCCCCTACAGTCTGTTAAGGCTATACGGGGGATCTTTGTCTTTGTGCGGGGAGCCGTGGGGGCAGCCGGTCAGCGTGCTACCAAACCGGGCCCCCCTCAGAGTTCGATTCCCGCTCGCGGCCAACACCGGTGACGACAATCGTCTGAACCGGTCCTCTCCTAGGTCGCCTCGGCGCTCAAATGAGCGCCCGGATGCGGTGTGTAAACATCGCCACCGGGGGGAGACAAAGGCGGTCGGGCGTGGTGCCGGCCACCCAACCCCCTCGTGTGGCGTGCCGGCCTTCGTACGTGCTACTCGCTGACAGCACTTGCCTCTACAGTCTGTTGGAGGCTATACGGGGGATCTTTGTCTTTGTGTGCGCTGTGCGTGTTGTGGGGGGCAGCCTCAGAGCTGCGTTGAGCGTTCCCGACACGGCCACCCGCATGGCAGACATCGGTGACGATTAGCGCTGAACCGGTCCTTGGCCTCCCCCTGGGTCGACTCGGCCTCAAATGAGTATACCCTGGCGTAACGTGTAAATATCAGAACAAGGGAGACAAAGACGGACGGGCGTGGTGCTGGCCACATCACCCCCTCGTGCGCCGTGCCAGCCTTCTTAGGCGCTCGCTAACAGCACTTGCCCCAACAGCATGAGAATTTATATAAATGAAACTAATTTCAGTTAGTGATCGTTTAACAGTGGTTGTCTTTCATTTACATGTTGAGAAAAAAAAGCCCCTTTCTGACTCATAAGACTTATTCAGAAGAGGAATTTTTTGTTGGATAATTTCTGAGCGAGTATTCTTGGGTATACGATTATACCGGACTGCCTGGGGAAACTTCACGATGTTTCTGTTGAAGAGTTAACGACAAACAAATCTATACAGGTTGACCACAATCTACTTGCTGTACCCGCTTTTAGGGCCGAACTTTTGACGCTGATGCCGGGTGTCGCTCATTCGTCGATATTTGCACGATTCAACAACTTTGACATCCTTATTTTGTACCACGTGCATAGATATTGCCTCAATGCGTTCTATATACTTTCACAGACCCGAGAAGCCATAGGAAAATAATATATATAGAGACGACCGTGGCCTGAGTGAGTGGCTGGTGCTATAATTCTCATTGTAGAAGGAGCGGGAAGCTAACATGTTGAAGACCATAGTTGAGTCTGTGAGTTAACAACAACAAAAAACCTGAAACCATTTTTTTACGCATTCGCAGCAGTGGTTAGCACACTGCGCTATGAATCCAGAGACCCGAGTTGGATTCCCAGCCACAAGTAACATCAGTGGCGAGCGCTAGTCCCTACCCTCATATTTCACAAGCCCGCATTGACCAGAGTGGTGAGGTATGGTCACAACACCCCCTTGACCCACGTGGTGTGTGGAGGCCTTCACCAAGGTGTGAAAGTGACAAAAGCGCTGTAAATTATTATGAATGACCGATAATTCAGGACAAAATGTTTTCAACTTTTGCCTTTTTGAACCTAGATGTGCAACAATTTGATATTTGTAGTTTTTGAAAGGATCTTGAATTCAATGATACAAATTAAATTTTTTTATAAGTTATTTGGTACTTTTTGTAAGAGTTTCAAAGCTGTCGTGCATATCACCTGAGCAATACCTAGTACCAATCGCTGATATAGGGATAGTTATCGCTGCTGTAATATCAGCATCGTCATCATCATCATCATCAGCCATGGTCAATCCACTGCTGGATGAAGGCCTCCCCAATCCGCCAACATTTCCCTCTGCCCGACGTGAATGTAAGAATCCACCTACTTTCGATTTAAAGCTTCTTTCGTGACTGCAGGGATTCATCTTCTTGGTTCTTTCGGTAAAGTCACGTAGAAGGGAAATAATAAAATAATAAAAATGAAACATCATAAAATTTCGATTTAAAGCTTCTTTCGTGACTGCAGGGATTCATCTTCTTGGTTCTTTCGGTAAAGTCACGTAGAAGGGAAATAATAAAATAATAAAACATAATAAAATTTCGATTTAAAGCTTTCGTGACTGCAGGGATTCATCTTCTTGGTTCTTTCGGTAAAGTCACGTAGAAGGGAAATAATAAAAATAAAACATAATAAACTTTCGATTTAAAGCTTCTTTCGTGACTGCAGGGATTCATCTTCTTGGTTCTTTCGGTAAAGTCACGTAGAAGGGAAATAATAAAAATAAAACATAATAAACTTTCGATTTAAAGCTTCTTTCGTGACTGCAGGGATTCATCTTCTTGGTTCTTTCGGTAAAGTCACGTAGAAGGGAAATAATAAAAATAAAACATAATAAACTTTCGATTTAAAGCTTCTTTCGTGACTGCAGGGATTCATCTTCTTGGTTCTTTCGGTAAAGTCACGTAGAAGGGAAATAATAAAAATAAAACATAATAAACTTTCGATTTAAAGCTTCTTTCGTGACTGCAGGGATTCATCTTCTTGGTTCTTTCGGTAAAGTCACGTAGAAGGGAAATAATAAAAATAAAACATAATAAACTTTCGATTTAAAGCTTCTTTCGTGACTGCAGGGATTCATCTTCTTGGTTCTTTCGGTAAAGTCACGTAGAAGGGAAATAATAAAAATAAAACATAATAAACTTTCGATTTAAAGCTTCTTTCGTGACTGCAGGGATTCATCTTCTTGGTTCTTTCGGTAAAGTCACGTAGAAGGGAAATAATAAAATAATAAAAATAAAACATAATAAAATTTCGATTTAAAGCTTTCGTGACTGCAGGGATTCATCTTCTTGGTTCTTTCGGTAAAGTCACGTGGAAGGGAAATAATAAAATAATACAAATAAAACAATAAAATAATTTTAGATTTAAAGCTTTCGTGACTGCAGGGATTCATCTTCTTGGTTCTTTCGGTAAAGTCACGTAGAATGGAAATAATAAAATAATAAAAATAAAACATAATAAAATCATTCTCACGACGTTTCGGCCACAACGCAAGCAGCCGTCCTCAGGTGAAGAAACGTCGTGAGAATAATTTTATTATGTTTTATTTTTATTATTTTATTATTTCCATTCTACGTGACTTTACCGAAAGAACCAAGAAGATGAATCCACCTACGCTCTGCGTTCCGTTGCTTGGCTGCCACTCGGTTATTATTTTTGAACCAGTGGCCACCGTCCCCTCTGGCCCAGGAAGCGTCCTGCCCAATCCCAGTTTGTCTCTCGTTAACAATGTGAACTAATGTCTTTAACCCCGTACGTGATGCACAAATGGTAAATTAAAAACCTCACCCATATCTGTCAACTCCTTATCAGTGCCCTACCTTATTACAGACCCAATTCACACCGTATTGGTCACTCTGTGCCCCCTATGAATCTCAACGTTCATCCTACAAAGACCCATCACAAGGGGAGAAACACAAACAAATAGACAACAACACATTTTGTTGCCCCTATTGAAACGGCTGTACGCCGTATGGACGTGAAAACTCAATTTCCCTGCTGTACAACAAGAATACGGGGTAAAGCGTGTGGGTTGACATCTGTGAGTATTCTCCCAGCCTAAGCCTCATTCGCCTTCCAAGATCTCAAACGGGCCCTGGGGTTGAGTGAAGACAGATTAAGGGGTGATTTGGTAAAAGGGGGTTTATTGTATTTAGTGGAATAAAAACTGAATACAGTCCAGTTTTAAAAACATTTCTTGCAGACAGCAATGATTGACTGAAGCAATATGAATGAAATGAACTCAAGGGTCACGTGAACTTGATGGTGCCAATTGCGGTTTTTCAAACAAACCGATTGACTGTAAGTTTCCCCGTACAAGAATACGGTGGTAACCCGTCTGGGTTGACACGGTTTGCCCACCACGAGTGCGCGACCGTGTGTCGCTCAGAACAGAGCGCGCAACAAACAACGACGCAATGCCCCGATCCACAAATACGAAGGGGACATCGCAGCCACGACACAACTCCGCTTACTCCAGCTGACGCGGTCATCTGGCTGGGCTAGACCACCTGGATGTGAAATTGCAGTCGCTGCTCTGCATCTACATCAGCAGCCGTGCGAAATCCCGTGTCATTCTATCTTTGCGTACCCCCCTCCCATGCATCACCGCACTAGTTCCAGTGTGCCTCGGTAAGAACGTTTTAAATCCGCGATTACTAAAACCCCCCCGCTGACATCCGGTTCAGCAGCGGCGTCGTTCACAAACACACACAATTGAACGAAAGCAAAAAAGTGCGATATCGTGATCTGCGTTGTAATGTATTCACGCGGCGTCTGATAATGCGCCTTGAATATAGTCCAACTCCGGTTTGACCGTGGTCTCGTTATCCGCGGGTCGACGGATTACGGATCTCTCTTCCAGTTAACCGGCTGCTGCTGCTGCTGAAATCCAGTTATGCGGTGTTCATGGCCCGGATAACTCAAAGTTAATTTCAAAGTTCAAAGTTTATTTATTAGGTATAGCCATGTGAGCCATTCGGCTCTTGAATCGGGTGCAACCGCAACAAACAAAACAACATGAACAAGAAAACATCTTAAAGTGACTATGTGCAAACAGAAAATCCAAGAAAAGACAGCAAAATATTGCAAGACAGCTAAATATTGCAACTGGCGCTTACCGAGTGAGAACGCCAGTTTACCCGGGTTCATCCGGGAGGAGGGCCCGTGTTGAGTCACGCAGCGTGGAGCGATCGCTCTCTGCTCTCCATCCTCTCGCACAAAGACAAAGATGCCCCGCGTAGCTTTGACAGACTGTTGGGGCAAGTGCTGTTAGCGAACACCCATCGATGCAGCCTCTCTGCGTGTTGCTAATTTTACCTACCTCGCATGATGATGATGATGATGCTGTTGACCTTGGTGTTCGTAACTAACATTTTTAATTCGCCGTTGGGAATTTAATTTCGGGAGCCAATGAGCCGTCGCTCAACGCTCTTTGAATGTTTCGATTTGGCTTTTTTCCAACATCACAATGTAAATTTACAAACAATCTTAATACGTCATTATCCTATCCGATCAAAGCTTCCCAGAATCGAACGGTCACACGTTTCACATCGACGCAGGAGCCACTCTTTATATTGCGATTATGATTTTGCTATTTCTCGTTTCCCTTGTCTGTAATTGTTTATTGTGAGCTCATTTTACCGTGACTTGTTGCGTGTGTCGGGGAAGTAGTATTGTTGTTTTTTTTGTTGATGAAACCCGCTTTAAGAGATTATTGGCTCACATGGTAATTCAAAATAAACTACAGATCATACGCAGTACTTTGTTCTTAACATTCTCCCGAACGGAGCTTCGTGATTATTTTGTCAGCTGTACAATATCGATGTGTGACCCATTTGTTACCGAAAGGGTCCTTGCCTAATAAACATTAGGCAGTTCACACCAGCATTGGCCAAACTTGACTGCTGACTCGACACGAAATGTTTGAAACCAGTCCCGAGCGTTCTTACATGGCGCTCAAGAGATGAATGGCTCACAACACGCGCTGTAAACCAACATTCGTATTGTCTAGAACCAACGCTGTTGATGAGATGTACTCCTATGAGGTCTGTGCGGCTAATGAGTGGTGTAAAACATATATTTTGTTTTCAGTGGAGACGCAAATAAAGGGGATGAGTGATTATTTATTTTGTTATTCCACATCCTTGGCTCATTGAGAGGCGAGCCATGTTGTAACACGCGCACGGCATTTCAAAGACAGTGTCTCATGCGTAATCGCAATTAAAGTGTCAGAACGCTTTACAGTCATCATCATAGTCTGTGGAGAGAGAAAAAAAAATCAGCAGAGGAGGTTGTTGAACGAAGGAGACACTGGCGTCCACTGTGGGTGGATAACAATTAGAATAATAATTTAGGACAATTTATAGTCACAGTATTTTTATAGCGTGAGGCTATCAGAAAGGTGCCTTGTTTCACAGGTGCAGTAGTTTCAGAGGTGGGAGTCGGGGGTGATTATTCTGCTGTGTGTTTCATCCCAGTTGAAAAACTTGCAGGTGATTGCTTTTTTTCTTCTAGATTTGAAGTTTTCGTGACTGCAAAGGTCCATACTCTTTGGTTTTTTCGGTAAAGTCACGTAGGTAAAAAATAAAATAAAAATGAATTAAATCACGACGTTTCGGAGGCAACACAAGCTTCCGTCTTCAGGTGGCACCGTCACAGCAAAATTACTGTATCAAGTGGAGAAACTCTTAAGAGACACGAGACTATATACAGGTTAGGGGGGGGGGTTTCTTCCAAGGTCATCAAATTATGACCGTGATCTGTCCGGCACACAACTGGGCTACGGTATTCGAAAGAGGTCAGGGATATTTTTTTTTACGTGCGTAAACTGAACTTCTTTCGCACCGTACGTAGCCAACCGCGCTAATCGAATGTGCGGCGGAAGGACAATAAATTAAAACACAACAACAACAAGAAGCAGCTTCTTGGTTCTTTCGGTAAAGTCACGTAGAAGGTAAATAATAAAATACAAAAAATAAAACATAATAAAATAATTCTCACGACGTTTCGGCCACAACGCAAGCAGCCGTCTTCAGGTGGAGAACAGGTCTGTCGAGAAGGCAGAGTCTGTCGAGAAGACAGAGTCTGAATGTTCAGACTCTGCCTTCTCGACAGACCTGTTCTCCACCTGAAGACGGCTGCTTGCGTTGTGGCCGAAACGTCGTGAGGATTATTCTATTATGTTTTATTTTTATTATTTTATTATTTCCCTTCTACGTGACTTTACCGAAAGAACCAAGAAGATGAATCCCTGCAGTCACGAAAGCTTTAAATCGAAACAAGAAGCAGTTCTAAACAAATGAGCTTTCAGCCTAGATGTACAAGTGTGTACTGATGTGGAATTTCCACTGCTGGCTTGGAGCCTCAAACGGATGCACCCACAACCCCCGGCTCATTTGTGCGTAGTGACACTTCATTTGACTATCGAGTCAAAAGGCAAAGTAAATACATGCTCAAATGATACCGGAGTAGAAAATCCACATTCCTATGGTGAGGGTGAGTTGGTCCATAGTACAGCCATTGTTTGACTTCCCCACAGAGTGGTTATGCATTTTATAGATCGCGGTGGGATGATGGGCTGACTGTGGAATTATACTTTGAAACTTGCAAAAAAAGTTCCCATGATGTAGCTGCTCACGCCGAATAAGAGATGCTCTGATAGTGGCATTGTCGTTGTGCTGTTCGCCTTGTGGCGTTCTCTGGTCTGACACTGGTGAGACGAGGCCCTAAAGAAGGCTGTGTCTCTGGTATAGGCCAATCAGTTTCAAAGACAATGCATCAAATATTATCAGAGCATGCTTGTTTGCATGCCACCACATGTACGTGTGGTTAATGCAGACTCGATTCCTTTCAGAAGCTTTCTATTTCGTATTTAAACATCTAAACACCTGCTGTTTCATTGCCAGAAAGGGTAAAACCTATCCTTAATTTTCATACTTTGATTCTATTAAAAAGCTCCCATGATATGACTTTCGAGTACTTATCGTCAATGGATGCACTCATTTCGAAGACAGCATCACAATCTGAACGAGTTAACATAAAATTAATGGATGAATTTCCACGACTGCCCAATAATGTTTATCCATAATTACCAAATTATGCGAAGCGGATATTTAAAACTCCGTGACATCATTGACGAATGCAGCTGTCTTGTGTGCCAGCGTCGGTACCCATATGATGATCTTAACAATTTAAATGTAAGCTGCCAAAGTGAATTGCAGCATGCAGAGAGCGAGAGAGAGAGAGACTGTGTTTATCCTGTATACAGTACTCACATCGTCTGGGTGTCTTCTTAAAAAAGACAGTGATTCTCTGTGGACCCTAACGTGGTATGAAAGAAAAAGGTCAATGGATGGCAAGGCGTACAATTGTGTGGGTTTCATAACTTGTGTGCTTAATCTTCGCGGACGAAGCTTCTCGCCGACTTACCGAGCGACACGGATCAAAGTCAGTTTGTCCACGATCAGGGTGCCTAAGCATGAGAGAATACATTCGGCCCACTTTAAAACTCGATTGGGTCTCATCAGCAAGAGAAGTCATCTTTGTTCAACCATCGCCCGATGCTATGCCCAGAACAATTGTGACAATCATCGTCGGAAGCCGTGGTCAATCCCCCCGTCTGCTCGCTGATTAATACAATTAAAAGGAAAAGTGTTCCCAATGGAGAGGAACGACGCTTCCGAGAGCTGGGAAGGGGAATAATACTGGCAGACCTCGCCCAACGCGAGGTTACGTTCATGTAAAATGCCGCGTTGGGCAGAACCGCGTTCGACAGATAATAGACCTACGAGGTATATATCGGTTTACGTTCCTGGTTCCGAAATTATCACCCCCCCCCCACGCCGACTCCTCCCCCTTCTTGTTAAACAAATTTTATAAGATTTGTGTCCTTGTTGTTATTGTACTATTGGATGCTGGGTGGCTCTCCATGTCTTGTGTGTATGTGTGTGTGCGTGTGTGTGTACGTGTGCGTGTGTGTCTGTGTGTGTCTGTCTGTGTGTGTGTGCTGTATGCATCGTGGGGAGCGGTAGTGTAGCGGTTAGCGCGCTGCGCTATGAACCTGGCGACCCGGATTCGATTCCCACTGACAACCAACACCAGTGACGATTATCTGAACAGGTCCTGGGCCTCCCCTAGGTCGACTTAGCCTCAAATGAGTACCTGGTGCGGTGTGTAAACATCGCCACTGGGGAGACAAAGGCGGTCGGGCGTGGTGCTGGCCACCCACCCCCTCGTGTACCGTTCCGGCCTTCATAGGTGCTCGCTAACAGCGCTTGCCCCTACAGCGCTAACCGCAACACCACCGCTCCCCCACCTTCCCACACACAATCATACGCACACAAAAACATACACATACAAAAACACTCACGCAAAAACATACACACGTAAAAACATACACACACAAACATAAACATGCACACTTAAAAACATGCACACTTAAAAACATACACAAAATACACACACAAAAACATACAAACATACAAACGCAAAAACACACAAACATACACACACACAAAATACACACACAAAAACATACACACATACACACGCACAAACATACACGCGCAAAAACATATGCACACAGAAAACATACACACAAAACCATACGCGCACACAAAACCATACGCGCACACAAAAGCACACCTGATGAAGACTGTAAATCGTTTTCCGCCGTCAATGTGCTCGGCACCGTGCACGGCACCACTCTTCGACGCCGAGATGAGCGTCTGAAGCAGCGTGCGATCCGCGTGCGCCCGAAACACCGCTGCCACCCCCCTCGTGTTCCAGACAACAGACCTCGTAATCAGTGCCGGACTGTCCTCGCAGCAAAAGTAGCTGCATGTGCAGTAGCTGCATGTGTAGTAGCTACATTAGTAGCTACATTGTGTAGTAGCTACATGTGTAGTAGCTGCACGTGGAGTAGCTGCATGTGTAGTAGCTTCATGTGTAGTAGCTGCATGTGTAGTAGCTGCATGTGTAGTAGCTTCATGTGTAGTAGCTGCACGTGGAGTAGCTGCACGTGTAGTAGCTTCATGTGTAGTAGCTGCATGTGTAGTAGCTGCATGTGTAGTAGCTTCATGTGTAGTAGCTGCACGTGGAGTAGCTGCACGTGTAGTAGCTGCACGTGTAGTAGCTGCACGTGTAGTAGCTGCATGTGTAGTAGCTGCATGTGTAGTAGCTGCATGTGTAGTAGCTGCACGTGTAGTAGCTGCACGTGGAGTAGCTGCACGTGTAGTAGCTGCACGTGTAGTAGCTACATGTGTAGTAGCTGCATGTGTAGTAGCTACATGTGTAGTAGCTACTACATGTGTAGTAGCTACTACATGTGTAGTAGCTACTACATGTGTAGTAGCTACATTTGTAGGAGCTACATTTGTAGGAGCTACGGGCCCAGCACTTTCAAGGGCCCCGCGCTAAATTCTTTCAATCGATCAATTCCGGTTCAGTGATTCTGCACTTGCTCTATTACTGTAGTACTATACCGCCCACAACTTTTATGAACGACTCCAAATTTACAGCAGGCGTCAGGGTCGGGATCATTTGAGGCTGAGTCTACCTCGGGGGCGGTCCAGGACCGGTTCAGATAATTGTCACTGGCGTTGGCCGTGAGCGGAAATCCAATTCGGGTGGTCGGGTTCGTAGCGCAAGCGCGCTAACCACTGCGCCACCACTCTCCACTGTCACACAAAGACAAACGATCCCCGTATAGCCTTAACAGACTGTTGGGGCAAGTGTTGTTAGCGAGCACCTACGAAGGTCGGAACGGTACACGAGGTGGTGGGTGGCCAGCACCACGCCCGACCGCCTTCGTCTCCCCAGTGGCGATGTTTACAAGTCGACCTTGGGGAGGCCCAGGACCGGTTCAGATAATCGTCACTGGCGTTGGCCGTGAGCGGGAATCCAATTCGGGTGGTCGGGTTCGTAGCGCAAGCGCGCTAACCACTGCGCCACCGCTCCCCACACAGAGACGGCGACTTTTTTAGGGGGCCATAACGAATTGACTTGGCTCCCTTCCCAGGGAATAGCAACGTAGACTTCGTCTTGGCCCCGTGCTCGCGTCTCCCTTGTACGTTGCGTAAAAGGGAGGCAACCCAAGGCGTCTGTGTAAGGTCACGTTGAATGCAAGCGTAGAGAGAAAAAAAACTTCATACGTCTGCGTAGGGGGCTATCTCCAACGCGTGCTCGGGTCGTGCCGCGCGTCGTTGTCCGACGTTTCGTTCCGCGCGCCACGGTGGCTATGAGATGTTAAATTGCCTCGCCTGGTGTACAGGAGGGTCGTGGGTTCGATCGCGACCCTGACGCCTGCTGTATTCGGATTTTGCGTGTCTCCCTCCCCCCATGGCCGCGTGGATTCTTCTCCGGGTTTTCCCTTCACATTTAGAATCAGCATCACGCGTTTAGAGTATTTGGCTGCTATAAATGTCCACGTGATGATGATGATGAGCCACTTCGTTGGGCTATCACTCGTGGCTACGTCGCTTCGAGAAAAAATAGCTATGTCGCTCAGTGGGCCTTACCTGGTAAAATAAAAAAATATAAATAGTTTACTTTTAAAAGTTTAGTCTTCTCCAGCAACCGAATGGAGGCGGCTCACTCTGTCGTGATCGGCGGGAAACCGCGAGATGCTCGCTTCAGTTCCTGAAGTAGCTCCCGGCGCGTGGTGCGAAACGTCGGACACAGTGCCGAGACAACATTCTCGTTCACATGCGCTTGCTATACGAGCTTATTCGCAAGCGGCGTTTCACTCGGCCGTCGAGCAAAGACGGTCACCGCATCGCTTTCACGTGCGCTTCTGCGGCCGTCTGGAACGCTCTTCCTTCCGATATTAGAAAGCCACCGGGAGCTACACACTTTCAAATCCAAATTGAAAACTCATTCATGTAGAACTGCTTTTCGTGTTTAGTTTGTTGTCCTTCACCCCCCCGCCCCTCCGTACTTCCGATTACCAGGGTTTGGCTACGTATGTTGCGAAAGACGTCCAACATACATACATAGCACACTCCCTGGCAGCGTAGGAGGTTATTCATACTCACGAACTGCATCAGCATCGAGCGTGGGGGACACTCGACAGAGATTACAATAAATACGTAAGCGGGTGAGGCATCCGTTTAGCGACCACGGTCCCACGCGCGCATTCGAGACATCGAGCGACTAATGAGCTCTGCTGGAGCGATGGGTTCACAGCGACGTTCGTGCCTTTGGCTTTGACTTCACTGGGAATCGTATGCGGGGAGAATTGCAGCCACGCCAAGGTGGGAGTCCTCCCTAATAGATGCGTCGTTAAACCCGCCACCACCCGACACAGCCAACGAGTAAGGGTTGTCACGTAAACAGAACGTGGCCAAATTTCGATTTAAAGCTTTCGTGACTGCAGGGATTCATCTTCTTGGTTCTTTCGGTAAAGTCACGTAGAATGGAAATAATAAAATAATAAAAATATAACATAATACAATATTTTTTAATATGTTTTGATTATGTTTTATTTTTATTATTTTATTATTTCCATTCTACGTGACTTTACCGAAAGAACCAAGAAGAAGAACGTGGCCAATTCGTCACTAGTACAGCAACACCGGTTGTGTGTTGGAGCGCCAAGCCACAACATTTACAATCTGAGCACGACGTTTCGCCAGTAATTACAACCGGCTTCATCAGGCGACAAGGCGACAGCCTCCAAGGGCGATTTGGTTTCCGGCAGTGTCTGCTTTGATTACGGATGCGCGTTGAGTCATCATTTGCGTCGAATCAGAATGAGGACCTTTATGTAGGCTGCAGGAGGAATCCGATGATTTTTACAAAATGTCCAGTGTGGGCGGGTCAAGCTCGTGGTTAAGCTGCATCGTCCGAATACCACGCCACTGGCTACTCAGCATGAACAGATGTCCAGGGGATCTTTATCTGTGTGCGAGTCTGTGTCTCTGTGTATCGATGTGTCTGTGCTAGGCGCTACTCGCTAACAACAGCACTTGCCCCGGCAGTCCGTTGAAGGCTACCTCGGTGATCTTTGTCTCTATCCGTGTGTGAGTCTGGGTCTGTGCGTGTCTCTGTCTCTGTGTATCGATGTGTCTGTGCTAGGCGCTACTCGCTAACAACAGCACTTGCCCCGGCAGTCCGTTGAAGGCTACCTCGGTGATCTTTGTCTATATCCGTGTGTGAGTCTGGGTCTGTGCGTGTCTCTGTCTCTGTGTATCGATGTGTCTGTGCTCGGCGCTACTCGCTAACAACGGCACTTGCCCCGGCAGTCCGTTGAAGGCTACCTCGGTGATCTTTGTCTCTATCCGTGTGTGAGTCTGTGTCTGTGCGTGTCTCTGTCTCTGTGTATCGATGTGGCTGTGCTAGGCGCTACTCGCTAACCAACAGCACTTGCCCCGGCAGTCCGTTGCTGGCTACCTCGGTGATCTTTGTCTCTATCTGTGTGTGAGTCTGTGTCTATGCGTGTCTCTGTCTCTGTGTATCGATGTGTCTGTACTCGGCGCTACTCGCTAACAACGGCACTTGCCTCGGCAGTCCGTTGAAGGCTACCTCGGTGATCTTTGTCTCTATCCGTGTGTGAGTCTGTGTCTGTGCGTGTCTCTGTCTCTGTGTATCGATGTGGCTGTGCTAGGCGCTACTCGCTAACCAACAGCACTTGCCCCGGCAGTCCGTTGAAGGCTACCTCGGTGATCTTTGTCTCTATCTGTGTGTGAGTCTGTGTCTATGCGTGTCTCTGTCTCTGTGTATCGATGTGTCTGTACTCGGCGCTACTCGCTAACAACGGCACTTGCCTCGGCAGTCCGTTGAAGGCTACCTCGGTGATCTTTGTCTCTATCCGTGTGTGAGTCTGTGTCTGTGCGTGTCTCTGTCTCTGTGTATCGATGTGGCTGTGCTAGGCGCTACTCGCTAACCAACAGCACTTGCCCCGGCAGTCCGTTGAAGGCTACCTCGGTGATCTTTGTCTCTATCTGTGTGTGAGTCTGTGTCTATGCGTGTCTCTGTCAACGTGTTTCGATGTGTCTGTGCTAGGCGCTACTCGCTAACAACAGCACTTGCCCCGGCAGTCCGTTGAAGGCTACCTCAGGTGATCTTTGTCTCTATCTGTGTGAAATATAACACTGTGTAACCAAAACATTTTTTGTTACTGGATAATGAGTGTTATTTTCTAATTGCGTATGCCTCAAAAGTACAGAAAATGGCTATTATTCCCAACAAATCTAAATTTGAAGTTTTCGTGACTGCTGGGATCCATATTCTTTGGTTCTTTCGGTAAAGTCACGTAGGTATAAAATAAAATACATAAAATCACGACTTTTTCTTTGCCCACTTCAGAAATTGTTTCTTGCTGTGGTTGTCCCACCTGATGACGGACGCTTGTGTTGCGCCCGAAACGTCGTGATTTAATTTATTCTATTTTACACCTACGTGACTTTACCGAAAGAACTAAGGAGTATGATTCCCAACAAACTTTGCCTTTATGACCAGGACAGTGATATTTTGAAATGTACTTATTTTCAATGAGAACACGTGGTGTGGCATTTGTCTCTTTCGTTCACATGAAGTCCTGGTCACGGAAGCACAGTTTGTGGGGAAAAATAGCCATTTGCTATACTTTTGAGGCATACGCAATTATAAAATAACACTTAGTACACAGGGACAAGAATCGTGTTACATAGCGTAATAGCTGTTCGTTAATTGCCGTTTGCCAAGCTCCGCATTGCACTGACGAACCTGATTTCACTTGAGCGCTTCGTTCAAATGAACGACCGGTCAAGTCGAAGGTGATGTCCTGCTCAAGTGAGCATTGAGGCGGTGCCCGCGCACCGTTTACAGCCCTGAGACAAGTGCTGGAAATTCCACATTCCCACGACGGGGGTTGCCCCTATCCACAGGGCAAACGCGGCTGACTGCCGCACAAAGTGGTGCTCGTTTTTTATCCAACCCCGGAGGGATGATGATAGGTTGATGATGATAGGTTGATGATGATGAATGATAAGTTGATGATGATGATGAATGATAAGTTTATGATGATGATGATGAATGATACGTTGATGATGATAGGTTGATGATGATGAATGATAAGTTGATGATAGGTTGATGATGATCAATGATAAGTTTATGATGATAGGTTGATGAGGATGATGATTGATAAGTTGATGATGATAGGTTGATGAGGATGATGATTGATAAATTGATGATGATAAGTTGATGATGATAGGTTGATGATGATAGTTCGAGTCAACCCAAAACCAGGATCTGGACTCCGCAAGCCTTCCATACGCAATCCGCTCGCTCTACCGCTGTGCCACTTGGCCAGATCTGCACTATAATTATATTAATTATATTTTACTCTTTGGTCCTTTCGGTAAAGTCACGTAGGTATAAAATAAAACAAAAATAAATCACGACGTTTGTGTTGCGCCCGAAACGTCGTAATTTATGAATTCCTGCAGTCACGAAAGCTTCAAATCAAGATTAAGTATCTTATATTCATGATAATTATATTGATTATATTAATATAATACTATTTAAAAATTATAATATAATTACATTATATTATTTTAATATAATATATAATATAATTAATTACATTACACTAATGTGCATTATATTATAATTAAATTAAATGCATTACTTATATTTATTTTCACGAATCATATTATTTCATTGTATTCAATCGACCCAGCTACCAACTGCGTGTGTTGTTAATTGCTGCGTGCGTTCACTGCTGCGTGTTCACCGCTGCTCATTGAAAGGTTTCGTCATCAGCGCAATCGGCATTGCCGAGTTCAGTTTGAACACGCAGTAAGGGCTTTCGCGACCAATATTATACGAAATAAAGGAGGGGGGGGGGGTTTGGGTTAGATCGCGTAAAGTATAAAAGTGCCGTCAACCTGACACCACCGCCCGACATAGGCAATCAGTGTGGGTTGGCACGTGAACAAAACTTGCCGATTAGTTCCTACTTCAGCACAGCGGTTGTTGTTGGAGAGCGAATCCACAACCAGCTTCATCAGGCGATTTGCCAGAATTAAGTAGTAGAAAGAGAAAAAGACTCCAAAGCACTGTGATCTCCTTCTTGTTCTAGATTTGAAGCTTTCGTGACTGCAAGGATTCATACTCTTAGGTTTTTTCGGTAAAGTCACGTAGGTACAAATAAATAATATAAATAAATAATAATAAATAATAATAATAATAGAATAAATAATAGAAATAAAATAATAAATCACGACGTTTCGGAGGCAACACAAGCTTCCGTCTTCAGGTGGCATCTCTTGAGGAAGGCCAGCGTATCGAGAAGCTGTGACTTCTTGTCTCGTTGTCTGTTAAAAACTCTAACAGATAGGTGAAATTCCTCCCCGTATATCACGTTTTTCCCGCACACCTAGACACACGGTCGGCATCTCTCAGCCACATCTTCTACGCGTCGGTGACTTGCGGACACTCACGAGCGAGCTGGCCCCTTTGTTGGAACACGATAACTGCTCCTCGTGACTGCAGGGCTTCATCTTCTTGATTCTTTCGGTAAAGTCACGTAGAATGGAAATAATAAAATGATAACAATGAAACCTATTATATTACTTTATTATGTTTTATTTTTATTATTTTATTATTTCCATTCTACGTGACTTTACCGAAAGAACCAAGAAGACGATAACTGCTTTGCCAAAACATTGGGATCGGAAGGCCCCAAGTGAATGGATGTTAAGAAGCTATTCGGTGATTTTTGTTGTTGTTGTTGTACTCTGCTATTGAACTTCGGGCATGAAATAGTTCGTGTCCTTGCGGTGGATTCGCCGAGAATTGTCATCGTCCTACACCTGCCAGGTGGCCAGCACGCAGTAGGGCAGAAACAGAGCATTATTATCATTATCAGTATTATCCTTATTAGTATTATCATAATTAGTATCATTTCAAGTATCATTGTTATCATTATTCTAATTCTTATTATTACTATAATTTTTATTTTCATTTTCATTATTATCATCAGTATTATCATCATGATTTTCATTATTATTTTCATTGTTATCATTATTATTTTCATTATCAGTATTATCGTCATTGTTATCATTGTTATCGCCATCATTATGTGGCGATGCCACTGTGGTGTAGTGGTCGGTGCACCGCACTTGGCAATGCAGTGGTCGCCGGTTCGATTCCATCTCGTGGCGCGGCAATTTAAACGATGCCGCAGGTTTCTTAACCCCCCCTCCCCCACTGCCTCTACCCTCCCGGCAGCGCAGAATGGGTTCCTCTGGGTTAGTCGACAGGCGTGTCGTGGGTTAAAATTTAAGTCTATCGAGCTCCCTGTGGTGGAGGTCGATTCCGTCAACATTGGCGTGAGCTGCAACAGCGGCGTATCCACAAACACGCAACAATCTTGATTTGAAGCTTTCGTGACTGCAGGAATCCATACTCTTTGGTTCTTTCGGTAAAGTCACGTAGGTATAAAATAAAATAAATCACGACGCTTGTGTTGCGCCTGGAACGTCGTGATTTATTTTATATTTTATTTAATACCTACGTGACTTTACCGAAAGAACCAAAGAGTACGCAAGCGCTGAAAAAAGAGTAAAAGTATTTCTGCGATCAGAAAGAGTAAATAGCAAAAAGTCAATGTTCGTCACCTCAACAGCCATCATACGTGGGTTGCAACCCCCACATGCGATGGTCCCAACAGGGCTCTAGTCACTCCACTGCTACCCGGCGGCCTCCCCCTTCGGGGGGTGGATCAGGACCGGACATCCACGAAGGAGGAGAGGCTTCACACCTCTATCGGATTCCTCCGGCACGAATGAGAGATTCTGATGCTGGTTCAGACGTCGTTCTCCACCGATGCCGGCTGCGGGCCCGAATTCAAACTCGGGGGGCTTCGTAGCGCAGTGCCCTGAACCATGGCCAGCCACCCAGTGCCGGTTTATCCTTGTAGCAAAAGTAGCTACTTATGTAATAGCTACTACATATGTAGCTGGGTCGATTGAATAACACATTCCTGCGGAGGGAGCTGGTAGGAACGTTGGGTTGCTCAGTCAATGGCCAGGGTCAACGGCGGCGTGGTGTATTCCGCAAATATGGCCGACTGTGAGGGCGGGCACGAGCCGGCGTGAGTAGGTTAAACGTTGAGTTTTATAAGGGCACCACGGGGTGACCAGCCCCTCCCCACCCAGCCCCTCCCACCCAGCCCCACCCAGCCCCTACCCACCCTCCCCTCTCCACCCTCCCCGCCTAGCCCCTTTCCACCCTCCCCTCTCCACCCTCCCTTCTCCACCCAGCCCCACCCCTCACATTTTTGGATTCACGACGGACGGACGGACGGACACAATAATTCCCTGTGGGCTGGTGGAACCAGGTGGTTCCTACCAGTATAATGTGAACGTAGTTGTGGCCTCCGGTGGCTGGAGGGCTCACGTGAACCCATTGCGTTCAAAATTTAACAGGGTGCTTCAAAAAATGTTAACGCATATATGGGACTATCGTTCTTAAATGGGAAAAGAACGGATAATAACTCCCCTAACGTGATAACACATCTAATGTTAATAGCTTCAATAAGTCAAAGAGTCTCCCACTTGTTCGCCATGGGGGCAGCACATGTATTGTGTTGTTGTTGCAAAATCTCAGAAACGTAAAAAAAATTTTGAACCACCCTCTATATACTCTCCAAACTCCATCAATCAGTACACACGTGATTAGAGATGAAGGTGGCCTAAGATTAAGATTTCAAAGGGCAGAGGTGCAGCCCTGCAATTTCTTGCTCACGCTACTGCTAGCGGAAGTCCCTCCTACAGAGAACCCCTCTCGAGAGTACTTTGGTCTACTCCTCCACGCTGGAAGCGGTGGTCATACCCTCGCTTCGTGCCCCACCATGCGTACGTATGATGCGCCCGATCAACTGTACAATGTTGAACTTCTTCTTGGTTCTTTCGGTAAAGTCCTGTTCTCCACCTGAGGACGGCTGCTTGCGTTGTGGCCGAAACGTCGTGAGAATGATTTTATTATGTTCTATTTGTATTATTTTATTATTTCCATTCTACGTGACTTTACCGAAAGAACCAAGAAGATGAATCCCTGCAGTCACGAAAGCTTTAAATCGAAATGTTGAACTTCTTTCGCGCCGTACGTAGCCAACCGCGCTAATTTGAGGTGCGGGAACCCATGCTGTGTGGACAGGTGGGAGGGCGAAGGGGGGGGGGAAGAAATGTAATAAACCTGCACCATCAACTACCAACGCTCTTGATTGCAAGTTGAATATTCTGGACATCTTTAAAAAAAAAAAAACGAAAAGAGCTTCAGAGCTCATTGGATTCCTCCGGTCTAAATTAAGCTTCTGTATCCCGATAGGTATGGTCTGTGTAAAATGTGGCAATCGTACGCAGAACGCCGTGCGGGTCTCCGTGGGGTACAAATGTAACAGCGTAGAAGTTACGACACAGCAGGACGATGAATTTTGCCCGAGTTGCCTTCCGTCTCGCGGTTACCCGTGACCGCCTGTCCGCGCGCGTAAGCGTCTGCCCATCCAGGCACAGTAATTAGGTTTTTACCCTTCATCTGGTCCAACACCATGTGAGACTAGGCTCTAAGAAAAGCTGTCTCGGGTGTGGACCAATCAACTTGAAGGACAGTGCATATCATTATCAGAGTTAAATTCCTCTTGATATGCAAATTCCTTTGTCAAGGCGCTCTTCCCCCTCCAACCCAGCTTAAATATACGCTGCCAAGCCTGGTGGTGTTCATTCAGACGCTGTCTTTCCGACAGACCTGTTCTTCACCTGAGGATGGCTGCTTGCTTTGTGGCCGAAACGTCGTGAGAATAATTTAATTGTTTTATTTTTATTATTTGATTATTTCCCTTCTACGTGACTTTACCGAAAGAACCAAGAAGATGAATCCCTGCAGTCACGAAAGCTTTAAATCGAAAATTATCAGAGTTGTTTCTTTTTTGTTTGCATTTTGACTGCTTGTGTTGTGGTTATTGCAAACATGATCCCTTGTATAAAGGTGTCAGTTTTGTACCAGTTGAAAGGGTAAAAACCAGAGGTGTGGACTCGAGTCATGTGACTTGGACTCGAGTCAGACTCGAGTCATGAATTTGATGACTTGCGACTCGACTTGGACTTGCATAACAATGACTTTGTCCCACCTATGAGATGTGGACTCGAGTCATGTGACTTGGACTCGAGTCAGACTCGAGTCATGAATTTGATGACTTGCGACTCGACTTGGACTTGCATAACAATGACTTTGTCCCACCTCTGGTAAAAACACATTACTCTATTTTGCCACTGGTAAAGGAGATGTCTCATAGCATCCAGGCACAGTCGAGACTAAGCTCGGAGCGAGCTTTCAGAGATCCGAAGAGAATCGGGTGCATTCCCTGTGGTTTGGTCATCGGCTGTGAGGAAGTTGCATCCTGTCGTACCGACGCGCTGCCAAGCTCACTGCACCAGACAAACTGAGGGCTTTGTACCCACGGGGCGCCTGACATTGATCAGGGCACCTGCCTGGACAAGCCTCGCTGACATGGCCTGACAGCCAACATTAACCGATGTTATTCCCTCGCAAGCAAGCATCGGGCAAGGCTTGTCACGTGACTTTCGACCAACTCGCGTCGACGTGATACAGGGCGATGTTGTTCGACGTTTTATTGATTCGTTGAATGAATGGAAAAGCTGATACAAACTGGCATTGCTAGTTTTTTACTGAAGAATTCACCTTAACCTGCGTCTATAAGTGACGTCTTGCTTCGTGTGAACATTGCGGGATTGATGCTCATCTCCTGTTAACAGCCCTGAGCCAGTGGTAGAAATGCCTAAGTCCGATGGCGGGGGATGAGTCAGTCCATAGAACAATCACTGTTGACTTCCCCACAATGTGGTACTGGTTTTGTCGACCCAGGAAGGAAGATGGGCGCCACTGTGGTGCGATGTTAATTACCTCACCGAGTATACAGGAGGTCGTGGGTTCGAGGTTATTGGGTTCGATCCCGACCCTGACACCTGTTGTATATTTGGAGTTTGCGTGTCTCCCTCCCTGTGACCGCGTGGATTTTTCTCCAGGGCCCAGCGGTTTTTCCCTCCACATTTAGAATGAACGTCGCACTGTTGAGCTATCATTTCATGTGGCCAGGTCGCTTCTGAAAAAGAGCGAGACACCTCAGTGTGCCTTACCATGATGAGATAAAAAAACACATTCATGCAGAGGGAGCTGGTAGGAACGTTGGGTTGCTCGGTCAATTGCCAGGGTCAACGGCGGCGTGTTATATTCCGCAGATATGCCGACTGTGAGGGCGGGCACAAGCCGGCGTGAGTAGGTTAAACGTTGAGTTTTATAAGGACACCACGGGGTGACCAGCCCCTCCCCACCCAGCCCCACCCCTCCCACCCCCCACCCAGCCCCACCCTCCCCACCCAGCCCCTCCCCACCCTCCCCACCCAGCCCCTCCCCACCCTCTCCACTCAGTCCCACCCTCCCCACCCAGCCCCTCCCCACCCTCCCCTCCCCACCCAGCCCCTCCCTCCCACCCAGCCCCTCCCTGCATGACGGACGGACACAATAATCCCCTGTGGGCTGGTGTAACTAGGAGGTTCCTACCAGTAAAAGTTTTAATCTTGACTTAAAGCTTTCGTGACTGCAGGAATTCATATGTATGGGTCTTTCGGTAAAGTCACGTAGAAAGGTTAAAAGAACATATCTACTTTAGGTTCAAAGAACCTATCTACGTGACTTTACCGAAAGACCCGAGAATAAAAAAGATTTTCGTTTTTAATGGGTTGAGTCGACCCCAAACAGGCGTTGAACTCACGACCTTTCTGATCGCGAGTCTCTTGCTCTACCGCTGAGCCGATTGCAACGTAAAACTCACGCGATAAGTTTTTTTTCCCGTTTTTCTAAACGTTTTCACGATCGTATCGTTACTCGCTTGAATTCTCTACAAAGTTGTATTTCCTGACAACACGTTTATGAAGTAACAACCTCAGTATTTGCAGTACCGTATAAGTTACGAGTAAATTAATATCAAATGTTTACTCAGTGTTTGCCAAATGGCGTTTTGGCACATTTGACAAGACAGTGCGGTGATTACATGATGTAATATTTTTTAGAAGCAAGACCCTCTTTGACTTAATGAGAATTCCGTGTGATTGACAGTGTGGGCATTGATACGTTAATTTACTTTGTCGGTTAGGCCACGGTGTGATGCGGCCAAAGTTATGTCACAGCACCCGGGCGCAGCCAAACAAAGTTTAATTGTTACTTGTGTAGTGAGTTCAAGGAGACGTAGACGACGTAGTCGGAGACACATTTATTTACACACCGGGGGAATAACACAGCTCTTGAAGGGGTAGCGGCCCCTTCACCAGTCTAACAGGGAGACACCCTTAGCGCTAGCCCGGCTAGTCTGCTCCCGTGGTCCTCCACTTGAGAGTTAGGGGAGGCTAGCTGATCCAGCCCTGGTCAAGCTCGGATCTCGGCACCCTTAGCCAACCAGGCCGACTCTTACAAGAGCATCGGCTCTGGGCTCTCAGGGCCGCGCCACTGGCTTGCCCTGGTCGGTCCTTAGAAGGACAACGAGCCAGGGGAGTCCCAGGGCCTATTCTGCTGGTCTTCGCTCTTCGCTGGTTAAGCTCCGATACTCGACCCCGAGCCCCCCGGCTCCCCGCCTTATATAGCAGCTCCCCCGCGAGGGGTGGGGCTGTGGGGGACCACAGCGCCACCACAGCCCCCCAGGGCTAACCGTTGCGGACGTTGATGTAGGCACCCTTACGCGTGCGGGCGCAACCACCCCTTGTGTGTTTGTTTGCACACCCGTAACACCTCTACACTTGTACAGAATCAGAATCAGACTATTTTTGTTTCCGCCCCCCGCAAGCAAAGCCCGGCTAAGCCGAGAAGCTAATTTCTCAGTGGCGTCTCTCGGCAGGCAGGCAACGTCAAAGTATTCCGCAGTTACGGATTTTATTTTTTTAAACAGACAAACTTAATGGTCTTTCGGTAAAGTCACGTAGATAGGTTACAAAAAACTTTACAAAAAACTACGACGTTTCGATCACAACACAAGCGTTCGTCATCAGGTGGAGAAAAACAGAGGGGTTAGCCTCTCAAGGCAAACTGTTTATAAACAGTTTATAAACAGAAAGACCCAAATAATACGAATTCCTGCAGTCACGAAAGCTTTAAGTCGAGAGCAATTATGTTGTAAAATTACATGATTTAGCGTGACAACCAAATATGTAACGCCTTGCAACTTGAAATCAGCCAGGGTCGGTAGATAGATTCAAGTCTGCTTTGAAACCCATCTTTTTAAAGTGGCTTTAGTTTTGGGGTCCTATGATGGAATGCGCATTATACATTTGAATGATTATTCTATGAGAGTCTGTTTACATGAGGACAGAGATGGCAGAATGGAGATGCCAAGAGATGAAGCTAGGGTGGTTCCAAACACTTTGGGGCAGCTTCGTGAAATACTTTTGATCCAAATTGTGCGTGAAATATGGGAATGATCAATAGACGAGTGTTTTAACGCACCGATAACACTGGTCAACATACTTTTTCTGGCATAAGGTATTCCAACGGTTTTAAGGTAATTTTGGGGTGCTGATTCCAAATCTGGCATCAGTTTTTGTCTATCATATCAGGCTTTTGAGATATCAAATATTGCATTTTCAATAAAAACTGCAGAAGAAAAATATTAAATAAATGTGGATATCTACATAAAATGATATTATAAACACACTATCCTAAAAATACAGCACCATATTTTAACACTAAAGCAGTCACTGACTCGCAACAACTTGCAATCATAAGTGACAGATTTAATTTCGGATAAAATCAATGAAAATGGGGTATGCCGATAGCATAAAAATGAGATGTGATAGAGCAAATCTGAGATCAGATTTGGAATCAGCACCCTGAAATTAGTCTAAAACAGCTGCAAAAGTCCAGGCCAGAAAATTGCTTTTGTTGTTGACCAGTGATATTCTTGTTTCAGCTCAACAACAGGTTGAAGAATAATTCTTGCCATCAAATGTACCAGTGAGCTGCTGCGTTTTGCTGCAAACTGCGCCAAACATCTTCAGAACATACAAATCAGGACAGGAAGTCGGGACGACACTGACATGACACTGACTTCCCGGCTTCTGTCTTGAAGGTGGCACTGCTAAAATTAATACCTCTTTCTGACAAGTCTTGAGTGCTGTAGAGGAAGGTCCTGGCCGTAGGAATGTGGAATTTCCACCGCCTGTTCGGGACCACCCAAACACACCGAGAACGCATTGACTCATACTTTCGCAACGGCCCACGACTGAGCCACATCAGTCGCGGATCGAAACCGCGCAACGGTTCCGGTTTGCGAATTCAGTTGCACGCAACCCGCTTGCGCAACCGGTTGCTCAGGCGTGGCGTAACGCCGAGGTGAGCACGGTTGGCTACGTACGGTGCGAAACGGCCCAGGCCATCGGAATGTGGAATTACCACTGCTTGTTTGAGACCACCCAACGCATCGAGAACGCATTGACTCCTGCCTTTGCAATGGTCCACGACTGAGCCATGGCTCCTCCCACCTTCAACCAGTATATACATACAAGGACTGTTTTCTTGGAATTTATCTTTACTTGATACAGCTATCGTGCTATGACGGTTCCACCTGAAGACGGAAGCTTGTGTTGCCTCCGAAACGTCGTGATTTTTTATTTTATTTTTATTCTACTTTTATTAATTTTAGTTGTCATTTTTTACCTACGTGACTTTACCGAAAAAACCCAAGAATATGAATCCTTGCAGTCACGAAAGCTTCAAATCTAGAATCGATGTTTCCAAGTTGCGACCCGCTTGCGCAACCGGTTTCTCCGGCGAGGCGTAACGCCGACCCCTCCGTTTCTCCCTCTTTGTCTCTCTCTCGCCGTGCAGGACTTCGTGTCGGAGATGCTCGCCGTCGGCGGCTGCCCTCGCGACCGCCTCCCGTGGCCTCACCAGGAGGCCAGAGTCGATTACCTGCCTCGTGGGGGCTACCACGGCCTGCACGCGATGCCCCCATCATGTCCTGCCCACCGGCCACGCTGCCCCTCCGCGGCTGCGCCCTGCCACCTCGCGCCCCCCTCCTACGCGCTGCCCGCTGGGATGTCGTCCGTCGCTCAGTCGAGAGCCGGGGTCATACGCATGGTGGGGCGAAGAGTCAAGGACGAAATGGTGAGTGGGTGAGTGTGCGCGTACGTGTGTGTGTGTGTCTTGTCAGTAACACACACGGTGGTGTCGTGGGGGGCATATGTATATATACTATATTACGAATGTACTGAACTTCTTTAGATCTGATTTTTTGTGTTTCGTTTGTTGTCCTTCCTCCGCAACCGCCGACTAGCACGCTTGGCGACATACGGTGTGAAAGAAGTTCAACACACAAACTTTGTGTTTAGTTTGTTGTCCATCCCCCCCCGCACCTCCGATTGGCACCGTTCCATACGTACGGCGCAAAAGAAGTTCCACATACATACGTACAGCCTTGACGTGTTAAACAAAGACGATCGGTGTCCTATCCACTCGGCTACAACTCCTCCACACCAGAGCAGCTGCGTTTTTCCTAATTAATATCTGACGTGTGGTCTGAACTAGGACTGAACGATTAATCGATTTCAAATCGAAATCGCAATTTGAAACAATGCGATTAGCAAGTCGCAAAGGCTGCGATTTTGAGCGATTTTATTACTTAACAATTGTTCTATGTTTGATTGCTGTATTTCAGTAAAAAAAAATAATACATGTTGGACCCATATCTAACAGAGAGGGCCCTTGCCGATAAACACCTGGCAGTTCACCGGTATCAGTTTAAGGGAGGCTGGCTCTGCTGATGAGTGTCGAAACTGGTCCAGAGTTCGATTGTGTATGAAGACAACGCTGCTGAAAAGTTCACTCCTCGAAAACCGCGTCGTGGCCAATGCGGCGTGTAATAAGTATAACCCGTAAAAACAAAGTTTTTCACTATAAATCCTTTATATGCGTGGCGGCTAGAGTCCTCTCGTCCTCTGGCTTGAGATGGCTGCCACCTATGGGTCAGATGATTGTCTGGCAGCATTAAACAATTGGTAATTAAATATTTAATTTTTCTTCCCTAAACAGTGTAAAATTTTGGAAAAAAATGTTTTCACGAAAATGTATTGTCACGCACAACGAGTCTGTGTGCAAAATGTCAGCTCGATTGGATAACGGGAAGTGGGTTAAAAAACGAGCGAAAGATTTGCACGGTCCTAAGCAAGCAAGCGAACTTAATATAAAGGATTTAAAAAATAGATTTTTTTAAATATAAAAAATAATACTGAATCCCTTGAAGCGGCATTAACATTCTTATTAGGCGTGTAACTCTTCGTCGATTAAAATTGGTTATCTTAACGGGTCAGTTATCTGGTTGAACAAGACGCACATTATTAATTCGTGTGTTTTCTTGAGCACTGTTACTGTGACAGGGGCCACAATTCCACAGGGCAACTGTTCTATTACATTTTCGCACACGAGGTACTCAATTTATTAACCACAGATTCCTGATGGGCTGAGTCATCGCCTTGCGAGGATTTGAACTCGCAACGCTCATAACTGTGGGCATCCGCGTTCTGACCACAATGCCACTCGCCAGGATTTTTTATGAAAGTACTGGATTCTCGTATTAGTACTGTCATAGGAATCCTTAATAACCGCAGGTGTTTTTAGTTACTGAAGCATCTTTCCGAGAACAACCACGCAGCAGGCGGTTAAACAAGAGGCAATAAATTGTAGTAGTAGCAATAATAATAAGAAATCTAAATGAATGGGTGTGGACAAAAAAGCCTCGCCCAATTTAAGGAATTTCTGGAAGAGCAGCAAGCCACGCTGGGGGCGAAGGGGTGGGGGTTGATGAGGTAGGCCAAGGCTTCCCTGGGGGGGGGGGGGCGGTTTTATTGAGGGGGGCTAGATTTGGCAACCGTTGATGGCTTGGAGGACCCAGAGAAAAATCCACAGGGGTCAGGGTAGGGATCCAAGCCACGACCTCCTCCATGAATGCACGTGTGTATTTTGAACTTCTTTCGCACCGTAAGCAGCCAACCGTGCTAACACCAGATGAGGCAGTTAACATCTCGCCACCTCGCCGCTCCAGAAGAGCTTCATAGCTCATCGGATTACTCCGGACTTAAATAAAGATTCAGATTTTGTCTTGATTTTAAGCTTTCGTGACTGCAGGAATCCATACTCTTTGGTTCTTTCGGTAATGTCACGTAGGTAGAAAAATAATAGATCACGACGTTTCGATCGCAGCACAAGCAATCGTCATCAGGTGGGACAACCACAGCAAGAAAAACTGCTCATCAAATTCCTCCGGCCTTAAATAAAGATTCAGATTCTTTATTGATTTGAAGCTTTCGTGACTGCAGGAATCCACACTCTTTGTTTCTTTCGGTAAAGTCACGTAGGTAGAAAAAGAATAGATCACGACGTTTCGATCGCAACACAAGCAATCGTCTTCAGCAGTTTTTTTCTCGCTGTGGTTGTCCCACCTGATGACGATCGCTTGCGTTGCGATCGAAACGTCGTGATCTAATTATTTTTCTACCTACGTGACTTTACCGACAGAACCAAAGAGTATTCAGAGTCTTATTTTATTTTATTTTACTTTTATTAATTTTAATTTTTTACCTACGTGACTTTACCGAAAACACCTAAGAATATGAACCCTTGCAGTCACGAAAGCTTCAAATCTAAAATTCAGAGTTTGATTCAATTTCCGCCACGCCCTCTTTGTTAGCCTGCCCAGTCCAGCTGCCCTCCCCTCCTCCTTCACCGACCCAGCCTCTGGATCCTGGTGCGATTCAACCGCTTTGCACGCTCCTCAATGGCTCCCCAAACTGCCCCGTGAGCGAGCCCTCTCTCGGCGAGCCGTCTCTGTGACTCACCTCCGTGTTGATTTACCACTTCCTCTCAAGCCTCAGACTATCTAGACCGGCGACCGGCTAAGCACATGCGCGTGTGTGTGTGTGCAGGTTTTGGTTACTGAGTACCTTTGAAGCGTAACTAAACCTTCGCCCCCCCCTCCACCGTCCACTCTCCTCCCCTGAAGATCAACTTACAAGATAGCATGACCACTTCCCTGTCGGTCCATGTTCATTGATTTCTATTTTGTATTGACGTGAAAATAAAAGTCTCACCGCTCTCTTTTGTAATCGTGATAATTTACTTACTTATCCAAGAAAGCCACAGTGGACTCTTTCGTTTTTTTGTTTCAGTAGGGTCCTGCCTGCATTGGGGTTTTATTTGAAGACGTTTTCGGCCAATTAGTGAGTGTTTTATTATATTATTGAAATTATGAATAATAATTTAAATTATTATTTCTTATTTAAATTTTTACTTTAATTATTTTTTCTACGGGACTTCACCGAAAGAAACAAGAACATGAATTCCTGCGGTCACGAAAGTTTCAAGTCAAAATGTTTTATTATACGTGTGGGAGAAAAAACCCGGAGCACTGCCGAGAAAAACCGGAGAGGGGCAACGCTCTATCCCCCCCTTCCCTACGCAGATGTAAAGAGATGGCGATCGGTACACCGTACCATGCCGCCTTCTCCTGGCGAGACGTGGGGGTATGGCGACCTCCCAGAAAGTCGACGGGCAAAGGGGGAGTTTCACAACAGTTCGCGCGGTGATCCAGCAACCCTCGCTGCCTCCGCAGTGCTGGATTACGGGCAGCCACTTGCGTAGCCACCGCGGGCGTTCGTGCCGGCAAGCGACGGTGGCTATGCTGGACGTCTGTGGCACGGCCCATGAATGGTATCGACATCTGTTCTCGGCCTCCACGAGTTTCAACTCGGGATGAAATCATTACCCCGAAGTGTCTGTCCGTCAGCATAGCGCTCGGAAGACAAAGGGGAAGCCGAGCATGGTGTGCCCATTGCGCTTTCTAATTGACTGTCGTGCCAGCCGTAATATTTGCTCGTTTGCGGCACTTTTCACAGCTAATTGCAAAGGGTAACCGGGACGAAAAGAAAATAATCATCACAATGGCTACGTTTAGCGGTGGTGGACGAGTGCAAATTTAAAAAAAATTACTTGCGACATTTACAATTAACACTGCCGGATAACGGAAGGCAGTGTTAATGACAAATGAGGGCCGATGCACAACATTAATATCATTATAGTGTATGTTTCTGTTATAAAGCAGTACTAATGACGAATGTGACAAATACGGCGAGTTTTTTTATTTTGGTTTTTACGTGTAAATGAGATATATTTATGGCAGCAGGGTGGCTTCGATGTCAGTGTTGAGCAAGTGCCACTGAAATTCTGTGTTCGAATATTGGCGGCTCCCAATAGCTTAACCAAATTAAACACAAGGGTAGCAGATTGATTGCCTTCGCCTGGTCACCGATGACTGTTATTACAAATTGAGTTTGGGTTTTTCCACTTATTGGTGGCGAAAATTCCAGTTCTGTTCATTCTATGAAAAATATACAAATATTGGTGTGACTTTCCACACGTTGAACATTTAGAATCAACATTTTCTCTGTAGCTAGCTGGGGCTGCTGGCAAAGTTGCCCCCTGAGTGTTGTGGAGAGAGGGACTCTCACTTGTATATATAGCACCGCAGTGGCGAGATGTTAAATCTCTCGCCTGGTGTGCAGGAGGTTGTGGGTTTGATCCTGACCCTGGCAATGCCTGCTGTATATTTGGAGTTTGCGTGTCTCTCTTCCCATGGTCGCGTGGATTTTTCTCCCGTAGAAGGGAACTAATAAAATGATGCAAATGAAACAATACAATTCTCACGACGTTTCGATTGCAACACAAGCAATCATCATCAGGTGTGAAAAACCACAGCAGCATCAGGTGTGAAAACCACAGCAATAACTTTTTTCAAATATTATTGCTGTGGTTTTCACACCTGATAACGATTGCTTGTGTTGCAATCGAAACATCATGAGAATTTTATTGTTTTATTGTTATTATTTTATTATTTCCCTTCTACGTGACTTTACCGAAAGAACCACGAATATGAATCCCTGCAGTCACGAAAGCTTTAAATCGAAATAAAACAGACTTCCTGTTTAACACGTGGGCTGTCGCGACCAACATCGTCCATAATACAGGTTCTCTGGGTTTGGTCGCGTAAATTTACGCGATTCTAACCCAAAAAAACAGACTTCCCGTGTGTACATGACGCGCTCGCAACACGCAGTTCGCAATGCGCCCAGGAAATTACACCACGAGCTGCAAAGATGACATTTAAGAACATGTGACAGCATTTGCAGGAATTTGACATGGTGCGTTTGGATCGAGCCGTAACCAACATTTCAAACTTCTAATATATAGAATGTATAAAAATGACTCTTAAGTAAATACCCAATTTTCATGTTAGCGTCTCAATGTGCCATCATCTGAGTGAGTAAATTACTGTAATTATCACTGTTTCCTTGTGCTCTGGATTACATGTTTTCCTAGATTTTTAAACTGAAGTTGACGGTGTGTGTTTATCACCTAAAGAACACGCGGGTTGGAGTCTTGTTAGTTTACCACGTAGGCTTTCGCGACCAGTATCATTCATAATAAAGGCTTCTTTCGATGTAAAGCTTTCATGACTGCAAGGATTCATCTTCTTGGTTCTTTCGGTAAAGTCACGTAGAAGGGAAATAATAAAATAATGAAAATAAAACATAATAAAATACAATTCTCACGACGTTTCGGCCACAACGCAAGCGGAGGAGGATGGTTTTATTTTTATTATTTTATTATTTCCCTTCTACGTGACTTTACCGAAAGAACCAAGAAGATTAAAGGCTTCATTATGGAGTCTGGTTGTTCTTCAGTGCCATCCTCCGGAAAATGCTTCTCCATAGCAATACACTTCCACTTTCCGACCTAGCAGATAGAACACAACCGGCGGTGCATAGATAATCTTCCACGAGACATCTCTCCCAATTTAAAAACCGTGTGCATGATTCAATAACTCCTGCAAAATGTCTCACCAAAGCCACACGTTATTCTCCAGAGTACCAAAAAGAACCACGTTTGGTTATTTTATTTTTCTCCAAATGACTCCAAACTTTGGGATGCATCCTCCTTACCGGCGCGTCCTATAAAACTGTGGAAATCCGCCAAGCGTAATGCACGGAGTGTACAGTGCAGTAAATGCGTTGGATATTTTGTCTGGGCACGTGCCATCTTACCGCATGTAACACAATAGAGGTGTCTGTGAGTCAGAGGGCAGTGTCTTTATGCCGACCTCAGCGATACGCTGCTGACACGACAGTAACACTGGCGATTTGCACGGGAAACTTGAAGTCGCTTTCCCCCCCCCCCCCCTCCTTCGACGTCGCTTTCGAGTATGCAGGCTGCGCAACTGCAACCAGGGCCGGATTTAACGAAGGGGCTCTCGGGACCTCGGATTTTGAGGGGGTTCTCAAAAATATATGGAGTTGCGCGTTACAATAGTTCGGGCCGCAATACTGCGGGCGCTGTGATACGCCCCATAGGTAATTGGATGTTTCGCAGAATTTATACGTGTACACCTTTAGGACGACCTCTATTGACTCCCCCCGCAATGTGGTATCCATTTTATCGACCACGGAGGGATGATGGGCTGAGGCAACCGCCAACCGGGATTTGAACTCGCTGCCTTTGCGATTCGCGAGTCGCTCTCTTGCAGGCCAGATGCCGAGTCACCGCGTGTGCCGCACGGGGACAGCTGCCACTCGATGGGGGTGGGGGTGGGCAAGGTAGTGAGTGCCCTTTCAAACATTTTTTCAGATGAGATGCGATTGAATGCGCTTGGAGAGATGCCCCGGTGAGGCGCGGGGCGTCTCTATCGAAAACAAATCGTCACCATCGTTGAGCGAAGGGGTGCGAGTGAGCGTCGATAGATTAATTCATTCGCTCACCACCCCCCCTCCCGCCCCCCTCTGTGTGTGTGTGTCGGTGTTCGTGGCAGCTGAGCCCGGAGGAGATGGACAGACGGCGGCAGAGGAGGGAGCGCAACAAGGTGGCGGCCGCACGATGCCGGAACCGGCGGCGCGAACTCACCGACAGGCTACAGGCGGTAAGCCCACGGGTAGCCTGCACGCGCCGTTAGGGGCCGTCCATAAATGACGTCACGCACCTAGGGGGGGGTGGGTTAGACATTTGTGACGATGTGTGACGATGGGGGGGGGGGGGTTGAGAAATGTGACGTCACATCAAAATGCGCAACTTTAAATAAATCTAGACAACACGTTCTACTTAATTAAACAGACTTTGTAATAAATGTTTTCTCCTACAACATCAGAGTGCAGCGCCACATTAAATACGCACTACAATGACAATAGTTTAAAGCGATTTGAAGCATGTTTTATATTTTTTTTGGGGGGGCAGAGCTTAGTGACGTCATATTTGAGGGGGGGGTCTGACTTTTCGTGACGCCGTGTGACGACGGGGGGGGGGGGTCAAAAATCGTCCAAAATCGCGTGACGTCATTTATGGACGGCCCCTCAGTGCAAGCGCTGTTCGCGAGCGCCTACGGAGTGCCCGGCACAGCTCGTGAGGGTGCGCGGTGTAACCGGCACCGCGCCCAGTTCGCGCCGACGTTCGCGCGCCGATTCGACGCAGGGGGAAGGCCCACGAAGGGGTGCAGATATTCTCCGCTGAGGTTGGCCGTGAGCGGGAATCGAACTCGGGATTTCGCTAATAACCACGCGGCCGCTCTCAATCGCCCGTGCGCGCGCACACGCACGCGCAGCAACGGCTTTCATTTGGCACGGAGAGGCGGTGGGGTCGGGGTGAGCGGTCAAGGCAGGTCACGGGAAAGATCTAATTGCTGAAAAAAACCGGGGATGACACGCCAATAACGCCACGTGCATGCACGGACGCACACACGAACGTGATTGCGGCATTTCCACCAAAGGCTTAGCAGGGAGGGCAGCCGACGTGCGATGAGACGCCGGGCCGACATTCTGGCACCTCCGGGAGACACCGGGCGTATCGTTCTGAAAACCCAAAAAGTCTTTACATTTGCAGGAGACGGACAAACTGGAGGACGAGAGGTCGGAGCTGCAGATAAAGATCGCGGAGCTGAGGAAGGAGAAGGAGCGACTGCAGTTCGTGCTCGACGCTCACGAGCACACGTGCAAGGTGTCGCCCGAGCGACCGCCGTCCCAGGCGAAACCCCACGACGCCGGACGGGGGCCCGGTCACATCAACCTCAGGAGCGGCAGCGGCGACGGCAGCGACGACAACGACGACGGCGGCAGGGAACGCGTTGCCGGAATCTCCGTCGCTGACGTCCACCACCACCACCAGCTCGGCATCGGAGGCGACAGTTTCGACGGAAAAAGTAAAGTGGCAGGCGAAGTGGCGCAGTGTTCGCGCGCTCCGCCGAGAGCGCTCGTTCGGCCCGCGCCGGGCTTGCGGACTCAAGCGGGCGGGTACGGCACCGGCAGCACCAGCAGCAGCAGCTTACGAGCTCACGCGGGACAAAAGGCCGCACGCGGCCGCCCGCGGCCGGTGCCCATGATCGCAATCTCGACGGGAGACGCGGCCGAGTCGGAGGAGCCGCTGAACACGCCCCTTGTGAGCACCACGCCGTCGCTCCTGGCGGGCGTCGGCACCGGGCCGCCGGCCAGCGTGTTCACCTACCCGGCCGCGGGCGCGGGCGCCCCGGGGGGGTTCCCGGCCACGCGCCCGTACTCCGCGGGGGCCTCGGCGGACGGGGGCTGCGCGTCGGGAGAGGGCGCCACGTGCGCCACCGCCCACCGCCGCAGCAGCAGCGGCGGCGAGCAGTCGTCCTCCGAGTCGCTCAGCTCTCCCACGCTGCTCGCGCTTTAGGCACGACCTCACCACCTCCCGCTTGTGCTCTGCTGTCAGGACGGCTGGGGTTCGGCGGGGAGGGGATGGGGGAGTTGGAGGGGGGGGAGGCGCGGGCGGAAAAGGAGCAGTCTGCCCCTCGCACGAAAGAAGGGCCACCGACGACGAGTGAGTTTTTTTGTCGCCGATGGATTAGGAGGCTCCGAAAGGCGAGATCCGCCAGGGGCCTCCAGCCTCGGGCCTCCGGGAACCTCTGGGCAGCACTGCTTGGGCTGGCTGGGCCTGTGGCTCAGCTGTGCCGGGTGGCCTCCGCGTTTGGCTGTGATCGTCTGCGTGCAAGCGTTTGACCCGCGGCGTTTTTTGGTGGATGTTGCGGACGCCCTTCGTGGCGCACTGCACAAATAACAAGGAAAGTTCCCCAGCATGTGCCCTTCGTACTGGCAGCAGCAAAAATAATAAAGCCGCGGTGGTTTGGCCACGTCACACACGACATCACGGACCGGCAAACGCCAACAGTGGGGGGCACGTTTCCTGAAGCCACCCGCCTCTGTCCCACCCAGCGTTATTGATGGGTGCACCACGGTTAGTCCATCTGCAAGTTGCGTGCGGCGGTGGTGGGGTAAAGTGTGGCAACTCTCACATCTGCGAAGACGTCTGGCCGGCGTGGACGAGTAGGCCAAACACCCTGTTACGAGCGGCCCTCTCAGCAGCGACATCTGGTGCAGGCAATTATTCCGGCGGTGGTGTGAGCCAGAAATTGCAGGGCCGCGCCTTTATATTTTATAGCCATAAATAATATAAATACTGCGCGTATCCGTTGCCGACTAAAGTTCATTGCATCGCTGTAAACTGCTGACAGCAGAGTAACATCGCCTGCGAAAATGTTGTCAGTGAACCACCGCGGATATTAAAGTCATCGTCGGTCACCCTCGTAAAGAGATCAGCGAGGTTGTGATTGGCTAGACGGGAAGCGCCATATACCATCTTCCAATTCAGCCTGATTATCGTCAGCCGTGACCTACCCACTGCTGGATGATTGCCTGTCACAACGCGTCGCTATCTCGCGTGGCTTTGCGATGCAACTGTGGGGGTCGCTAGCCCCCGAGATCCCTCCCTCGATAATACTAACGGCCGGACTAACATCATCAATCGCCCCCCCGCTGCTAAGCGAACCGCCGCTAGGCTCCTCACCCAGGGTGTGGGAGCCGTCACCCGAGGATTCCCCTCCACCGCGGGTCCGCGTAGCAGGCATGGATAACCACGCACGCGCACACCCACACACAGCTCTGCACGGCACTCACCCAACCCTGACCACTCACGTTAGGATCGCGCACCTGTGTTACACACGTCGTGAACGTGCGCGCACACACGCATACAGCTCCACACGCGATACCCACTCCTGCGCCGCTCTGCGCCGCGCTGGCCGCCCACGTCACGATCGCGCACCTTGGGCACGCCGATTACGCACGCCGAGAGCTTACGCAAGTAACGAGCGCACGCAAGCGGGGCACACGCCGACACGACGACTCGTCCCCTCCCCCACTCGCGCGTGCACGTCAACACAAATATCGTACAAGGACGATTCTCCTCTCACACGTCTGCGTAGTCACGCCAACACACCAAAAGTGCTCTCCCCGGGCGTTAACGCACACACCTCCGTACCCGCACAATCGTACAGAGACCACGGCCTTTATGCGTACAACGACCACACACTCGCGAATGCAGTGCACGCTAATACCACGTTCCAAAAACACCCAACAACACGGTTTTGTTACTACGCTCGAGATTTTATTAGCCCTTGCTAACCAACCGAACCACCCGTGTGTGTGTGCGGGACAGCAAGGCGCTTCTAACCCACACTCTGGTGCCGTGTAGCCCTATTCTATGCTGCGCTCTCTGCTAAACCGCTTTCCTACTCGTCCTTACCCCGAACTAACCCTCTCCTACGGATCCTACCCTCCGCTCTGAGGTGTTGTAAGGCGCGCAACACGATACCGTCTGTAGTCCTTGGTGACCTTGCGGCGCTCAGATCGTCCTGCAGACAATCTAGCGGCTCGCCCGATGACTCCTTCGTCGCTGACCCCGTGTCCAAACTCCAGAAGAAGAGAGTTCCCTACTGCCCCTGCGTTTTCTTTTAAACTATTCACATCAAAGGCTAGGAGCCCCCGTCCCGACCGCCTTGGTCTCTCGACCAATCCTGAGCCTAGGATTTCCCGCTCTTTTGCGATCCCGCCGGCCTTTGAACTTTCGACCAATCAGTCGTCCCGGGTCCTGATCCCAGCTATCTGCCTTGCTGACCCGTGTTTGTGTTTGTATGCGTTTCTAACTGCGGGGCTCTCTGAGCTCGCCGTGGTCGTGCGATCTCAAATCCGCCCACGGCGCCGCAGTGTTACTTGGCCTGGGAAGGGTCCTGTCCAATTCCCTGGCCCTGAGAAACCGTGGGGTAACCCCCCTAGGGGGCCCTCGGGTGAAAACTCAGGGTAGGTGACCCGACCACGAGGCCCTACGTGGGTGCGGGTGCGTGTTTATGTGGGGGGGGGTGATGGGGGGCAGTGCGGCGGTGGAAGCCGGGCGGTTCCCTGGCTCGGCCGAGCGGCCCCGTCGCTGTGGCACCACATAGCCCCCCGGGGTGCCAGTCCCCGTCCCGGGTTGACTGGAGCACCTCGCCTGGGTTGCCCCCACGAGGTATCGCCGCGGGGTCCGCGGGATTCGCCCGGCCCTTGTGGCTGGCCTCGGGGGTGGCGGCTCCGTCTCCTGGGGCTCCGGCGGTGGTCTCCTCCTCCATTCCAACGGCTCCCCTCGGTCTCTGGCACCTGCGGGCTGGGGAACAAACTCAGAGGCGGTGGGGTTTAAGGGTCGCCGTCCTCGTCGCCCCCGGCCCCGCCCGGGGCCCCTCGGAGCCCGGGGCTCCGTGGGGCCCATATACTGCGCGAGGCCCCCGGGCACGGGGGGTGGGGGGACCCCGGGGTTTCGGGGTACTTGGACGGCGGGGCTCCCCCCCTCGGGGGCTGCTCGCCACGGCTTCAGTCGGCGGATGTTGACCACCATCTCCCGGCCCCTCTCTCCTCCCTGAATCAGCACCGTCCATGGTGAGATCTGCCGTCTCACAATCCAGGGTCCTCGCCAGTAGGTGGTCAGCTTCCCCACCTGTCCGGCACCGACGCGGGGAGTGTACAGCCACACCTCGGAGCCCGCAGTGTAGAAGGGAGGCTCCATACGGGGTCGGGCGCCCTGCTCTTGCCGCTGGTGCGCGGCCTCTCCGTGCGGGTAGGCTCGGCCCCTGGCCCCTCGCAGGGTCTCCAGCAAGTGCTCCACGGGGTGGCTCCCTTCCTCCCGTTGCGGCGGAGGGACACCGAACAGCAGATCTGCGGGCAGGCGAGACTCGCGACCAAACATCATTAGGAATGGGGTCTGTCCTGTAGATGTGTGAACGGCGGTGGTGTAGGCGAACAGGGCATAGGGGAGGTGTTCGTCCCAGTCCTGTTGATTCGCGGCCGCCATGCGTTTAAGCTTCCCGGCCAGAGTCTGGTTCATCCTCTCTACCATCCCGTTCGCCTGGGGGTGATATGCCGTGGTTCGGTCCTTCTGGATCCCGAACTCTCGGCACAGCGCCTGGAATAGTTCGGCCTCGAATTCACTACCCTGGTCGGTAATGACTCGTTCGGGGATCCCGCACTTAAGTACGTAGTTTTCCACGAAGGCCCGGGCCACTACGAGAGCTGTTTTATCCGGGATAGCCACCGCCACGGGGTAGCGGGTGAAGTACTCCACCGCTACAAGAATATATCGGTTGCCCCGGTGGGATCGTGGAAAGGGCCCCTGCAGGTCGATTCCGACCAACTGATTCGTCCGACTGACTCGGAACGGCCTCAGGGGTACCTGGTACCTCGCCGGCTTTTGCCCACACTGCTGACAGGCCCGGCAGCCCTGCACCCAGGCGGCCACATCTTGCGCTAATTTAGGCCAGAGATACTGGCGACGCAGAGTCTCCCGGGTGCGCCGTTCCCCATCATGGCCCCCGAGCGGGTGGTCGTGTACCAGTCGTAGTAGTTGGGGTCGCACATGGGCGGGAACGCAGATGCACCCCGGCTGCCCAGCGTCGGCCAGTTCCCTCACCACCCCGTTTTCTACACACAACCGGGCATACAAACCGCTCCAGGGCCCTGGTAGTGCATCCTTCCTCTCTCGCAGTGCCGCCTCCACTGCCGCCAGATCCGGATCCCGCTGCTGGGTTTGTCGCAGCTGCTCGTCGTCCAAGCCCGGGAAGGCGCAGCCGACATCCTCTTGGAACCGCCCGGTTGGGGTGGGATGATCCGTCTGTCCCCGGGCTCCTTCTGCAGGGGTTCCTGCGGCGCACACTGCACTCTCTCTCGGGGGGGGGAGTTTAGTTTCCGCGCGCTCCTTGGGTTCTGCTGCCTGGCGGCAGCGTCCCCCCGTGAAGCACGGGCAGGCGTCTCCCTCCCTCGTCTCAGCGCGCACCGCGGGCCGTCTTGACAAGGCGTCCGCGTTCGCGTGTGTTCGCCCCGCTCGGTACTCGATCTGCAGGTTGTACTCCTGCAGCTGCGCCAGCCATCGAGCCATCTGCCCCCGCGGTTCCTTGAATGTAAGGAGGAACTGCAGTGCATAATGATCGGTGCGCACACGACATTTCCTGCCGTACAAGTACGGTCGGAACTGTTTACACGCGAAAATTACCGCATACAGTTCCTGACGGGTTACACAATAGTTCAGTTCGGCCCCGCTCAGGGTCCGACTGGCGTATGCGATGACCCGCTCCGTCCCACCCTGCACTTGCGACAGCACCGCGCCCAGCCCACTGCTGCAGGCGTCAGTGTCCAAAATAAAATCGGTGGTGAAATCTGGGAAAGCCAAGGTGGGGGTGTGGGTGAGGTGGTCTTTGAGTGTGGTGAAAGCCGTCTGGCAGGCCTCCGACCACTGATAGGGGTTCTTAGGGGAGGTGAGTTGGGTGAGGGGGCGTGCAATCTCACTGAATCCCTTTACAAATCGACGGTAATAAGTGGCGAGTCCCAAGAATGACCTGATCTCCGTCAGGTTCCTCGGCCGCGGCCAATCCACTACGGCACGCACCTTCTCGGGATCGGTGCTCACCCCTGCCTCGCTGACTCGGTGTCCGAGGTACCCCACCTCGCGTTGCGCAATGTAACACTTACGTGGCTTGAGCTTGAGATGGGCTGCTCGCAGTCGCTGGAATACTTCCCGCAGCCTGGACCAGTGTTCGGACAGCGACCTACTGAACACTATTACGTCGTCCAGGTAAATCAGGCACTGTTCCCACTGCAAGCCCCGCATCACCAACTCCATCAACCGCTGGAACGTCGCGGGCGCGTTAGTGAGTCCGAACGGCAACACTCGAAACTCAAACAGGCCCATCGGGGTGGTGAATGCTGTTTTTGGCCGATCCTCCTCCGTCATCTCCACCTGCCAGTAACCGGACGCCAGATCGAGGGTGGAAAAATACCGCGCTCCTGCGAGACTGTCGAAGGTGTCGTCGATGCGTGGGATGGGAAAAGCGTCGCCGAGGGTGACTGCGTTCAATTTTCGGTAATCAACGCAGAACCGAGTCGATCCGTCCTTTTTCGTTACCAGTACCACCGGGGCAGACCAAGGGCTCGCGGAGGGCTGGATTATGTTATCGCGTAGCATATCCGTGACTGCCTCTTTGATCTGGGTCCGTTCAGGCGCGCCCACTCGGTATGCGGGGAGTTTGATGGGTCGGGCTGCACCTGTGTCAATTTGGTGCTTGACCAGGTCGGTCCGGCCCACGTCCGAATCGTGCTCACTGAACACGTCGGCGTACTCCCGCAATAACCCGCGCAGCTGATCGTCCTCCCCCTTAGGTAAGGCTGCCCAAGGCACATGTAACGCATCCTGCAGGGGAACAATCTCGGCTCGGGGGGTCGGGCCGACCCGCCAGGCCAGATCCTGGCTGTCCTCGGGGCGGCCAGGGTCCTCCGCCCAGAGTGCGAACACCGAGTCGTTCGAGTGGCGAGCGTGCAGGGGGTGTACGGTGGCTACCGGGGTGCGTCGTCGTATCATTGCCGGGGTACTGTGTGGGTTAAACACACGTATAAACAGCCGGCCCCCATCTGCGTTTACCAGTGTGGCTGACCCTACCACCCCGTATCGCGATGCCAACTCCGGGTGAGGAGTCAGCATTACCTCGCCCGATGGTCGGTGGGTTGGGTCGGTGGAGAGGGTTGCCACTGGCACCAGCATCTCGGCGAGAGGCCCGATGGTGACGGCCGACACCAGCGTAGCGGCCACGGGTGTGAAGCGTGGGCGGTTCGGCTCCTGTCCTAGGAACGGAATCCGCTCCCCGCTGCCCTCCACCGTAGCGCATCGTTGCCGGGGCTGTACGTTAAGTCCCAACTTTTCCAGGAGGTCCGTTCCTGCAATGCACTCGTGGCACAACACACTCGAAACGTAGAATTCCTGTGTGCACACCTGGTTTCCTAGACGGACCTCGAGGGAGACCTTCCCCAGCAACCCCATCCCGGCTCCGCTTGCCGTGTGCAGCGCGCGATCCGGGGCCTGCAGGCAGCCCACGTCCACCCCGAGCATGCTGCAGTGCGCGGCGCTCATGAGAGAGGCCACGGCGCCCGTGTCCAACAGGATCCGGGTGCGCTGCCCGTTCACCTGGCCTTCCACCAGCGACGTGGCTCCCGTTATCCCTGCCACCAGCTCCCGCAGCCAATCGCCCGAGGTCCCTGCGCCCTTGGGTGTTGTCGTTGTAACCTGTTTATGGATCACTCGCTCGCCATTATTATTACAGCTGGTTTGGGTCGGGTCCACGTCGATTTCATCCCCCGGTGGTCCCCTCTCTAGGGGGGGCTTAGTGTTTGACCTATGCATCGGCCTCGCACGGGCGAGCTGAGGGCAGTCCCTCATGAGATGCCCTCGACGGTCGCACACATAGCACGTCCTGGGAGGAGTGGCGGCTCTGTGGCGAACTTTCTGCCCACTCCCTCCTCCCCCCGTGCGCTGTTGCTCATACTCTGCTTCTAGTCGGGCTATCCTTCCAGTTAGCCCTCCTACCGCGGAGTCTAGGTCCCCCATTTCGGATCGGATGGTCTCAACGGAGGATTGCACCTGGGTTACCTGGCCGGCTATATCTCCCATGCCGGTCTGTAACCCAGCTACCCAACCCGGGGTTGTCTCGCGGGACACGGGAGGTTCTCTTTCCCGGCCCCTTACCGTCCTCGCGAGCTCCTGTTCCTCCTCCTCGTCTTCCGAGAGCAGGCTCGCAATGGCGCGCTCTCGTCCCAGCCCCCGGAGCTGCGCGCGTTCGCTGTGAATTCTTTCACACTTACGTGCGCGCTCGACAAGGGTGTTAAAGGGAAGACGTGGGCAGCTCATGTCTGGCTGCCACCACGCCGTGCGAGACAGGTACCGCTGGATTTTCTCGGCAGCCAGTTCCTCAATAACCTCAGTTGCGTACCCCGGGCGTGCGATCTTTGTTAACTCGCGCACATCCTCGGCGTAATCACGGAGATCTTCGCCAGGTTGGCGACGGCGCGCCTCTAAGGCCGATTTTGCTTCCTCCTCGTCACGTGTGCCAAAACGCTGATCGAGTCGGCGCATCAGCTCCTCTAGCTGTGTCTGTGCGCTCGCGGGTAACGCTTCTACAAAATCGGCTGCCCGCCCATCAAGATTCATATTAAGTTGACGTACTGCCTGCGCGTCCGTCCATCCATTAATTTCCTTGGCCCCTAAGAGATTGCGGGCGAATGCCTTCCACGAAGGGGCCCCCCGGCCGGTAAATATCAGTCTTATTTTAGCGTGAGGTAACGCGGGGGTCCGTACCGCTTCCGACACCAATTTGTGGGGGTCGCTAGCCCCCGAGATCCCTCCCTCGATAATACTAACGGCCGGACTAACATCATCAATCGCCCCCCCCGCTGCTAAGCGAACCGCCGCTAGGCTCCTCACCCAGGGTGTGGGAGCCGTCACCCGAGGATTCCCCTCCACCGCGGGTCCGCGTAGCAGGCATGGATAACCACGCACGCGCACACCCACACACAGCTCTGCACGGCACTCACCCAACCCTGACCACTCACGTTAGGATCGCGCACCTGTGTTACACACGTCGTGAACGTGCGCGCACACACGCATACAGCTCCACACGCGATACCCACTCCTGCGCCGCTCTGCGCCGCGCTGGCCGCCCACGTCACGATCGCGCACCTTGGGCACGCCGATTACGCACGCCGAGAGCTTACGCAAGTAACGAGCGCACGCAAGCGGGGCACACGCCGACACGACGACTCGTCCCCTCCCCCACTCGCGCGTGCACGTCAACACAAATATCGTACAAGGACGATTCTCCTCTCACACGGCTGCGTAGTCACGCCAACACACCAAAAGTGCTCTCCCCGGGCGTTAACGCACACACCTCCGTACCCGCACAATCGTACAGAGACCACGGCCTTTATGCGTACAACGACCACACACTCGCGAATGCAGTGCACGCTAATACCACGTTCCAAAAACACCCAACAACACGGTTTTGTTACTACGCTCGAGATTTTATTAGCCCTTGCTAACCAACCGAGCCACCCGTGTGTGTGTGCGGGACAGCAAGGCGCTTCTAACCCACACTCTGGTGCCGTGTAGCCCTATTCTATGCTGCGCTCTCTGCTAAACCGCTTTCCTACTCGTCCTTACCCCGAACTAACCCTCTCCTACGGATCCTACCCTCCGCTCTGAGGTGTTGTAAGGCGCGCAACACGATACCGTCTGTAGTCCTTGGTGACCTTGCGGCGCTCAGATCGTCCTGCAGACAATCTAGCGGCTCGCCCGATGACTCCTTCGTCGCTGACCCCGTGTCCAAACTCCAGAAGAAGAGAGTTCCCTACTGCCCCTGCGTTTTCTTTTAAACTATTCACATCAAAGGCTAGGAGCCCCCGTCCCGACCGCCTTGGTCTCTCGACCAATCCTGAGCCTAGGATTTCCCGCTCTTTTGCGATCCCGCCGGCCTTTGAACTTTCGACCAATCAGTCGTCCCGGGTCCTGATCCCAGCTATCTGCCTTGCTGACCCGTGTTTGTGTTTGTATGCGTTTCTAACTGCGGGGCTCTCTGAGCTCGCCGTGGTCGTGCGATCTCAAATCCGCCCACGGCGCCGCAGTGTTACTTGGCCTGGGAAGGGTCCTGTCCAATTCCCTGGCCCTGAGAAACCGTGGGGTAACCCCCCTAGGGGGCCCTCGGGTGAAAACTCAGGGTAGGTGACCCGACCACGAGGCCCTACGTGGGTGCGGGTGCGTGTTTATGTGGGGGGGGTGATGGGGGGCAGTGCGGCGGTGGAAGCCGGGCGGCTCCCTGGCTCGGCCGAGCGGCCCCGTCGCTGTGGCACCACACAACATTGCGTCGCGCTTCTGTACTTGGACCCATGTCGAGCGGAGAGGATAGTTACCTCTAAACATCCGGGAGTTCACCAGCAATGGTTCAAGCAAGGCTGACTGCTGCTGATGAGACACTGAAAGTCAAAACCAACGCAGAGTTTGCTTTGTTGAATGGAGGCTGCTGAAGTTAAGCACACCGAGAAGGCCGTGTGGCTGATGAAATATGTAAAAAAGACTTTTTTTTTTATTTGGAGACACAGAGATGGGAAGGGGGTCGCATTTTTGCCCGTACTTATCTGGCACATGAGCTGATCATCAAATCTCCTTCTCCCGAGGTGAATGCCCTCCATAAGGCAGTTCCGAAACGTCTCTTCAGCACGAGTTACGCGCCCGCTAACAATTTACATTTCATACTCTTTGGTTCCTTCGGTAAAATCACGTGGGTATAAAATAAAATGAATCATGACGTTTCGATCGCAACACAAGCGGTCGTCCTCAGGCGGAAAAAATATCATCCAGCAGTGGATCTGCTCGTTAATTGTCAGCAGTTCCACTGATGGATTAATTTATTTGTTTTTCCGCCTGAGGACGACCGCTTGTGTTGTGATGGAAACGTCGTGATTTATTTTATTTTCCACCCACGTGACTTTACAAAAATAACCAAAGAGTATGGGTTCCTGCAGTCACGAAAGCTTCAAATCAAGATTGAATTTACACTCTTAGGGTTTTTCGGTAAAGTCACGTAGATCAATTTTTTTTAAAATTAAATAATAATAAATGAAAATAAATCAATTAAATCACAATTAAAGATTGAATTTACATTTCGCGGAAAATGTCCAAACTCCGCCGCTTGAAGAGAACACCTGCTTTCCTCGTCGTGGTCATTCCTCGGTGCAACATCCATTGTTGTACTCCACTTGTGCGCGCCCAAAGCCTTCGCCAACCCGCACTGGACCAGCGTGGTGAAATACAGTCGGCAAAACCCCCCTCAACGCCCCCCCGCTACCCGCAACGGCATAGAGATGCCCTCATCCAGCAGTGGATAGACCAAAGGGACTCTGTACACGTTCCATGATATTCTCAACGCGTCGTTCATTTCCCGTATCTCACCGTCAGAGTGCAGTCATTTTGTTCCCTGCTCGCCTCTCATCCTTGACATTACTTGATGCTGACCACGTGACGGAAAGCGTTCGCCCGTTACTTGTGGGCGATTCCCTGACGCCGCAAACAATGCAAAAAAATATTACAATGTTATAATTGTGACGGTAATAATATGTTGTTGCGACGTACTTCAGTGTTTTATGTTACCGCTTAGAGAAATGTTCGTTTTGGCTACTGATTGCCGCAAAAAATTGCTGTGCTCGTTAATTGTCCAAGGCGTCGTTTTGTTTTTAATGTGCGGTCCATTGGTCGGAGCAGAAATGGGTACCAAGCTACGGTCGCAAAGCTTTAGTGGAATGGGATTATTTCTAACCCATAATAAGCGTAAATTGTTTGGTAACCAACGCTCATTTCAAATTGCCGTCACGTTATGCAATGCTCGGGGCCACAAATAAATAGGAACCGGTTGGTGGTGGTGGCTACGCCCGTGGCCTGTCATCCAGCGCTGTGGAGGCAGCCAGGGTTGGTGGATCACCGCACAAACGACGACATGTCGCGAGGCTCCCTTCCCGGTGGGCATCGAGGAGGTGCCAAACCCTGGCTCTGTACGGGGATAGAGTGTTGCCCCCTCGCATGCGTGGGTTGTCTCCGGGTACTCCGGTTTCCTCCCGTGTGCATAATAAACACTCACTGATTGGCTGAAAGCATCTTAATATATAGAGAACTGCAGAGCAGTTTTTGGCGCCGGCTCACTGCCTAGCAGCCTTCCGGCACATGTCTGTGGTTCCTACTCTGCGATTGTGAGATGCAGACAAGTGAAATATCTGCTTTGGGCTCACGGACTATTTTAGCATCGAAGAGAGTTTTGGATGTCTCTGCGTGTCACACATTGTACGCTTCATGGGCAACGTCGGTTACAAAACGCGATGAGGCTGCAGTTTGAAATGCACTTGTGTTCTCGTAATGTTTTCAAATTCGCTTTTGTTGTAGAATGTCATGTCTCTTTTAACTACTTTCTGCTTCTCAATGCAAATCGGGCATCGATCGTCGTGGTTTTAAGCGTTCAACGTGATTTCATTTCAGTTTTCGCCGTCGTTGTTTGGCGGTTGTGACTTTTGTCCCGTTGTTGTTGTTATTTTTATTTTAAATGTCGCTTTCAGTCGAGCTACATTTACACGATATTTTCAATTTACTCAAACCTGTTGCACTATAACCAGATATGGAAAGCAATAAAAGTGCATATGTCTCGTATAGAGCACGTGGTGTTCAGATACATAATAGTGTCTTATAAAAAAAAAAAAAATCTTACCAGATAAAGCCCACTGAGCTATACAGCTTCTTTTAAGTAGCGACCTGGCCACAAATGATATCTCAATGAAGTGGCTTATCACGTGGAAATTTTGTAGCAGCCAAATACTCTAAATGCGTGTTCATTCTAAATGTGGAGGGGAAAACTGGAGGACCCGAAGAGAAAAATCCACGCGACCACGGACAGAGACACATGCAAACTCCAAATATACAGCAGGCGTCAGGGTCGGGATCGAACCCATGACCTCCGGTATACCAGGTGAGGTAGTTAACATCTCGCCACCGCAGCGAGCGGTTTGCATGGAGGTTTGCGCACTGCACTATGAACCTGGCTACTGGCTCATGGTGACTGGGTGAAAGCGACTATCAGCCCTGCAATTGGATCAAAATCTGAATCTTTATTTAGACTGCAAGCGGAGAAATCCGATGAGCTATGAAGTTCTTTTTTCACAGATGTCCAGTAGGGGCACGAGGTCATAAAGAGTCGGTGTGGGTCAGCCCGGTGCCTGGGCCCTTCCAGTCTGTGGGCCACAGTGCAGTTACACCGCCTGCACACTCGTTAGCTACACCGCTACCCACAGGCATAAAGGGGAGAGAATGACCCCACACTAAGATTGAGTGGTGGGTTTCTAGCTACCAGAATTTGATTGTGGTTCCACGGCTCACATCGGTGGCAAGTGATATCTGAACATCCCCTTTCACCAACACGTGATGAAGTAGTGCACAACCAAACAGACTGCATAACCGGTATGCAGCGTGGGGAGGCCTTTGTCCCGCAGTGGACTCACAAAACAGGACCCTGCGGGGTGGGCTGGTAGGAACGAATAACCAAAGAATATAAACATAATGTATTATTACACTTGTTCAGCCAGGAAAGCCCCACTGAGACTAAAGGTTTTTGTAGGGTCCTGCCAAGTGTTTGCAGTAGGGGGCGATGTTGCTACACGGGCGGACGGACGATATAATCTATTGTAGGCTGGTTCACTTCGTTCCTACCAGTATAACTGCAACTTATTCAACTGCACGCCTAAGGTTGTCGCAGCCAATATCATTCATAATGGATTTTCGAGTTGGGGGTCTCAGAACGGAAATCATTCGTGGTGACAATTTGATCAGAGTCCTCCATTGAAAACACCGACCCTGATATGCCAGCAGGATTTGGTCATTCAGCATCTTTAAATATTTACTATTCCGCAGACTTGCCCTTCGCGTAAAATGGCGCCTTTGGGAGGAACAAGGAATTTAGTGTCCCTTGAAAGTAATTCTCTCTTAATAACCCTCTCATTTGGTATCTGTCATGTGGCACGTTTACAGATTGTACGGCGCGCTTCTTTGTGAAGCATCCGTTAAGCCGGGCAAACACGTCAAGTATCCTGTGCTCATAAATCATCGGCACCCCTCACAGCTTTACAACCTAGGGCAAGCAGCTCCGACCACCCATGCCTAAAGTCTACACAGAAGCTTTAGAGCAAATGCACTTCTCCCGAACAACGTTTGATTCGTTCGCGAGGACGTTCGAAAGGTGCAGTTTACGGTGCCCGTTTAAATGCTGCGTCGAATAACATTCAAGACGTGGTCTCCTCTACTCGGTGGAAACGGCTCTTCCCTTAGCCCTCTGTGCTGTTGGCTCCCCGCAACTGGTTGTAGGCCAAGGGCCCTTCTCAATTCCTCTGGCGATGGTCGACTGTAAAACGAACAAACACTGCCCCCCCCCCCGTTCCGTACAGCGTATTCGAAAAGAGGTCGCAATTTGGACGCGGTAAGACTCCAAGGTTTTGTTGCAAAGTGTAATTGTATATACAGTCAGTGTAACACCTAGGCTTTCGCGACCAATATCATCCATAATACAATTCGTTACTAGTACAGCAACACCGGCGTGTTGGAGAGTCGAGCCACAACATTTACAATCTGAGTACGACGTTTCGCCAGCAATTACAACCGGCACCATCAGGCGACAGCCAGATTGGTGAAGTCCACCTGTTTCGTTCCTTGAATAGAGGTGTAGATGTGATGACGTCACTTGTGAGCCCTTCTTGTGGCTCGGCTCTCCAACACACCGGTGTTGCTGTACTAGTAACGAACTGGCACGTTCTGTTTACGTGACAAACCTTATTAATTGGCTGTGTCGGGTGGTGGCGAGTTTAACGACACATTTATATTTTTACGCGATCTAATTAAAAAACTGTATTATGGATGTATATATGGTGCAGTGTTTTCAAATGCACTATATACAGTGTTGTATTAACGTTTTGAATTCATAAAAACAATTTGACCGCGCCAACGAGCTGTGCGGATTTGTGAACCTATAAAAAACACCAGGTGTTAAAAGTCTGAATGTTGAGCAGAGTCGGCATTGATTTCCGCTGCAAAATGAATATTAACACGATGACGGCTCGACACAAACACATATTTGAAAACGTATTTTAACTGCAGCCAAAGTATTACACGACGCATCATCAGCATGATACATCACTTAGGATTGTGACCTTGAACGTCCAATGCTAGCAATGAGCTGGCTGAGGAAGTGTAAGTCTGCGACAGTCCATCCTCAAGAAATTCTGGGTTATAATCCCAACAGCCAACTGATATAAAAACTAGGTAAGGGTGGTATGTTGAATAATATCGGAATATCGGTTCTCATGCTCACAATCATCAGTCGTGTTCTGTCCACTGCTGGATAAAGGCATCCCCACGTCGCAAATTCCTACGGTATCGCGATGCAATAATCCACGTCGCTCATACGCATGAGCTAAATTAATTGCTCAATCCTCATGATGATCATCATTTCAGGACGTTCTCTCCCAAAGCTGTCATTCCATTACCGGTCTAATTTCGTTGGCCATCATTGTTATGTGTCCTCCCCAAGCAAACTTAAATGTTTTAAGTCAATATGATGTCTATAATTTTGGGCTCTGATTCATGCATTAATTCATCTGCCTCTCAGCTCACAGTGCATGCATTATATTGCACGTGTAAGAATCGCCATTTTTTATTGTTATTCCTAACTGTCATACGTCGTGTCGTAGGTTGACGTGACCGCTGCAGCCACTTGTCACCACAAAGTAACAAAGAGGATCCATTCTCGAGTCGCGACGCTGAATCGCGACAATTCCTGGAGTCACGCGCAATGGGTGACTCCTTCACCCATTGCGAAAGGGGGTGTGATGATAGCCCAAGTTTAGTTAATTCACCAATGACCTCACACACACACAAAAAACACTTTTGTTTGTTGCACTTAACTTTATTGAGGACCTATTTGAAACAAAACTCTACCGATCTCCGCGATAGGCCACGTGGCACTGTCGTAGAGGGTGTCCGATTGACCAATCGGATGGTTATGTATTCAAAATAAGGATGACTCAGCCAATCATCCCTTTGGGAGTGATAAATTGAATACTTAATTCATCAGAAATCCTTTGCAGTTGTGTGTTTTGAGAAGCACATCTCCTGCCACAGTAATGTGGAATGTTCACTGGCACAGGGGCCGCTGATGTAAAACAAGGAGCAATGTCCCCGTGCTCATTTTGGACACGCACACACGTTCGACTTGGCTCTGACAGTCGAGATGTTGTGGTAGGACAGGCGCTTGGGGGATACCGGTGGACGTGGGTGAAGGTTTGTGAGGTCATTTCCAGATGGCTCCATGACGTATGTAGTGGCTCTGCTGTTTACAGGAGGATCTGGGGGAGATGTATTCTGTGCTCTCTGTACATCATTTCTGAGATTCATTGGTGGGGAGAAAACCACATAGCTTGTTTTCTTTTTTTAAACCTAAAGTTATTTTCTTACTTGTGCCCTTTCTCCCAGAAACTTTGTATGACTGCCTATGTTTTTTTTATATATATATAAGATTGTGTAATTCAGCAGTTTATCAATGTACAAATCGCTGTGTGGATGCTTTAAATTGCTTCATGTTACTGGTATTTGAGTTCATAATCATTTCTATTCATCATCAGACGTTTTACAAACAAGATGTGGCTGGGTGGCTCAGAGGGCAGATTGCTGGGCCAGTACCACTGAGGTTCTGGGTTTGACGCCAGGTCGCTTGGTTGTGATTAAATTGGGTTCTCAAGTGTGGCGAGTTTCATGGTTTCTGCCTGGTCACCAATGACTGGGCAACGAGCAAAAACAATGCATTACTTGGTTCTGCACATAACGTAGATAAATTCCAGCTCTGAGAATTTTAAAAATATTGGTCTGACTGCCACGTGACATATAATCGCATGGCAGAGTTTGTAGGAGTTCGTGGGAGGCTGTAGGAGTTTGTGGGAGTTTGTGGAAGTTTGTCGGAGTTTGTGGGATTTTGTGGAAGTTTGTGGGAGAGTGTATTCCTTTGTGTGTACAGGGTAAAGAAAGCCACTTGAAGGATTTTTTAGAAGTGCTTTTAAACAATCTTCACAGCCATTCTTTGACACACAGGGTGATATACTGCTCTGACACTTTCGATAAACGGTCCTTTGTCACGTGATATGATTTTAATAGCACGATTGGAATACGTTATGAAAATGTGTATATTTTACATACATAAAACACAAAGTGTTGGGATGTCTCTTCAGTTAAGACTTAACTTCCAGTATATTGTCATGCCAGTCTGCATATACGTACCCGTAAATATATTTCCGCAAAGGATTTTTTTTTCCAAAACGTGTAAATTATTTTTTGTTTACAACATGCAAAACGAAAAAAAGTATATATGAGGTAAGATTGTTTTATTTCAGGTAGAATTTCGCTCACACTTTGTGGCAAATATGCGTGACAAATCCTAACTGCTGTTCTCTAAATCCCTCGGTGTGCACTGTTACTTTAATAAAGAATGCTATTTTTTAATGTCACACAAACTCTCGTCTGCTTGGGACCCATGGAAATATTGTTGCGAATGTATTGCGCAGTCCTAAAGCTTTAAAACGCTTGGTTTTAATGTTTTACGCTAAAATCAAGCATAGCTACTTGTTGTTGTCATACACATGGTGCCGATCGTCAGACTGGTACGGTCTTTGGAGCGGATTTCCGGTGATCGTCGGATTACATGCCAGTTTCGCCGGATAGGCCGGATAATGTTGGAAGCCGGATAATTGCGCGCCCGGATAATCGATCATCTATATTTTCAATGGCCGTTCGGTTACCGCTGGTTGGATCATTATGTATGTTGAACTTCTTTGGCGCCGTACATAGCCAACTGTTGCTAATCGGAGTTGCGAGGAATGACAAGAAACCAAACACAAAAAGCAATCCGAAAGAAACGAGTTTTTAATCTAAAAGTGCATAGCTCCCAGTGGCGTCCTAATACCGGAAGGAAGAACATTCCAGACGGCCGCAGAAGCTCGTCTGAAAGCGCCGCGCGATGCAGTGTGACCATCTGTGAGGATGGCCAGAGTTCGCGTGATGGTTCATCCTCCTTGACGAGATCAGCAAGGTATTGTGGTTCATTTGTGGCAAGCACTTTGTGTTCAATTAGTGCGATAGTATTACTCCCCTTCCGTGGGGGAGGGTGGGGGGCTCCTGGGTACTGATGGGGGGCCTCCCCAACACACCACAGTACACAGCTCATATAAACCGTTTTTGTCTACACTGACACACGCATACAACAACAACCGCCATTCGCCACGAAGTGGCGGTGACGTCACCACGACGCTTGTGCCAGACCATGTGCACCTTGAGGCCACGTGAAGTGTGGAACGCCCGCTGGCAGGAGGTAACGGGGCAGACCCAGCAGGTGCCACGGGTCGACTGACTGAGATGACCGAGACGACTGGCTGATGCACCACCTGTGCCCCCTACTGTGCCAACTTGCTGTGCTTTAGCCACCTGGCGCTCCGCTCGTTGTTGTGAGCGTCGCTCCTCCGCCCTCTGTTATTGTTGGAGGGCGACTGCCTCCAACTGCCCAGCAGCGTCCTTCACGAGCCTCCTCCACTGAGGCCGATCTTGACACTGCTGGTATCAGTCATCGGCAAGTCCACTCAGCTCCACGTCCTCCCGTACCACATCACTCCATCTTTTCTATAGCCCGTGTCGCGCCCGTTAAGCCCCCTCTATCCGGCCGAACAAAAGTTAGGCATACGGTGACTGGGCATGCGGGCTACATGACCCAGCACACGCATACACCACACATACCACACGCACTCATCTGTGACATATGTACGGCACTGTAGAGTACATGTGTACGTGTAACACACTCAGAATATGTATTTTTATCGGAGGAATCCGATGAGCTATGAAGCTATTTTCACAGATGTCCGCTATGTGTTGCGTGTATTTTTTTAAACATAGGTTTTCATTGACATCGTACCTAGCCTAGGCTGTTCAGCTTGCCGGACTAGGATCTACCACAGAGGTCGCAACCGGGTACCCGATACCCGTACCCTACCCGATACCCGGCTACCCGTACCCGGCCGGGTACGGGTACCCGTTTGCGACCCTGGTGCGGCCGGGTACGGGTACGGGTAGACCGTGTGTCACTGGGTGAGTAACTGTTTGTCACTCATTTCCCAACGTCTTGTCTCTTCTCACAATTCAAGTTCCTAGAATCAACCCACCCGCGCCTGCAACATGGCTTCATCCCAGAAGTCGCAATAAGGTACCCGATACCCGTACCCTACCCGTACCCGGCCGGGTACGGATAGGGTACGGGTACGGCCGGGTACGGGTACGGGTACCCGTTTGCGACCCTGGTGCGGCCGGGTACGGGTAAGGAATCAAAACCCGTTTGCGACCTCTGATCTACCACCACATCTCACATGCCAGATCACACGTTCACAAATTGAAATTGGGGCAGGGGGGCGAACCACGTGATAACAAATAATTTAACCCATTGGGCCAGCATCACCACAATGTGTTCGTGGGTTACCGTAATCGTTGACATTACGTGAGGGCATACGTTGTAACAAGAGGAAGTTGAGACATCACTTGTTGGCGGTGTCTGAGCACGCGGTGTTTTGCTTAATTCCCGTGTAATGACGGCGTGGATTGAGGGCTCAATATGAATTCTGATGACGTGGGTTGAGGTTTTAATGAGTGAGGCATTGCCATCTGGGTCAGCGGCTCCGTAGGGTGGAAAGTTTTAGACGACACCACCATCATCATCATGGTCAATTTAGATCTGGAGACAAAAATATCCCGTAGAGGCGTTTTAACACAGTGTTGGGGCACGCGCTTTTAGAGGGCACAAATTCAGACCGGCACATCACACGATGAGGTAGGCGGTCAGTCCCATGCCAGGCTGCCTCTGTCTGACCAATGTTGTTACACACATGCACAAGGTCAATCTTGACTTAAAGCTTTCGTGACTGCAGGAATTCATATTCTTGGGTATTTCGGTAAAGTCACATAGATAGGTTGTTATTTTTGTTATTTTCTTTGCACCTATCTACGTGATTTTACCGAAAGACCCAAGCCTAGGCACAAGGTACTTCATTTAAAGGCCCAACCCACCAAGGGGGGAATCGGGACCAGTTCAGATATTCGTCACCGATGTTGGCTGGGAGCGGGAATCGAACTCGGGATGTAGGATCCGTAGCGCAGTGCTCTAGCCAGAGGTGGGACAAAGTCATTGTTATGCAAGTCCAAGTCGAGTCGCAAGTCATCAAATTCATGACTCGAGTCTGACTCGAGTCCAAGTCACATGACTCGAGTCCACATCTCAGAGGTGGGACAAAGTCATTGTTATGCAAGTCCAAGTCGAGTCGCAAGTCATCAAATTCATGACTCGAGTCTGACTCGAGTCCAAGTCACATGACTCGAGTCCACACCTCTGGCTCTAGCCATTACAATATCGCTCCCCTTACATGCACACACGCATGGACACATGCACACACCCGTAGTGTACATTGGGTTATCACCTGTGTGGCTTTGACCCAGACGGCCCATGAATTGGCATCTGTGTTCAGGTGGCAGTAATTGATTTGCACTGACATTTGGTGGCATTGTGTTCAACTTCATTAGTTTCCTGCATAATTTTGATAGACCTAGGCCACAGGGCTCGGCAACCTGCGGCTCCTTAGCCGCATGCGGCTGTGTAAGGACTGCTTCCTGACGTTCGCTAGTGAGGACGACCGTGTGGTATTCACACGCATTGCGGCGACTGAAACATTGAGGGGTTGTTATTTTTTTTGTACACAATTCGTAAGAAAGATCTATTCTTGTTATTTTGGTTTGCCGATCCCTGACCTAGGCCTATGGGGAAATATTCCAGGGTAAAGATCTTAGGGTTGGGTAAATTGGTGCTCAGCAACTGGCGAGCCGCTGTGGCCCCCGTTGTGTCGCGGTATTTTCCGAATTATGAGAAAGGAAATAACCTCATTGTCCTCAAGCTGGGGCAGTCGAACTCTCCTCCTCCATGCCGTTCAGTGGCCGATCCAGCCCCCCCACCTACCGCCCTCCCCTCTCTTCCATTGGTCGCCCATGCGCAGTACACCCCCTCCCGCCTACCACCCTCCGTTTCTCTGATTGGTCACGCACGCGCAGTACAGCCCCCACCTACCGCCCTCCCCTCTCTCCTATTGGTTGCCCACGCGCAGTACAGCCCCCACCCCCCGCCGCCTACCGCCCTCCCCTCTCTCCCATTGGTCGTGCATGCTCTCAGTGCGGCAGACGACCGTCAGCCACCACCACCGGCCCTCTCCAAACTTCCTCGGTCGCGCGTAGGCGCAGTTGGGCAAAGCAGTGGCGCTGCCAAGTTCGAGCCAAGCTGCGTGCCACAGAACCCAGGCGGGTCAAAAAGCGTCCGTGTGGATGGCGCAAACGCAGACGTGAGGCTGCGCTCATAAATTTGCCGCTGTAAATGTCCACATGACTAGCCACTTGTATACTCTTTGGTTTTTTCGGTAAAGTCACGTAGGTATAAAAAGAAAAAGAATATAGAACCAAAAAAGCCACTTTTGTCGAGCTTAACAGTTGTGGCCAGGTCGCTTTCTGAAAAATAAGTTAATAGCTCAGTCGGCCTTACCTTGTAAGATAAAAAAAAAGTTTAGTTGTATTTGTGATTTGTTTACCTTTCATAAACTTTACACCCCTGTCGTGTTTTATATTGTTTGTTGTAACGTTCTGACCCCCCCCCCCCTACTAGGGCATCTGTAAAAAAACAGCTTTTTAGCTCATCGTATTCCAGCATCAAATATTGCGATTCTGAGAGGAAGCCCCAGGACCGATTCAGATAATTGTCGCCCGTGTTGGCTGTGAGCGGGAATCGAACTCCTCCAGGCAGGGCCGGATCATGGCACGGGGCCTTAGGGGTTGCAGCCCATGGGCCTCCGCCAGCTGGAGGGCCTCCAAAAGTTATTTAATTTGTGAATTTTGACCTCAAACTTTCGAAATTCATATTCTTGGTTCTTTCGGTTAATGTCACGTAGATATAAAATTTTATAAAATTAAATAAGAATTTTTTAAATAATTTTAGATTTTTTTTTTTATAATTTATCTCATTTGTGAATGCAAAATTTGTGAATGCTTAATCAGCAACTTCTTCGCAGCGCAAGCGCCCTAACCGCCGCGCCACCGCTCCCCCGCGACACCTACGCCCCGCCCCCTAAAATTAGCCACGCCCCCTCGCACCGAGGCCTCGCCCCCTCCCAAGCGGCACCGCGCGCTCACCGCCGTTGCCAGGGCAACGCGTGTTGCGGCAGCGGCTGCTTGTGGTTGTACTGCTGCTGGAACTGCTTGTGGTTGTACTGCTGCTGGTTGTACTGCTGCTGGTTGTACTGCTGCTGGTTGTACTGCTGCTGGTTGTACTGCTGCTGGTTGTACTGCTGCTGGTTGTACTGCTGCTGGTTGTACTGCTGGTGGTTGTACTGCTGATTGTTCTGCTGCTGCATGTGGTAACTGCTGCTGGTTCTGCTGCTGCTTGTGGTTGTACTGCTGCTGGAACTGCTGGTGGTTGTACTGCTGCTGCTGCATGTGGTTGTAGCTGCTGGTGATTGTGGTTGTACTGCTGCATGTGGTTGTACTGCTGATTGTTCTGCTGCTGCATGTGGTAACTGCTGCTGGTTTTGCTGCTGCTTGTGGTTGTACTGCTGCTGGAACTGCTGGTGGTTGTACTGCTGCTGCTGCATGTGGTTGTAGCTGCTGGTGATTGTGGTTGTACTGCTGCATGTGGTTGTACTGCTGATTGTTCTGCTGCTGCATGTGGTAACTGCTGCTGGTTTTGCTGCTGCTTGTGGTTGTACTGCTGCTGGAACTGCTGGTGGTTGTACTGCTGCTGCATGTGGTTGTAGCTGCTGGTGATTGTGGTTGTACTGCTGCTTTTTGTGGTTGTACTGCTGCTTTTTGTGGTTGTACTGCGGCTTGTGGTTGTACTGCTGCTGGAACTGCTGCTGCCGCATGTGGTTGTAACTGCTGCTGCTTGTGGTTGTACTGCTGCTCTTTGTGGTTGTACTGCTGCTGGAACTGCTGCTGGCTGTACTGCTGCTGCATGTGGTTGCACTGCTGCTGCTGCATGTGGTTGTAACTGCTGCTGGTTGTACTGCTGCTTGTGGTTGTAACTGCTGCTGGCTGTACTGCTGCTGGTGCTGCTGGTGTATGCCGGGACTGCCTACCCACGAAGCACCTCCGATCGTCACGGCCGCCTCACCTCACGGTGGCTCAAGAAGTTCACCCCACACGCGTACGGAAGCCGCCACCGCCACCCCAGTGTTGTTGGGGGGGGGCTGCCGCTGCTAAATGTCGTCTCCACACGCCTTGTCCGCGCTGCTCGCCGGCACCCGCACAAGGCCCAGAGTCGTCCCGGCAGCAGCAGCGGACGTGGAGGTAACGCTGCTGGTCGTGATGATCTCTTGCTCATAGCGACGACGGCGATCATTGATGATGATGATGATGCTGCTGCATAGCCGTCAAGCCATATGGGTTACCACGTGTTCGTGTACAGTCGGTGGGGGGGGGGGGTTGAGTGTTCGGGTCAATGCGGCGTGCAGACGTTTCACTGCGGGTAAACAACAACAACTGTATTCTTAGGTTTTTTTCGGTAAAGTCACGTAGGTAAAAAATTAAAATTAATAAAAAATAAACTAAAAATCACGACGTTTCGGAGGCAACACAAGCTTCCGTCTTCAGGTGGAACCGTCACAGCACGATAGCTGTCTCAAAGCTATCGTGCTGTGACGAGGGGGGAGAGGGGGGTCAAAAATCGTCCAAAATCGCGTGACGTCATTTATGGACGGTCCCTTACCCGCTTTGACCATTGTGGTGAAGTATGGGCATGTGACCCCACGACCCACAAGGCGTAGGAAAAGGCCCTCAGGCATCGGACCTTCAGTTGTAAATGTTACATTGGCATATACGGCAGTATCGTTAGCATCAGCATCAGAAGCCTTATCACCAGTTGCAGCATAAGTACCATCAGTACCTTCAGCATTGGAAAAATCATCATCGGTGTTGTCAGTATCGTGAACAGCATTAGAAGTATTGGAAGCATGAGAAACACTATCAGCAGCATCAGCTGCACAAGTGTCAGCAGCAGAAGTTTCATCATCAACGATTGCACCATTAATACAATAATCATCGGTAACAGCAGAAGCAGCAGATTTTAAAATGATCAGAATCATCACTGTGTCATCATCAAAAGCAGCAGCAGCATTATCAGCCGTAGAAGCGTAATTTGCCAGCGTTATCACCATCTGTAGTCGCAGTATCACCAGCACACAAAAAAACATCATCAGGAGCAACGTCTTATAAACATTTACCTTGCTATCAACTGATTTACAGTCATCACTGCTGCATCTCCTAACACTGACGTTTATAACAGTCACAATATTGCCATTGATGGCCCCTTATGACAGTAACCTTCCTCGCAACAACATCATCATCAACCGAAATAGCCGCAATATTAGTCATTGGTATCAGCATTATAAGTAAGGGCAGCAATACCATCACATACATCAGCATCATCACCAATAGAAGCAGCATAAGCTGCCAAGCCATTGGCACCATCATCACCATCAGCCACACATCATCATCAGCTGAGTCAAACTTGTTAAACAGCTGCTGTTGGTTATAGCCAGATGTTAGCCAGTCAGAGCACTTGTTCAACACAACGAAAAAATGCACGTGCTGTTACTGAATCATATGTAAATACAACCACATACAAATATCACGGAAACATAAAGCATTTAGTTTGCCGGTCTTCAAGGCATCCTGTATATCAATTGGTCCTGCGTCTGCTTGTCTCAACAATTATTCACGATGAACACACGTCTAGAAGGTCAATAGACTAAAACATATTTTTGTATGTGCCGACAGAGAATGGAGGTTTATTCATTCATACTGGTAGGAACCTCCTGGTTACACCAGCCCACAGGGGATTATTGTGTCTGTCCGTCGTGCATCCAAAAATGGGAGGGGTGGGGCTGGGTGGAGAGGGGAGGGGCTGGGTGGGGAGGGTGGGGCTGGGTGGGGGGTGGGAGGGGTGAGGCTGGGTGGGGAGGGGCTGGTTACCCCGTGGTGCCCTTATAAAACTCAACGTTGAACCTACTCACGCCGGCTTGTGCCCGCCCTCACAGTGGGGCATATTTGCGGAATACACCACGCCGCCGTTGACCCTGGCCCTTGACCGAGTAACCCAACGTTTCTACCAGCTCCCTCCTCAGGAATGTGTTTTATTTCATGACCACAGAGTTGCACAACGATGCAGAATGAGAGTTGAGCTCAGAGATACCCGAAGTTTATTTCAGACAGCGCACCAAACTCAAGGATGTTCAGACATCACTGACAACATCTGCTCCAGCCTAAAATTGTCAAACGATTTCTGAACTTCACGGTCGTCCTTGGATGTTACGCGGCATTTTGTGTAGGTAGCCCTTGTCAAGAATGTAAGCAAGTCTAGATTTGAAGCTTTCGTGACTGCAAGGATTCATACTCTTAGGTTTTTCGGTAAAGTCAAAGTGAATAATAAAAATATATTTGAAATAATAATAGAAATAAAATAATAAATCACGACGTTTCGGAGGCAACACAAGTCTCCGTCTTCAGGTGGGACAGTCACAGCTAGATTTACTGTCTCAAGTGAGGCAGAATTCCAAGAGTCAAGCTCTTAAATACAAGTTTAAGGGGGGAGGGAAGGGGGAGGGGCTTATCTGAATGTGGAAGCCAATGAGTGGAACGTGTTAGGGGGGGGCGGGGCTAAAAGAGAACAGTTGGTGCATACTCTTACTCTTAGTTCTTTCGGTAAAGTCACGTAGGTAAAAAATGAAGTTAAAATTAATGTTTTACTCGATGTTGGTTGACAATCCAAATACAAAGGAGAGGAGAGTTGGTTGGCAATCCAAATACAACAAAGGAGAGGAGAGTGCTGTTCAACGCTGGGGATGTCAACACTCGGTAAAGTAGAATAGTAGCTGTCAAATAAGATGGTCCAAATAAGATGGCTTAAATTATATTTGTATTATTTATTTTTTACCTACGTGACTTTACCGAAAAACCTAAGAGTAAGAATGTAAGCACTTTCATGCAATTAGATTGTTTTTGCCTGCTCCGCATGCAATGCAGCCACTTGAATCTCTTATCTCGCAATCTGGCAGAGCCCATGGAATTTTCCACATTCTGTTTGGCAAGTGAGACGTGGCTGATGGAAATTGTGAAACTTGGGACTTTTGACGATGACGCCAGTCTGCAGTGACATAATCGAGACATTTTAATTAACATGACAATGACGACTTCAACATCCATTTTACAACAGAATGTACTTATGACTCTTCCTGGCAGAAATGTACTGAAACTTTAACGCTGACCACTAGACCAGCCTGTATCCTCGTGTCCATGTTGAAGCAGTACTCATTTTATTGACCCCAGAGGTATGATGAGTCAACCCCCAACCAGCATTTGAACTTGTAACCTTCCTTCCGATCGCCTGCTGCTCGCACTACTGCTTTCAATTAATGCTGCAATTTAAACGATTTCAACGTCACACTTGGCAATTTTACTGGGAGTGCGGTTATTTGCAGTTGAGGTGTGGTCTGGCTTACATTACGTCACGTCGCAACAAGCAGCAATTGTATCTGTTTCCATAGCAGCAGAATTGTTGTATTCCTAAGTTTGGAGTTAAATCACAGTGTGCAATTAATGCAGAGCTACAGCTGACATCGGTTTGAACCATTGCCTTAAATTATGTTTTCTAGACACTCCACCGTTGGCACTGTGGGCTAATAACTTCCATTAATTTTGTTTCCATACTTGATTATGTATATTATTACGTACTGTATATGGTTAATACACAGGACTTGCAATCCAGAGTTCGCTGGTTCAATCTTCTGGCATGGCAGTTGAAGCAATGTGAGGTGGGGTAAAGTGTGAGCACTCCCACCTCTTCCAAGATTCCTGATAATTGTAAAAGATGCCAAAACAACCCACTAGTGGGACTCTCTGGAGCTTCCTGCATTGCAGGCCTTTGTACCAGCAGTGGCATACGCAGGATATTGCAGCGCTGCACCTCTATCTTTGACCCTTTTCACATTTATGGGAGTCCAGTTTAATTCAATTCCACATGCATACATGGCCTTATGTGTGAACACACGTTGAGAAGCACATCTCTCTTTGCTCCAAGCCCTCATACTTGTCATCACATATGCTCTTTCCACTAATGCCTCTAATGCCTGCCCAGCACAGCTACACCACTGCAGGATTACCAGCCCTAATCAGATTGCTATTTGCCAATACTGTACATTACGCTCATGTTAAACTGAAGATACAGTGACTGTGATCAAACGTCATGAAGAAAATTGTCTCAAAGCTCTAAACCAATTGTAAAACTGTGAAGGCGGTGCCTTTTATTTAAACAAGCCAAAGCAGGATTAGACACATTTACTCTTGCAGGAAAGAAATTAGGAAAGTTACAGTCCTGTGTCCTGCTCTGGCTGGCCTCTTAATTGCAGTGAATGTGGACTTTTTAAAAATACAAATATAAACTAAACGATTTTTATTTGACCAGGTAAAGCCCACTGAGCTATTTAGCTCCCTTTCAGAAGCGACTTGGCCACAAATGATAGCTCAACGAGTGGCTTAACACCAGGGAATTTATAGCAGCCATTAAGGTGCGACTCCGCAATGACTTGTTCATATCACTGCTGGCGTGAGGGCCTTCACTCGAGGAAGCCCTAGAGAGCACCTCTAAGGGGTATTTGTGTCCTCTTCCACGTTGGCTTGTCATACTGGAAGAGGTTGGAGCAGCCACCGCACGCGGCCTGCCGATCAACTTGCTGCGGCGAACCCGTCTATGATGCTGGGTGAACGGAGGCAGACGGAGGAATTTACGAAACTTGCACCGTTGTTTAAACTGTCACACAGGGAGATCGAATCGGCGGCCTCCGTATTATAAGTCCAGTGTTCTCACCATTACATCACAGCACACATCCTGGACCTAATGTATGTTTATTTACGTGTATATTACCTATTTATCCTCTCCTATTCTCTCCTTCCAAAGCATACGTAGCATTGCTATTCCCTGAGAAACCCAGCCAAGTTAATTAAATAATTATTAGCATCTTTGTGGAGAATGTTCCAATATAAATAAGCGAATAACATGCCAGAATTTACTTGCGTTGAACCATTGCTGCTGAAATTATGCACTCCCAGAAGGCCGTGGTGGTGATGGGATGTGTTAAAATCACTTTAACATGTTTTGACACGAATGGCCAAGTATGTGAAGGAGGCATCGTGTATGTGAAGGAGGCAACTAAACGAAGGAAACAGCGGTGTCCGAAGTCCTTAATGAGTCTGTCAAGTTTGACTTTACCGAAAAAACCTAAGAATATGAATCCTTGCAGTCACGAAAGCTTCAAATCTAGAGTCTGCGTATTTGCTCACCTGTCCATACTGGACATCTGTCTGTAAAAGAGCTTCATAGCTCACCGGATCCCTCCTCCTGCAGTCTAAATAAAGATTCTCACGTGTGCACACAGCGGGAGAGCGGCTCCGACAGCGGGTTAGAAGATGCCCCGCCACGCCGGCCGGCGTCACTCCCCTCCACGCGGGTCTGCCCCGTCCCTACCACCACGGCCGCCCCTGTGTCTGACCCAGCCCGGCTGCGGGGGTTCGCCGAGCAGGCAGACGAGCGAGTGGGCGAGGGGACGGGCGGAGAGCAGCTGGAGGTGCTGTACCGGGAAGCCGTCAAGAGGGCCCAGGAGCAAAGGTCTGCGTCCCCTGAGACCCCCAGGAAAGACGAGGAGAGCTCGCCGGAGCCGTCCGCGAAGGCAACGCCGGCGGGGTGGAGCGAGCGCACGTGGGGCGTCGACAACCGCCGTGATGCCGCGTCCAAGCCACCGTTGCGCAGGTTTGCCGTTTTAGACGGAGAAACAAAAATATCCGTTCAATATGAACTATTAAAACTGTTAAAATGTTTTTTTTTACATTGAGCTAAAAAGCTGTTTTTCAGAAGCGACCTGGCCAAGAATTATAGCGCACCCGCCCTCACAGTCGGGCATATTTGCGGAATACACCACGCCGCCGTTGACCCTGGCCATTGACCGAGCAACCCAACGTTCCTACCAGCTCCCTCCGCAGGAATGTGTTTGATCATTTCCGCATGGGCTGGATACATCCGCAGCAGGCAATGACAGCTCTGCAATTTCTTGCTCACATCCCTTTCAGGGCGTATTTTGGCCTACTCTTCCACGCTGATCAGACACCTTGGAAGAGGTTGGAGTACAACACTAAACACTTTACCCCACAACACGTGACATGTCGATCGACTGACTATGGTGTACCCGTATATACGTTGATTATGAATAATATTGGTCACGAAAGCCTACGTATTAAACCGTTTATACTGCTGGTTGAGACGGACGGGGAGATTTAAGGAACTTGCACCATTGTTTCAAGCATTTTTATCTTAACCCTTTCCCGTTCCGAGACATCTACAAGCTGCAGGGTGGGTGTCCCGTTCACCTCTGAATCTCGGAACGCGCAAGCGGTTCAACGTAAATTTTATTTAGAGAGGCATAGCTGCGCTGTTTTTAAAGACATTGTACTCGCCACAGAGAACTTTAGCGACACGACCGCACTCTATGATACCTGGAGGCAAACTGTGCTTCAACACCCTCCCGCATGGTCTTGTGGCAGCCTCGGTACCGATGAAGTTATTTTATTTAAATTTTCGTTACAGTTTCCGAATGAAATCGGAAGAAACACTTTACGTCATCGGAACGGGAAAGGGTTAATACATCGCGAGTGTTAAGAACCCTTTCAGGGCGTTAAACGTTAACACTGTCCCTGCTGCCGTTTGTCTCCGCACAGCTCAGCGGGAAGGTTTCACACTGGGACCAGCAGCAGCGGCATGCGCGTCAGCTCCCACTCTAAGCCCTGGCGCTCGCTGCTCGATCTCGGGTCGTGGGACGACTCGGGGGTGGACACCCCGCCGGCCGTGAGGCGAGTGCTTCAGCTGTGGCAAGGCTTCCGTCTGGATGACTACGCGGCGTTTCACGGGCGCCCGGAGCCAAGGCCTAAGCCTCGGAGCGCCTCGTGCGCTCGCTCGCCCAAAGTCACCATCCCCAAGCCCTTCTCGGTGGGTTTGCGTGCGGCTTCACCGGCTGGTGATATGCGAGCCAGCTGCCACACGTGACCCCCAATACGTATTGCAATGCAGTGATGTCACGCGCCGCGTACTACCTGCTCTGACATACGCTTTGGAAATGTGGTCATTTAAGAAAAATATGGAGAAAAAATTTAAAGGTTGCATAACAATTTCCATCATGCTTTTCAGTTTTTTCTTCGATTTTATTTTTGTTAACGATCATGATTCTTTTAACCATGTGTCTCATAGCAGGAAGTACAAACTGGTAAAAATAAATTAACCTTTCTTATTGAGGCACATTGAAAAGTGTGAAAATTTACGTGGAAAGATGTATACTTGGAATTATTTTGAGAGACTGGAAGAGGAACGCACAGATTAGAGAACAAAACTGCATTGTTTTACTGTCACCCTCGCCCCCTCTCTTCCTTCATAAAAAAAAACCTTTAAAAACACCCCCTTACACCGACACCACACCCAACTCCTATTCCGTAAGTAATAAAGATAGCAATCCCCCTCCACCAGGGGAAAATAATAGACACGAATTTCAAAAGGAGCGAGCCAGATTGTGTGTTTTGTGCACGTTGTTTTTACAAACGCTTCCCCTTCCGCCAAGTAACTTATTTTGATTCTGCGAATTGCCAAGAAACCACGGCCAGGATTACCAAGAAACCACCAGCAGGAGTTTGTTGAGAATCGTGTGGGAAGCGAGGCCACGGGGGGCGGGGGGGGCCTTTGTTTTTCTTCGTGTGATTGTTGGCCATTTCATCAGCAGCCAGCGTGTGGGACGACTGCTTCCAGCCCGCCCACTCCCCCCCCCGAACTTGCCTAGCCAATTATTTATTTTTTTCGTCTCACGAATAATTTGTATCTATTTATGTCTCAGTCGAGTCATAGGTGGCTGGGCCACTCCAAGAGCCTTTTTGCCTGAGGGCCGTGCAGAAGATGGGAGCATTTCTGATTGCGATTTGTTCTAATAATAATGATGTTGAGCTTTACGTAGCGTCGTTCATGCAAATTGCATCTCATGATGCTGTAGGATGTTTCTCGCGCGCACAATTTTCGCACGGAGCCGTGGCAAATCACAGCCAAGCAGGAAGGCAGCCAGCCAACTATTGCCCAAGTTCTGTGGTCCTACATTGGGATGCTTGGCCAACTCATCAATGAATGTGTATACACGCGGGAGGAAATGGTAGGACCCGGAGAAAAGCCATGCATGCGTAGGGAGGATAACACTTAATCCCCACGCAGATTTATTGAAATGTATTGTTATTTTTATGTTTAAGACGTTATGGAATACAGTTAAACTTGCTGTACTGCTATACCCTGGCCGGCCAGGAGACGGCGACCTCGACACCAATGGGTAGGCAGGGGGTTTCACGAAGTCAGAATCAGAATATTTATTTATACTGCAGAAATCCGATGAGCTATGAAGCTCTTTTTCACAGATGTCCAGTAGTAAGTGATCCATCAACCTTTTTACCTGCAGAGTTGCGGACGACCGTCGTGCATAGCCCCCCCCCAGCACCAGCTTGTCAGCTTGTCAAACCGCGATCCCCGCCGCCCGCCACCTCCGAGCGTGCAGCTGGTGCAGCGCGACGTGGAGCGGGAGGCGGCGCGGGGGACGCGGCGCCGCCGCCTGGCGGAGGAGCTGGCGCAGCTGGCGCTGGAGCGGAGGCAGCGCGAGGAGGCGGAGTGCGCCGTGAGGGTGCGCGCGGCCCCCGTGCCGGCGCGCAGCCTGCTGCCCCTCTACCACGAGCTGCGCGAACGAGCGCAGCGGCGCAGCCTCGACAACCGCGCCGCACGCAAAGTAAGGCGCCGCTGTGCTGACGCTCGTTCTGGCATTCTTCGTCGGCCATGCAGCGCCGTTGTGTGTGTGTGTGTCCACGCCGGTCCAGGCGTCAGGGTGCTCCTTCAGATGGGTGAGCACCTGCACCATCCTTTGCTGCAAGGTGAGGAAGAGGAGGAGGGTTATACTGAGTCCCAGGAGTCTTTGTCAGGAGGGTCCTGCATTGGGATGTTTGGTCAATTCTATTAACGAGCGTTTGTGTGAATGTATGCGGTCTGGCCAGCTGGGTGTTGAGTCAGTCTTTGCTGGGAACACCCTCGCTGCTACCGTAGGCACACACCCCCAGGTGCTTTCCATCTTGCACCTGGTGAGTCGGTACTGCCAGCAGCTGCCAACGCCGAACCCCGGGCGGCAGTTAACTAATCCGGAACCCTTGGTGGAGGAAATGCCATCAGAAGGTCTCCTAAGACCATCCACTGATCCAGCATCATCTGCAGCAGTCTAGACAGTTTTACCACTGGATACAGATGAGTTTGGACGAGAGAGTGAGGTCGAGGCTGTGCAACCATCATCAGGTCGAACAAAGATGGATGTTGAACGTTTTTTTTGCGCCGTACAGAGCAACTGTGCTAATGTTGCAGCACCACACTTGTTTGCCGGTTACACCCGACGCTGAAGACCGGTGCATGTATTGTTGTGGTGCTGGCGGTGACCGACAGGAAGAACTGCGGGCATCGCTGAAGCCGTTTGAGTTTGCGGAGAGGGAGGAGAACAAGAGAGAGGAGGAGAGAGTGCGTCCACGGCACAACTTGGAAAAGGAGGTGCCATCTAAGGTGACGCAGCTAACCGAACACTTCCAGGATGTACCTCACAAGCACTAATAATAATAAAAAAACGAAAACACGTTCGGAGTCGGGAGATATATTCAAGTCTGCTTTGAAACCCCATCTCTTTAAAGGGGCCTTCCCGCATTAGTTTGGTCGGTTGCCTCCTGGTTCTGCTTTTTGTTTTGCTGCTCTTAATTCATTACGCATTGGTATCCTAGGATGGAATGCGCATGATACATTTGAATTATTGTTAATAGTTATCAACACTGCCTAAAAAGTAACAAAAAAATGTAATAGGCAACATTTTGGCCGTTCGTAGCACATGGGTGAGAATATAAGCCAAGTTTTTTTATTGTATTGCTGAAAGAAATGACATTTAATTTACTGGCTTCCACACGAACCACAGATTTCTCCAAATCAGAATCAGCATTTATACTGGAAGAATCCGATGAGCTATAAAGCTCTTTTTCACAGATGGCCAGTAGGGGCAGGTCAGAACGTTACCACTACAAACTGTACAAAAACACGATAGGAGTGCAGAGTATAGGAAAGGTAAACAAATCTGTTTAAACAATATATACAAATAAAGCTAATCTCTTTCTGTCTTAGAAGCGACCCGGCCACAAACGATTGCTCAACGAAGCAGCCCATCATGTGGAAATGTATAGCAGCAAATATAATCTAAACAATAGCGACGCATGTTGAGAAAATTTGGAGGGAAAAACCGGAGGAACCGGAGAAAAAAAATCCACGCGACCACGGGGAGAGAGAGAGTGAGAGACACGCAAACTCCAAATATACAACAATCATCAGGGCTGCCAGCTCCAAATATACAACAATCATCAGGGCTGCCAGCAGAGCAAACTTGAGAATGGAGTCACTAGCTTGGGCTTAGACGAATGTGGTAAATGTGTCAATTGAACTTGTTGTGGACATTTAATACTGCGCCGCGATCCAGTGGTCAGCTGTACCACCGGTGACACAAATGGAAGGCAAAATAAACCCATAACAAGGCTTACTTGCTCATTATAAACTGCTTAACACCCACCTCTGCCTAATCGTGTTTGAACAACACGCGAAAGGTGCGGCTGTTTCTTTTTCAAATGGAAAATTACAGGGGCCCACGTGCGTGAATGTGGCGCAATGCGATCTGTCGGTCACGTAACCGACCACTTCCCATTATGCGCTTACACAGGCGGTACGGATTCCACACATCGACGGCAACTCCTGATGCCACCGAATGGATTACCAGACTCAACACACGCAATCAGTTGCTCTTCAAATGCCATACGAAAGACAGAGAGACCCCCCTCTCCTCCCCCCATCTTCCCCCACTCTCCATCCACACCCTCCCCACTTGTATCCGTGTCCACCAATATAATATATTTACCCAATATTACATATTTAGCCAATACTGCTGCTATCAATGAAACCTAAAGTGTCGCAAATGTCACTGCTGCTTGTGTGCCTGTGTAACGTGTGCGTGTGTACATGTGGGGAGCGACAGCGCAGGGGTTAGTGCACTGCACTACGAACCCGGCGACACGATTCCGATTACCGCTCATGGCCATCATCAGTGACGAATATCTAAACCGGTCCTGGGCCTCCCCTAGGTCGACTCAGCCTCAAAATGAGTAGCCGGTGCGGCGTGTAAAATATCAGCACTGGCGGACCAAGGCGACCGGAAGTGGTGCTGGCCACCGACCACTTTGCGTGCAATGCCGACTTTCATAGGTGCTTCTCGCTCACAGCTATTGCCCCAAAAGTCTGTTATAGGCTATACGGGGGATCTTTGTGTTCGCTGTGTGTGTAGGCAGCGTCAGTGCAGCGATTAGCGCTCCGACACGGCCACTGAGTTAATTTCCCGCTCACAGACAACATCGGTGGTGAATAGCTGAACCAGGTCCCGTGCCTCCCCCTGGGTCAACTCGCCCTCAGACGGAAGCTTTACTGGGCGTGGTGCTGACCACCCACCCCGTCGCGTGCCGTGCCAATCTTCACAGGCGCTCCTCGCTAACGGCGCTTGCACCAACAGTCTGTTAAAGGCTACACCGGGGATCTTTGTGTACGTGTGTAGTCCCGGCGCGTGGGCTCGGCAGAGCGACCGGCCCTGCGAGCCGTGCTAGACCCCAGCGTGAGCGAGCGGCTGGCGGCTGATGAGCTTCTGCGGCGAGTGCGGGCCGGCATGCGTGCCCAGGAGCTCCTGGAGAAAGCGGCCATTCCACCCGGACTCCACGCCCACATCGCAGAGCAGGCCCGGGGTGAGCAGCGATTGAGTGGCACAGGCTTGGGGTGAGCAGCGGGAGGGTGGGCAGGCTTGGGGTGATTACGGTGAGCAGACTTGAGTAATTAGAATGAAGGCAACACGTGTTTGTTTTACACTAGCTTATCCTCGAGTGGGATCGATTGGCCGACTGGTTTATATCACTGTCGGAGATTTTTGTTGTAAGGCACCCTGGGATGCTCTGCACGAAAGAGTGCTACATACAAGCGCAACACGGATTGTACAGGACGCCGCTTGCATTCTAACGCGCGAAGTTGCACCCTCCGCTGCGTGCGACAGGCAGGTCACGCACAGCGCCCGTGGCAACCCGCTGCTCGGAGCCGTCGTTTCGCCCGCGCGTGCACCACAGCGTGCCCGACTTCCAGCGCCTGCTGCGCGACTTCCAGCGCAGCTCGCTGTCCCGCTCGGCCCCGCCGCCGCCCGCCGCCTGTGCTCCCTTCGCGCTGCGCACGACGGAACGCGGGGAGAAGAGGGCCGCCGCAGCCACGGCCTCCGCCGGGAGGGACGTGCGGCCAAGGGCCTTCCGCTCGAGCCCATGCCCCGCGGCGGCCGACTGGATCCCAACTCGCAGCAACGACGCGGCGAGGCGGCGGCACGAATCCATACGGTGAGGTCGCGGCAAGGTTGGAACGTGTCGAGCAAGAGGAATTGCTGCTGCGTAGGTTTTAACGGTTGTGATGTACCGCATTCTTCCCATTATTTACCTCGCTGATCTCATCAAGGAGCATCAACCATCGTCACGCCAACTCCGGCAATCCTCGCAGCAGCAGCAGCAGCGGCAGCTTTTGGCTAAACCATCGAACAAAGACGGTGGTCAGATGCGCTTCTGTGGCCATCTGGAATGCTCTTCCTTCCAATATTAGGAAGCCGCTGGAGCTATGGACCTTTAAATGATCTAGATTGAACTACTTTTTGTGTTTTGTTGTCCTTTCCCCATACCTCCAATTAGCACAGTTGGCTATGTACGGTGCAAAAGAAGTTCAACATACATACATACATAAATCGTAGGTTTTTGCCTCCACATTTAGGAACATGCATTTGGAGTATTTGGCTGCTTGAAATTTCCACGCAATAAGCCACTTCGTTGCGCTATCATTTGTGACCAGGTCGCTTCTGAAAAGAGCCAAAGTTTTCAATAGTTTAGAAGACGCTCTGGAAGTTAAGACTTTGCCCCAAACTTGTACACAAGTTATTGTTTTATTTTTATTATTTTATTATCTCCCTTCTATGTGACTTTACTAAAAGAACCAAAAAGATGAATCCCTGCAGTCAAGAAAGCTTTAAATCGAAATTTGTACGCAAGTGTCAATAAAGTTATACAAATCTGGATATACATATACACACACCGACTGGATTATAAGACACCAAAACCTGTGGTTTAAAATACAGGGTAAAGTACGTCTTGTATTCTGGAGAACACACGGCAGCTCTGCAATGCTTTCTGGATGTACAGCACGCGGTAGAACCCGAGACACGCATCAGACAGCTAAGGAGCAACCAACTACACTCATGTACGCTCTTTTAGGCTAGCGAGAGGGTGTATTTTGTATTTTTGCCACTCAATCCACTGCCGAATGAGGGCCTCACCATGCCATGCCGGTCATGGGGATTACTTGACCATGCTTCACCACAATGGTCAAGGGTGGGGCGGTGAAGGCGCGGAGCACAAATGTGGGAACATATAAGTGCGGTGGAATTTACTGCACTGCCCTCTGCTGCCCATCAGCAGGCCTTTTCTGTTTGACAACGACATACAGGCAGTCCCCGGGCTACGGAAGGGTTCGGTTCCCGAAAATGACCCGTCATCCGAATTTCTCGTATGTCGGAAACTGAACAATTTCCCCCCCCAAATCAACGATAGAATCCCATAGCCGGAAATTATTGTGCCTCCATTACCCGATTATTAGGGTCGTTTTCTCTCGGTATTGTATCTTTCTGTCGTCCGTTTTCTATCGCGACCTGTATCGTATCGCTGTACATAGGCTCTGCACTTCCTGTGATTCTTTCATTTGATCGAATATCTACGCTAACACTACCCATAATGAAACTAGTGGAACATAGACTGTATCCAATTGTTTATGAATACCACAAACATTTTTATATTAATTGTTAACAGAACGCATTCACTTCCGAATGTTCGTTTACCGTGCATTAGTCTAGGCGTAGACATCTCCAATCGTTGTTGGCTGAGACCACAAGCAGTCAAAGTGTAATTGTGTTACATAAATTACTTACAGTAAATAACTCGTGAAATAAACTTAAAATGAAGAAAACCAGCAATTGAAACATGGGGAAAAAAATAGTTCTAAGATAGAAAAACAATTACATAACGCTACAAAAAATGATATTGACCTTAATGCTAGTGAAACTCTGGCTCAGTTAAGGTGACATCCGCAGCCTCACCGCGCTGCACTACTTACGCTTACGTAACTAACGCAAACATTTCCTTATATTTACATTTTTTTCACGTGATTGATGGGAGCATTCTCAGAAGGTCATATTTCCATAAGTCGGGTCTTCCGCAACCCGGGGGATGTTTCCGCGTGTGTGATTTTTATTTGTTTATTTCTTTCCCTGGCAGCAGTAGGGCGTTGGAGGGCAGAGAGCGAAAGGAGAGGGATGAGGAGGAGAGGGCGAAGACGAGGAGGGAAAGGGAGAAAGCGATGCGTGCTGACCTCTTGCGACGGGCGCGTGCCAATGACCCTCATCGCAGCCTCGCCGAGAGCCACCCCGGAAAGCTGAGACAGATCAAGTGAGTTCCACGCGGGTCAAGTGAGTTCCACGCAGGTCAAGTGAGTTCCACACAGGTCAATAGAGTTTTTAATCATCATTATCATCCTCATTCCATCCTGAAACTCAGCGAAGAGGAAATTGGGACAATTCCAACATCCCTCACAAGCACTTAATCACTCACAGAAGAACCTAAACTCAATGGTGCCTATTGAATCGCATCAGAACGTCACACAGCAGATGCACTTATCTCCTACGCTGATGATGAACAATTTAAGATATTCACCAGGCTCTCCTGAAGTTATTCACTGGTCCATTAACATCGACGTGAACATTTAAACATTGCCGATCAACGTCTCGACATCCCACCAGAGAATTAGGTCATGAGACATCGTCATCATCATCACCAGCAGCAGCAGCAGCAAAAGCAGAGAGCAACATTTTCATACTCTTTAGTTTTTTCGTTAAAGTCACGTTGGTAAAAAATAAAAATAAATTATAGAATTACTCGTCACAGCCACCTCTGAGACACACTTAAGCGGTGTGCTTTCGCTAAGTTGTCCCCACCTGAGGAAGGACGCTTGTATTGCGCCAGAAACGTCGTGATCTAATTTATTAAAAATTTTTACCTACGTGACTTGACCGAAAAAAACAAAGAGTATGAATCCTTGCAGGCACGAAAACTTGTAATCTAGAAGCAACATTTTCGTCTCGGCATAAGCTGTCCAACAACAAAACAACGTAGCTCCAGCAGGTAAAGCGCGCGTTGAGTTAAAGAGGGCAAGATACGGCGATAAAAGTGCATTGTGCGTCACCACCTACGCCTCCCTGTGCATCCCCCCCCTCCCGCAGGGAGCAGGACAAGAAACGCACTCACGAGTACAGCACAGAGCTGCAGGCCATGAAGGATCGTGTGGCCAGAAGACCTCTCCTGCTGGAGCAAGTTACCCAGGTCTCGTCATCATCACCTTACACATAGTAGTAGGTTTTTACCCTTTAAACTGGTACAAAACGGACACCTTTATACAAGGCATCATGTTTGCAATAACCACAACACAAGTAGTCAAAATGCAAACAAAAAGAAACAACTCTGATAATGATAATAATATGCACTGTCCTTGAAGTTGATTAGTCCACACCCGAGACAGCTTTCCTTAGAGCCTAGTCTCCATTGGTGTTGGACCAGATGACACCAAAAGGCGTACAACTCAAGTTGCCGAGAGCATATTGGCAAACCAAAAGTGTATTTTTCAAGAGAGGCCTGGTGCCACAGTAAGATCAGTAAACGTGTAAACAAATGGTCACAGCTTCTTGCATCATAAACCTGCTGATATCAAAATTAACCTCGCGCAAGAACGATAAACAAAAAAGAATTTACAAACAAAAACAATAACGCGCTCTGATCTTAATGAAGCAAATCAAACTGCACGCAATGGGTAAGAACATGTCAGAGAGCTGAAGTCATAAAGGAATTTTACATCCTTATTTTGTACAAGCCTTTACAGCACATCACGCTTCATGGGGAAACTGAACATGCCCTTGATGGCCTGTGTTTAGGCCCAGCTTATTATCGTATTCTCTAAATTATAGGACACACTTTTTTCCAAAGTTGGTGGTGCATTGTATAAAATGCTTGGGTTTTGTGTCTGTGACAGAGACGAGATGTGGATAGATTTATTTGCACCAGATACAAGCTTGGGGTGAGTCTCGCTTTTGTGAGCGTGTTATAACAAAGAAAATACGGTACATTTCCAAGTGTAGTTTTACGAGAAAAGGCCTGCTGAGCATGAGCTCCATAGACCACCGGAAAGAAAATCTTGGAGGGTAATTGTTGTTTTGCTGGGATGCACAGCTCATAACAAATAATTTCTGTCATCCTGTGGTTGTGTTTATAATGAGAGCGCATCACAAGAAATCACAGCTGCGCACCGCATTGTTTTTGTTGTAGAAATGACAGGGACGTTGCACAAATGACGTTTGCCAGCGTAACCTTTGCCGATACAAAAATGCGCCATTCAAGGTCATCAGCGCAATAATGTCCCTAAGCCTATGCAGGCTCATGGCAGGCTTATGGCATTTCGGAGGAGGATTTTTTTTATCACTGAATTTCTCTATTATCTGTTAAAAAACCAAACGAGCAACCCATAGACACATTTGCGTATAATTTTTCCGTGAAATATTTGACACTTTTGATCAATCAATTTTGATAGAAGTGTACTGTTTACTTTTAGGATGAAATCAGCTGAAACTCCTCTTATCTAAGGGGGGGGTGCTATTGCCACATTTATCTGAACAACCAATTCCAGTTTACTCCACTTATCTGTTAATTTGTGTATGTATGTTGAAGATCTTTCGCACCGTACGTAGCCAACCATGCTAATCGGAGGTGCGGGGATAAGAGATTGAGAGCGAATTACAGAAGAATTGATGCATCGACAATACGTATCTTCTGCGGACCAATTCTGGGTAAGGATAATACCAAGAGGGAATGAATTGGAAGGTGTCTATGATAAATTTCACCGCATGTCTCTAAAAGAGCGGCCCAAAAACTACGCCACGATGTAGCCGGGGGTTAAGGGGCTTTTGCCCTGCGACAGGGAATGCATGGAGTGCGGGTGCGTGGATATTCTAGGTCACCATGCCGTCTGCGTTCTCAATCTCTGCCGTCCCTCTCTCTCCGTTCCTCCTCCTTGTGCTCAATCCACGCTTTCGCTCGTTTTCTCGTCTCGCCCCCCTTCACTGGATTCAAACTTCCCCTCCACATTAAGCAGTCACCTTCGCTCACTAGTTTCTGCCCCTCATTAAAAACTCGCCTATTTTCCCTAGCTCGCCCCACGACCACTTAATCCCCCCCCTCGTAACCGTCACCGTTACTTATCCCTCTTCATATTCTCATTATACGGCTGTCACTCAGTCCTCACTCATTCCGTCCATTCATCATCATTTACTATCAATTTCGCTTTCACCGAATTCACGCATCACAGATTTGCCCCCATCGCTTCCTCTCATCAATTTTTATTGACCTCATCTCCACCGTTACATTCACATGTACCATTGTTAATTACTTTCGAAGCGCCTTGGTAAAGGCGCTTTATACATTTCTTTAAGGTAAGATAAGATATTGAGTCTCTGAATTCTCATCGTGATTGATGGTGTCCTGTATTGTGTAGCTATGCAGTGCAATGACAACAAGACAGCTTGTGAATGCAAATGTGTCACGGGAAGCGTGGTTTCCCATATTTCCGCTCAGACGTCCCTCGTCTGCATCTGTTTGTCATGTAATGCATCATCATGTAAGCCGGTCACTCAAGGTTATGACGCTGTTAAAAGTTCCGAGTTCATATCCTGCTCGGAGTTTGCTCAGCCTGACAAGGTCAACGACACCAGTGCCGCTCTCGGAATTCCCCATTTTCACAGACCGACTCCCACCATGGGTTTGTGACGTTTTACATAAAACTGACTCATGGCCTCCAACATAAGACGGGCACTGCCCTATTGCTCATTTGAGGAGTAGGGGGGGACATTGTGACTTCAATTGTGTTTTGGGTTGTTCCTTCCTTAAACTATCTTTGGGTTGTTCCTGTCTTTAAATAACAAGGGAAATGTGTTACCCAAGAGCTTAATGTGGAATTTAGACACACAGGGCATCATTCTTATAAATGGGTGTCATTTATCATCCGAATGATTGCTCATTTTCATCAGATTCTGTTTTGTAAAGACGTGGACAAAAGCTTCATTGGTGGCAATGGGGATCCGCCGGATTTTTTATGATAGATTTGATGAAAATAAGCAATTGTCAGGAGAGATTATATTTGGTGTTAATGAATGAAATCAAATACACCAGCTGTTAAGAACTATGCACATGTAAATTAATACAATTTATGGTTATTTTTAAATGAGTCAGTGTGCTAAACAACACATATTTTCCTTTGTAGCTAATTGGGATAAAATGTAAACAACACATTTTTTTCTCTGTGGCTAATATGGATAGAATGTAAACATAGAAATGTTAGTTTTACATCAAGCTTTGCATAAACTCTGAGTAACGCGCCAACTATTCCACTAAGATATCCATTTTTTTTTTTTACCAAAGCAAGTTGACTCATCCCTCGACTGATTTTATCATTGGGGTGTATTTTTATTTTTTAAACACTACACAAATTTCGATTTAAAGCTTTCGTGACTGCATGGATTCACAGTCTTGGTTCTTTCGGTAAAGTCACGTAGAAGGGAAATAATAAAATGATAAAAATAAAACATAATAAAATTCTCACAACGTTTCGATTGCAACACAAGCAATCGTCATCAGGTGAAGAACAGAGCTGTCGGAAAGATGGCATCCTAAGGATGGTGAAAGAACCAAGAATACTACACAAATTGTCACCTCCCTCCACTGGGCTGACAGCTTGGAAAAATGTGTGAGTACCCACACTTTAACCGACAAGATGTGGTATTCCCATTTATACTGCTGGGTGGACAAAATTACACCTTTTTTTTTACAATTTAGGAACATGCCGTAAATGATCATTTGGGAGTACCCACACTTTAACCCACCACATGCCAACAATGGATCGACACGCTGTGGTATTCCTATTTATACTGCTGGGTGGACAAAATTACACCTTTTTTTTTACAATTTAGGGCCATGTCATAAATGAAAAGGTTTTTGCTGTTAAGGTGAGTAAACCAGATAGGGCTTGATGCTAATTTACTTATGAATTACCATCAAACCTATCCGGTTTACGAAGCTTGACTGACATCCACTTACGAATGCCCGAGGGAGACACTCGGCCCCGATGTGGAACTGCGCCTTCACAGAGGAACGCCAAGAGGCAGGCGGAGCGGCGCTATCGGGAGGCGCTGCGGGAAACCGGGATGGATGAGGAGTTTGTGCGCGAGCTTGGAAGCGGGGCGGCCGGCGGGGAGACGGCCGGGCCCGCTGATGAAGACGGTGACGACGACGATGATGACGATGGTGTCGATGGTGCGAGCGACACGGGGATGACGGGCGGCGTTCCGGACTCTGGCGGCCGAGGAGACTCCCAGGACTCGCGCCCTCTGCAGAACAGCAGGTGACGCTCGCTCACAGTGGGAGCCACACTGGGGCTTCAGTAAACACGGGAAGAAGAACCATCCATACGCTTTTTAACATGCGTTTGCCGCCTGAAGGTGCTGTATGTAATTGACATTGGTAGCATTACATTTTAAGCCCCACAATAAGGCGATGTCGTCCACAACGCTATGGTCCTGGCAACCTGCATTAAATTTTCCAGCCTTGCACATCGATGTCACGTGGTATGTGAGCATGTTCTGGATTTGCCCTGGGACAACTCGGCCTTAAATAATGAGCTTCCAGCAGGGTGTCATAATCAGCAATTTTGAGATGTGGGCAGTCAAGTATGGTTCCGGCCCCTCATGCGTCATACTTTCATAGGTGTTCCCTCACAGCACTTTCCCTGTGGTCTACAAGTATGAATTATAATATTTTCAATTTGAAGCTTTTGCGACTGCAGGAATCCATACTCTTTGGTTCTTTTGGTAAAGTCACGTAGGTATAAAATGAAATAAATCGCACAAGCATCCGTCATCAGGTGGGAAAGCATGCTTTGATGACGGACGCTTGTGTTGCGCCCGAAACGTCGTGATTTATTTTGTTTTATACCTTTACTGAACGAAACAAAGAGTATAATATTTTCGTTTGTGTGTGTGTACGTGTGCATGTTTATGTACTTGTGTACTTGTACGTGTGTGTGTGTGTGCACCTCCGCATCTCAGAGACGACGAGAGTGAGGATGTGAAAGAGAGCCAAGAGAGCGATGAGGGTGACTTCGAAGAGCATCGGGAAGAGGGTGACAAAGAGGATGCGAGCGAAGGTGAGGACGATGCGGATGAGCGTCAGTGATGTCGGACGATGTGACGAAGGCCCATCCCGTGCACTTTACACTCAGGAAGTGAAAGTCTTTAATATCATCGACAACGGAATCACTGACAATGGAATGAGCATGCCTTAGCAGAATCTAGACCTTCAAAAGCCAAAGGCGCGTTCACAAATGGAACTTTACATATAAAGTGGTTACTGGCAAAACACGATGTAATTGCCAATGTAGGACGCGCCTGCAAACAAAAATAGTCTTTCGACTTAGTGTGGCTTGCCTAGAGTAAATATGTAATGAATAATTATTGCATCGATCATAGTGAATTGCTGGTCCAGTTATCACTGCACGTAGTTCTGAGAATATCCACAAGATGGCACTCCAACACCACTCAACGAATGCACAAGGACTAACAGTAGACGTCTCAACACATCAACAAGCTTTGCAGAGCAATTTGTTGGACAGCAACATTTGTTTAAAAAAACGCTCGACTTTCAGCGACTCATCAGGCATGTTCTGTTTGTTTATGAACAGAGGTCTATGTACTTTATTATTTCAATGCTCCCCCTACCCTGTTCATGCTGTACAGGGCGGTCCAGATATCTTGTGTCTCCCAATTCATTAACCCCTAACATTTGTTTTTACTTTGCATATTCATTTGTGTTTTACATCAACCTTACTTAAAAAAATAGAAAAATTACGTTTTCGAGAATTAAGGGTCAGAAGACATCTGGACCACCTTGTTGACTGGTCTGCCATTTGTTGGTTTGGTTTTGGCACCAGATTTTTTTTGTGTAAAGATGCATCAGAAGGCATCACGGTGGTGAGATGTTACCTACCTCGCCTGGTGTACAGGGAGTCGTGGGTTCGATTTGGAGTTTGCACGGTCGCGTGGATTTTTATCCGAGTCCTCTGATTTTTCCCGCTACATTTAGAAACACTCGGTTAGAGTATTTGGTTGCTGCTATACATTTCCACGTGATAAGCCACTTCGTTTAGCTATCATTTGTGACTTGGTTACTTCTGAAAAAGAGCTATTTAGCTCAGTGGCGCCTGGCCTGCTAAAATAGATTCATCACCTCATGCCTATTTTTAAGGCTCAAATCACACGTGTAAGAATCAACATGTTTAGATTTATACAAATTATTTGCAAACGGTATGCTTCGTTAGCGAAACTGTGAATAGCGCCTAACATTTGCATTTGTTTTGCATACATGTTAAATAACAGATTCTTACACGTGCAATTTTTATACGTGTATCATCGGTGTAAGTATTTCAATTAAATGATGAATAATTGTCTGTTGCTGGTTCAGTATTGGCACTAGGTTTTGAATGAAATGTGCCGATAACCAATAACTCAAGGTATAATAATGCATTTCATGCAATCCTGTATTTGCAAAGTAATGCAATCTGATTTTTTTATTAGCTTTATTAATACTGTCTTAAAATTACTCTGTTACGATTAAACTAAGCTCAATAATCTCGGCGGTGTAATGATTGTAGGCTGTAACCTATATGCATCTGTTGCAGTTGTCTTCACATTAACTCAGGCTTCTGGCCCAGCAATGTCTTATGTATCATTGTATTTGAATATTTTGAATATATTTTTTTATCAAAGTAATTGAGGTGGCCGATTAGCTAAGAAGTCAAGAGTGCTGCATTAGCACCTCTGAGATCTGGACGTCTATGAAAAAGAGCTTCACAGCTCATCGGATTCCTCCACTCAATAAATATTCTGATTAAACTGGGTCATTAAGTGCAGTGAGTTGATGGCCTCAGTCTGGTTACCGAAGGCTACGTGAAAAAAACATCATGTAAAATTTGGTTCTGCACTTAATTTGGCAAAATTTCAGCCTCTGAGAATACAAATGTTAGTTTGACCGGCATGCGACGAACCTCACTCTCATATGCAGAGCGGGATAATGCTGCCCTCTATTCTGTGTGGACCAGAGGTCACTTGAAGGAATCTCAGAGGTAACTATGTGATATCCACTTCCATCGGACGTTCTCCAAGACGAAGGTTTGCACCGCGCTGCAAGAGACTCGAAATGATTCTTGGCCTTGTGAAGTGACGCCAAAGCACAATCTGGATCAAATTTTGGGGAAAATTTGATATTTTTTCCAACATGAACGTAATCATCGAATACAAGTTATGGCAATCTGTTTCACGTTACTTTCATTTGCCAAACTGAAATTGGATTCCCGGTACCATCTTTTTTTAGTAATATAATAAAAGTAATGCGTTTAGTTGTACAGTAAAATCTTGGATTGCGAGTAACGTGGTCTGCGAGTGTTTTGCAAGACGAGCAAAATGTTTAAATAAATATGTATTTGATAAACGAGCGAGGTCTTGCAATACAAGTAGTACGTGAATACGCTTTGTCTGCCGAGCATCACGTGATCACAACTCATATACGAGTGCTTTGATATACGAGTGCTTTGGATTACAAACACGTTTCCAGAACGAATTATGCTCGCAATCCAAGGTTTTACTGTATTAGTATTCCCCAGGACTGTGGTTACATGTGAGAACGTGGTCTAACCTGGTGTATGCTGTATTTTGACACCAGCCACCTATCTTTATTTTTTAGTAATCTAATAACAAGTGCTGCGTTAGTTGTATTATTATTCCCCAGGAATGTGGCTACATGTGAGAACGTGGTCTAACATGGTGTATGCTGTATTCTGTACTTCTGACGCCAGCCACCTCGGCTGTTTTACAGCCTTAAGTTACTTATCTCACCCCACCTGACGTGCGTGACTCACGAGAAGGTTGCTGCAGCAGATACATGTGCATAAACATTGCTCGTTCTGATTTTGAGCATGGTTGCATTTTTTTTAATGAAAGGGCAACACTGGGAGAGAAAAAAAAAACAACTTGGTTCAGGAAGGAATAATTTTCGATTTAAAGCTTTCGTGACTGCAGGGATTCATATTCTTGGATCTTTCGGTAAAGTCACGCAGAAGGGAAATAATAAAATAATAAAAATAAAACATGATTAAATTCTCACGACTTTTCGCCCACAACACAAGCTGCTGTCCTCAGGTGAAGAACAGCTGTCGGATAATGTCACACAATACCAGGATTTATCTCAAAACCGTTGTCATTTTATTTGTTAAAAAGTACCGACATGGAAATGGGGTTGTTGGAAACATATGTAATTGTGTGTGAATAATAGAATGACATTACTTAAATCAAGTTCCACGTATAATATTTATTCATATGGCTCACAGCTTGTGGTCAAGCTGTCTCTTTTCAGATTATTGAGATTATCTTTTGAACAGTTTCATGGAAAGTGTGGTCTCTTCGTGATTCATCAATGCTCTTCATGCCTTTAAAAGAATAAGGAATATTAATCCTCATGTAATCCAATGAAATTTCAGTTTCAAATGTCCCAGAATAATGGCTGAGTGATACCTATTTTATACTTCACAGCTGTTTATAATCCACTGCTGGATGAAAGCCTCCCAGCAACTGTCAATCCTGGGGGGAGTTAGACCATATTCAGTGCAAGTTGGTGAAGATCGGGGGGGGTGGGGGCGATGGTTTAGAGAGGGGGCAGGACTGGTTCAGATACAGGAGCGGTTTCTTCATTAGGGCGATTGGGCGACGCACCACCAATGTCATTCAACCACAGAGTTTCGCGAGCCGTTACTGTGCCTCTGGATATAGTCCAATCAGCGTCATGTCACATTCTGTGGAGTACCGCCTCTTTTTGGGCGATTTCACTCCGGCTGAGAATCGCCCAGAGTGTTCCCATAGACTTACATTCAAAGATGTTTTTTTTCGAACGGCGGGCGCTGCAATGCATTCTCTATGGCTTCCGGGACGGCTCACACTAACGTGCTTACGTCATCATACGTAAGCACGTTTCATCCAACAATATTATTTGTCGCCACCTAATGGAATCTTTATTAAAAGAAACTGAGTGGATTGTATTAATAGGTTGTATAGAAACAAACAAGATGTATTGTAAGAGTCACTTTATTTTTCATTAATATTAAAGAAGTGAAGTTGCCTTTACATGCTTAAGCTGTTAATTTATCCATTGCATGGGTGGACCTTATCCTTATCAATCATCCAGACATTTGCCCCCCCCCCTGAGAGATTTTGCAGGAGCCGCCACTGTTCATATATCACTTTGCCATTGACGTTAGCCGTGACGGGTAATAGAACTCAGGTTGTCTCATTCATAATGCAGTGTGCTGACCACTGCGACACCGCTGTACCCCCACACAATGCTAAGATTGGCTAATTTTTTTTAAATACACGTGACAACAACGAGGCACGGATACATTTAGTCTATGCCAGGATCAAAGTTGTTCTCACCTTATTCGTGTGCTTGCATTCTGTATCATGCAATATTGTTGTATAACCTTGTGCACGTGAATGTATACATGTTTAAGGAGTGCCACCTGCTCAGGTCGAGTACACACACGTGTACTGAGATAACATTGTACAAAGTAATACAAATAAAAAAAAACATCTGGATGTTGTGTTCTGCGTAAGTGTTATTATCTCGAGATTTACCTCTGGGCACTTTAGAACCAGAAAATTCCTGCCTCAAAGTGAATTTACCCAACTAGTTCTATCCTGCTGGATTTTTTTTTCTCCAGCCTTGCCCACCTTCGTCGGTGAAATGGACATACAGTAGTTGTATATGTGCGGAGAGGAGCTGGCTGTATTGTAGTGGTTTTTTCACTACGTTACAATCCCAGACACTTTGGTTTTTATTCTTAGCCAAGTACCACATCACACTAATCCCACCAATTAAAGTGTTAGGCTGCAGGTTTTCCAACCCTTTTACCGCATACAAATGTTGAGGTAAAAAATGTTTGCGTAATTTATTTTTTCTCCAAAAATGGTATGAAGCAGTATTAGCTTCTGAAAATTGGCATTCGAGAAAAGAGTATAACAATTGGGCAGCCTACCGCATAAATCGGTAGGGCTGCCAATTATGCAACATGAGTGACTGAAATGGTATCTACACCTGTTCAGGCCTTTTTAAAAGTCAACATTCCATAAAATATCACCAAATGAGTTGTACACAGTGCTGACCACACCTCCCTATGCCATTTGGGTTTTTTTATTCATACGGCTGATGCAGAGCAACGTCTACAATTTCACATTCAGGTGGTCAAGCCAGATAACCGCATCCGGAGCAGCAGAGTAATTCGCTGTGATGTCACCTTCATATTTGTGGACTGGGCATTGCGTCGTTATATGTTGTACGGTCTGTTCTGGATGACCACAGTCACACACTCGGAAGAGTTTTAAATTTTCCATTTGTGCATCAGGTATCCATATCTATCTTGGTTTGTGCAGCTGATGCAGTTTAGGGTGGACCATGAGCTTCATGGAAGATCAAACCCAGGCATCTTCTGCGTTGGGTCTTTTCACATTTGGATAAGCAGCACTAAAAACACCTGCCTGGCAATCTCCGAGACTAAATGAGAAGTCTGCCGATGTGTGAGAGAGCAACATGCGGCACTCACTACAATAAGACCTTTGTTGGAAAATTCGAAATCAGTAAAGTTATGGTCAAAAATGGTTATGTATTAAAGAATTAACAGCTCATAATAATCAACCAAGTGACAGCAGACCCGCCCAAATCTGATCGGAATCTGTTCAACACTTCAGTTGACACTAGTGGTCGTTCTAAATGTACTCTTCATCCGCACCATTGAAATGTTCAATTCAAACGAGTCCCATTATTGCCATCAGATGGCGCACTAACCAGCACTCAGAATCCCTTACTGTACATAACATACAGCGGCGCTAGAGATCATTAAAATTAGACAATACAAGTTCATATAACTGTTCATCTACATATCCCATAAACCGTAACGACCATGTGAGTGCATAATTTTGGCAGAATTGGTTCAAGACAAACTCAACAGAACAGGGTGTCATGTTTCAATGTATTTATCAACTTCAAAGATAAAAGCACTTTCATGTACCTATTGTCCTGACATAAATCATATTATTTTAGTTCGATTTACTTGGTACATTATAATAACGTAATCCTTTGTCACGATTAATCATCTGCAGGCTCGCGATCATTAGGGGTTGTCTGAGAATACTTCACCTAGCTGATCAGCAGTCCGGGTTAGTGAAATGGATGCCAAACACCCGGTACATATATCACTCGAAACTGTTAGCCGTGGCCAGAAATCGAACTCATGTTGCCGGTTTCATAGAGGAATGCGCGAACCACTGGGTCACCTCTGCAACCCTGCATCGGGCTCACTGTGTGCACGTTTCACCACTCCACACGACCTCAGGGGTACACCTAGCCTGGCACGGCGGTGGCATGACCACGTCCACGTGTTTGACACGTGCCCAGACTGAACCACGTGGTTCGTTCCGGGGGGTGGGGTGGGTTGCAGGTGGGTGACGTAATCGACATAAGCGGAATATTTTATTTGTTTAAACCCACAATTAATACAAGTCATACATTTTTTTCTAACGAATGCCATATAGAGTAAATAAATAAGCGCGTTATCTAACTTTAAAGTATTTACTTTAAAAAAATTAACACTCGGTAAAGTCCGGCAATTTCCGTCCGAGCAATGTTGATCGGGATTTGAAATTCATAACGCGTATTGGCGGGCTTCAATGTTGTGAGATAGGTCGGGTCTCTCGTAGCGTTCATAAAACCCAGTCTTCTTTGGTACGGCTGCTGATGCAGATCAACAGCTACAATGTCGCGTTCAGGTGGTCTAGCGGAGAGTTAATATCAACGCTACTTACTCCTGGAGAGTTTTTTTAATTCACCATTTGTGCATCATCCGCAGCTGTCGTGTGCGTGCAGTGGATGCGGATTAGGGGTGGACCATGAGCTTCGTGGAAGATTTTTAAAAAACCCAGTCGTCATCTGCCGTTTGTGAGTTGAATTCCATGAGATAGGTGAGATGTTAACTACCTCGCCTGGTATACATGAGATCCCGGGTTCGTTTACATGTCTCTCTACCCGTGGTCGCGTGGATCTTCGCATTTATAATCAACAATTACGGCGTTTAAAGAGGATCTTTCTGGCCGCTATGAATGTCCCCACGTGATGAAAAAGCCACCACGCTGAGCGGGTCCCAGAGCTGCAACTAAGCAGCGGTGCCTTTATCTCATCGAACAAAAACAAAGTTTAGTCCCGAGGCTTCCAATGTTTTCGTGTGAGAGATATGTCCCGTGGCTGTCTTTAATATAATTCATCACACATTCAACACCCCCTTGCCCGGTTCGCTATTGGACTAACCCAGCCCCGCCCCCGCCTTGCCAACACGCAACGACGTCACGGCGCGGGTTCAACCAATGCGTGCGCGGGGGGGGCTGTGTTTGATTGGTTTACGCGCGGCGAGCGAAGGGAGCCAATCAGCGAACGGAGATCCGCCAACGAATCTAAGCCGCCACCTCTCGAGTTCATCGCATATTACATACCCCCCGCTCAGGTTCGCTATTGGACTAACCCAGCCCCGCCCCCGCCTTGCCAACACGCAATGACGTCACGGCGCGAGTTCAACCAATGCATGCGCAGGGGGGGGGCGGTGTTTGATTGGTTTACGCGCGTCGAGCGAAGGGAGCCAATCAACGACCGCCGTTCGACGCGCGCGAGAGGCCGCCACCTCTCCGCCATCTTGCGTTGACCAACAAAACCTCCCGCGCGTTTCCCGCCCGTCCCATTCAACGTTAAACTTTTGCGCGCGACGTCCACGCGACGTTCACCCAACGTCCCCGTCCGCTCTAAAACTCCTTAACCACGTGTGGGTGGGTGTGGGGGCGTCTTTGTTTTGACCCTCCCCCACCATACAAAGACAAAGTTTCACCCGTATAGCCTTAACAGACTGTAGGGGCAAGTGCTGTGAGCGAGTAGCACCTGTGATGGTCCGAATGCTACATAAAGGTGGTGGGTGGACAGCACCACGCCCGATTGCCTTTGTCTCCCCCGGTGGCGCTGTTTACACACCGCACCGGGAACTAATTTGAGGCTGAGTCGACCTAGGGGAGTCCCAGGAGCGATTAAAATAATCGTCACCGGTGTTGGCCGTGAGCGGGAATCGAACTCGGATGGCCGGGTTCTTAGCGCAGCACTACCGCTCCCCCTCCACACACACCACTCCTCCACCACACACCGCTACACCACCACTCACCCACCACACCCACCACTCCCCCACACGCACCACTCCCTCACTCACCCACCACACACATCGCTCCCCCACCACTCACCCACCACACCCACCACTCCCCCACCACACACACCACTCCCCCACACGCACCACTCCCCCACACGCACCACTCCCTCACTCACCCACCACACACACCACTCCCCCACACGCACCACTCCCTCACTCACCCACCACACACACCGCTCCCCCACCACTCCCCACACATCCCTGACCAAGATGGCCGTCGCGCCTTCCAGACTCCGCCCCCTCCACCACCACCGCAGCAGCAGCAGCCACCGCCGTTGCCGTGGAGACGCGGCGAGCCCAGTCCGAACTGGTTGGAGCCGGTTCCTCCACACTGGGGGCCGAGCCGCGTTGGAGAAGTGGCGCCGCGCGTGTTGCCGCCGCCGCCTTGCGTGAGGGGAGAGAGAGACAGACAGACAGACGCTGGCTTACACGAGGGAAGACGAGGAGGAGGAGGCTCTCTCCTCACCAGCAAAGCAGAGCTCACCACCGCTCACGGGGTCGACAACAACCCAGGGGTTAACAAAAACCACCAAGAGACACGGGGGTCAGAGAGACCCGGGCAGGTGCTGTTTGGATGCACTCCCCACGCGTGTAACCTGCACATTTTTTGTTTTATTCTCTCGCTCTTCTCACACTCTATCGCATTCTCATCGGAGTTGTTAACGCTCTTTCGTATTTCGTCGTTAAGTGGGGTGTTTTTTTTTTGGCGCGAAGTCCGTGGTTGGTTTTGTTTGTTGAGCTGCGATTTTTGTGTTGAATCTGCTCTTAGTTTTCACGTGGTGAGTACAGTGGATTCTTCAGTCGCTGTTTTGGCAATGGTTTGTTGAGCTTTGGTGCAAGTGCCGTGTATCGTCGTCATACTAAGCACATCTTTATAAACGTCATGTTCTACGCAATAGGCTGCACGCCTTGTGGGGGGGGGGGTTGTTTGACCATACTTCACCGCGCTGGTACATGCGGGTTGGTGACGTCATCCAGCAGTGGATCGATAATAGGGCTATGCACTTACTAATACACGAGGCAGTGTAGTGGATTTATCTTTTTAAACCTTAATTCACCATGCTGGTTGGTGGAGGACTGACTGATATCACTCACCGTGGCAGGGAATCGAACTTGGACTTATATGAAATTTAGTTAAAGTTTGCGAACCACTCAGGCTTTCACTCCCAATCATTAATGTATCCATTTGTTAAGCATCATGAACGTCTTACTACTTCAACAACAACCACACTATACGAGTCGTGTATTGCACGGAAGTTTGAACGTCCACGTACATACATTTCAAATGTTGCACACCACGTTAACTTTTTTCACAAACTTACACATCCAACAGAAATATATACCACGATTGAAACTCTCATACACTGCATAGATGTACACGCAAAATAATATGCCTTGTGTAATATATTTGCATTAACATCTTACACGTAAGACCTACACGTGCGCTTTAGAGTCACTTCATACACGTGATATGACATAATGGAGCTTGGATAGTGGCTTTAATGTATGGATGTTAAGAGATTTTAATGCAAAACCACATTTTTCACATTGCAATTTCGTCACGGTAACTTTTACGTAATGTGAGTTCCACTAATAATCCTGACGCTAAACTGTAAGTGAACACATTAAGCATCTCACACTCCAAAAACAAGTTCTACACCACACATCCTAAACGATCACAGGACACATCGAATCGTACAAGGCACAATGATTACACAATATTATATCGTACACATCAAATATTGCACATGACGACGCATGAAACCAAAACTGGGCCATGCTCATTTGATTTGTTCAATGACAGTGACACGTGTGGAGCACGTGTGCAGTACAGTACACTGCAAGCATCGCGTGTACACAATCATCGATTGTGCTGCAGTTCAATGCATAATAGTTGTGTGCTGTAGTTGAGTGCACAGGTAAGACGTGTATACACGTGTAATCAGTTGTGAGGTTTTTTTTTGTTCTAACCCGCAAACGTGTTCTTCAGTGATGTACAGTCTGGTGTTGTGATGTGCGATTTATACAATATAGGTTTGTGATGTATGCCGAGTGCGTGTAATTTATGCTTGCATGCGTGTGATGCATGTGTTGTGCTTGATTTGTTTGTATATAAGAGTGCGTGCGATTATGTACGTTGCATGTTTAGAATGCGTGGTGTGTAACGTGGTCTTTAATGTTGCGTGCTATGTGTTTTGCGTGCGTGTGTATGTGGTATGTGATTTGTGCGTGTATGGAAAGTTTGTGGATGTGTTGTGGGTGCGTTGTGTTGAATGTTAATGGTATGTGAGTGTTTTATAGTTCTTTAGTTGGTGTTAAACGTGTGGTGCATGTGTTGTGTTTGTTTACTGGTTTGTATGTATGAGTATATACAATTATTTTAATGTGTTGTATGTTTATAATGTGGGCTATGTGTGTATGATGTGTTTATATCCGTGTATGGAATGTATCTGGTGTCTGGAGTGTGTGTACAGTAGTTCATCATGTGGTACGTGTGTAATGTTTGCGTGTTGTGCTTGATTTGATTGTGGTATGTGTGATGTGAGTGGGAAGTGGAATGTGTTAGAAATGAGTAAATGTGTGTGATGTCTTTGTGCACATGTGTATTTACATGCTTTCTGTGTGTGTATACTGTACGTGTAAATATCACCACTGGGGAGACAAAGGCGGCCGGGCGTGGTGCTGGGCACCCACCCCCTCGTGTGCCGTGCCTGCCTTAATAGCTGCTACTCGCTAACAGCACTTGCCCCAACAATCTGTTAAGGCTAAACGCGGGAACTTTGTACGTGTAAAACGTGCTGTAATTTGCACGTGCTACAGTATTTGAATTCATTTCTGTGTCACGTGCACAGAGGGAGGGGACATGGGGGGGTCGGTTGGACCAATGCGCTGCTAGCTCCAGTTTCACCGTTCCTCATTCGTTCTTAAATCTCCAAGCTGCATCTTTGAGCATCACTTTAAACCCAAACTAAGAATGTTTTTGTTCTTTCTTAGACAACTAGCAGTAACGATTCGCCGTCACCGCGTTAGAGAATGGCACACGGAAGGAGATGGCGATATCAACTTGTGAAAGCTCGTCAAGTGACCACTAATCCACACTCAGTGGCACACTTTCTCATAGGCTCTGTGAAAGAGAGGTATTTAGCAGTCGAACCATATTTAACGTTTTAATGCTCATAGCTGGAATTTAGCAACGTTAAGCAAAAGCCCCAAAATAATATGCGATGGGGAGTTTTGTGTTTGAAATTATTGGTGACTAGAATTAGACAATCTTATTCACTCCCCTTGAGAACCTGGTTTGGTGTAAGACATGGCCAGGAATCAAACTCAGGTGGCCAGTTTCATAGCCCGATGCTTTAACCGCCGTGCCACCTTTCCGCATTGAAACCTGAGTTTTAACCCAGATTTTCAGCGGTGTCAGCGCAGCCAATCGGCCACGTCTGGGGATACCCCCCCCCCCCTCTTAACTATACAATACAGATAATGGGAAGAACGTGGATGAGATAAGTTGTGTGGATAGATTCAGGGGCTCTGATTAATCGCAGTTGTGGATAATAGAGCTGTGGATTAGATGCGTTTCACTCAGTCGCATTTAAGGTAATGTGATACGTTAACCTAAATCCGTAAATCCTTTTCCACGGTCCAATTTTTCCTCCTGGAAGTTTCCCGAATTATATGATGGCATCACATCTGTCAACAGAAAGTCAAGAGACACGCTGTGTACGTCGTGAGCTACAGCTTGCTGATGCCACACGATCTGGCAGATATTGTTACAGTTTTATTAGCGTTGTTGTTTGGTGCATAGATTCTACTTGTTAATATGTTTAAGGACATTAGCAGTAACTGCGCATATGTATTACACCTAAATTGAGGGGGAGAGGAATCGGTGTTGTGATTCCCAGCCATGGATAATATGAGTGGTGAGTGATATCTGAACTGATCCTCTTCACCAGCATGGTGAGATATGAGCAGATAACCCCCATGGTTGATATTGGATTGACATTTTACAATTGGTTTGATACTGCACAAAGCGCCAGGCCTAATCACCTTTTTAGCATTCAATGCTTTTACACAGACGAAGGCACCTGTAGGATTCGTATGGTAAAATGTAACTAAGAAAACCAGTGTAAAATAGGGTATAGCCGTGGGAATCCACCTAGTTTCCTCTTAAGACTATGACAAAAACCCCATTAAAGAGATAATTTGAATTAAGTTACACTGACGCCTTGTTTTTTTATTTAAATGTTTTCTCTTCATCTTTACACCCCCGTGTGAGCCCCATTGAGACATGCCTGGTATCTCTCACAGGGTTACCTGAGGTCACGTTAGTGTTGGTGTCTGCCGCAATGTGTTATTGTCCATCAAGATGTGTAGTGCGATTGGTGTTTTTTTGGAAAAGAGATCCTTTTGACCTGCATCTGGAGCATGATCAGCGATAACCAATGTTGATTATTTCATCAGCTTGTTTTTATTGTGAATTACTTAATAATACACTTCCAATCAGCACTAAGCCTGTAGCTGTAATGCCGGTTAAATTAATTTTTTATTTCTCTCAATTTCAATAGATTAATTAGTCTTGGCTAGTAATAATTAGTGCTGCTTGGTAGCGTATCATTAAGGAACTAACATTTTGCCTGTCCAAGGACGGGTGTATTTCAGTAAATCTAAAACTTGCAAGCGAAAAGCAGACCACGACGTGATATTCATTGCATCAATTCGCGTGCAATTTGTAAGGCCGTGGTGACATCCCTTGTTCATCATGACGTCCTTTTTACTTCTATGTCTCAATAGCGTTACGGAGATGGCGTCACGTGAGGGTTCTGCCTTTGTAGTGAGGGTTGTAAGTTTACGCTGAGGAGTGGGGAGGAGGTGCCTCGCCCCCCCATGTGGAGTGACGTCACCCGCTAATTAATGTGGGGGGTGGGTGTCCATTTGGAAGACGTCACCTGTTCATGATTATTCATGTGGGGGGCTGTTCGATGTGGTGTGACGTCACGTGAGGGGCTGTTCGATGTGGTGTGACGTCACGCGCGGGGCACACAGACATTCTTCCAATTGTATTCCTTGCCAAGGCATCATATACTGATTCACTGTGATTAACCCATCTGTTCCAGATTAACATAATTAATTATAAGATTACAATAACCCACCCCACTGCCCACAACACCTGAAAGGCTCGCAGTGATGACGTAATCTTTCTCTATTTAAGAACGGAAGCAAGAAGCTCTCATCGAGCATCGTTGGGCAATATCGCACAATGTTTCTGGATTTTATTACCAGTGAAACGTCATACTTAAATTGTCAATGTTGTGGGTTTACTCTCCAACACACCAGTGGGCTGAAGTAGTTACTAATTGGCACATTTTGTTTACATGACAAACCTTACTAATTGGCTGTGTCGGGTGGTGGTGGGTTAACGACACATTTACGCCCTCCAACCCATAAAAACGTTATTATGCACAGTGGGATATTGAGGCAGTAGCAGAAATTCCATATTCTCATATGGGGGCAGTCTTGCAAAATGAAGACCACTCTTGACTTTGCACGGAGTGTTTTTAGGAGCACTGTAGGGAACAGTTTTTACCTCACAAGGGGCTTTATGGTTTAATATTAACAAAGTGGTACTCATTAAATGCAATGTGATGATGCCCTTTAGGTGAGCAATAATTTGTTCCAGCCAGTCTGAAGGAAAGGGAGTAACCCCCATTATTGCTTGATGTATTTTTTTTTATTTAAATTAGTTTGCCCAGGAAAGCCACGTTGAGTCTCATGACTCATTCAGCAGAGCCATCCTGCTTTGTTTGACCACATTTTGAATGAGCATTTGCGTGCAAAGTTAACACTTAAAACTCTGCAAGGATAGGTTCCCAGATAGGTTCTAATTCACAGACGGATACAACCCAGTGAATGGACCAAATCTATCTCTGGAGCAAACCTATATGGCTCTCCTGCCATCACCTGATCTCACAGCCCTCTCTATGCCAAATGCCTACAAGACCTGGCATGAACCGGTAGTTGTGGTCACCCATCCAGACACTAACCAGGCGCGGCCTTCCTTAATTGGTCTAGATCCGACGAGATTGGACACAGTAAATGAATGGCGACTTGGTCAGAGAAAAAATAACATCAGCAATGCTGATGTAAAATTATGATAAAGGTACTTTGGTTAATTCCATGCATTCTTAGTTTTCAAATTTGATTTATTTCAATAAAAAGGGCCTAATAAGCTGGTAGATTGTATTTCATGGGCATCCTGCAACAGTACAGATGTTGTACAGTACAGGTTAAGAAAGAACAACAAAACCATTTCATTGACATGTAACCTTTTATCGTAATTCTGGTTCCATTGATACCACATTTTCCAATATCTTCTTATTTATGGAGGAGTAAACGTGAGCACGCCAATACACGTCTTGCTCATTATGCTCACATATTTCACATGATGTATCAAAAGGATGAGTCGTGCATTGGCTCTGGGGTTTTTTGCATGTCAGTGGCTGAGTTAGCTTCACTCTAATTCCCCCACGGATTTTACGAGGATAAGTGGTGACTGGACATTTGCGAGACTGGACGTCTGCGAGACTGGCCGTCTTGTGAAAAAGAGCTTTATAGCTCATCAGATTCTTCCAGTATGAATACATTTTGTCATCATCATCAATGTTGTCCCTGTTGCACCGTTGTACGCATGATCTCAAATAATGAACCCTTAATCGGCCTGCTTTGTCATATTGCCGCAATGGCGTAATGATTCCACACGGTGCTTATGTATTGTAGGCCGTGGAAGTGTTTTGTTTCATGCTTTTTGCATCCCAAGTTGATGCTCGCCGGTCTTACAGGATGTACAAATGTGAGATAAGGATGCTTCTTTTTTATGTATGATGCAGTAAGTATCACCTTAAATATATCTAAAGGAGACCATCGATTATCCTGCGGCTTCGGGAGGGGAAGAGGCGCCAGATAATCACATCATTTAAAATATCTTATTTTTGCACATTCGTGTAGGACATGTTTTTATTTTTTTGTTTACTCGTTAGAATTTGCATAAATAAACATACAAATAGACATAATTAAATATGCTCCTCTTAAAGGTAACTTTACTGTACTTACCACTCCAATCTCGAAGACTCTGCATGGCGTGATGCATATACTTGCAGCATTTTCATTGTTTCAGTTGTATGTAGTTTACACTGTACTCTGCTTGAAATCAAGCATTGCTACTTTTGTTGTCATGCACATGGTGCCGATTGCTGGACTGGTTACAGCCTTTGGAAGGGTTTCGCCGGATCGACCCGGGACTACCGGGTATTGTTTGAAGCCGGATAATCAATGATAAACTGTATCTATATCCAAATTTGAATGCTGCGTGACAGCTTTAAGCGAGGGCCTCACATTGCTTTGAATTCCCGAAGTTCGCAAAGTGTTGATTTGATCCTTACGAGCTACTCTTATAACCCGTGGCACACCACGGGAAGCAGTGCAGAGTAAATATATATATGTAATTTGTGGGAAAAGAAAAGGGGAATGGGAAGAGCGAGAATAGGAAACGGATAGAAAACAAACTGCAGAAATGATACCCAAAGCAGCAGTGGCTGCTTTCACAGAGGGTGGAGAGAGGGCAGAGGCAATCACGTGACCTTTGGCCACATAAATGTCACGTGATTCACCGGGAGTCTTCAGCTGATTTAGATGAACATTAGTACAGAGCGGTTACTGTAATAAACATTTGAATCCCACAATTTAATCGATGTTAATTTCTCTAGGAATTGTCTTCAATGAATTGGTTCTATAACTGGATTCACGTGCCATCTAGTGGCAATTGTTGAATTCGCCACTTGAACGCCATTAGAATGGAGACTCAGGAATCACGCTGAAGTGAGCGGAGATGCTCTGGATGGTTCCTTGGCTGTCAGAAGAATCGCATTTCATTTCAATAACCTTTATGTATCTCCATTCCAACAAATGGGTTTATATAACAGCCTAAGTATTGTTAATGTTTTTGTTTGCAATGAATAAGGGCCGTTGCCTGAAACGTTGACTCTTAATATATTTTCCCATTTAAGGCAGTTATATTGATGAATGTGTTAAGTTTGATTTTTGCTGGTGCATCACTGGCAACTGTTGTATATGTTGGGTGTGAAAATTTTGATGTGTTGTATGCGTGCGTGGGTGAAATTATTATGTTGTATATGTGGGTTATGAATATTCAGTGAAAATAATAATAATCAATCGAAATTTGGCCAAAGGTGTAATTATCCGGAAATACTTTAATCCATGTAATTACGCACATTTAATTATGCCAATTCGAGAGGTAATTGTAGTAATTATGCGAGTGGGTGTAATTATGATAATGCAAGTCGTTATGATAACCAGACTCCGCCTCGGTGACGAGGGTGGGTTATCGATCGGAATAAGGCAATTAATCGTATGCAGTTATGCAGGTGTGGTGTAAGTATACAAGATTAACTTAGATTAACTCGGCCTCGTTGTCTAGGTTCGTCTCATTCTCGCTTATTTAGGTCCCCGGTTCGCCCCGTTATCGCTTTAACATTTACTGAGTATGTGTTAGTGTGTTTATTAAGGTCACCAAGTTCAGATCTCAACGCAGAAGCAGATCTTATGCATAGTTCAGGAAAGAATCACACAACCACTTCTGTATTAATCAATTTATTACTAATTCAACCTCAACTATGATATAGTATGCGAACTCTCAATCCCGGAACGTCAACACGGCATCAATACAGTATCATCAATGATTGTCTGATTTCACTTGACAACGGCACATGGATCCCGCGTAACGCGATGGTTGTTAGTGAGAGAGAGTCGTTAAAACATGCAAATACTATGCTAAGAAAACCTTAACGTTAATGAATGATTATACTTGAAAGATTATACGGCGATAAAACACAATCAAAAACAGTTATTATTCTTAAAGGCACCAATCTCAACAGATACATCGGCAGGTTATCTGACAACAGAATGCTCGGAGTAAAGGCCTGCAACGGCGCTCCTTTTCCGAAGATCTGCTGGGAATTTAAGCGATTAAGAGTACAGTCCACTAAATATTAAAGATAATACTCTTACAAATGACGGATGGCCATCACTCGGTCTCGAGTTTTTCTTCACAGCCACGGATGGCTTATGGGTTCGAGTGGGTTTGAGTGGTAAGAGTTGTCTTCAATAGTCAGTGTTCGGAGTCGGTTCTTTATGTCAAACAGACGCCAGGTGGTCGTGTGGTGAGGGGGCGGTGCGCGTCATACGTATTAGTCGCTCCTCTGTCGCCGTGGTGAATTTGGTTCGGATGTCCGTTGACACGCTGTCGTAATTCGGAACCCGGTCGGTAGGTGGCGCCCACAGCTCGCTCGCAGCGTCGTCGCCAAACCGCGATTCTCGCGGCAGCAGGGAAACCGCCGACTCGGCAGAGGTTGGCTGTCGCGGCCGAGTTGAGCTGTCAAGCGGGTCTTGCCCGCCTGCAGAGGAGATGGGGAGCCGCTTGAGTCGAGCCCCGAGAGCCGTCTGAACTCGGCTGAGTCCCAGAAGCTGAAGAGTCGAGCCGACCCGTTAGTCGCAGCTCGCCCTTGAGTCGACCCGCTCGGTCGAGCTGAAGATGAGTCGAGCCGACCCGCTCGGTCGAGCTCGCTCCGGAGCCGACCCACTGGTCGAACTCGTGATGAGTTGACTCCTGGTCGAACTGGTTTCCAATGCTCAGAGTCCTTTCTTTTATGCCGAAAAATCCCTTTGGGTCCTGCCCACAAGGCGGGGTTTTCTTTTGATTTACTGTGTCAGGATCTGTCCGTGTGTAGGTGTGTTCATGTGTGTGTCCGTACGTCCGTGTGCTTGTGTGCATCACCCACGGCATCTTCCGTTGTCATACTCCCTCCATAAAATCCATGAGCAAACAATCAGATGTTACAAATTGCCTCGAAGTCGTCTCTCTGTCTGGCCTCCTTCATGAACCAAAACACAGACGTTACAAATCGTCTCATAGGCACCTCTGTTCGTGTTGCACGACCTGGAGGGAGGGGCACACTCCCTCCGATCCTCACAGCACACAAAGACATGGTTAAAAAGTTTTAAATTAACATTTGTCCCTTACCATTTCCCAGTTATGATTCTGTATGTAACCTCAGGTGTGTCGTTTCCCATCGTGGTGCTTGACTCAAGTGGAGGTGCCTCCCCGAGCACATACACACTCCCATCCCGTGCTGCGGGGATACAAAGACGGCCGGCATCTCCCTTTCTCTCCGACCCTGGGTTTAACATCGCTCTTTTATTATGTATTTTATTTCGACCTGGTGGTGATTTATCCCGCTATCCTGGCTTTTCATAAGTTTTACTTTTGTCTTTCATGCATAGGCTTATTATTATTAATTATTCCCGATATCTTAGGTTAAGGGGTAAGTTTCTTGATCCTAGGAATTCGTATTCCTTGGTGTCTGCATGGTTATATAAGCGGAATATAGTTGACGGTGAATAGCGTTAACATTGATGTTATGTACGATATTATGTATTGTGATGTCATTAACTTAACTTGTTGGTCAGGCTTCACTGACATGAAGTTGTATTTCATAGCCTGGCAGTCTTTGCCTCACTCTGTCTCTGCTCGCCGGTGTTGTTGCTGTCCAGCTGACGCCGTTAACTCAAGGCCTCATTAATTTCCGTCACTCCTTGTAGGTGAGGGCGGTTGAACCTTGGAGTCAGTTCTGGTTTTTGTCTGCTTGCTTTTTCTGATGTCCCCTGACCCCGGGAGTTATCATTCCTACTTTATGGCCTGTCGAAGCCCGACTCGCTGTTGTTGGCTTGGTGTGTTGTTCCCGGCTTTTTGCTTACGTTTGCAGTTCGCCGTGCTCTTAATTTCCTTCCCTCTTCAACCTTATATCGACTATTCGCTCCTATCTGGGTGCGATTCAATTTTGACTTAGGAAGGTTCTGATTGTCATATGCTTCGGGTCGAGTTGTATATTAAAGTATGGAAATAACATTTCATATTGACTTAATGATGGTGATGGTTCAGTAGGCGTAACTTGTGGCCTGGTTTAATTGGAGTGGGTGTGAATATCAATAACTTTAGCCTACCCTGTTGTTAAATGCTTATGGGTTCGAGTGGGTTTGAGTGGTAAGAGTTGTCTTCAATAGTCAGTGTTCGGAGTCGGTTCTTTATGTCAAACAGACGCCAGGTGGTCGTGTGGTGAGGGGGCGGTGCGCGTCATACGTATTAGTCGCTCCTCTGTCGCCGTGGTGAATTTGGTTCGGATGTCCGTTGACACGCTGTCGTAATTCGGAACCCGGTCGGTAGGTGGCGCCCACAGCTCGCTCGCAGCGTCGTCGCCAAACCGCGATTCTCGCGGCAGCAGGGAAACCGCCGACTCGGCAGAGGTTGGCTGTCGCGGCCGAGTTGAGCTGTCAAGCGGGTCTTGCCCGCCTGCAGAGGAGATGGGGAGCCGCTTGAGTCGAGCCCCGAGAGCCGTCTGAACTCGGCTGAGTCCCAGAAGCTGAAGAGTCGAGCCGACCCGTTAGTCGCAGCTCGCCCTTGAGTCGACCCGCTCGGTCGAGCTGAAGATGAGTCGAGCCGACCCGCTCGGTCGAGCTCGCTCCGGAGCCGACCCACTGGTCGAACTCGTGATGAGTTGACTCCTGGTCGAACTGGTTTCCAATGCTCAGAGTCCTTTCTTTTATGCCGAAAAATCCCTTTGGGTCCTGCCCACAAGGCGGGGTTTTCTTTTGATTTACTGTGTCAGGATCTGTCCGTGTGTAGGTGTGTTCATGTGTGTGTCCGTACGTCCGTGTGCTTGTGTGCATCACCCACGGCATCTTCCGTTGTCATACTCCCTCCATAAAATCCATGAGCAAACAATCAGATGTTACAAATTGCCTCGAAGTCGTCTCTCTGTCTGGCCTCCTTCATGAACCAAAACACAGACGTTACAAATCGTCTCATAGGCACCTCTGTTCGTGTTGCACGACCTGGAGGGAGGGGCACACTCCCTCCGATCCTCACAGCACACAAAGACATGGTTAAAAAGTTTTAAATTAACATTTGTCCCTTACCATTTCCCAGTTATGATTCTGTATGTAACCTCAGGTGTGTCGTTTCCCATCGTGGTGCTTGACTCAAGTGGAGGTGCCTCCCCGAGCACATACACACTCCCATCCCGTGCTGCGGGGATACAAAGACGGCCGGGATCTCCCTTTCTCTCCGACCCTGGGTTTAACATCGCTCTTTTATTATGTATTTTATTTCGACCTGGTGGTGATTTATCCCGCTATCCTGGCTTTTCATAAGTTTTACTTTTGTCTTTCATGCATAGGCTTATTATTATTAATTATTCCCGATATCTTAGGTTAAGGGGTAAGTTTCTTGATCCTAGGAATTCGTATTCCTTGGTGTCTGCATGGTTATATAAGCGGAATATAGTTGACGGTGAATAGCGTTAACATTGATGTTATGTACGATATTATGTATTGTGATGTCATTAACTTAACTTGTTGGTCAGGCTTCACTGACATGAAGTTGTATTTCATAGCCTGGCAGTCTTTGCCTCACTCTGTCTCTGCTCGCCGGTGTTGTTGCTGTCCAGCTGACGCCGTTAACTCAAGGCCTCATTAATTTCCGTCACTCCTTGTAGGTGAGGGCGGTTGAACCTTGGAGTCAGTTCTGGTTTTTGTCTGCTTGCTTTTTCTGATGTCCCCTGACCCCGGGAGTTATCATTCCTACTTTATGGCCTGTCGAAGCCCGACTCGCTGTTGTTGGCTTGGTGTGTTGTTCCCGGCTTTTTGCTTACGTTTGCAGTTCGCCGTGCTCTTAATTTCCTTCCCTCTTCAACCTTATATCGACTATTCGCTCCTATCTGGGTGCGATTCAATTTTGACTTAGGAAGGTTCTGATTGTCATATGCTTCGGGTCGAGTTGTATATTAAAGTATGGAAATAACATTTCATATTGACTTAATGATGGTGATGGTTCAGTAGGCGTAACTTGTGGCCTGGTTTAATTGGAGTGGGTGTGAATATCAATAACTTTAGCCTACCCTGTTGTTAAATTCTGATTTTAACGTTGCTTTAATAGCAATACAGAATAATTGAGCTTTTCGACTTAACTAGGCGAACACGAACTTTTGGTGACCTCCGCAGCCTTGTTATTCAGCTGAGTCTGCATCCTTGATATACAACGCTCTTATTTGTCTCACTGTGGTCATCCAACCTTCTGCTCTGGGAGTGTTATTCTTAATTTCAGGTCAAAGGCCCCCTCACGGTTCAGCCGGGCAGGGTTGTTAATCAGCTCCCTCCCCTGTGCACACAGCGTTGCTGACCCACTTCATTTGACCACTCACCCTGGATTTAATAATTTAATTCCTTAAAACCATGCAGGATGGTTGGCTTTTTGCCTTAATTATGTCTGGCTGACTCTCCCACTGTCTCTGCCGCCTGCACGGGTGACATATGCCCGTTCATCAGGCCCCCTCCTTCCTTGAAGCAAGGTTGCAAATTCTGTCATCCTAGCCCTCCTCCAGTCCATTACTTAACAACACCTGGTTTTTGCAGCCTGCTGCTTTTTGGGGTGTTTTCATTCATTATATATCAAGTAAAAAGATAATATATAAAAATATCAAGTTTGGAAGAAGGCTTAGGATACAACACAACGCAGCATCACCATCAAGTATTGTTCAAGAGAATGCTATTCATTTAATGGAGACACATTATTTGGCTGTCAAAGAATCCCAATTGAAGTGAAAGGTGATTTTGATTTGAAGCGTTTGTGACTGCAGGAATCCATACTGTTTGGTTCTTTCGGTAAAGTCACGTAGGTAGAAAAATAATAGATCACGACGTTTCGATCGCAACACAAGCAATCATCATCACAATTGCTACGTGACTTTACCGAATGAACCAAAGAGTATAAAAGGTGATTTTTGATAGCCTAGGAATGATAAATATTATTAATTTCAATAGTGATTACTGGATCTCTATTCAAAAGAATGGGATTCTAGTGTTGATTCCCATGTATTGTTACTAGAAGGCACACTCTGGAAATTCCCCAGAGAAAATAATGGTGAATTCTTAATTAAACAGACCCCCCTGATCTCATTATGATTTGCATGCGATTCCAGTAATCTCACCTGCATAGTGGACTCGGGATAGTGGGAATTACCCACCACTCTTACACATGTCAGACTTGGACTTGTCACATCCTTAAAGCGAGCATTCATTTAACTACTTTGGGTAATTTGCTTTGTGGTGTGAAGCTCATGAAAGTGAAATAGAAAATATGGTCTTTGAATCTCTTGCAGCACTCTTCTCAATGGGAACCCCTGGGCCAGGGGTGGAGATGGTGGGCACCGCGGTAGCAAGATGTTAACTACCTTGCCTGGTATACAGGACGTCGTGGGTTTGATCCCGACTCCCCTTGACACCTGCTGTATATTTGGAGATTGCGTGTCTCTCTCTCTCCCCGTGGTCGCATGGATTTTTCTCCGGGTCCTTCAGTTTTTCCCTCCAAATTTTGAATAACTTCACGTGTTTTGAGTATTTGACTGCAATCATTTTTCACGTGATAAGCCACTGTGTTGAGCTATCACTTCTGAAAAAAAGCTGCATAGCTCAGTGGGCTTTACTTGGTAAAAGAAAAATAGTATGGCAGGAGCCAGTTGCCTGTGTATATCTACCACCACTGACTTCTCATAAAGCATTCTGCTCAATCCTGACCAGGATTTAAACTTGTAACTCTGATCATTACCCAGGCAGGCTCTGTGCAGGACGCGGCATGCACTTGGTGATGATCCAGAACATTGTCAGGCGTGGGCTTGAATCAATCCATCGGACCCTTGCAGTGGTGTCACCTTAATTGGTTGAGTATATTGACTACTCGGCTATTCGATCCACAGTTGAATCCATTCAATAGCACACACTTAGCCGTGTTGTCTTTGCTACTGGCTGTTTGTCACAAACAGTTGAAACACATGGCTATATTTTGAGATTGTTTTGTTTAGATATAGTTCAGGGTTCTTGCACCCACACTATTTATAAACGTGCCAAAGTGGGCCAAAGTAAATAATCCTGAGCATTTATGTCGACTATTTTCTGCACGTCCTACTGCAGAAAACTATAAATTCACTCGGTGTGGCTTACCATCGTCGAGATTTGTTCAATTTTCATGGCTCTATTTTAACACTTGGCAATGATTCTGGCTCAGCCTATTAATGCTCGGCCTGATCGTAGATGTCAACCGTGATTAATTTTGTTCTCACGTTTTGATTTCTTGAGTAATTCCCAGCTGTGGTATAAACTCTTGGATGTTAATTCCCTGTGGACGAAAATAGCTGACAGTAGTGATTCACCCCCTTCTGCGATTGTGTGAATTGTTGCTTCTGGGTTACGATTCTATTTCTCAATCTATTTTATTTACCATTGTGGTGCAAGTGAGATTTACAATGGCATAAAAATATATTATTTAAATTTGTCTTTTACCAGGTCAGGACCATTGAGCTATGTAGCTATTTTTCAGAAGCGACCTGGCCACAGATGACAGCTCGACGAAGTGGCTTATCATCACGTGGGAATGTATAGCAGCCAAATACTCTAAACGCATGTTGATTGTAAATGTGGAGGGAAAAACCGGATGACCCAAGAGAGAAACCATGCGGCCACAGGGAGACCCTGCTAACTCCAAATGTTTAGGTTGACCTGTATGTTGAACTTATTTTGCACTGTACGTAGCAAACTGTGCTAATTGGAGGTACGATGGCCTAGGAAAGGCCAAGGACCTGTTTAGATATTCGTCACTGATGTTGACCATGACAGAGAATGGAACTTGGACCACAAATGATCACTAAACGAAGTGGCTTATCATGTGTAAATGTCAGGAAGCCAAATAACGCGTGATGTTGATTCTAAATGTGGAGGGAAAAACCAAAGGACCTGCAAAAAAATCCAAGCGACCACAGAGAGAGAAAGACACAAACTCTGAATATACAGCAGGCATCAGGGTCAGGATCGAACCCACGACCTCCAGTATACCAGGCGAGGTAATTAATTGGAAATAATGGTGTATATATATTTGAATCATTGTTGATTTGCTGTTGTGACCTGGATCGCAAACGTGGTCATTGACAAAGAACATTTAACAATAACTGTAAAGTGCACAAAGAAGCGTGGGGAAGTGCATGCTGGGAATTACACCGAGAGGCAGGAATGTATTAGAGAATAAACAAGTTAGAGATGAAAGTTGACTTCAGGAATGTAATTTGACTTGGGCAGGGCACATCGCTATAAGTGATGAGGGCCAGCCAATGGTCGAGACTAACTTTGCCAGAGAACCCACCCGAGATCACGGGATGGAGCGATGAATCCGCTCGTTAAGGGGTGCCAGCTGGATTGTTGCGTCACAGACCAAGAGGTAACTTGTGGAGGCCTTCATCCAGCAGTGCATTGGTTGTGGCTGATTGTGAAGAAACTAGGCCTTGGTATCGATTTTAATCGAATGAACGTTACATTCGTCATGGCCAAGCGTGGCTTGCGCAAACATTGGGCCAGGATTCCTCGCGAGAGGCAGGCATTCATTTGACCGCTATAGTTGTGGTCACGGCTAGTCGCCGGCCAGTGGTTGGCAGGACCGTTTGGACCATTTTAAAATAACCCTTTGGCTTACAGGTCGCGACGCACTGCGACTGTACACTCTTGCCGCATGGACGTGGCTATTGTTAGGCGCCAACCAAAATAGTCGTCGCCCCGTGAGAGTTTACCTCGTTCACCTAGACTTCTCCCCCCCCTCCCCCCCAACATGTGCCAGAGTGCCAACGGCCAGAGGGGAGGGGAAAGTTTTTTCTCCGGTCATTTTGCCACGGCGCGTCAGCAATTTGCCTTTGTGGCACTTTGCACCCTTTGTGTGTTGTGCGGCCGGGAACGAAAATTTGTCTGCGCGTTTTTTTTATTTGTGCCCCGGACAAAGGCTCGTTTTTAGTGCAAAAATAACAGCGTAACATCTGTCGAACGCATTCTTTAGCTCCATTGTCCGCGGCATTGCAGAGACGCTTGCCCTATATGACTCCCGTTAGAGCTATTAAAATACAGAGGACAACCCCCTGGCAATAATTGGCTACTTGGCTTTTAACTCAGCTCACCTTCCTGCAGGCTGTCACTTATTGTGCATTGCCATTGCGCATATGAAGCATGTTTCGTTACTTTCAAGTCTCAACATATTCCTCTTCAAAACCCTTGCCTTCGGGAACCCCTTTCATTGCTTCCCTTCTTTCCTTCCCTCTCGCTCGTTCCCTCACGATCTCTGCCGATGTTTCGTACGTAATGCTGTGTGGCTCTAAGACGTTTGTATGTACGTATGTATATATGTCGAATTTCTTTCGCACCATACGTAGCCAACCGTGACATGGGGGCATTAGAAAGTTTATGTTATTGAACCAGAAGAATTGTGGCCAGAATGCAGTATGATGACCCTATCAGATTTGTGCTTTTAAATAAGACCAAGTTCTGTGTTTCTTGTGTTCCTTGAAACTAGATTTATCCTAATTGTGGATTGGTAAAATGGTCAAACTGCATTTATTTGGTGGATTTGTCAAATATAGCAATTAACTTAAGCCCCTGTTTTTGTTATGATGTTAATGTGCATCTGGTAAAAAATGCAGTTGCACTGTCGAGGAAAAGTAAGAGGAACCAACGCAGCTATTTTTCCTTTGCCTGCTTATTTAGAACTCGAGAACCACAGTATGGGGTGATGTATTACGGGGGGTGGGTGGATATGGTGGCGGGTGGGTAGAAGGGAACTTTGAGTGAGCTTTATACCATGGATCTTTGGCACAGATAACTTATATGAAGCCCTATAATGTATCATAAAATAAGCCTTACATTTATATGGAAATCGAATTGATCACAAGTGTTTGTGGTTTGTTTAAACACTATCGTTTACCCAGGTGATCGTACATTGAAATTAGTGTCCTATAGAGCGCTTGCAATACTTACAGGAACTCGGAGACTTTAGAATGATGTCACAGGGTCTAAATGTCCACTTCTCAGCATTGGAATGTGGCACACTTTCGTCGCAACTATCCATAAACTGGCATGGGGATTGAACTGCGACTTCCAAGTTGACCGGCACAGTGCCAAGTTAACTGATGTCTGCCCTGCCAAACATTTCGTACACCGGTGTGCTGTGACTGGCTGCTGCTGTCCTGTTCATTTAATTTTCCCCTCAATGTGACCTCTGCCGTTTTTGTTGATGCTTTCCCTCACGCGGTTCTTTAGAAATATGTTTTATTAATATGTTATTCTCCGAAGCATTTACTTGGCAAATCAAAACAGTAACGTGGGCTCTCTTTTAGAACTGCTTGTTTACAGTGATGTACTGCCAAAAAATGCTCTTCATGACATCGTTATTTAAAAACAATAGCGAAAAAACACATTAGCCTGAGTCGCAAATGCTATTGCCACTCAGGTTGTTGCTTTTTCCTGCTTTTGAGTTGACGTGAGTGACCTCGTATAGCCCCGCATAACCAGGTAAAACCAGCTGTTGCTTTATATATAAAAAAAAAATTCCACGCTCAGCCAATAGTTACGCAACATAACTTGTCAACAAGATTAAAAATTGTCGCCAGCAATGAAATTTCACGTATAGTACCTTATAGGGCCCTCCTTTTGAACTCTGGGCCAAGAGTATTATTCTTGTACACACTATTGATAGGAACAATAATGTAAAGCCCTCTTAACAATCCATTGCGAGATGAAGGCCTCTTCATAATCGGGGGTTGCCCATAATTCGCCATGCTGTAAAGGTGGGTTTGTTGGTAACCCAAAAGGGAAATGCAAAATAACGAGCAATTTAAAAAGTTTGTTTCAAAGTCATAAAAGCACCCTTTGGAATGTAACATGAGTTTCAGTTTTATATAGTTTTGCAATTCATGGAAGTTCCCACACTCAGGCATCCAAGTCACACCCGTGGTCAAGGAACAAAGTTCTAAGTATTTGAACCACCATCATCAGCCATGGTCAATCCACTGCTGGATTAAAGCCTGGCCAAACCACCACCTCCAGTTACTGCGATGTGATAATAATCTACCGAGTAGCTGTTCACGATGTGATTTGTTTGAGCCATCAGCTGGTAATAAAAAGAGCAGATAGGCATTGTAATAACTGTGTTGAATGTAGTGACACCCCGATGGACAAACTTATCATAGAAATGTCTCATGAGAGGCAACGAAGCAGGTTGTAACAAGGAGGTGACGGAATGGGATTTCACGCAGTGAGCTGGGTTGCAACTAAACAGAACGTCAACTTCATCTAGCAGTGAATTGATTTGGGAGCGATGGCAAACATTAAACTCACGAATGCAATTTTGTGTAACAGTGTCGCACATCCTGGTTCTGTGTCTCATTACCACAATGTAATTGAGTCTGATGTGTGTCATATGGTCTCCATAACTCAATGGCAGAGGGGTTGGGTGTTACTAGAAATGGTTTCAGCCTTGAGAGGTGCCCTGTCGCTCTCATCTTAATGTGCTGCACGTTTGGAAGCACTGACGTGGGCGCCCCTGTAAAGGAACTTTACTTTCAGGATCAGTCCTCATACGGTACCCCCCTCCCTTCTCTCACCGCACTGCTCTCCCTCCCCGCACCCTCGGGCAGCCCAGGACTTCATTATAATTAATAGTGACAGAAGGGAGAACCACTCCCTAGGGAGGAGGGGTGGGCTTGGTATGGAAAAGTACAAGCTGCTCGCTGTGAGCACAAAGCAGTGGTTGTCAACTTCTTTGGTATGGCAGCCCCTCAATAAGGACCCCCCCCACCATAAAAAAAACACAACTAAGCTTACTAAGGGCCGCAGTGCACTGAGAGATCACATGTCCACGCCTCTCGCGAATGCAGGGTTAGCAAGACATTTGTTTCACGTTGTGTGTGTGTCGGGTACTCATTTTTTTTACTGGTTGTGGATTGGATTGACTATGAGCTGATTTAACCCCAGAGAGGTAATTTAACTTGAAAAATCAGTACAGTGTACAGATGAAATTTTTTTTAATTCAAGAGTTGAGAGTCAAATTTCAGTACAATTTTAGCTTTGCTTTAGTACCAACAAACGTTTCATATTGGCTCAAGGGAAATAAATACGATATTTGTTTTCCATGTTTTGACAAACAGTGTTCGCTGTTGATTTCTATTGACCAAAAAAAAAGTTATTTTATGTAATCATAATCATGCCACTGGCACCGTTCCGTATGTCACGAGGGCAATCATAAATAGAGCACGGGAAGAGGTCTTGACATGGTCGCCGGGTGCCTAATTCTCATGTTGAGGGCACCACACCAACATTACTGAGATTCTGGCATCAAATGCCAGGCTCCTACCCAGAACAATAACAGGTTCTTGTCTGCAGTTTTGAGCTCAAAGGGCCTCGTAGCCCAGTCACCAATGACCACGCACACAAAAATCACGTGCACGTGTTTTGTTATTTCACGTGTGCAAGTTTTGGCTCAATCCTTTGCATAGCTCAGAAGTGAGATCTCTTTTTTTTTAACTCGTGTTGATTTTAAGCCAGCGGTTTTTTTTGTCAAGGTTGTATGCACTTTTTACCTGAGTGTTTCAGTGTTGTTAATGCCAGCAGGTAACCATCCAGTAGTGCTGCTGGCGTTCAGGGAAGAGGCGGTCTTGAGCAAAATATATCAACAAAGTAATCTTAACAGCAGCTAATTACAGTTATTGCTAATGCCTAAATGAATTTTCACTTTTTTGTTATCAGCACCGTGGATGTGCTTTGCTTGTTTATAATACCGGCAGGGTTTACTTTGCATTAAACAAGGCTCTCCGGTAATGCAGAACTCGTTTCTAAAAAGGTTTCTTTTTATATTATCTTATCTTAACGTAATTTGATTAATGCACTTTACGAAGAATTAACAACGGTACAACAACAACAACAGCGTGTGTGAATGTAATGGGGGAGATGAGGTGATTGAAATAGATGAGAGGGAAGCAATGGGGGCACATCTGTGACGCTTGAATTCGGTGAAAGCGAAATTGATAGTAAATGATGATGAACGGATTGAATGAATGGGGAATAAATGATAGCCTTATAATGAGCATATGAAGAGGGAAAAGTAACGGTGGCGGTTATGAGGGGGAGATTAAGTGGTCGTGGGGTGAGCTAGGGAAAATAAGTTGAGTTTTTAGCGAGGAGCGGAAACTAGTCAGTGAAGGTGACTGCTTAATATGAAGCGGAAGTTTGTTCCAGTGAAGGGAGGCAAGAAAAGGAAAATCGCTTTATTATCTCAATTTTTTAAATGTTTTCTCACCAAAAATACTGCCTTTGTGCCGCCATCGGTGAACGAGGGAGTTTTTGGGGATGCCCATCGAATTCGAAACGTTACATTTATATTTCGATTTAAAGCTTTCGTGACTGCAGGGATTCATCTTCCTGGTTCTTTCGGTAAAGTCACGTAGACGCTGTCTTTCCGACAGACCTGTTCTTCACCTGAGGACGGCTGCTTTCGTTGTGGCCGAAACGTTGTGAGAATTGTATTTTATTATGTTTTATTTTTATCATTTTATTATTTCCCTTCTATGTGACTTTACCGAAAGAACCAGGAAGATGAGTTACATTTGTACTCAATTGCCCCATTTACCAGGGGAGGCTCACCCTTGTGGTTTGGCCTGACCAGTTTGTATTGTCATTCTTCCGGATGGTTGGGACGTTGGCGCATTGTGTGCACACAACAAGCACGTTGGTGGAAATGGTACCCCCTGTCTACAACGGAGCCTGATGGGCTTGGCAACAATAAACATGGTGCTAAAAATAGCGCTCCTCACCGCTCCACCCATGACCCCCCACCCCCGTGTGTGTGCGTGTACACAAGTGCATGTGGGGAGCGGTAGTGTAGCGGTTAGCGCGCTGCGCTACGAACCCGGTGACCCGAGTTCGATTCCCGCTCATGGCCAACACCGCTGACGATTGCTCGAACTGTTCCTGGGCCTCCCCGAGGTCGACTCAGCCTTAAATGAGTACCTGGTGTGGTGTGTAATCATCGCCACTGGGGAGACAAAGGCGTCCGGGTGTGGTGCTGACCACTAAACCCATTGTGTTTTGTGCCGGCCTTCACAAGTGCTCACTCACAGCACTTGCCCTAACAGTCTGTTAAAGGCTGTATCGGGGATCTTTATACACAAGTGCATTTGCTGTGCGGTGGCAATTGTATATTGGTTATCAGTGCAGCAATACCATCTCGACGACCCAAGTTCCATTCTCTGTCATGGTCAACATCAGTGACGAATATCTAAACAGGTCCTTGGCCTTTCCTAGGCTGTTGCACCTCCGATTAGCATGGTTGGCTACGTCCAGTTCAAAAGAAGTTCAACATACAGGTCTTCCTGTATATGTGGAGTTAGCAGGGTCTCCCCGTGGTCGCGTGGATTTTTCTCTGGGTCCTCCGGTTTTTCCCTCCACATTTAGAATCGACATGCGTTTAGAGTATTTGGCTGCAATACATTTTCACGTGATAAGCCACTTAGTTCAGCTATCATTTATGGCCAGGTCGCTTCTGAAAAAGAGCTATGAAGCTCAGTGGGCCTTACCTGGTAAGATAAAAAAAAAATAGTTTCGAATGAAAAATATTTTGAATTTACGTGCTGATCCTCTGTGCGCTCTCTGTCATTGCAGTAGACGAGCTTGATGCCGGCCATAATGACCATGTTGGGAGACCACACAGCACGTCAGCTGCTCGACTTCAGCCAGCGGCTCGACATCAACCTCCTGGACAGCGTGGTGAGCTGGCTGTACCAGGGCGAGGGCCCGCAGGTGAGTCACCAGCACCGTGGCGTCGTGCAGGAGGATGCAGCGGCAGAGAGCGCAGCAGCAGCAGCAGCGTTGGCTAAACACATTGACACCTTCCGAGCATTAGGTTGCATTTGCGTCTGGAAGAAAGTTTCCCGTGCGCCTCAAAAACCAAACGTGAACTTGATGCGTGTAACGTGCTGTGAGAGGGAGGTGGCCAGGTGAGGTTCAAAGCGCTTAGCCAGCACTGCTTGGGTTTGAATTCAGGCAACGTCCTGCGATGAATTCAAGGTTACCAAGTGGAGCGAGATGATGATCTCAGTCTGGTCACCAATATTAAATAAACCCATAACATCAATCACTGAAAATTAAAAATATAGATTTAACTCATGCAATAAACATTACTTGAGTTAAATTTCGAAATAGTTCCGTGATATCTGCTTCTGTGGGCCATTCTCTAATGCGAAGGATTGCACTGCTTTGTGAGATTCATATCCATGCCATTCGTGCCGCGAGATGTACTGCATCATGGTGGTGTAGGCATATTACCATATGGTAGCCAGGAGAGGGCAATGTCTTGTGTCACTCCCTCGTATGTGTGGATTCTCTCTGGGTTCTGTAGTTTATTCTCACATGCCAATTAGCATGGTTGGCTACGTACAGCGTGAAAGAAGTTTAACATGCCTGCGTACATACAAACGATCATTAATAGAATTGTCCAAATATCCCAGTGCAGGACCCTCCTGACAAAAAAAGTCCCAGTGTAACTCTTCTCCTCCTCCTCACCTTGCAGCAAAGGATGGCGCAGGAGGTGCTCACCCATCTGAAGGAGCACCCTGACGCCTGGACCCGCGTGGACACAATTCTGGAGTTCTCGCAAAACATGAACACCAAAGTGAGTCGCGCAAACGCGGTCACCTACCACACCACCGCCATTCCGGCTAAACTCCCCCACCCCCCCTACCCCCCTCTACCCTGATACATCCAAACACATAGTAGCGCTCTTGACAGATCCAGCAGTCTTAGTCAACAATGAAAATGCCCCCAACGCACAGATAAATAGATGTGTTTTGTGCCAAGTCGAATAATATACATGAAGATTAATGTTTGGCTTGCAAGGACTCGAGGGAAGAGCTGCAATCCATTGCTGGCCCTCTGCGTTGGTGTTTATGCATGTAATACAACTGGTTTTTTAGAATCTTGGCTTAAAAAAATAGAAAATCGTGGAACTTTTCTCTAACTCTTGTGGTAAGAGAGCAATGAAAACCCGGCTGTCGTGCATGTATGTGCCAATCGGGTTTCAAGTTATCGTGGATCTTCCCACGATGTCCTACAGCCGAAATGTATATCATATTTGTGTCTATTATTCGATGGTCCTCTGTTTGTACCAACAAGTTTCCGAAGTATTCCAAAGAATAGTTTTGGCCCCACAATGCATCCTCTTTACACAGCACAATACGCGCATATCACTGAAAAGCAATGAACGTGGCCATAATGCAACCCATTTACCTTGTTCACAAGACGTGCACAGACTTCACTGAACTGCCCATTATTTTGTTCATGTGGTTTTGGTGGCCTATGCTGTTGGGTCATGATTTAAAAAAAAAAATATTCCAGCCCTGGCAAAATCATTGATCAGATTTCAGTCCTCTGACCGTAAATATTTGGTTTGATTTGGTGTTGGGTAAAATGCTGTGAGACTTTCGATATACACAATGGATTCTGTAAATCCTCAGTCAGTGGCCATTGCCAGATATGGAAAATTTCCTGCAGTTACAACATACTCGCAGCAGAGAGCACAAGCCTCACTTGTTAGCCCAGATAACTTCAGATATATGGCCTTATTATTTATAGAAGCGAAGCACTGGAAATTCGAAGCCACGCTTTCCAGGAATATTGGCTCATACTTTTGTAACAGGAGACTGGGGTTTTGGGTCACTTTTGCGAATGAACATGGGTTTCCTTTATTTATAATATTAATATCTGTGGAAGACTTTTGTGCTTCAGCAGTTGATGACCTAGAAATTTGGATAAAATGTTCTTCAAAAGGGTATCCGAAATTTAACGATTCATCCAAGTGCACCGGGTCAGATTCCCCATCAGGGATCAGATCAGTGTCAAGCGGTCTCTGAATTGGTCCCGGTTACGCTCCTGCACCAACCAACACTAACTAGTGTGGTGAAGTATGATCAAACAACCACCATGACTTAACACAATGTAGAAAAGCCTTAATCACATCCCCTTTCCCAACATGTGCAGTGTACACAGTTAACGTCATTCAAGCTTTATTACACTGAAGAACTCGGATTCTGTTTGGCTCCCATAGCGGTGAACTTGAGACACATTACTGCACTTGCCATGATTCACTGATGTATTAAATGGTATGTTTCTGATAGTCTGGGATGGGGCCACAACAAGTCTCCCTTAGTGCGCCCATAAAAGTCACCGTCTCCCTTCTCAATTGGGCATAGGGCAGTGCTCATGTCCATTGGTGGCTCTTTGAGCCAATGTTGGAAAGTCCACACCCCTTTGGCAGAGGGCCATCTTTCTCAAAGGCAACGACTGCTGATTTCCTAGAAGATAGTATAGATTTTCTTGATCTCTGAAGTAATAAACCTATACCATAGCCAAAAACCTAGTCTCCTGGAATTAAAAGTTCTAATCACAAAGTGGCTTCATGTTTTATCGGAAAGCACAAATCTCCATGTAATAACATATTAACTGGATTTGGGACCCATCGTTCTGTTGGCCTTACAAGCGAGTTCGTCGAATGCAGAAGCAGCCACGCTTTCAAGGGAATAGGCTCTCTGATTCCCACTGAATTGTCTGATTCAGCGAATTTGCTGTGGGCTGGATCATAAATGGTGGTTGCTGCCACATGCCAAATGAAAATTGTTGACCACTTGCAAACACCAGTACATGCAATACCACCCCTCTGAGAGCCGAGGAGATGGTACCCTTCTGAGTTGGTGCCATGCAAAGTTATGAGGGACGTACCATCTCTTATGCTGTTGGCAGAGTTGTTTTGTTTGGTGTATTTTCCACCTTATGCATGTCATTCATTGATGGGTTATCTTTATGTTAAAGCACATTGTGAACTTACATTCTGTATTCACTTTCCCACCTATTCTCCCATTATTCAAATTGGCTGTGCAGTTAAAATATTAAAAGTAACCCTTCATTGCTTTCAGCAGTTCCAGATAACAACAACAATAAAACATACACACACTTAGGAACACGAACATTGCCATGTGTCACAAATTATAGGACCTGGATATTTAGCTTGTGCTGACTTACTAATTTGGCAACACTTCTCCACTGACATATCCGAGCCGCGCTAGCACGGGTCTCTCTCATTTGCAGGTGGTTTTCCACTGGCTGTTTGCCAAGCTGAGCCAATCCCAAGATGACTTTGTGAAACTGGCTTCACAAAGTCATCTCTGAATCTGGCTATGGGCCGTGCTGGGTCGGAGATGGGGTGAATCATTTTCGTCATGAGCATGACCGATGGTGGCATGGCTCGTGTTCCACCGTGGATAAACAACTTGGCGCCTCGTGAGCCAGGCCTGGCTCAGGAGGCTGGCCTGGCTCAGGACGGACACGGAACGGCTCTGATGTGCCCAGTGTAAAAGTGGTCACGGATTGTGAATTGACAACCTGCAAATGACCTTGAAATCGGAAGTCGCGGTAAGACCAGCTGTGTTGCTTTGGTCTTTTCTCGTTGCCTGTTACAACAACTCCACATTTAATTTATTGCCCAGTGAGAGCCTGTTGATGTGTTAATGAATTCTCCTTTGCAAGGCAGTCATTGTTATTACTGAAGTTTTGTGAAAGCAAGGTAAATTTGGGCGATTTTTATACACATCCTACACGTAGTGGCCTACTTTTGCAAACATTACCACAGAGTCGATACTGTCGAGTGACGTATTGTGGTAGTACTTTAAATCTTTGTTTAGATGCCATTATGACATACGACATTTACACACACAACATTCGGATACAATGACATCAGCATGCAGTATTAATGAGATGAAAATCTCAAATCCCACAAAACTCCAAACATTAAAAATCTTTAAATATGAATCTTTTTCCGAATAGATGTTCACATGTGGACACTTCACTAAGAGATCATCTTATATTGTCGTGTGCCGTTGGATGCAATCTTTACCATCGGAGCAGCGATTTTGGAGCAGGAAATTCTCCATTGCCCGGGCAGAGTTTGCACCCATCATCTCGTTCCACAGTCATCGAGATGCTTGTAAAGCAAATAGACGTTGTGTTGACAGCTCGGCCAGCCCCATGTATTTCAGTGCCACCTGTTTCTTGGTCCGTGAAATTGAAAACCGTGGTCCGAGTGCCCCACTGAAATGCTGACATGATAATAATAACAACGACAACAACAAACACAACGGTGTCATTTCATCAGTATGTCTTCTAGAGCTTAACTTTGAATTGATGTGTAATTATTGTAGTACGTCATTTACCTCTTTTTTTCTTGTCATTGGCAATAATAATATCTGAATAAATTGGGGTTCTCTTGCAAAGGAGATAACGAACCACAGGGAGCTCTCACTTTGTTAAACAAACCACAGCGACTTGGAAAGTGCCCATTGCACGCTCTCAAGTAGAAGGACGTGACCTGGCAATGTCCCCAGACAACACTGTGCATCACAGCGCCGTGTTGTGCCACAGCGATCGCAGGATGCCCAAATGCTCTAACACGCACAGGCTGCGACAAAGACGAAAGATCCCCCGTGTAGCTTACTAGGGCAAGCACCACGCGCTTGGCCACCTTTCTTGTCTGCCCAGTGCCGGTCTTTACACACCGCATTAGATACTCGTTTTAGGCTGAGTTGACCTATTCTGGGGGGGGGGCGGGGGGGGCAGGGAAGAGGCCCGTGATCGGTTCGGGTTAATTGCCGCTGACGTTAGCCACGGTCGGGGATCGAACTCAGTTTTCCAGGATCGTAGCGCATTGCAATAACCACCAAGCTACCGCTCCCCATACACGCATCAACAGCTGCCAATCATCACAGAGCAACAGTGACATCGCAACAGCACCTGTGCCAGGCTAGGTGCACTTTGAGGCTGTCTCATAAAGTGTCCAAGGCCTGCTGGTAAGGAGGTCCGGGACAGACTCAGGTGTTGAGAGTTAACCGACTCTGACTTAAGCTGACTGCCGCACAACACAAACACACACATGCAGACACACGCGCGCATGCTCACGTACACGCACACAAGCACATGAAACGGCCGCCGCCACCACCACCGACCAATCTCAACTGTGCCTCGTTGAAAGTGTTGCTGTCCGTTGTCATGTCGGCGCGCGCTGATTTGTGATGGTCTTGTGTGCTTCCAGGTTTGACGGACTGTGACTTCCGTTGCGCCATTTGCGCCATTAACGATGTGTTGCCGTTATGTCGGTTGCGTGTGTCAGAAAGACGGCCGGTCTTCCTGCACGGCTGACCCCGTTAGGCTAACACCGCAGGGGGCTTCCAGCAGGTCGAAGCTTTTTCATTTACCCTCTTCATGTCCGATCCACCCTCGCGAGCCCGGCCGCCCTGTACCGAACAAACAGAGCCATAGCACACGACACAAATTAATTATTACGCGTCGTTGTGAATAATGTTAACGACGAGATGAGTATCGCCTCCTTTCCATTTTTGTATCCACTGCGCCCCCCTCCCCCCACAGCTCTAGCAGTAGAGCGAGCGGCTCGCAGAGCGAAGGCTGCGAGCTCAAAAATCCTGCTCGAGTTGACTCAGCCCCCATCATTCCTCCAGGGTCGGTCAAAAATAAGTACCACTTTGTGGGAAAGTTGGCAGTGGCTGTGTTGTACGGTTGGACTCACCCCTACCACAGGAATGTAGGATTCCCACCACTGGCCATTTGAGCAGGAAATCACGTTAGACTTTCATAATCAAGGTTTTTGGGTTAGATCGCATTATTTATAAATGTATCTCAACCCTCCACCACCCGACACTGCCAATCAGTAAAAAATGTGTTACGTTGACAAAAGACAAATAGTTCACTACATTAGCCCACTGGTGTGTTGAAGAGTGGATCCACAACATTTACAATTTGAGTACGACGTTTCTCTTGAAATTACATCCAGCATCTTCGTGCGATTTGCCAGACTATTCTGGCAAATCTACTCTTCAACACGCCGGTGGGCTAAAGTAGTGAACTATTTGTCTTTAATCAACGTAACACATTTTTTACTGATTGGCCGTGTCGGGTGGTGGAGTTTTGCGACATGAATAATGCGCTCTAACCCAAAATCCTTTATTATGAATAATTCTGGTCGCGAAAGCCTACGTGTTAAACTGACTTTAGACTTTGACTTAAAAATTTGAGTATTTTTTTTCTACACCACCAATTGGTTGCACGGCCGTCTGAAAGCGTACTCTCAGAAGGCCGTGTGGTCGATGGGATATGAAAAAAATGCTTTAAATTTTGTGTGGAGAGACAAATTTGGCAAGGAGGCGTTATTTATTTTAGAACCATGGTAGTTAGCCTGGAGAACAGTCTTAGCGTTGCATACATGTGTGTTTAAATGCAAACAAGAGAGTGACTCGTGCAAATGTAATCACTTAATTTCAATTGTGTTAAGTATGCTGATAGTTGTAATGATTTAATTTGTTTTTGCAGATGCTATCCACATTTAGTCGAATGCTACATTAATGCATTTTGTTACTGTTGTTAAACTCTTGTGAATTCTACGCAAAACATTTTCAATCATGGATCACAGTTTTAATTGTTATACAAATGTTGCTTGCCATTGCTTTCAGTAGATTTTGAAACATTTCCAATTTTTTTTCTCTTGACCTGGTTCCCTGTTCTTTCCATGCCTCCTCCTCTCTCGACTACCGCCCCATACAATAATCTAGGACATTCATAACAATATATCCCAGTTCTTTTATTAGAGCCATGTTCTGGAAAAATAATTTCTACTTCAATGTAGCATGGATAGAATAGTCTCACCCCAATGTTAGGAAATAACTTTTGAAGATCACGCGACAGATCCTCCATCTGATCTCACTGCAGTAGGCCAATATCACCCCACAAACTTGAAAGCAGTCTTTCACACTCTGTAAATAATGCACGTTGAATGGCATCCTTCTGATATATTTCGAGCAATTTTAAGTCCTCATTTGTACGATTTTTATTTTTGAGCAGGTTGAGCCGTATACCAACTTGTTACACACGGGAATCTGGTTTAAATATGTGAAGCTCTCATCTGCTTTCAAATGCAGAATCCTCAGCAGTGCCGGCTCATTGATCTGACATGGTCATTATGAGGACACTGCGGCACTCTGCTAAAAAGTGTCATCACCCACTTTCAACCACAAGACAAAAACGGGCAGATTCAAATCTAGGCAGATGCTCCTGTTTTCCAGATTTAAATGTGACCCATCATCCCAACCCCCAGCAATGGTGCAAATCGCCACAGTGATAGTTTTTTTGCAGCTTTATTAGGACACAGAGGGCGTGTTAAAGTTCTGTACTCAGGAATTCCCATCATTCACTCTACAAGCTGAGATGCAACAAGCTCTGGACCATGTGGTCTTCTGGGTTGTACCACATTCTTTTATGGCATCATGTCCGATGTTTCTCTCCACTTGCTGGGGGCTTATTCAGGAACTCTGAATGAAGCTCTCGGCACGTGGAGCAGCAACATGATTTCCCACGTTACATAGAATACCATAGACACCAGGGCTCAGACTCCTATTAGAACAAAGGTCATGAGATTGGTTCATAGAGACACGTGTCTTTGGGGATTAGGTTTAAGGTAGAAGCAACCATTGTATTAACCACAATACCTTGCTGAGCTTGTCAAGGAGAGCATAAACCATCACGCAAACTCTGGTCATCCTTGCAGTGGCGTTTGGCTAACCATCGAACAAAGACGGTCACTGCATCGCGAACTTTCAGATGCGCTTCTGCGGCCGTCTGGAATGCTCTTCCGATATTAGAGAGCCACTAGAGCTATGCACTTTTAAATAGTCTTGATTGAAAACTAATTTCTTTAGAATAGTTTTTTGTGTTTAGATTGTTATCCAACACCTTCACCTCCGTTGGTGATGCTTGGCTACGTACGGTGTGAAAGAAGTTCAACATACATACACATACCCTAGGTGCCCCGAGGTATATTCTGCACATGTTTTTGAGCGCTGCGCCGGCACTGTTGAATTAACCTCTTTCATTCTTATTTTCCCACCTGAAATTAAGTGAATCTCAAACACCACCTTTCTAGGATTCTTTACGCGGTTATCAGCATCAGTAATACCTACAGCCCTTAGCAAAACAGGCATGGCTCAATTGGCGTACCCTGATAATTTTGGATGCATCTATATATATACACCTCCCCTGTCCTGGAAATTACATTGTCTCAATTTAGGATCACGATTCGGTGAATTAAATTATTGATTACATATTTATTCATTATTGATTTCTGAGGACAGGCCACGTAATGTTATGTGGCCACATTTTTCTTGTTGTGTAACCCTCCACCACCAGACATGGCCAAACAAATTAAATTGTCACGTGTACAGGCGGTTAACGTGCCAATGATTGTTGTTTCAGCTCACCGCGGGTAAGTTGAAGGACAATTCTCATCACAAAATTTATCAGCCGGACATTATTTTCTTAACACTGCACGGTGGTGAATGTCGCGGTCTTTTGGCATTGGTAGGGGTTACACGAACCCATTACATGCAGCAATATATATACTAATTTTAAAAAACATTGATTCTTACATGCACCATTCACTGCATGCATGGCGAGCTTTTTAAGAATGATTCTTCATTGATAACAACTTAACACTTTCGTCAGTGACGACTGCCTTAAAGTGGACAAATATATAAAATAAGCAAGGTTATTGGCAGTGGTCCTTCGTCTTCATAATAAGAGGGATCAAGGGCTCGGAGGTTTAGGCCTATTATTTATAGATGTATATAAAAAAAAATCCCTTTAGGGGCAGTTTCATTGATGATTGTATTGAGTTTGTTTTTTGTGCTCATGCACCGTTGCCAATGCAGATATCATTATTATTAAGTGATAAATCGAACCGCCGTTATTACCGTATTGACCCATGTCCTCATGCGTCTGGAGTGAAATGCAAGTTAGTCATAAAACCACTGGCATGGGAAAACCGTGAACAAGGCTGCACTGGGGACTGCACATTGCCATTAGCTGAACATTTTACGTTCCCATTGGCAACAATGTGTAACCAACGTGTTATTTTTACACTTCCTGGGTGCAAGTCTCGCTTAATGAAGAAGGGGAGGGGGGGCTGTGATTGATTCTAAAAGCCTAGCCAATTGTTCGTCTTCACAGCAGGTAGAGATATTGAATTTGTGGACTCAACATTTTGTTCAGTGGTCTTGTAGCTAGCGATGGTTATACATGTTGTTTTACATTTGAATAGCTGAAAATGACAATAAAAGCATTATCTGGAGAAAATTAATCACCTTACTGAGGAATGTGCAACTGCACGTCACCAGGGAGATGCACCACACGTGTACAGGTCAGATAGTCTCTTTAACTCTCTGATGTATTTTTGAGTTGTAATAACGCAAAAGCTTGCATTGGTATTGCATCCGTAACGTAACAAATTGTCTCGGGAGCAATTATTTTTCATGGTTTTCCCCTCGGGGACCCCCTAATGGCAGCTTATCCTCCTCCCATACGGCACAAGGTGCACACAGCCACCAGCCTGCCAGTTGGGCATTGTTCTACCAGCAGGGTGGCGAATGTTGTGATTGGTCATTCAAATGAAGTGATTAGTGAGTAAAACTAATTTTTATTTGGACCATGACACTGGCACGCATAATCTCTACCCTGTGCTGCGTCTTGTGTGGTGTCCGCAACATTTCGCTCCACGTGCCGGGAGATTTTTCAGTAACTGAAAACGCATCCGGAGACCTATACAGCCCTAGCAGTCTCTATTAATTGGCTTGCCATTTGGGTATCAAAAATAGACACTTGTCTCCGACTGGTTGACATGATATAGCTGTGGCGTTTACCATCCACACGGTAAGCCATTCTTGATTAGCATCATGAGGTTTAAAAAAAATATTAACACGAGCATTCGTCTGTATCGTACAAAACACTACAATCTGTTCCTGTCACGAATTAACCATGCGGCTCTATAAACGAACACAGGAGGGAGAAGATCGGCTCAGCTAATCGCTCACAAGAACGCTCAATAATTATCGATCAATGCTCTGCGCTCACAGTTCAGCAACGAGTGCTCACATGCGATTGGTTCTTTCAGTTGGCCAAATCGGGAATGCTTGTGATTGGCTGAGCCACAAACAATTTCACGCAATTGGCTGAGTACCCCTGTCTGTCCTGAAGGCACCCCTCGTTTTTCAACTCTTTTTGAGTTGGTTTTTCCAAACGATGATCCGGCCACACATTGGGCTGCCTTTTGAGCTGGTGGTCTAGACAAGGCTGACCGCTTTGTACATGTAATGTGATGGTCACGTGACGTGTATGCAAGGCATATGGATTGGATTCGTGCCTTCCTGCTGTTGGCGAGCAGCAACACCACACCTTTGCGTGCTGTATTTATTTCCAGCCTGCACCCATTCTCCTGGGTTGATGGGTTTTCTCATTATTTTCAGAATCCCTGTGTTCAACAACCCCCTTGGTTCAATCCGTGCAGAATGGCCTAACTCCTCCCGAACTTCCATGCGCTGTTTTCAGTCTTGAGGCCAGCGATCCACTGTTCATTAGCCTCTTTCATATTGCGATGTGACTTCTCAACGGGCTGAGCCATAAGCTCACTCATACACGCGGCATAGAGTCAAAGTGAAAAGTGATTTCCTGATCCAGTGCGCATTGAGGCAGTGCTCTCGTCTCCTGTTTACAGCCCTGAATCACTGTTGAAAATTCCACTGTCCTTTGGGAGGTGCAAGTTTATCCACAGGAAACCCACTGTTAACTCCCCTCACTGGGTGGTGCTTATTTTATCGACCCGGGAAGGAATGATGGGCTGAGTCAACCCCCAACCAGGATTCCAAATCGCAACCTTATGATTTTGAGCCGCTCGCTCTGCCGCTGAACGACTTCGCCGCCGAATATAATAATATTGCATGCAGTTTCATTAATCATGGTTCCGCGCATTCGGTGTAACTTTCCGGTTAACTATAATTGGAAGTTTAATTAAATTTTACTTAACTAAACCTTTAAAACAACAACCGCAATCTTTCCCTCCCCTGCAATTTTAAAAGAGGCTAAAGTTGGCGCGTTCTGATGAGGCATTCTTTTCTCTCCCTCGCTGTCTAAAAACAGAGGAGATAACTCTTGGATAATCACCACGAGAACCTTTTCCACTGCTCTGTTGAATGCTTAAGTAAAAAAAAAGTTGTGTTGAAAATATATATGGTATATTTCAATCTGCCATTGCTTACTTTAAACATTACTCTTTTACACGTGGGTGCACATTCATGACATCGACACCACGCGTTTAAGTCCCCAGAGCCCAGAGGGCATTTTCACAATTCTGGCCACTGCTGATGATGGTTGTGGCTGCCGAGCGAAACGCCGTGATAAATTGTTAAACTTGTGTGGATTGCTCTCCCAACATACCAGTGTGCGAGAGAGGTAATGGGCACATCCGCTTGCGTGAACACGTTCATTGGCCGTGTCGGGTGGAGGAGGGTATGCGACACATTTTACTCGTGTGATCCGACCCAGAAATCAATTATGACTAGTCACTATTCCGTTCGCTTGATTCCGCATTTGATTATATTATCAATGTTGACCTCAATTTTTCTCGTGGCGCTTTAGAGACAAGGGTTTAATCTCAGGTCTCCCATCCATTAAGAAATTCCGCACACAGTTACGTATTTTATGCTCTATTTAATTGTTGGAAACGTGCATGCGTATTGCGAATTGAGTAATTACTCTATTTTAATCTGTCAAATAAAACATCTATAGAGAATGCATGCTAAATTTACGTGGCATCTAAATAATGAAAATATTAACTGTAAAACTATTAAATATACAACAACATGTAATATAATTTTCCCCAACATTGTATTAAATATTTTCACGTAGCTGTGTAAATAGAAAATGTAATTGTACATTTCAATAGGCTAACAAATGTGTTAAGTCTTATTTATGTTAGTCCGTACATGTGTATGCATTTGTACAGCTTGTAACGTGTGCTGTATTGACTAGATAGAAACACACATGCATGTATTTAAATGTCTGCAAAACTTATAATGTAACATAGTAACATATATATGCTTGCATAGATGTATCATGAATCCTCTACCTATACCAGGTGCAGGCGCTCTTTTAATACATCAATATTTAAACTGGTTCCAGCAGCTTGTCTGAACCCCGGGCCGTAGCCTGCACTCTGCGAGAAACCCAAAACAATCAAATCGCACACCCATCTTTTGGGTACTCGGTCACGTTTTCCGACTTAAGGGAGCAGCCGTCAAATGGGGGCCGTTGGTATATTGGTGCCAGGTTTACAACGCGCAAGCTCCGAGTGATGCCGCCCTTTGCAGCGCAACTTCCCCGCGGGGCCTCAATAAGCATAATCGTTTCTGCGTTAGGACCATTGGCTGACCCGAATAAATGAGAATGCTTTCTCTTTGAGGCGGTAATAAACATCGTTGTCATCGTGAAGCGAAACTGGCCATTGAGAGTGAAAGCCGGCCGGTCGAGCGAGCGCAATCGGAAGTATATTCTTAGGTTTTTTTCGGTAAAGTCACGTAGGTAAAAAATAAAAATTAATAAAAGTAAAATAAAATAAAAATCACGACGTTTCGGAGGCAACACAAGCTTCCGTCTTCAGGTAGAACCGTCACAGCACGATTGCTGTATCAAGTGAGGAGGCAACACAAGCTTCCGTCTTCAGGTGGAACCGTCACAGCACGATTGCTGTATCAAGAGAAATTTCTCTTACTTGATACAGCAATCGTGCTGTGACGGTTCCACCTGAAGACGGAAGCTTGTGTTGCCTCCGAAACGTCGTGATTTTTATTTTTTATTTTACTTTTATTAATTTTTATTTTTTACCTACGTGACTTTACCGAAAAAACCTAAGAATATGAATCCTTGCAGTCACGAAAGCTTCAAATCTAGACGCAATCGGAAGATTTCGAAGCGCAAATTAATGCTTGGCGGTTGACTCGGCTTCGCATCCCTCCGGGGTTGGTAAAGTGAGTTACCATTTTTTCTGGGGACTCAGCGGTGGTTTTGCTATGGAAAGACTCAGCCCCTACCATAGGACAGTGGAATTTCCGTCACCCGCTCGGGGCTATAAACAGGAAATGGGGCACTGCATTGCCGCTCACTTGAGCAGGAAATTTCTACGGACTTTTTTTGAATAACGTAAATCGTTGTACAACATTTTTGTCTGATTTAGCCACGTTTATCACATCCATTCCTCACAGACCTGACACAGAGTACCGCAGTTCAAGCGTTGCACACCCTGGAAGCTATTGCTTGGAAAATATTGATCCTATACGTCTGCCCGTATGTATGCTTGGCACCAACCGTGGAGGGGAAAGAGAGACGCGTTTGAGCAGATTGCGAGAATGATCGGCAGGTGTTGGAGCAGCGAAAGGTTAACCGTTGGTATTTCTCCCCCTTTTCAACATGTTCATCACAGTACTACGCCCTGCAAATATTGGAGAACGTCATAAAGACACGCTGGAAAATCCTGCCGCGGAACCAGTGCGATGGTAAGCTTCTCTCACCCGCAGTCCCCTTGCCTGACCTGCGTACGAATGCAAGAACGTGATACAACAATCCCTCGCCAACCGCGGGGGTTGGGTTCCTGAAAACCGCCCGTCGTTGGAAAAACCGCCGTGGTGTGCAAGGCCTTAGGAGCTGTCCATAAATGACGTCACGCGATTTTGGACGATTTTTTTTTTCGTCACACGGCGTCACAAAAAGTCAGACCCCCCTCAAAAAAAAAACATGCTTCAAATCGCTTTAAACTATTGTCATCGTAGTGCGTATTTAATGTGGCGCTGCACTCTAATGTTGTAGGAGAAAATATGTATTAAAAAGTATATTTAATTAAGTAGAACGTGTTGTCTATATTTATTTAAAATTCTATATTTATTTTAAGTTGCGTATTTTGATGTGACGTCATATTTCTCAAACCCCCCCCCCCCTCGTCACACATCGTCACAAATGTCTGACCCCCCCCCCCCCCCCAGGTGCGTGACGTCATTTATGGACGGCCCCTTATGGGAAATCGGGGGTTAGGGCAACCGTGGCCATGGCCACACTCGTCAAAGCCTAACTGAGTTGCCCCTTCCTACGCTAAGCACAAATAAAATACACAACATTGTAAAAAAAATAATGTTTAAAAACATGATTGAAGGCAATAAAATTATGTTATTTACCTTTACCGAGGGGAAAAGTCCATGGTGATGATGACGTGGGAATGAGGTTAATGCGGGGAGGTGGCTGTTGGAAGAGGGGGCTTTTCCTCCACCTGGCGGTGGGAATAGAGCGGTGGCGTGAGCTGGGAGATTAGACGACGCACGGGGGGGGTGGGGGGGGGCACAGGTTGTGGGGTGATTTGAAATCACAAGCGCCGGTCGTCGTGCTAAACCGCAGATTCGCGGAACCTCATTGGCTCCTAAACCTCGATATTCAAGTTTATAATTTCACACAGAATCTAGCCATATACCAAGAGAAGAATTACAAATACAACTCGGTCCAGTGTGTATATAGTGTCGTGTCGCATTGTATTTTCACCATTGAGGTGGGTTGATGCTGTCCAAGAATTAAAAAAAAACAATACAAAAATGGAGTGAGAGGAAGCAAAAGAAACAAACGGAGTATAAGAGAGAGAGAGACAAACAGGGCGAGAAAGCGAGAGAGACAGAGCTGTGTAGAGAGACGGGATTACATGCAGCTGCACGTAGCTACACACACACACGCTGCTCCATTTGGGAATTCCCTCCCTTCTCCTTTTCCAAGCTCTTAAAAGATCCTTGCTCAATCCAAGAACTGCATGGGCTCTTGTAATCTATTAAAATTTTACTAAAACGCTTTTTGTTGGTTGCTGGCCGCTTGACATTTTGGGGCGTTAAAGTAAATATCTCAGCTCTGCACCCCCCATACCCCCCGGCTAAATCTGGACACTTGGTAGTTCTGGGAATGGTTTTCAACTGGGGGTACGCGAACCCCCAAGGGGTACGTGACAATGACCTGGCGGGGGAGGGGGTACATGAGGGTGATTTATAAATGTGTGAAATTGTAATCCGCGATAGTCATTATTTCATATTATGTATTAACAATGTAGTTTACAAGGGTAAACCGCGCGCGAACAAATTACATCTTTATAACATGTAGGCTTTCGCGATCAATATCCATAATAGAGGGTTTTTTTGGGTTGGATTGCGTAATTATCAATTACGTCACGCATGCAGAGCGTCCGTTGAATATATTTTTGTATTCGGCTCGCGGTTACTTGCTAGTTAGGATACCGCACAAAATGGACAATTGGTTCAAATATTAGTGTTAATTCATACATTTATTTCTCAGAACCATGTTGGGTCAGGCAAGGGGGTGGGGGGGTGGGGACACACAGTGGCCAAACTAAAACTTGAGGATCACTGCTCTTAGATAATTATCGTGCGTGGGGCCTGCTCGGTGTAATCGGGTTTGGCACCACCTGCCTCGCTCCGGCAGATCGGGACGTTGGAGAGCGCGTGTCTGGGCACGGCGCGAGAATGATGATGGGCCCCCTGGTGCAGATGCCAGGCCGAGCGACTTGTGGGGGTGACGAGAGCTCTTTGGAACGCACTCCGAAGCCGTTTTTTTTTTTACCAAGTGGCGCTCGCTTCTTAATACCTGCCCTTTCGTCGTTGCGCGCTCTTCAGGGGAGGGTCTGTTGATGTTATCGCACGCGAGCGTCCGGTGTTGTTTATGTCGGAGCACGTGTGCGTGCCTGTTGAGTTCGATTCCCGGCCAAAATACCAGTGACGGTTATCTGAACAGGTCCTGGGCCTCCCCTCGGTCAACTCGGCCTCAAATGAGTACCTGATGCGCTGTGTAAACATCGCCGCTAGAGAGACAAAGTCCATTAAGGCTTTTAAGGGGAATATTTGTCTGCGTATGTGTCCTGTATTTCCACTTGGATTATAATCAGTACACATCGCATCCAGCAGTGGATCATGTATCCGTAGATTTACACATCAGAAAGCACGAGTTGGCTAAAGAGTTAAAATAGCCGTTTCGCCGGCAGATATTTGTCGTTCCATTTGTAAACACTATCCTCGGGCTTCACGCGAGTAGCAGTCATAAGTAAGCCAAAGATGATTACACAGTTGCCACTGTGTGGCAACCCACATGTTTTGAGTAATAGCGAGTCCAAATTCCATGGGACACCATGAGACAAATAACAGTTGAGGGTAATAGTTGTGACATCACCAGACTGATAAGAAACGTAAAGTCGGCTTGGGCAGGATGCGTTGTCGCTACGAGGGGGAATGATCGCTGATGGTCAAAAATAACAATGCTGGTACGAACGCTGGGGAGATGGAGCGATACAATCTCGGTTCACATGCAAGGTGCTAGACGGATTGTTACTTTCCAGCATATTGAGGCTTAGGGAGGCCTTCATCCAGCAGCGGATTGACCAAGGCTTTTGATGTACACGTTTTGCCCATTTGTTAATCTACTGCTGGGTCCAAGGCCTTCCCATGCCGTGCTGGCCGTGAAGGATATTTCACCATACTTCACCACTTTGGCCATTGCCAGTTGCTGAACGTACTGGGGCGGTGGGGGGGGGGATGGACGGAATACAATTGATTTTGCGTCGCTGCCAAACACACATGAGCTTCAACAACAAAAACAAATATATTAGAGGACGAAATTAAAGTTTATTTATTGGAAGCGAAAACAAGTTGGTCTTTCAATAGACGTTGTCAACGTGATTATTTTCCATTGGCTTTTAATGCTGGTGCGTTTTATGTGCGTTTGCTCGAATGCCTGCCTGCGTCTTGTGTGACTCAACCTCCTATGAATGTGTGGCATGCCCCTTGTAAAAAAAAAACACTTCAAAGCTAATATTACTACCTTCCAGGGTTTCTGCCCTGCAGGCAAAACTTTGTTCTCTCTCCAGGTTACTAATTAAATGGGGGGGACCCACCTTACCACGGCTCCAAAGCAAGAGCATCTCTTGCTCAAAGGCTGCTAATGTCCAACCAACTTGGAGTGCAAACGGTGTAAAATTTGTGGCAGTGTTTGATGGGGACGATCACTGACAAACAAAAAAACACTGTTTAAAAAGCACAGGTTGGTTCCACTCTAATTGCCATGAGAAAGCTGCCTACACGCAATGATTAGATTAGCCTTGAAAGAGGTCCTCCGTTGTTTAGACCGAGAGCTCTTGCCAATCAATAATATCTGGTAAACCAGGCAGCGTTTGATTGACATGCCTTCCGGGCAAATGTTGTTGAAGTTATTAGGCAAACGTTTCCTAAATTAACATTTTCAGGATTCAACATTTTTATGTAAAAAAAAAAAGTTTAATTTGATATTCCCAGAGTCCTCAATCTCGTGTTTCATGCGTTCGAAGAAATTAGGCAAATAAGACCTTTGCAATGAATTTAGCATTTAATGCGATATTTATATCAGGAATATATCTTTAACAATCAAAACTCGCTCATGGAAGTGAAAGCGCGTCACGTGTGTTACAGTGTATGTTTTTCCATGTTGCACGGTCTGGCTTTTTCCCACGTGCTTATTCCTGAAGTGCATGCCCACAGCTGAACCTGCCTTAATTTGTGATGCACAAGTGCCCCCTGGTGGTGTTAGGCTGTACACTGGCCCAGCCAACACGAGTCTTCGGCACCAGTATCGTTACTACACTAGACTCGATTATCCGCGCTAATGACGGGAGGACGGCCGCGGATAATCCCAAACTATTAATTTTCCGTGGATATCTATGCCAAAAAACACGAATATAGGTAGAAATTAAGAACGAATACTCATGATCGATGCACGTGCTCAATGATAACACTTTCCTTCTCCCGCACAGAAGACTCGGCCCACTAAGTGGACAACAGAGCCACGCCAATCAACATCAATCAAACTCCGCACGCCGTTGTAAAGATATGCAACTACTGTACTGTAGAGGCGATCACGTGGATATCGGATCAACCTGAGCAACATATTTGTCCGATTTAAGTACGTGACTTGTAGTAAACATTTCCAAGAATAACAATGTATAACCGTTTTTAGATTATTAATTTGGGGCTTAAGATAAATATCCATGAATGATGAATTTATGTAAAAAAAAATCAGCAAATTGAATAAACCACACGCGGACCATCGAGAGTGTCCTGTACTAGGGTTGTTAAATTCGTTACTCGTCGCATACCCGATCACCAGTGAACGGCACGGATAGGAATGTCTCGCAGTGAACAAAACAGTTTCCAGAACAAAACAAATTGAAATGTGGTTAAAACGGAGACTGATGTTGTTGTTGTCTGTTGCTGTGTTGCAGGAATAAAGAAGTACGTTGTGGGCCTGGTGATTAAAACATCTCAAGACCCAATCAATCTTGAGGTCGGTCATCTTTCAGATAAGAGTTGAAAGCACTGCGGTTGTAACTACTAAAGCTCGAATGAGTAGGTGTATGGTTAGCAAAAGTTTTCTTGTAGTTAATATATTTATTCGTTGCTTTCACCGGTGTATACAATGGGTCTACAATTTGTACGCTGTTACACTTTGTAGTGTTGGTTTATAACTTTTAATCACGTTTAAAAATCATCGCATTGAGTTTATTGCTGTATGTGACGTTGATGCTTGTTACAATTAGGCTCACATACAGACTCACAAAACACTCTCCTGCGGAGGGAGCTGGTAGGAACGTTGGGTTGCTGGGTCAACGGGGGCGTGGTGTATTCCGCAAATATGCCCGACTGTGAGGGCGGGCACAAGCCAGCGTGAGTAGGTTAAACGTTGAGTTTTATAAGGGCACCACGGGGTGACCAGCCCCTCCCCACCCAGCCCCACCCCTCCCACGCTCCCCACCTAGCCCCTCCCCACCCTCCCCTCCCCGCCCAGCCCCTCCCCACCGTCCCCACCCAGCCCCTCTCCACCCAGCCCCACCCCTCCCATTTTTGGATGCACGATGGACGGACACAATAATCCCTTGTGGGCTGGTGGAACCAGTGGGTTCCTACCAGTATAAACCCAATACAATAAATGTGATGTCGTTCATCACCTTGCAGGGATTTTTTTGTTTTAAATGTTAACCAATGTGCCAATCATCGATTTTACAATCAGCCACTTAACTGGCTCATTCATGGCCCCATATGTAGCAGCCTGTGTCGCCCTGTGTAAATGAAACTCCATCTGCTGCATGTTTTTCCCGGTCGCCCCAATTAACAGATGCCCGCTATTTAGCAGTCCCCAGATGTTGCCGTAGATTAATCATCACAAGCCAGACAGGTGGCCACCAATTAACGGTGCAGATGATATGCACAGCGGGCACGTGCTAGCAGTGTGATAGATGGTGTGCATTGCTTTGGAATCGTTTTTTATGAAAGCGTTGTAACTCGGGTTAATAAGGTTAAAAGCGTTTTTTACTCATTAAAGTATGTCTGATAATGCCATAGTCATGTACAAATCTGCAAACGCGTTTTGCCCTGACAGCTACCCATCAGCTTCCATACTGCCAATTCAAGACAAACTCATGTTGGAACAGACGATGTAATCCACGTGTAATGTGATTTTTTTTCCCAACTTGCTGAATTCTCAAAGGCACGTGTCCTATACAGTACCTTGCATCCATTAATTGGTGCTGCTTTTTGGACTGGACGCCAATGGGTGGAGCACTTTGGAGCTGATATCTGAAATGTGATTGCTACAGTTGCTGTGAAATTGTGTGGTTGTCTGTGCTCTGTGTTGCAGAAAGAGAAAGTTTACATTGGCAAGTTGAACATGATACTGGTTCAGGTAAGATCTTCCTTGTGCAACACTCCTTTTGTGTCTTTTTATATATTAATTTGTCAAATAATCTTACGCAAGTTATAAGATACATGTATAAACAAGATTAAACACCCTCATATAGATATATATATAGCCTTTGGTCAGTCCACGCTAATATATGATATCAGGTTGTTAAAGTCTGATATCAGGCAGTTCACGAGCAATGTTGGCTCTGCTGATGAGACACTGATGAGAGCGGTGGTTGGTAAACCAGAAGAGACATTTTTTTCGAATTTGGTTAAAATTTATATTTCAGGAGCTGCAATGCATCAGAATACGAGACAGACGGTCCTTAAAAAAATAACGCCACGAAGCAGTATTTAAAGAGCTCTAAACCCTGGTTTAGAGTTTGCTGCTGGAATTATGTACTCCGAAGGCCGTTGGACCAATGGGTTGTATAAAAAAAATACTGTTTTTGTATAAAATTACAGAGAAATATGAGACCTTGTCGGCTTGTCTGTTTTTCTAATATTTCCGTAGTTTAGCCTGTGCTTTTTGCCATGGAGGGGGGGGGTGATAGGGGACAAACAAATGGACCGTTCTTGTGCCTTCCAAACAGATCCTGAAGCAGGAGTGGCCGAAGAACTGGCCGACGTTCATCAGCGACATCGTGGGTGCCAGCCGCACGTCCGAGTCGCTGTGCCAGAACAACATGGCCATCCTGAAGCTGTTGAGCGAGGAGGTGTTTGACTTCTCGAGTGGGCAGCTCACTCAGTTCAAGGCCAAGCACCTCAAGGACAGGTGAGAGACCTCGTGAGATTAAAAAAAAACACGCAGCTCCGTGGTGCCTGCGCCCTTGCCGATGCCGTGATGGGTTCTCAACAGGCAAAAGCCCTTTGGCGGTTAGAAACTGCCAAAGCGTTCAACTTTGTAAACTAAAACTAATCTATATTCTTGGTTCTTTCGGTAAAGTCACGTAGAAGGGAAACAAAATAATAAAAATATAAAACAATAAAATTCGTTTCGATTGCAACACAAGCAATCATCATCAGGTGTGAAAACCACAGCAAGATATTTTTTTTTTTCAAATTTTCTTGCTGTGGTTCCACACCTGATGATGATTGCTTTTGTTGCAATCTAAACGTCGTTATAATTTTATTGTTTTACATTTTTATAATTTCATTGTTTCCCTTCCACGTGACTTTACCGAAAGAACCAAGAATATGAATCCCTGCAGTCACGAAAGCTTTAAATCAAAATTTAAAGCTAAACTATTTTTTTTATTTTACGAGGTAAAGCCCACTGAGCTGTATAGCTCTTTTTCAGAGGCGACCTAGCCACAAATGATAGCTCACCGAAGTGGCTTATCACGTGGACATTTATAGCAGCCAAATACTTTAAACACACGTTTATAAATGTGGGGGGGGGGGGGGGGGGGGGGGGAAACACCGGAGGACCCGGAAAAAAATCCACACGACCACGGTGAGAGAGGGGAGAGAGACACGCTAACGCCAAATATACGGCAGGCGTCGGGGTCGGGTTTGAACTCACCACCTCCTGTATACCAGGCGAGGTAGTTAACATCCCGCCGCAGCACAGTAGTCGCCCGCTCTTGACGAGAGACAACGACTCGGAGGCATGAGGAACCACAGACGATCAGGAAGGCAGCGGCCCAGGCGGTGAGGCCGGCGGCAACAATTGCTCAAGCTCTGCGGTCCTCTGAATATTAAGATGTTTTCAGCCAATTGATGAGTGGTTGTTTCTTCACCAGTGGTTCTCAACCTCTTTGGGTATGGTTTCTCCCCAATCAAGACAATGGTGCTGGAGGCCCAGACCAGAATAGCCACATGGGACCCCCTATTTCATTTGCAACAAAACACAGGCCCAATGTCAGTCGTTCTTAACCTGGGGTGCACGTAGCCCCTGGCGGTGTGAGATGCCCTTTCTGGGGGTACCAGACATGGCCAGATTTTCTAGAAGGTAAATCATCGAAAACACAAATTAAGTATGGGCACGTAAGTACAACTACTTTGTTTCATCAAACCTATGTATTCATTAACATTGTACATTTTTAATCGATTGAGAACCAACTGTGGGTGCAAGGCTGCAGTATAGGTTAAGAACCACTGCCCAATGTGGTGTGCCCTCTTTTGTTCGAGGCCTGGAGAAATGTATTCCATTTGTGGCTCTTCTGACATGGTAGTACAAGTGCCTTCTAAGCCACGTATCTTCCTCTCCATTATTAGTGTAAACGATATTTAATTAGAAATAAGTAATATTTTAAAATGCTTTTTTTTAAACACGCTTTAATGAAATGTACCGTACGAGTAATGGCAAAACTTCACAACTCCAGGAAGTGGCCCCGAAGCTTGCCATAACGTAAGGGACCGTGGTGATTTACAGCCAACGTCAGTTGAGCGTGGACAATTAGACCCAAGCCGAAACATAACATATAAAATAGATGGTTTAATAATATTTTTGTTTATTTTTAATGATAGAATATAGTATTGTCATCAGTATGACATAAGTATACCAAGTTTTGCAGTCGATACCACATTGGGAAGTGGGTTAAAATTGAGTTACAAGATTTGAGGATACGACAACAACAACAGACAGAGTGAGTTAAATAAAAGCATGTAAAAATACATCTCCTTCGCCTGAAACTTTGTGACATATTACGCTTTTTGACAAAACCATAAACAAATATATATTTCCTGTACGAGCGACGAGATGCTGATCGTGTGCGGGTGATGTGTCCCCAGCATGTGCAACGAGTTCTCACAAGTGTTCCAGCTCTGCCAGTTTGTCATGGTGAGTCGGTGTCAATGTTGTTCTGCTATTGCGCTCTAAATTGACGTTTGAAAGTGGACTCTTTAATAAAACAAAACTAAACGTATTTTAATTGCACTTGTGAAATAACAGCGGGAGCTCCTTCAAAATTAATGTAGGTCAATGCTCGTTTAGCTCTGCTGCCAGGGTGGGAACGAAGGGCTGGATAAAACAAAAACACGGGCAATGGGAAACCTGTCAATTAAGCTCTAAAATCGTTTCTTATTGATTTTGTTTAACCAGGTGACAACTCAAGCGACATAATCTCATTTGCAAGCGTGTGATCCAAGTGACCGTATTGTTGACATAGAATACAACTGACAGCGTTAAGCGTGTTATCTGTTTTTATTGTTGGTTAAAGTAATTGGTTTGTGGTCACTGACCCTTGATGAGTGAGGAGTATCTAATAATTGAACCAGTGCGTGGCTAACAGCTGCTAACGAGCACCTAACTCGGATAATACACTTGTGGGGCGATCGAACGTTAGCCGTGTGCTCACGAATGTGCCCACTGTTGCAAGTGCTGTTTGCCCCACGAGAAGAAAACATTGAAACCGCCATGCTCGCTTTTTGTATTCCCTTGCAGGAAAACTCCCAGAATGCACCACTTGTTGCCGCCACCTTAGAAACACTTTTGCGCTTCCTGAATTGGATTCCTCTCGGGTACATCTTTGAGACGAAACTCATCAGCGTCCTCGTTTACAAGGTGAGACGATATAAAGAGGGAGGGGTTTTTATTGCCACCAGGTGGTTTGGCATTTTAGGATTGACACCCAGAGCCTACGCTAATCCAGCTGGGTGGCACTGGTAGATGCCCCAGCTCTCACAATCGCAAGGAAATGACGGTTCAAGTCCTATTTGGTGGCCGACTAAAAACATGATCCGAACCTGGGTCGATAAAATGAGTACTGCTTTTTGTGGTAAGCCAGTATTTGTTGGCCTATGGAGAAACTAGATCCTAACTGTAGAATTGTTGAATATCCACCACTGATTAAGAGGTCAGAACCACCAATGGAGGTGAACATCACCTGATGCTCGTTTGAACAGGGGGAGGCGCTTAAACCTTTTGTTTCTGAGTGAATACATTTGCACAGGTTGCATGCCTGTCAATCCATACAGTTTACCTGTATTCTTGTGCAGGGAAATTAAGTAAAAAAACACATTTTGTATTTTTTGTTTCTCCCTTATGATAGGACTTTGTAGGATGAACGTTGATATTTATAAGGGCATGGGGTGACCAACAATATCTGAATCGGTCTGTAATAAGGTAGGCACTGATAAGGGCTTGACATGTATGAGGTTGTATGCACTTGCAGCAGCTTTTTCATATGAATTGTGTTGGCAGGGGAGGCTCCCGTTGTGTAACGATTAGCGCAGTGGACTTACAGGTCCAATCCAGAGGTCGCCAGTTCAATCACTCAGCAACTCATGTGTGGTGGGATGAAGTGTGGGTACTTTCACCTCTTCCAAAACATGTGGCCCAAATCACCTTTAGAGGGGCTCTCTGGAGCTCTCTCCTGTCAGCAGTGGCATGGTCAAGAAATTACAGGGCTGCAGCTTTTCCTTTTATATACGTTGGCGCTCGTTTGGATGTATGTGTGTGCATGTTGAACCCCTTTCGCACCGCACGTAGCCACCCGTGCTAATCGGAGGTGCACCTTCCCCCGCAGTTCCTCAACGTACCCATGTTCCGTAACGTGACTCTCAAGTGCCTGACGGAGGTGGCGGGCGTGCGGGTGAGCCAGTACGAGGAGCAGTTCGCCACCCTCTTCAGCATCACCATGGCCGAGCTCAAACAGGTGCCAGCCCCATTCACTCACAGCTGTGTCAATCCATACGTGTGTGTATATAAATTCGGTGTGGGGAGCAGTGGTGTAGCAGTTAGCGCGCCGCGCTACGGACACGGGGACCCGAGTTTCATTCCCGCTGCCGGCCAACGCCGGTGATGATTATCTGAATCGGTCCTCGGCCTCCCCTCGGTCGACTCGGCCTCAAATGAGTACCTGGTGCGGTGTGTTAAAACATTGGCACGAGGGAGACAAAGGCGACCAGGCGTAGTGCTGATCAAAGACCTTCTCGTGTGCCATTCCGGCCTTCATAGGTGCTCGCTAACAGCACTTGGGGATCTTTGCATAAAGTGGGGAGCGGTAGTGATCGTTTGGTAAACAATAGCGCGTATGAAAGGCTCAGGAGGAGGTGCCAGGATGCGGGTTATTTTTTCCACTGCAGAAGACGAGCCGCGTTGCTGACGTCACGCGCCAATGGACGAGTCGGGACTGTTTCCCCACAGTGGAGCCATGTCCTCGGGAGTGCACTGATTTGACGTTCCCTGACCCTCCCTGCTTGATTCGAATGTCTCGCGAGTCCAGCGTGTCCCGGTTTAGTCTCGGCTCGAATGCGCCAGTGGAAAAGGGGTAAAGTAAGGCGACGTTCTCACCCCTCTCCGTGTTGTCTGTTGATCCTTGTCGCGGCACAGATCCTTCCGCTGCAGACCAACATCCGGCTGGCGTACGCGACGGGCAAGGACGAGGAGCAGAATTTTATCCAGAACCTGAGCCTCTTCCTGTGCACCTTCCTCAAGGAGCACGGCTCGCTGGTGGAGCGCCGCGGCGACCTCCGCGAGGGGCTGCTCGAGGTGAGGACCCTACTCCCCCTCTCCCCTCCCTCCTTTGCTATAATAATGTAGGGTGCTGTACATGGCAAGGCTTAGAGTGGGGTCAGTGGAGATGGGTGGAAACAAATGCAGGGTGTGCTGTACGAGGGAAGGTTCGAGAAGGGAAGTAGAAGACGGTGGAGTCTGTTGGAAGAATCGACCGGGGTAAAGTGCTGGAAGTTACCGGGGCGTGGCGGAGCGCGCGTGTATCAGGGGGAGCGAGGCCCGTAACGGGCGCCGGCTCGGGGACTGAAGGACGACTGCCCTGACATCGGGGCCGAATGTTGGAGATCGACATCGTGGAAACCATCGGGCCAACTGTCCGAGATCTGCATCAAGAAGGACTGTTTGAGGTTAATCTAGTGGGAACCACCGTGGCTGCAGATGGTCATAGCCTTGTGAACGCGTTGGTCGTACTCTCGCCTTGTAAATACGTTACCGTAAAATAAATCGTCTAGAAAATGGAACAATAATATATTTTCTTCGTTGTTTAACTTTTATTTTAATGCTTTTATTGCAAGTGAAAATATCCTGCTCTTTTGTGTTCTCATCATATTTGGTATTCGTAACATTTCAAGAGAACAAGGCTGTCACTAAGGTGCCATGTTTCACAGGCAAGTATAGCCAGCCAGTACGCGGTGATGTTGCAACATGGTTTATTTCAAATAAGTAATTTGCAGGTACATTTTTTAATTCGAACAGTGGCAAACCGGCACACATGGCCATACTCCTTTGTGAATAACGGTCACTGCAGTGTTCGTGGTTAGTATACCACACCTGTGAACCCCTTATCAGTGCCTACCTTATTACAGACCAATTCGGACCTGATTGGTCACTCCGTGCCCTTATAAATCTCAACGTTCGTCCTACAAAGTCCATCACAAAGGAGAAACACAAACAATAGACAAATACATTTTTTGGACCTGAGAACTCAATTTCCCTGTACAAGAATACGGGTATACCGTCTGGGTTGACAGGTATGGTATACCTGCGGTACTCCAGATGAAATCACCCGCAACTAATTGCAAACGAGGCCGTCAACACGCCCCCGCCGTATTTGACCAGCTCGGATGCCGGGCTCGCGCGGCGAGCTTCTGCGACATGCCGTGGCGAACCCTCGCCCCCGCTACCGTGTGGTGGCGCCGCGATGGAGGCGAGACGATAGCCCCGCGACCGTGACGTTCTCGCCCCAACGTAGGCCCTGCACTACATGGTGGTGATCTCGGAGGTGGAGGAGACGGAGATCTTCAAGATCTGCCTGGAGTACTGGAGCCACCTGGCGTCGGAGCTCTACCGCGAGAGCCCCTTCTCGGCCGCGCCGCTGTTGCTCGGCAGCCCGCACCACGACGTTCCACCCCGGCGACAGATATACCTGCCAGTCCTGTCCAAGGTGGGCGGGTGGGCGATCGATCGGGTGGGGTTTCTGAGTAGGTGGATTGGTTGGTGAGTCTGTAGTGATGGGGATGGGTGAGTCAGTGGTCGGGTGGGATCGGTCAGAGAAATGTAGGATGGATAGGTGGGTGTGCTGGGTGGGTAGCGGATGGTTTGCTCGTTTGGTAGATGGGTTCCTGTAGCCCATTGGCCAGAGCAGAAATTGTTTGCCACATAAGGCAGCCAAAGTTTAGTCATACCGATGGTTATGTAATTCACTGCTATTGGCCACATGAAGACATTGGAAAAATATATTAATAAGTGAAAGATTGGATGATAGGTGGGTTGATAGGTATGATCATAGATCCTTTGGTGGGTTGGTAGGTAGAAAAAACGAGTCGGTGGGTGTACTGGGAGGGTAGTGGGTGGGGGGGGCGGTATTGCAGCAGTTAGCGCGGCTGCGCTACGAACCCGGTTATGACCCGAGTTCAATTTCCGCTCTCGACCAAATCACAGTGACGATTTTCTGAACCGATCATAAGCGGGCCTCCCCTAGGTCGACTCGGCTTCAAATGAGTACCTGTGTGGGTGGGTCAGTGGCTGGGTGGATCATTTGTACTTTGCCAAATCCTGGGTATGCGATTGCCGATTGCTTCTGCTCACCCTCTGGAACGTGTGGTTGGTGGTGGTGTGCGCGCGTGCATCCCGGTGCTTGTGCAGGTAAGACTCGTCATGGTGTGCCGAATGGCCAAGCCGGAGGAGGTGCTCGTGGTGGAGAACGACCAGGGCGAGGTGGTGCGGGAATTCATGAAGGACACGGACTCCATCAGCCTCTACAAGAACATGAGGGAGACGCTCGGTATGATGATCCCGCGCGGACCGGTCACTTTCATTTGTTGTGCCCAGGTCTTTTTTGAGAAATAAGCTATTAGCTCAGTGGGCTTTACCTGGTAAAAAAAAAAATTTGCGCATTTAAATGTGATTCGCCTAACTTTCCTATACTTTGTATTGTTGTAAATTTCTGACCTGCCTCGACTAATCGCACCTTCGATTTCCACGGTTGGCTACGTACGGTAAGAAAGAAGTTAAACATAGAGACATGCTGGACATCTGTGAAAAAAGAGCCTTGCAGCTCATCGTATTCCTCCGGTAAAAATAAAGATTCTGAAGTCAAAGAACTCTCCGTGCTCAAACGAGCGTGGAGGGTGGTGCTCATCGCTATTGGTGAGTCTCAGCCAGCGATGGATATTTAATTAGTTAAGACCATGAGCCAAGGCCAGATATTTCACTTGTCAGTACCAGTTAAGGTGGCATAACGTTATTGGAGCCAGTGGCTTTGTGTGGCCAAGACCAGTCAATTATGTGAAATGAGTAAGGTTATTAAATAATCCACTCTTATTCGCCATGGGACTTGTTTTGTGGACTTGAGGGAGATTATGGTCTGAATTCATCTCTGATCGATATTTGAACTCCGACCTCACGATTGTCATTTGAATGCTCTGCTAAACAGCCGCTATATTAAGCACAGTTCTGGTCACATCACCTCCTCATGTGCTATGCCGACCTTTTTTCGGTTTGTGCGAAACAGCTCTTGCCTCAGCATTCTTGAAGGCCGCATGAGGCGGGGGGGGGATTTTTGTGTTTGTGTGTGCATGGGGCAGCGAGCCTTCGACACTTCACGTGGCCTCAAAGTGCACCTGGCCTGGCACAGGCGCTGTGGTGATGTCACCGTCTCTTAGTGGCGAATGGCAGTTATTGGTATTGATTGGTGGGGCAGTAATGGTTAGCTCCCTGTACTACGAATCTGACGACCCGAGTTCGGTTGCCGCTTACGGCCAAGACAAGTGATAATCATCTGAAATGGTACTGGACCGACTCACCCTTAAAACTGAGTACCCTGGTTCGTTGTGTCAACATCGCCACCGGGGAGACAAAGTCGGGTGGGTGTGGTGCTGGCCACCCACCGCTTTGTGTGCCGTGCCGACCTTCATAGGCGCTGCTCGCTAAGCACTTTCCCCAAAAGTTTGTCTAAGGCGAAACGGGGGGTGTTTGTTTGTTTGCGGGTGCAGTGTACCTGACGCATCTGGACTACACCGACACGGAGCGCATCATGACGGAGAAGCTGCAGGCCCAGGTGAGCGGCGTCGAGTGGTCGTGGAAGAACCTCAACACGCTTTGCTGGGCCATCGGATCCATCAGCGGCGCCATGCACGAGGAAGATGAGAAGCGCTTCCTCGTCACCGTCATCAAGGTGCGCTCTGTCGGATGAAGGCTGACAGCGCTAATGGAATGCACTCCGTCTGCGTCTCCGTCTGTGTCTCCGTCTGCGTCTACGTCTGTGTCTCTGTCTGTGTCTCCGTCTGTCTGTCCGTAACAGGGTTCAAGATAAACTCTTGTAGAGGTGATCCAGTATCTTTGGAACGTTGAGTAGGGTTCGACGTCTCCATCTCTCTTTCCAGCTGTGGTTGTGAACGCGTGAATGCGTTTGCGCTGTGTTTCTGCCTCTACGGGACCTTTTTTTGCCATTATCACAATGATGAAAGAAGAAGAATAGGCTTTATACCCTTTGTGGCAATAAAACAGGCGTTAAGATGTCTTAACATTGGTGAGAGAATGCAAAAAAGGTGTTCTCTGGTCTAGCTAACACTGGTGAGACAAGGCAATAATAAAGGCTGTCTCTGGTGTAGGACAATCAGTTTCAAGGACAATGCATATATTATCAGAGAATGTTTGTTTGCATGTTTTGCCACAAGTATGTGTGGTTAATGTCGACTTGACGCCTTGCAATAGGCATCTATTTGGTGTTTGAACATTTTAACACCTGTTTCATTGGCAGAATAGGTAAAGCCTATTCTTAATTTTTCTGTCTCTGTCGCAAACACGATCACTCTCGCATTGGATGATCCAATGCGAACAGAATGTTCATACGGTAAACCCCAGGCTAGCCGGATTTCACAATTCATCTACGGGAGATGATGCCGGCTAAAGAATAAAATAATTCTGCGTAGCCTCCACAGCCACCTGGAGCATGTGGCATGAGTCAAGGGCCCCCTACACAACCAACCCCCCACACCGTGTTTGTGTGTGGTTCTTCCTCTGTCATATGGCATGGTCAGGGAAGGGCAGTGTGGGGAAATCAACAGTTTTGCTACGTGTCCTAGTTGAATTTCAAGATCCTCCCACCATTCCGTGGTAGTTGAGTTGGTGCTCATCTTTGAATTCCGAGCTCCGCAATTTTCTCTCTTGCCCGCTCTCCTCTGCAGCACTTTCATTCACTCACTTTCTGGCGTTTGTTGTACTTCCTTTGTGCCGTGTTAGCGGTGAGGGGTTTATTAGTGTTTTTTTTCCCCCACTTTGCTGTTAGGTTAATTGTTTTTTTAATTTTGTCCCTTTTAGCGTTTTTTTGTGTTTTTGGTTAGTTGATTTTTTTAACTCCGCTTTTGCTTTGGAGGGCGACACACTGCAATGGTGAGTACTGTATTAAACTATACGACAACGGAGTATGCAATAAGCACAGCACTGCAGTATTTTACCATCATTATTTTACAATTTATATTACTGTGGAATAAATGAATGCAAAATGAATTGTAATAAATTTCAGACGTGTTTTTTTTATGTTGGTTATAATGTACATGGTTATTAGCAATGTATTGCATCGCTCTTTATTTGGCGTAGCAATTAGCCGGACTTTTTAGTTCGCCAGGCCAATGCTCCCCCCCCACCCCCCCCCATTAGTCCGGGTTTTTACTGCATCAAGTAATTTGCTATGCGGGGCTTGCCCAAGAACGGTTGCCCTAAACTTAATTAAAACTAAAAAGCACCCATGGCTAGATAGTTAAGCCTTCTCGGCCAAGGTCGATGGCATCACACGCCACGTGAGTGCCTCGCTTTCCCCTCCACCCCCGCCCTCATTTTCTCTACTCGTTAACCTTTGTGACTGCCCTCCCCTCACCTCGTTAGGACCTGCTGGGGCTGTGCGAGCAGAAGCGCGGCAAAGACAACAAGGCCATCGTGGCCTCCAACATCATGTACGTCGTGGGGCAGTACCCCCGCTTCTTGCGCGCCCACTGGAAGTTCCTCAAGACCGTCGTCAACAAGCTCTTTGAGTTCATGCACGGTGAGCGCAGAGCTATTACCGTGCTTGTACGTACGTACATATGTTAAACTTCTTTCACACGTACGTAGCCAACCGCGCTAATTGGAGGTGCGAGGGAAGAACGACACAACTAAACACAATAAGGCAGTTTGTAGCGATGCATGGAGCATTCAATTACAATTTTATCATTCTTGCGCTTGTCACGAATCGTGCTTCTATGAAACCCAAGTTCATTCAGACGTTTCCTCATTTGCGTTCTCATTCACTCCCTCACTTATTCATGCGTGAGTTCACCTACTCGCTCATCCAATCGCTTACTCCTGCGTTCGCTTGCTCGTTTGCTCGTGCACTCGTGCATTCGCTCGCTCGTTTTGTATGTATGTATGTTGAACTTCTTTTGCACACTGTACATAGTCAATCGTGCTAATCGCACACGCATTCTCTCACTTGCTCGCTCGCTCATACGCTCGCCCGCCTAGTCACTCGTTTGCTCGCTCGCCCTTTGCAGAGACGCACGACGGCGTGCAGGACATGGCGTGCGACACGTTCATCAAAATCGCGCAGAAGTGCCGCCGCCACTTCGTGCAGGTGCAGGCCGGGGAGGTTATGCCCTTCATCGACGAGATCCTCAACGGCATCAACACCATCATCTGCGACCTGCAGCCGCAACAGGTGCTGACGGGGCTCGGGGGAAGGAGCCGGGTGTGGGTTTGGGGAAAGTGACACTCCTAGAGTTGTCACCCCACTTTGCTCATTTTCACGAAGCTCGCAAGTTCAAATCCTGGCTGGGGGTTGACTCTGCCCATCGTACGTGCGAATTCCCTTAAATGAGAGTACCACTTTGTGGTGAAATCAGTGGCGGTTGCCCTCTGGTTAGACTCACCCTCCATCATAGGAATGCTCTTAACAAGAGATGAGCACTATTCTTAGGTTTTTTCGGTAAAGTCACGTAGGTAAAACATCAAAATTAATAAAAATAAAACAAAAATCACGACGTTTCGAAGGCAACACAAGTCTCCGTCATCAGGTGGGACCGTCACAGCCGGATTAGCTGCATCAAGTGAGTTGATACACTTGATGCAGCTAATCCGGCTGTGACGGTCCCACCTGATGACGGAGACTTGTGTTGCCTCCGATACGTCGTGATTTTTGTTTTATTTTATTTTTATTAATTTTGATGTTTTACCTACGTGACTTTACCGAAAAAACCTAAGAATATGAATCCTTGCAGTCACGAAAGCTTCAAATCTAGATGAGCACTACTTTAGTGCCAATTTAAGCAGAAAATTACTTTGCCTTTGTAGGGTAGCGGGTCATCGCACTGCGTTCAAACCCGTCAACCCCGAGTTCAGTTCCTGCTCACAGCCAACACCAGTGACAATTATCTGAACCGGTCTTGGGCCTCCCTAGGTCGACTCAGCCTCAAATGAGTACCTGGTGTGGTGTGTAAACATCGCCACCAGGTAGACAAAGGCGGCCCGGGAGTGGTGCTGGTCACCGACCCTGCCGTGTGCTGTTTCGGCCTTCATAGTTGCTCGCTAACAGCACTTGCACCCATAAGTCTGTTGAGGCTATATGGGGGATCTTTGTCTTGTGTGTGTGCGTGTAGGTGCACACCTTCTACGAGGCGGTGGGCTACATGATAGGCGCCCAGACCGACCAGGTGCTGCAGGAGAGGCTCATTGAGAAGTATATGCTGCTTCCCAACCAAGTGTGGGACAGCATCATCCACCAGGCCACCAAGGTGAGATCATCGACCACACCGGATCCCACCACGGCACCCGTGCCAACAGGGGTGTCACATCGAGGTCGCGTGGAGTGGACCACGTAATCCATGGGCGCAGATCAATATTTTACTTGCTGGTACCATCTGAGATGGCGACACTTGAGTTGTACAAACATTTATTGTCCACCTCTGGGTGGCGCTCCTTGCTGCGGTGTAAATGGGATAGCAGTATGAAGTAATCATGCTGTATTTTCCGACTCTGCGTGTGCTTAAGAAGCTCCCAGGCACAGACATGATGCAAAAAAAACGCGGCACAACCTGAAATCACATCGGAGAGACTCGGTGCCCTTGCATTAAGACGAGGCCGAGTTTATAACCAGAGGGCCTCGTGCGAACGTTACGACGTCCCACCCATGCTGTGTCACCGCCTGACCTCCCTCCTTCCCTCCCTCCCTCCCTCCCAGAACGTGGACATCCTGAAGGACGCGGAGACCGTGAAGCAGCTGGGTAACATCCTCAAGACGAACGTGCGCGCGTGTCGCGCCGTGGGCCACCCCTTCGTGGTGCAGTTGGGCCGCGTCTACCTGGACATGCTCAACGTCTACAAGTGCCTGAGCGAGAACATCTCCACCGCCGTGCAGGCCAACGGTAACGACTATAAACTAATCGACTTTTTTTATTTTACCAGGTAATGCCTGGCTATCAGATGATAGCTCAAGAAAGTGACTTATCATCACGTGGACATTTATAGCAGCCACATACTCTTAAGCGCACGTTGAATCTAAATGTGGGAGGGAAAAACCGGAGGACCCGGAGAAAAATCCACACGACCACAGAGAGGGAGAGACATGCAAACTCCAAATATACAGCAGGCGTCCGGGTCGGGATCAAACCAACGACCTCCTGTATACCAGGCGAGAAAGTTAACATCTCCCCTAGCCACCGTAACGGCACCCTCCCGTCCGCCCACGGCGAGTCTCCGTCCCGTTCCGCCGATGCTCAGCTCATCTGCATTGGTGTGGGGAGGGGCCGGGGGGGGGGTGTTTTCTTGGACATTTTGTTTAGGATTACGAACAATATTTGGGGAATTTGCCAAATCAACCTGAATGCTGCTGCGCCTGACCTCACTGGATCTCGGAAGCTCAGCAGATTTGAGCCTGGACAATGCTTGTGTGGGCGATCATGTTGCTAAACAGGATTTGTAGATTTGCTGTAGGTACCAGAGGGCATTGCAGCAGAATAAGTTGTTGCACTGTATTTATATGCCCCCCACATATATGCTCCTCGCCTTCACGAATCCACGCTGACACGCATGTGGACAACTCTGTTCAAACCTCATTAAGTAACCTCGTGATCAGGGCTTCCAAGTGGGAGGCGTTGTATAAGTTGCGTCAGGATAGAGGGGGAAATGTGCATCTTGCTTGCCTCCTCAACTCTGCCTGTCTCTGTCATCTCCTCTCCGTTCCCGGTGGCAGGAGAGATCGTGACGAAGCAACCACTGATTCGCAGCATGCGCACCGTCAAGAAGGAGACGCTGAAGCTCATTTCCGACTGGGTCAGCCGCTCCACCGACCCCAAGATGGTGCGGCCCACGTCCATCGCCCACCCCTCTCTCCCCTCTTTACCCCCACTGTGTTCATGTCCGTGTTGTTCGTCTGGCAGCATTTGTTGATTTCACGGCGTTCATCATCACAATCCATCCGGGATCTTTCGTAATAGCCATAGTTGCTCACACTACCTCTGATGAAGCACGGTCGTCTATGTACAACGTACTTACACAGTAAATTAGTGGACGGTAATCATTTCTGGCAACAATTGCCCTCGTGCAACGGTCCCCAACTGTTCTGGACTCAAAGGCCACACGGTCAACTTTTAACTTTTTGGTTTCAATGAACCACCATGCACCAATTAGGAAGCCACTGGAGCAATGCATTTTTCTATCTAGATTGAAAACTAATTTCTTTACAACTGCTTTTTGTGTTTAGTTTGTCCTTCCCCCGCACCTCCGATTATCACAGGTGTCGACGTAAGGTGCGAAAGAAGTTCAACATATGTATATACAATAGCGGATATATATTTTTAAACCTACTCTTAACTCGTAAGATCTGCAACGGTGTTCAGCCTTTGCAGACCACTAGACCACCCCGGTGGTCCGTGGGCCACAAGTTGGGAACCCCCCACTGCCCTAGTTGCGTCATCGCGACCGTAGCGACACAGCCTGCCTGCGGACATGCGCGCAACCCTAGCGGCACGGCTGTCTCCCCGCGTGCATCCCGTCCAGGTATGGGGAGCAGTAGCGTAGCTGGTAGCGCTCTGCGCTACAAACCCGGCAACCCGAGTTCACGATTCCCGCTCATGGTCAACACCAGTGACGATTCCCGCTCACGGCCAACACCAGTGACAATTATCTCCTGGGATTCCCCTAGGTCAGGGGTCGGCAACCTACGGCTCCGGAGCCGCATGCGGCTCTTTATGGGCTGCTTCTTGACGATATGTACGTATGTACATAGATGCATTGCGGCTCTTGAAATACTGAATTTTGTACCGAATTGGAAAGAAATGGCTCTTCTTGTTATTTTGGTTGCCGACCCCTGCCCTAGGTCGACTCAGCTTCAATTAGTACCTGTCGTGGTTGTGTAAGCATCGCCACTGGGGGAGACAAAGGGCGTGGTGCTGGCCACCCGCCCCCTCGTGTGCCGTGCCGGTCTTTACAGGTGCTGCTCGTTGACAGCACTTGCCCCAACAGTCTCTTAATGCTATCCGGTGGGGGGGGGACATTTGTCTATGTTTTATCCCTTGCAGGTGGCCGAGAACTTTGTGCCGCCCCTGCTCGACGCCGTGCTACTGGACTACCAGCGCAACGTGGCGGCGGCGCGCGAGCCGGAGGTGCTGGCCACCATGGCGACGGTGGTGAACCGCCTGGAGAGCCACATCACCGCCGAGATCCCACACATCTTCGACGCCGTCTTCGAGTGCACGCTCGAAATGATCAACAAGGTGGTCACGACGGCCCGCGGCCTTCCCCGTTGTCCTCCTGTCTGTCCCTCCCTATCTATGTCTCTCGATCCGTCTGTTTGTTATGTGCGTGTATCCATCTCTCTACTTTTTTTTGTCCCGCCCATGCTGTCTCTCGTACTCATTCTGTCCATCTGTTCTGTCCGTATCTATTACTGTGTTGTTCTCTTTCTGTGTCTACATGTCCGTCCGCCTTTTTGTCCCTCGGCCTCTTTGTGTGTTTGCTCCCGCTGTGATTTTTATTTTGATCTGTTCGCGCTTCCTGTCTGTCTATTCCTCTTCGCCTTTGTCTTATTCTGTGTGTCTCCTCTTTCTTTTAATGTGCTCATATTCTCTTTATGTGGCTTTCTGTCTGTCCACTTTTCCCTCCGTCTTCCTGCCTGTCCACACTTTGTTCTCTGTGTCTGCCTGTCTGCTCCTCCCTCGGTGTGCCTGTATTTTAATCTGCGGAGCGCTAGTGTAGTGGTTTAGTGCACTGTGCTTACTTACCGGCCACGGCTAATATCAGTGGCAAATATCCGAACTTGCTCGACTCGGGCCCCTAACCGAGTGCCTGGCACGGTGTGTAAACACCAGCACTGGGGAGACACATTTCGCAAAGTGTGTTCCGGGCCACACCACTCGCGTGCCGCGCCCAGTCTGCATGGGTGCTCGCTACCAGCACTTGCCCCAACAACTCACACGTAGGCTATACGGGGGAAGTTTTGTCTTTCCACACACTTGCCCCAACAGTCTATTAAGGCTATACGGGGGATCTTTTTCTTTGTGTGCGTTGGTACAGTAGGGGGCACAGGTGGTGCATCTGCCAGTCCCCTCAGTCAGTCAACCAATTGCACCTGAGTATATCCCGTAACCTGCCAGCGGGCGTTCGACACTTCACGTGGCCTCAAAGTGCATATAGCCTGGCACAAGCGCCATTGTGACGTCACCGCTAATTCGTGGTGAATGACGGTTGTTGTTGTGTGTTCACAGGACTTTGAGGAACACCCCGAGCACCGCACCAACTTCTTCCTGCTGCTTCAGGCCGTCAACACGCACTGCTTCCCGGCATTCCTGGCCATCCCTCCCGCGCAGTTCAAGCTGCTCCTCGACGCCACCATCTGGGCCTTCAAGCACACGATGCGCAACGTCGCCGACACAGGTAAGCCACCGCCCGCCCGCCTGCTTGCCTGCGTGACTTTTTGTGTGTCCGTACGAGTGACTGCCCGTGTTTCCGCGCGACTTGTCGCATTCTTGCAGTTGTACTTGGATGACCCTGTCGTGTGTCTGTGCGACTGCCTGTGTTGCTTTGTGTCTCTGACTGCCGATATGACTTTCTGCGTGACTTTATGTGACTGTGTGAATGTCTGTGCGACTGCATCTCGGCCTGTGTTTCTCTAATATCCAAACTGTGCGGCTACCTGTGTGGATTTATCACTGCCTGTACGTCTGTTTGACTGCCAGTCTGACTTGCCTTGCCCCCCACCCAGTTGTCTGCCCCACCTCCCCCAATTCCTGCGTGCCGATACCACCCACCGATGTCTATGCTGAGTAGGGTACCTGTGGCTATGTCTGCACTTGCAGGTCTTTCCATCCTGTTGGCACTGCTGCAGAATGTGAGTCAGGAAGGGGCGGCCGCACAGAGCTTCTACCAGACGTACTTCTGTGACATCCTGCAGCACATCTTCTCGGTGGTCACGGACACCTCGCACACCGCAGGTACCCTTTCACCCGTCCACCCACCCAAACCCAACCACCCGCCTATGGACCATACCCACTATACCCAGCCACCCTCTGAACAACGATGACCACCCACCCACTATACCCACACCCAAAGCCTACTCGCCCATCGGTATCTCACCACCATACTCACCTCCTGCACCCACCATACCGACTCAAACCATCCCACCAACCCGTACAACAATCCAACCATTGTCCCACCCACCCAACCACCCACCGTGGTTGTCACCTGTGCCCCGTTTGTCCCCGCGGCGCAGGCCTGACGATGCACGCCACGATCCTGGCGTACATGTTCAACCTGGCGGAGGAAGGCCGCGTCACGGTGCCACTCAACCCCGCGATGCCCGCCTCCAATAACGTGCCCTTCGTGCAGGAGTACATCGCCAACCTACTCAAGTCGGCCTTCCCACACCTGCAAGAGTAAGGCAGCCTCTCTCCTTCTCACCACACGCACACGTGCAATATTGTGTCCTCGACTATAAGATGCACTTTGAAAGATATATGCATGCGGCCCTCGATTTACGAAAACCCAACTTACGAACACCCAACTTACGTTCTAGATTTGAAGCTTTCGTGACTGCAAGGATTCATACTCTTAGGATTTTTCGGTAAAGTAACGTAGGTAAATAATAAATAATAAACATTATATAAATAAAATAAACCCAACTTACGAACACCCGCACTTAACCTGCTTCCATTTTTTTTTTATATAACTTGACTAAAAATGCAAACTCGCACTTGCAAACTATTTTGTTCAGCGGGGTGATCTTCCACCTGATGTAATGAGTCAACCTCGCCTCGCGCTGGGAGTGATTGTGCGTGCGCGCATGCACGAGTGTCTGTGTGTGTGTTAAAGTGACTTAAGAACGGGTCTCAGGAACGAATTGTGTTCATAAGTCGAGGACTGCCCATATAAGTGTAATGTAACGACTCTTGAGACATAAACTGTAGAGGCTTCTCCTTTATTTCCTCACACGACTACGACTCGTTGGCACGGAATATAACGCTGAGAGTCTAGCGACGACGACGAAGCCATTCCAAAGACGACAACGACCAGGACTCCGACCCCCACAACAGCCCAGAACCCGTTCCTCGCTCCCTCATATCCTCCCAGCGTGGCTGTGGCTCCGCCCTGGCCACGCCCCCTTTCTCGAACTCTCAAGCTGGTTCTGGGAACTCCCAGATGGATCCCATCTGACCCTTGGCCAAGATATTCCCCCGTGTGGTCGCTCCCGTGTATCTGTCTTTCTGCCCATACTGTTGTCACACCCGCAATTACCACTTCTGGCCGCTAGTCGGCGCACTGTCTTTTAATATATTTAAAAGTCAAATGTTGGGAGTTAATCTTATAATATGGCATCTGGCCTGAAATTTTGCATCTGGACATGCTTAGAATTGTGCTCAGCGTCCAAATTATACATTGCCACGCCGCAGCGAACGCGGGACGTTGGGTCATTGTTAGGCCAATGTTGGCCCAAAATCGCATGTTTACTGGGTCGGTGTACATGCCACTCGGTCTACGTGCCACTCATCTACAAGTCACTCTGTTTACACGGAGCCACTTGGTGGACATGTCAGTCTGCTGGTATTAGCCAAACCATCCCCTCGTGTACTCTACTATCCTTAATATTGTATCGTTTGCAGCATTTGCTGTATTCAAGGGTACCTTTGTCTTTGTTGTCTGTGTGTTTGTGCAGTGCACAGGTGAAGCTGTTTGTGACGGGGCTGTTCAGCCTGAACCACGACATCCCGGCCTTCAAAGAGCACCTGCGCGACTTCCTGGTGCAGATCAAGGTAGCACAGCGTCGGGCAAAAAAATGACACTGGACAAAACACAATTGATGCTGCTCACGCGGTCGCGGTGAAAGCGCCCAAGTAAATAACTGCGGCGTTAATTTGTATACGTCGTCGGTATCAGCTTGCAGGAATTTTGGTCCATTATTATGGTATTGGCTACAACAGGAATTTTTCTATTCATAACCATTCTCAATTTCATCTGAGCACGGGAACCATGCAGAGAGAGCTTTGAGGCACTTAAAATGTATTTTGCACTGTATGTAACCGACTATGCTAATCGGAGGTGCACACTTACTCACGGTCGACGATGACGAATCTGAATCGTGAATGACACACCGTGTCTTCCCACCGCCGCCATCGCCCTCCCCCTCCCAGGAGTTTGCAGGGGAGGACACGAGCGACCTGTACCTGGAGGAACGCGAGTCATCGCTGCGGCAAGCGAACGAGGAGAAGAGGAAGGTGCAGATGTCGGTGCCGGGCATCCTGAACCCGCACGAGATCGGGGACGACATGTGCGACTGACGTGCCCGATCAACCCCGCCCGTCCCCGTGTCCGTCCATTTACCCAGACCGCATGGCGAACCCGGCCCCAGTAAATTCACACTGGACACAAAATCTACGCTTCCAGGTGACCGCGACGGGACGAGAGGATGGCGTCGCGAGGCCGTGCGTTTAACGCGTTTAGTTTATTGTGCTCGACGTAGTTTTTTTTTTCTCTCCGACGAGAGCGCGAAGGTGTCGAGTGAGTTTTCTGTTTTCTTCGCCCCCCCCCGGACTCCCCTTTTATATAAATGTGCGCGAGAGCGGCCTCCTGTTTTATTTAAACGTTGGGCGATTTGTCTTTTGTTTTTAACACGTGACCCGAGGGACGGTTTCACTCTAGCGGTGTGCGCGCGCGATTAACGGCACCGTCCGTTTCCCGCACCTCCGATTAGCGCGGTCGGCTACGTACAGCGCGAAAGACGTTTAACATACATACAGCCGGTGCCAAGTGACGGCTCTGTTGGTACAGATACATCTGCAATGTAATCTGCCAATGTCATAACAAGTATAACTGTCCTAACATGTATAACTGCACCCACACACCATTGTACTGAAGTCTTGGAGTCAAGATACCCACTCACATACGCCCTTCACTGACAATTTTATGGAAAATATGAACTTTTAAGTGAGATGAGAAATTCTGCCATGGTATAATGAATGGCTGGCTCGCTGGACTTTAAACGCAGTGGTCACCAGTTCGATCTCCAGGTGTGACAGTAAAAACAATTGCGCAAGTTGTGTAAATCTTACCTGCCCCCCCACCTCTCCCCCCCTTCCCGGCTTCTGCCCACCTTGCAGTATAATTGGGTATACCACAGTTAGTCATCGGAAGGTCGTGTGATGGGGTACTTGCAACCTCTTCCAAGACGCCTGACCAGCGTGGGAGAGTAGACCAAACATAACTTCTATAAATGGATTCTCAAGCTCCCTTTAGTGGAGGCCCTTCTGAACAACAGTGGCATTGAGGAAGCAATTGCAGGGTTGCACCTTGATCTTTTGAAATGTTAAAACACCAACTGGTACTCCCGCAAATAACAGTACAGTAAATACTCATGTAACGCGGTAGTAGATGCACTCCTGAAAAGTGCTGCGTTAAAGCGAAAACAATTTCCCCATAAATAATGTAAGGGTAATGTTTGGCATGATACGATGTACTACGCACATACAGCGAGATGGCGGGACAAAGAACTGAGGGTAACGCAGCCGCATTACTGTATCACTCCGCGTACTTTTATCGTTACCGGTAAGCCGCGCAACTCAAGAAAGTAGTTTATCGTTGACCGCTGGAAACCGCGTTACAACGGTGCGCATTCTGCGTTGCGCGAAAAGTTTTCTCGAACGGAAGAATAACACGTTTTGTGAACACCACGCGTGAAGCAAGGACTTTTACCCTACAATGGTTATTGCCCCCTTCTAAATGGAACCATCTTGCCCCATTGTGCCCACCACCACGATGAAATCCTAGGCTCGTCAATTCAGGTGACGCTGGAGGAGCACATTTTTCACCATCGCTGTTGGAGTTTGGCGTTGTTATCCACTTGGTGATCTAACACTCGCCTGGCGGTCTGTTAAGTTGCAGGGAGTTGCTGTCAATGAACTACAGGATTTACCATCGCCTGTTTGTCTTACTCTGTGCATGCGTTTGTTGAAAGGTCACAGGGCAAGTTGTGACCACCGCACGGCATGGTGCATCTGAATTGTGGCATTTCAGGCAAAAACTTTCGTTCGCTTTGCATGGATCTGCGAGTGATTCAACCCGTTTTCCTGACGCAACAAAATCTGCCTTGATTCAGAATCTAATATCTCACTTTCTCCCACCCCCATCCCAAGCTGACATCTCCATTACATTGGCATTATCAAACAAATTGTCTAAACCGTCTAGTTCCAAACCGTGACTTCCGTATCAGGATTATTCAGCCACTGCAGGGTCTTTGATTGCGAATGAACAAAAAGCGGGTACACTTTTATGTTGGAGAATGTGGATCATGACAACAACAGCAAATGGTCTTGGCCCAAGATTAGAACCACAGGGCATTCAAGAGCCACTTTGAGGCTTTGTAAATTCCATGCAGACCTCACCAGCCAGCTGTGATAGGGAATCAAATCCTCCAATCCTTGGAAATTGGCTGAGTTGTCCAGCTGTGTGTCAGCCAGCAATGGATGTGCGTTAGAGCACGGCAGCTATGTGTAAGCCAGCAGTGGATGTGTGTCAGTGAGTTGTGGGTGTGTGTTAGTAAGCTGTGGGTGTGTTAGGGCACAGAAGCTGTGTGTCAGCCTGCAGTGTGTGTTAGGGCACAGAAGCAGTGTGTAAGCCAGCTGTGGGTGTGTGTTAGGGGACAGCAGCTGTGTTTCAGTGAGCAGTGGGTGTGTGTTAGGGGTACAGCAATAGCCACATTCATCTCTCTAATCCATCTCCTGGTTGTTTTTTTAATACACTGTGTAGTGCCCTGACAGGTTATCCCGTAATTACAGCCATGCCATGCCCTTAACAGTTTTGTCAGGAACTTAAAGCTGCCCTACATATATCTGGTTTATACTGACTGTCATTAGCGAGCACCTATTAACAGTGGAATGAATGAACGAATGTTGTGGTGGAAACGGCATTGTGCATTCGAGTGTCAGTGCTGACCACAGCATGTATGCGTGTGTGTGTTTGTTGAACTTCTTTCGCACTGCACATAGCCATCTGTGCTAATCGGAGGTGCGGGGGAAGGACAACAAACTAAATAAAAAAAAGTAGTAAGAAAGAAATGAGTTTTCAATGTAGATTTAAAAGTGCATAGCTCCAGTGGCTTCCTAATATCAGAAGGAAGAGCGTTCCAGACGGCTGCAGAAGCGCATCTGAAAGGACGCAATGGCCAGCCAAAAGCCGCTGCTGCGTGTCAGGTGTTCGTCATCTCTAATTATCGGTGACCTGGGAGGGGGCAAGGCCAACCCATTCCCAGAAGGTCATGACTTGTGATGAAACGTGGCGCTTGGTGTCACGTGTGAATCTCCATACTGCTACTGCCTTAACCCACCCCCCCCCCCGTACGTGACCGACAGAGCCCAGGTTTTGTAGTCGGCTCGTGTTGTGTGAATTTGGTGTACTCGGCGAAATCCTTGCGATCTTTCTTTCTCCCAAGTCGGGGATCACCCGTCAAACTCGCCCGTCCTGCTTTCTGACAAAACAAAATAAGTGTTGACCAATCGCGGGGGTACCTGGATATACGGCTCGGTGCGTTCATAATGGCAACGTCAGGGGGCCTGAGCCAGCAGCGCTGAGATTCCTGGATTCAAATCCGGGCACCAGTAATTCAACCCCGTTTTGGCGGCCCAGTCGCTAATGACCGCACGACAAAAACGATTGGGTTACAACAACAACAACAAAAAACGAGCGATTTAATAAGCAAAAAGAAACGTCGCAGCGACACGTATTGTAATGGGAGCAGAAGAATGGCAAACGACTTGCACGCTCCGGAAACACGAGTGCCCTGCAGTTTTAAGTGGCCGCGGTGAGATCGCTTTGTGGTAGAGACGCCGGAAGTGGTTGTGATCAGTACCCCGTTCTCTCCGGGCATCCTTTCGACCAAATTTTCGCAAGAGGGGGGGCCGTGTGCCGTCTTCTACAGCGAGTTTTGCCGTAAGGACATTCCTTCGCTTCGTGCCTTGGCGCCAAACGTACAATCGGGATATTATATTGATGGAATTCCCCCCCCACCACGTACTGTATATACTTCTGACAGATTCAATTGATAGTATTTTGACAACCGTGGTGCAGAAACAAAACACTTGTACTCTGACGTTACCAAAGTTATTAATTTCTCTAGTTTTCGGGTTGGATATTAGCACGTTGATTCTGGTGTTGGTGGTGGTTGTTTTGAGTGAAAGTGAGCTGTGTTGTTGATGAGGATCTTAGGGGGTTAGTGCTGTGTGTGCATAGTGGTCACCGCCGCATTGACCACGTGATTTAGAAGCAGCCGTTTTGTAGAGCCAGGTTTGAACACAAGCACCTGCCAAGCCCGACTCCCATAGAAATCCCACTTTGCCAGTTGTTTAAATGGGCACCACACCAGCTTTGAACAGAGACCCACACTTCAATTGTAACCCAGACACCACTCCTCGTGTGAGCTAAATGGGCACAGCCTCTTGTCAGCCAACACTGGGTTTGTACGGTTTTAAAATGTATTTCCTATACGCATGGTGCTACAAGAACCCTGAATGAAAGTGTACTTTGTCATATAGGATTTGTCTGGAGTGATTTGGAGAAATTTAAGTTTTGTTTGCTTGGATGCCCGTGAGGACTCGGCAGCGATTTGATATTTCTCGAAGAATGAGCGAGCGGTCTTGCATTAAATAAAACGTGCCCTCTTTCTGCAAGTTATAAACAACTCAGGTGTACCGTTGGGAAACTTTACGCGACTTTTCGAGCGACTTTTGTTGCTGTGGAGTTTTGCAGATGACTTTGACGACAGATGACTGTCCACAAATGACTTTGACCACAAATCGATCAAAATATATATTTTTTGGTCGTTCTTTTTGAAGGCACAAGCATCGTAATATATCCAAAACGTCGACTGGCGTAGGGCCGACGAAGTAGACATTACAACAAAACACCTTTATTCGTTCTGTGCACTGGCGGAGCCAGTGGGGGGGGGGTGGCACATGCCCCCCCAATGATCCGATCGAAATCCTAATTTTGATCGGATCATTGAGGTTTTTTAGTAATAAATCGGCATTTTGCGACCCCCACTGCCACTGTGTAGCATATTATTACGTGCCAGGGAATTTGAGACGATAGGACAATAGTCTGCGTCCATAATTGGCAATAAGTAACGGCAAAGCGGTTATAAGTGACTCGCATAATTGTGCGCAGTTGCGTATACAGTCCATGACTTCCCTGAAGGCAAACACCTTCAGCGAGCGCGATGCCGATCACACACGGTTCGAATTCGACCCTCGATCGATGGCTGCGCCATCGCCGCACACGCATCGAATAAAAAGCACGGGAAAAGTACTTCCTCACAACTCCTATAATTTTTTATTGCTGGAGGGGTTGCCCCCCCCTTACCTGAAAATCCTGGCTCCGCCATTGGTTCTGTGTCCCAGATGACCCCAATATCTCTTATGCGGGCAGGAACCATTATGGTAATTTAAAACTAATATAATAACCTTGAACAGAGAAACAACCACAGTGGTGTATGTCCCTAGCGTTCCCTCTAACCCCCTTCTGCATCAGTCCCAAGAATTTGACCCCAAGATTTCCTTTGCTGTGTGCAATGCAACGGTAACCTTCTCACCCTGTACAGTGGTCGATTTATGAGTGATTAAGCTACACATTCTATTTAAATTGAATATTAAATTCGTGTATAGTAGTTTGTTTCCTTTCACCTATTTACGGCTGTATATTGCTGGAGAATTCGTTTACACGAAACAGGCTGCCATCGTTTTGAGTTTGTGGCCGGTGTGTGTGTGGTTGTGTTGCGGTGGGTTATGGTGTTTGTTCCACATCTCTCTTGCCGGGTGCCCCGTGCCAATTTTCCCCGCACAGATCTCCGCTGCCCGACCTTTTTAAGCGAACACAAAGCCAATTCTGAATTGCTGAGCACTGGCATTCATCGATGTCAGAAACCGTAGCTTGCTGAGCTTGGATATGTGAGATCCACAGTTGATGGGTTTTTTGTACTGTCAGACTGCAGTAACTTACAATAATTCAAATAGACAACATATGACGTGCGCAATTCACAATCGGACACAAGTTCAAACGCAACTCAATTTGATTCAAAGGTGGGCCCACACCCGAGTGACCAGTCGTGCAACTCAAATCATTGCCTGCAACTGCTTTTGCCCGCAACTAAGCGAGTAGTTGCACAACACGGAAATTAAACTACGCATTCGGGATTTTAACGACCAATCGTAGTCGACAAACGTGTCGCGTGATGAAATACGTCGCTGCGAATACGCTGAGCACATCACTTGCAAATAGTCCCGGCTGTATGCTTCTGGTCGCACAGCTGCTCATAACTGGTAGCAGGGACAGTAACCTACTTTTGAACAATACATCGGTCACTTGTGCACAAAATTAAGCCGATGGAGAAATCTTCACCGTAACACTGATTTAGCGAAGGTGGTATAAACTGAAGTGTCATTGGCTAAACAGGTCAAGTCTGCTGTTGATTCTTCAGTAAGTATATCATTAATTTGAAGCCACACTGTTGTCATTCAAATAATGATGTTTAGAATCCATCACAAGCCCGAATAGCACATGACTTGGCATTCCTTCTGCCAGAGATGCAGCCCTTGTGCTAATTCATGAGCTCACAAGAGCCCGTGTAGTAACCGCTGTGACAGCCCCAACACCTGTGTGCCGCTATGAGTCCCCCACGTGGTATGGGATGTTGTGTTCCCGTTGTGGTCCCTCCAGCCACAAAACAAGAGGTAGCTTAACACCTCGGTGAGAGGGGAACGACCCGTCTAAGGATCAATCCCTCCCCCCCCCCCCCCAGGCACAAACTAGTGCCATCAAACTGCTATCCTGTACCTTCGATGGGCGTTGTCGGCTAAGTACGGCGCGAAAGATGTTCTAAATACACGCATATGAATTCATTGTCAATCTCCCGCCGGACGTTTTTAAACCTAACGTTAGCAACGTAAAGTACACTTTACGGAGGTATATTATGAGATTATACAGCAGCCCACACTTTGTACGCTGAAGTTCCCCGGAACCCGTTCGGCTTTTGTCGGCTCACCCCAGGAAAAAAGCGGTTTCCTTCCCCTTTTCATGCCGAACGAAAGTCGCGCGTGGCGGACTTGGACGAGTGATTGCGCACACGTAGGGAAGCGCGGCACGCTTCATGCAAAGTTTCGTGATCAGCACAGAAACCAGCGGCCAGGCCGGAAGTGGCCCTCACCGCTCAGCAGAGTTGAAGCAATAATAATAATAATTAAAATGTATAAAGCGCCCTTAAACAGTTGTTCTCGCCGAGTCTTGCGATCACAAGACTCGGTGATCACGAGAGGGCCCGTAATCCTTTCCACAAATCGAGCCTCGATCACAAAAACATCACTTGAGGCTTAAATTCACATTCGGGGACAGGAAGAGAGAGCATTGGAAAATGGCAGTGCACATCGAGGGAATTTGCTTCTAGGGCATAATGTTCCACCTTTTAGATGGTCTAAGGATTTTAAATTGTTGAAGGTAATCATTGCAAACGTTTCTTAATTGGGGATGACTTCCATCTGAATTTAAACAACCAATTTTTGTTTAAAGAATTACACGGTTTTAGATTTAAAAAAATATTGTCAAAGCGATTCCACCCAAAATTATATCCCTGTACACTTCATGCGGCAGTCCATTTTCCAAGCTGTTATCATCTCGTTCAATATTGAAGCCTCATCCAATGCTTTTGACAAACAGCTCTAGCAAATTCCTTTAAAAAGCGAAATACCAATTTGCGTTCATTATCTATTCATCCCATTTGGTTTCATGAACAGTTATTTTCTTTAACGTGCAATTTGAGTTTTGGCCAATTTAGACAAACAAACATTTTGAATTCTGACACAGAACACATAAGTGGCTTATTATTGAGACTCACAGGGTATTGAGCATCCAGAGAGCGATGCGTTTCTGAAAATATTGCACAAATTGCCGGGCGGTTATGTTGAACCATCAGTCTTTTTCGACCGAATTTACTGCTTAACATTTAAACGGTGAGCCGTTGGGGATGATGATACCACATCCCATCCCCTTGCATGCACCCAACAAGGTCAGTGCACTTGGCGGCTCATTCATCGTTGGCATTAAACAATTCTTCAACAAATGAAGACCCCCGAGCACTCAACAGTATTTTGGAATCGCTTTTCCAGAAATTACCTTGAGCACGCATATTTCCTTACTGTGCAATTGTGGGGTTGGTTTACACGTGACTCATTCCTCACCCTCATCCGATCGAGCGAGCTCGTGTCTATCGGATTCTATTGGCATATTCACGAAGGTGATGGGGGGGGGGATGCACTGTGTTTCACTACAGCTATAGTAGTGCTTTAACTATAAAGATCCTATCTAAATTGGCTCAAGTATGCGGGGGTCACCCACCCCTTTCCCAAAAGGCACGCTCAGCTCACACCGGAGACCGAGCCTTGAGTTTTACGGCTAAATCCCTCTCAAAATCGTGCGAGTTAAGTCTCCTGTAACTGCTTTGTCCACGTCTGGGCAATGAGTTTTGCGCACCAGCCACCCCCTTTAGAAAATACCGCCCCCCCCCGCCCCCCTCTTTTCTGATCAGCTCCCCTGCCCCCCGCCTCCCCCACGCACGCGCAGAATCGTCACGACCAATAAATAATTAAAAGAGTAACTTCACAAATGTTCACTTGTCAAAAAACGATTACGTTGCTACAAATAGCTGAGCAAGGTGGATGCTTGAAAGTGGAATGTGTCTCCGTTGTCAAGCAAACCCGGCTGCGCAACCGGCATCGGAGACGTCTACACCTCCCTGAGAACTGTTGCACGAACCTCGGTTGCATGCAACCACCCCGAATCCCTTTTTACGTGCGGACGTCTGTCTTGGTTGCTTGCGCCTGAAGTGGGGGGGGGGCGGAGGAAAGACATTGGTGTCGGGTTCACTGGGCTAGGGGATGACCCCCTTTTTTCAAATTGTTGTAGCATTGCCTACAAAACAGCCCACGGTAAAGAGGCAAGGGCAGGGAAGTGAACCTGGTGGGCTGCGACGGTGAGATTATTGACCGGTTGTTGAATGTGCGGCCTGCCGCGGCAGCTGCTTAAACCGTCGGTGGTTTTTACTTTTGAATTTACCGTTTCTGTATCGTTGCTGTTCTTGTTATAAAGTTATTTTCGACTTCACGTTTCCTCAATGAGGACTCTTCAGCTCCAGTTTGTGAGCTGTTAGCTTTGTAAGTATGGCAACAACTTTAAGACACTTGTAGTATAATATATACATATATATTTTTCCCCCCGGTTATTAAAATGTAAGTGTAATTGTAGCACGGGAGACTCGCTAAGCTCACATTTTTTTGCGAAAAATGTTAAACGTAAAAAAAAAACGTTATTTTTTGCGCGTGATTACTTTGTTGGTATTTTTAATTTTGATACTTGGCTTTTGTTAAGGCATTTGGAAAGGGTCTTTTTTTGTAATTGCTCCCGAGAATAGCGAGTGCATTTGTAAATTGTACACGGTCCCCAAAATGTTAATGAAAACCATTGCTTTTATTTATTTTTTTCCCCTCTCAAATGTTGACTTTTTTTTTTTTGCTCTAAAGGCTCAGTCGGGATCGTTGAAAACAGTTTTAATAAAAAAAAACTATTCTTATGGTAATCATTTCTGAAAGCTCTTGCAAATCTGTCAATTTTTAAGTTCTCCGCTCAAATAAAGTTTTATTTGGACACAGATTTTGTGTTTGAAAATGTTTTGAGAGAAAAAAATCTCGATGTACAAACATGTATGTATAACGATGTATTTATTACTAAAAGTGTTGCATCCCGTAACCGTGGGAGACAATGATGGTGATTACTGTCATCCATACTTTTATTGCAAGTGGATCTGGTGGAACATCATCCAAGAATTTCGGTGGAAGTCCATCTCCATCTAATCAGGCGGTAACCCACCGTGAGACGATTTTCTCCTTGGAGATATCAGATTAAATGTAGCTGTGTCAGGACACGCACACGCAGTATACGCGTATTTATTGAGTGTAGGTCATGTTTAGATGTACTAACAGCGGCAGTCACCTTTTAAACTTGCGGATTAAAAAGAAAAAAGTTATTCTGTACTGCGGTGACAGTGGTGCACAAGCACGTGTTGCCAAAGCTCGACACTTTTATCAATGCCACCCTAAACAGTAGAACATATACTGGTTAGAACCTGCTGGTTCCACCAGCCCACAGGGGATTATTGTGTCCGTCCGTCGTGCATCCAAAAATGGGAGGGGTGGGGCTGGGTGGAGAGGGGAGGGGCTGGGTGGGAGGGGTGGCTGGGTTGGGAGGGGCTGACCACCCCGTGGTGCCCTTATCAAACTGAACGTTTAACCTACTCACGCCGGCTTGTGCCCGCCCTCACAGTCGGGCATTTTTGCGGAATACACCACGCCGCCGTTGACCCTGGCCATTGACCGAGCAACCCAACGTTCCTACCAGCTCCCTCCGCAGGAATGTGTAATAATAGGTATGACATTTCAGACAATTGCCCATTTGCAGAACCAATGGCCTTTCATGCGCCTAGGTCCACATCTCGCTTCAAAGGTGTCTGCTGTCGAGAAGGACCATTGCCTAAATCGTAACCTATACGTGTATTCACTCTTAGAGGCAGTGTTATTGACGATTGGTGAGTTGCGTTTTGTATCCGTGTTCGCTTTACAGGAGCCAGGCTATTCCTAGCACATTGGCCCCACAGCACAAAGCAAACTTCTTACAATCGCACAAGAGCCTTGACGATACTGGTACACATCTGTGTAATCCTTTCAAGGGTTTCCACATTTACAGCAGGGATAGAATAAAACATCGAGTGGCATACAACTATATAAAAAAAGGTTTCTCCATGCTGTATTGGTCCTGAGGGTTGTTGAACCGTACTTCACACTGGTCAATACGGATTGGTGATTGTACCCACGATTTCTTGAGAACTGCTTTTTGTGTTCAGTTTGTCCTTCCCCCGCACCTCCGATTGGCACGGGTGGCTACGTACGGTGCGAAAGAAGTTCAAAATATGCACGTGATGGGTTCGATGACTGCTGTTCCACCACTCCACAAAGATCAAGATCAACATCAAGATGTCATCGTGGCCTAAGGTGTTGATGCTGCCACACCTCGTCAGCTGCTGCACAGTTGCCACAGCGTGTTGGCGAGATGTTAACTACCTCGCCTGGTATACAGGAGGTCGTGGATTCGACCCTAACGCCTGCTATATATTTGGAGTGTGTCGTTTAAGAGTATTTGACTGCTATAAATGTCCACGTGATAAACCACTTCGTTGAGCTATCATTCGTGATAACCAGGTCGCTTCTGAAAAAGAGCTATACAGCTCGGTGGCCCTTATATCTGCTAAAATAAAAAATATCTTCTTGGTTCTTTCGGTAAAGTCACGTAGAAGGGAAGTAATAAAATAATAAAAATAAAACATAAAATAATTCTCACGTTTCGGCCACAACGCAAGCAGCCGCCTTCAGGTGGAGAACAGGTCTGTCGACTCGTCAAAATTCATCTTTTCGATTTAAAGTTTTCGTGACTGCAGGGACGCTGTCTTCTCGACAGACCTGTTCTCCACCTGAGGACGGCTGCTTGCATTGTGGCCGAAACGTCGTGAGAATTATTTTATGTTTTATTTTTATTATTTTATTACTTTCCTTTAACGTGACTTTACCGAAAGAACCAAGATGAATCCCTGCAGTCACGAAAGCTTTAAATCGAAAAAAATAAAAATAGTTTCAGAGAAGAATTTCGCACAACTCCCCCTCTGCCCCCCCCCCCCTCTCTCTCTAAGGCCTCGACACAGAGACGTTGTCTTTCTGTGTGCCTATGGGGCCGTCCATAAATGACGTCACGCGATTTTGAACGATTTTTTGACCCCCTCGTCACACGGCGTCACAAAGTCAGACCCCCCCCCTCAAATATGACGTCACAAAGCTCTGCTCCCCCCCCCAAATAAAGCATGCTTAAAATCGCTTTAAACTATTGTCATTGTAGTGTGTATTTAATGTGCCGCTGCACTCTGATGATGTAGGAGAAAACATTTATTAAAAAGTCTATTTAATTAGGTAGAACGTGTTGTCTATATTTATTTAAAGTTGCGCATTTTGATGTGACGTCACATTTCTCAAACCCCCCCCCCCTCGTCACACATCGTCACAAAAGTCTGACCCCCCCCCCCACTAGGTGCGTGCCGTCATTTATGGACGGCCCCTATGTGTGTCTCTCTGCTTGTGTGTCTGTGTGTCTCTGTGTGTCTCTGTGTGTGTGTGTCTCTGTGTGTCTCTGTGTGTCTATCTGCTTGTGTGTCTGTCTTTGTGTATCTGTGTGTCTCTCTCTGTCTCTGTGTGTGTCTCTGTGTGTCTCTCTCTGCTTGTGTGTCTCTCTGTGTGTCTCTCTCTCTGCTTGTGTGTCTCTCTGTGTCTCTGTGTGTCTCTCTGTGTGTGTGTGTCTGTGTGTGTCTCTCTCTGCTTGTGTGTCTCTGTGTGTCTCTCTGTGTGTGTGTCTGTGTGTGTCTCTCTCTGCTTGTGTGTCTCTCTGTGTCTCCGTGTCTATGTTTTGTCTCTCTCTCAAATTTAGCAATCTTTGGAAGAACGTAATCAACCAGGTAGTGTGTTGACTGTTCTAGATTTGAAGCTTTCGTGACTGCAAGGATTCATATTCTTATGTTTTTTCGGTAAAGTCACGTAGGTAAAACATTACAATTAATGAAAATAAAATAAAATTATTATATTATTTTATTTGACTTTCATTAATTTTAATGTTTTACCTACGTGACTTTACCGAAAAAACCTAAGAGTATGTGTTGACTGTTATGTTAGCCGACTCTCTGTGTTGTATTGCATTGGATTTCTAAGTTTACTAGGTTTGTTTTTTAATTAATTTGTACCTGATGATGGTTGCTTATGTTGCAATCGAAACGTCGTATTCTATTATTTAATTTAATTTCTTTCGACGTGACTTTACCGAAAGAACCAAAGAGTTGGTACCCATTGTTTTTTTACCTCCAATAAACCCAATGACTGTAAGTTTCCCTTGTACAAGAGTACGGGGTCAAACGCGTGGATTGACAACCATTCGATTATGGAACAACACACGTTGCACGTTTTGTAATCGAATGTTTAAAAAAAAGCTTTCCCCTTTAAACTTCGCGCCAAAATTTATGCAACAGCATCGAATCGATTCCGATTCCAGATCCGTGCGGGAACTTTTTGTTTCGATTCCACGACTCCACGGCGACAATTTTCGACGTTAATCTCCTCAAAACAACAACAACGACGACAATTAAACAACAACGACGACAACAACATCAACAACAAACAACGACAACATCAACAAACGACAACGACATCATCAACAACAACGAGTCGCGTCGTTGTCAACAATTTGACTGTTACCCGATACAGGACACGGGCGTTTGCGATCTCCGGGGTAATTCATCGTTGGGGGCGTCCATAAATGACGTCACGCACCTAGTGGGGGAGGGGTTGATAAATGTGACGTCACATCAAAATGCGCAACTTTAAATAAACATAGACAACACGTTCTACTTAATTAAATATACTTTTTAATACATGTTTTCTCCTACAACATCAGAGTGCAGTGCCACATTAAATACGCACTACAATGACAATAGTTTAAAGGGGAGGGGGGCAGAGCTTTGTGACGTCATATTTGAGGGGGGGGGTCAAAAATCGTCCAAAATCGCGTGACGTCATTTATGGACGGCCCCTTGGGGGATTGGCGGTGGGATTGTGGGAAGCGGTGGCGCAGCGGTTAGCGCCGCGGTCCCCCGAGTTCGAGTCCCGCTCACGGTCCACACCCAGTGACGAACATCTGAGAATCGGTTCTGGGCCTCCCCTAGGTCGACTCAGCCTCAAACGACTACCTGGTGCGGTGTAGTAAACATCGCCACTTGGGGGGGGAGACAAAGGCGGTCCGGCGTGGTGCTGCCCCCCCCCCCCCCACCCCCGTACCGTGCCGACCTTAATTCGGTGCTACTCGCTGACAGCACTTGCCCCTACAGTCTGTCACAGGCTACACGGGGGAGCTTTGTCTTTGTACGTGATTACGGGAATCGATTCCGCTGTTTCGTGTGGGGGGAGGGAATCGATTCTCTCATTCGATAACAGAGGCGATGGCGTTGTCGTTGATGCCGCTGCTGCTGCTGCCGCTGCTTCTGTGGTTGTCCAGCAACGTTGGCCCTCTGGAATCTTCTTCTCTGTCACAGGTAAAGTCATCATCAGCAGCAGCATCATCAGCAGCAGCAGCAGCAGCAGCATCATCAGCAGCAGCATCATCATCAGCAGCAGCAGCATCATCAGCAGCAGCAGCATCATCATCATCAGCAGCAGCATCATCATCAGCAGCAGCAGCATCATCAGCAGCAGCAGCAGCATCATCAGCAGCAGCAGCATCATCAGCAGCAGTAGCAGCATCATCAGCAGCAGCATCATCATCATCAGCAGCAGCATCATCATCATCAGCAGCAGCAGCAGCATCATCAGCAGCAGCATCATCATCATCATCAGCAGCAGCATCATCAGCAGCAGCATCATCAGCAGCAGCATCATCAGCAGCAGCAGCATCATCAGCAACAGTATCATCAGCAGCAGCAGCATCATCAGCAACAGTATCATCATCAGCAGCAGTAGCAACATCGTCGTGTACGGTGCGAAAGAAGTTCAAGTAATTAGAGCAGCAACAGCATCATCTTCATCAGCAGTAATGTCAGCAATATCATCGGTAGCCTGATCATCAACAGCTAACAGCAGCTAACAGCAATATCATTATCATCATTATCACAACCAAACAGTCTTGAGTATTAATTTGACCAATGACAGCATTCAAATAATAATGATCATCACGTGAGCGCGATCATAAACTGTGGAATAATCATGGGCAATATCACAGTCATCAGCATCGATTGAGTTATCTTGTGTTAGCCTTATTTAAATTGGCATCGTAGCCCCTGGCCCCATCGTTGGTAATCAATATCGTGATCAATATGATCATTGTGATCGATCACCCGTTGTCCGCGCCGTCGTCATCAGAATAAGTAGTTCACTACGTAATTTTGCAACATAATAGCAGCGATCGTTACGTTTGTGTTATTTTAAATCTGTAATTACGGAATGTTTTTTTAATGATATTGTCCGACTCCTGTTGCCTGGAAATGATTGCGTTGGGGATATGGGTTGACCCCCGTGCATAACAGGTGCTATAGGCTGCGAGGCCACATGGTGGTCAGCAGAAATCTGTGCCTCCCCCACTCCCCATGTACCATGCTGCCAGCCTACACCCACCCGAACTGACCAGCGTGGTGAAGTATGGTCAAATACCACTCCCCCCCCCCCCCCCCAAGATTCCAGGCACCACCATGTGTGTGTATCAGTGTGGCAATAGTTTCAGAAACCAGTCGGACCTCGTGTTTGTTTTTCATAATCCCCAATGCCTGTCTGGAAATGTTAGGTCTCGGAAGCGAGAACGTATCGTTTGACAATTGTATAACCATACATACTCTTTGGTGCTTTCGGTAAAGTCACGTAGGTATAAAATAAAATCTATTAAAAAACACGACGTTTCGGGCGCAACACAAGCGTCCGTCGTCAGGTGGGACAACCGCAGCAAGAAACAATGTTGCTGAAGTGGGCAAACGCCGCTTGTTACAAAGGGCTGCTGTAACAAGATGTTATATAACCTCGTGATTTAATTTTTTTTATTTTATACCGACGTGATTTTACCGAAATAACCACAGAGTATGGATCCCTGCAGTCACGAAAACTTCAAATCTAAATTGTATAACCAGTTTAAACACGTGGCAGGCTTTCACCGACCAATATTAAACATGATAAAGTTTTTTTTGTGGTTAGTCGCTTAAGTATAAATGTGTCGTAACCCTCCACCACCCGACACTGCCAGGATGGTTTATCACGTAAAGAACGCGCCAATTAGTTTACTAATTCAGCTTGGAGAAATTGTAAATGTTGTGGACAAATTGTAAATGTTGTGGATTTACTCTCCAACACACCGGTGGGTTGAAGTAGTAAGCTAATTGGCGCGTTGTTTACTTGACAAATCCCTTCCTGGCTCGGTCGGGTGGTGGAGGGTTACGACACATTTATACTTACGCGATCTAACCCAACAAAAACCTTTATTATGAACTGTTTAACCCCCAGCCAATTCGTAAAACATGTTTACTCATTTAGCCTTGGGCAGTAAGTACAGTAAACCAACCATTGTTGACAATGCGCGGTACAATCATCCCATTATCCGCTTATCCACGAAGCAATCGTGGATAATAAGATGAATTTTGACGATGAAACTCCACTTATCCGCCAAACATTTGTGGATGATGGGGGTGGGGAGGCGCATTCCTAAATGCAGGCTGAGAAAAGGAACCCCACAGGTAATTGCGTTTAACTGGAATAATAGGAGCGCGACCCTATAGCTCAGCGGATAATGGGTTTCTAGGATCGTGGCTGCGAGGAATTCTGTCTAAACTACAGGACGGTATTTTGCATTCGTGAAATGTGTTCCTATTGCTGCTCTTCAGGAACATGTGGATTTACTGCCGGCATTCAAGGAATTCATTTGGAAGCACAACAAGACGTACAAAGATGAAGGAGGTAAATTGAAGGCAAACGACACCGTAAAGGTTTAACGCGTAGGCTTTCGCGACCAATATCTCCATATACATAAAAGGCAAAGTTGTGATTATGTGTGTATTCAAAATGTTTTGCGTACTTCCCGATATGCAACAAACTTGAAATTTGCCATGTGGGTACTTTCCAAACTGTACACCAGGCAAAAAAAAACTTTTTTGGGGGGGGGGGGAGCTCAATAATGCATATATTTTTTGCACAGCAAGTGAGCTGTGACGTCAAATCTGTCATGTGACCCGCGCGTGTGGAAGCGTAACGCATTGTAGTGTAGTGGTTAGCGCGCTGCGCTACGAACCCGGCGTCCCGAGTTCGATTCCCGCTCACGGCCACCACCGGTGACGATTATTTTAACCGGTCCTGGGCCTCCCCTAGGTCGACTCAGCCTCAAACTAGTAACTGGTGTGGTGAATCCAAGCCCCGGGCGAAGCCAGGTAGTAAGGCTAGTCATCCATAATAGAGGCTTTTTCGGGTGGTGGCGGGTTTAACGACAACATTTATATTTACCCGATCTAACCCAAACACCTCTACTATGAACACTGTAAAAGTTACTGTAATGTATTTTTGCACTTCATTTGTTAGTCGTTTAATGACTTGATGATGTTTTCTAATTGGGGCCCGTGAGTTGAAATGTAAATTTGGTTTTGCAATTAAGCATTGTCATTTTATCACGGAGGCGACCAATATCATCCATAATATAGGGTTTTTTTAGGTTAGATCGCGTAAATATGAAGATAGATGTCATCACGGTTCAAGTGACAATTACTGTATCACTTGATACAGTAATTTTGCTGTGACGATTCGACCTGAAGACGGAAGCTTGTGTTGCCTCCGAAACGTCGTGATTTAATTTAGTTGTTTTTTCATTTTATTTTTTACCTACGTGACTTTACCGATAAAACCAAAGAGTAAGGACCCATACACTTTATCGCGACTTGAGATTGTAGTGGTTAATGTGTACACTTGTAATTCCAATCCCAGAACTTGTATATATAACGAGCACAAGTATAGTTCGCAGGTTAAATTTTTTATAAACCAGCATTAAAATGAGCAAGTAGTACGATGCAGTCGTTGTATACACAAAGAAAATTTGAATTATGTTAATAGCAGCGGGGGAGTGGTGGCGCAGTGATCAGCGCGCTGTGGCATGAACCCGGTGGACTGAGTAGGAGTTGGAATTTTTTAAAACACTCTTTAGGAAACACCAGCAGAACAGGCTTGTTTAAAGAGATTTAATTTGTATATTTTAAAAAAAAGTGCTTTTCTTTGCTTTTTTTCCAAAACAGCTGAGAAGATGCGGTACGAAGTCTTCCGGGAAAATTGGCATCGGATTCAAAAGCTGCAGGAAATGGAGCAGGGCTCTGCAGTGTACGGAATCACCAAATTCAGCGACCTTACAGGTGACGAAAGATACACGTTGCGATGTTGCACTGAGCACAATGTTGAGTATGCAGGCATCAACACATGGACCTTATGGCGGGTCCCCGGGGTCCCATAAGCCCCCGGCTCTCGCATCAACATTATATTATGGTGAACGTTCCCCCGCGTGGATCTCTTTGTGCAGAGGAGGAGTTCCGCACGCTCCACCTGAACCCGGTTCTATCGCGGCCCAGGGAAGTCGCTCTCCGTCAAGCCCAGATCCCCCCAGGTCCCATTCCGCCGGCGTTCGACTGGCGAGACCACGGCGCCGTCACGGAGGTCAAGAACCAGGTCAGCGATGTTCCCTCTCCCCGCTTCTGTCCCTGGCCCAGGAGTAGCCTCGGGAGTTTGTCCAAACGGCTCGCTCGGCGGAGGCAGCGGTGTAATTGTAATGCGTCTACAGAATCGACGGGACGTGCGGGAGGGATGCTGCCGCGTGGCGTTACGGTCAGCGCACTGCTTCAAGTTCAAGTTCATTTTGTGTGTGGTGGTGGAAAAGCGTGATGGGTGTTTTCCCACCTCTTCCAAGATGTCTGGCCAGCATCCAAGAGTAGGCAAACAATACCCTCTTCACAGAGCTCCCTCGAGTGAAAACATCTTCTGCCTGCAGTGGCACGAGCAAGTCACCGCAGGGCTGGACATTTACCTTTTTGGTGGGGTTGTCATGCATCCGAATGTACTGGTGTCTCGTGCCGCTGCTGGGACGATCGCACGATGGGCGAGTGGCAGAGGTCGCAAATGGGTTTTGATTCCTGACCCGTACCCGGCCTCACCAGGGTCGCAAATGGGTACCCGTACCCGTACCCGGCCGGGTATGGGTACCCGTTCCCTACCCGTACCCGTACCCTACCCGAAATGAGTGACAAACGGTTACTCACCAGTGACTCACGGCCTACCCGTACCCGTACCCGGCCGCACCAGGGTCGCAAACGTCTACCCGTATCCGTACTTGGCCGGGTACGGGTAGCCGGGTATCGGGTAAGGTACGGGTATCGGGTACCCGGTTGCGACCTCTGGCGCGTGGGGTGAGGGACGGTGGACAGGGAGGTCGAATTTACAGCAGCGTGCTGAGGGCACGTGCAGCGTCGTCGAGTCTGGGAAACCAAAATTAACTTGCGGTTTCCTCTTGTTCTGTGTTTTCTGTCACATGCCAAACTGACGGATATTGGCATACGTCCCAATGCGCCGCCACCCTTCGGAAGGAGAGTTTGGAGACCCAGGCCGTGCCGAGAAAGCACGGCTTATGCCGCGTGTTTTTCCCGACACGATCTCCGACGTTTTTGCTCCGTGTGTTGGAAACTTCTTCAGGAACTAAATTCCTCCAGCAGCAGCCTGCACCCTAGCACGATCGATCATTATATATCTACACCTGCAATGAGCACGGTTGGCCACGTGCGGTGCGAACGAAGTTCAACAAAGATACAATCGAGGCAGAAAGTGAGCCGCTCAATTAATTTGCCAAAGAAGCTACCGGCGAGTGAAATATTAGACGTCGTGCTGAACAATGCTTGAACGGCACAACCTGAACAAACATCGGAGAGGTTCACGGCACAACCGGGGAAAAACCTGCGCGTCCGGGCATCACCATTTCTTATTAAGCGTGAGTCTGAGTGAACAAGTCAAAATGTAATTACATTTGAGTCCCGTCAGCCTGTAGGCACGTTTGGAAGAGTGTATTCCAGTAGCATTTGCTTAAGCAGGAAAAGTGTGGACCAGTTTTCTGAGTTACATGCAGGATATGATGATCTGTTCTACAAATGCTGATGGTTTGCCTGTTGTAACAAGAGGCCTCTGTAAACATGAGCGTTTGCTTTACTGGGGAAACAGACGTACCTTTGTTTATTATTTTACTAGCTATACTACCCGACTTCGCCCGGGGCTTGGATTAACCACGCCCGGCTGCCGTTGTCTCCCCAGTGGCGATGTTCACACACCATACCAGTTAATTGTTTGAGGCTGAGGCGACCTAGGGGAGACCCAGGACCGGTTCAAATAATCGTCACCAGTGGTGGCCGTGAGCGGGAATCGAACTCGGGTCGCCGGGTTCGTAGCGCAGCGCGCTAACCACGACACTACAATGCGTTACGCTTCCACATGCGCGGGTCACGTGACAGATTTGACGTCACAGCTCACTTGCCGTGCAAAAAATATTTGCATTATTGAGCTCCCCCCCCCCCCCCCAAAAAAAAAAAAACCACAAAAGTGTATTTTTATAATTTTTGCATGGTGTACAGTCTGCACATTTCCAGTTTGTTGCATGTCAGGAAGTACGCTAAACATTTTGAACAGACACATATTCACAACTTTGCCTTTTATATATATGGAGATTACAGCATGTGGATTGTGGTCAGCGAGGTCATGAGAGTTCTTTTTTCACAACTATGTACCGCCGAGCGGTTACCTGCGGGAAGCTCATCTCAGTCTGTCAATCGACAGATCGACCCTTGCCGTCGCTCACATTCATTGAAAAAAAATTAACCATGCAACGTCCAGGCAGAAACGCGACTGCAGCTGTGAACCGGAAGGATCTACTTGGCGTGACAGGTATAATTATATTTAAAAAATGCTGAGTTGACGTTCCAGTAAACCCCGTAGCTTAGTCGTCTCGTCGCACGAGGGGGGTTAGGGGCGGTGACGAGGCCTAGCGGTAGCGCGTTCGCCGTTTGTTACAGATGTTCACAGTTCAAATTAAGCGGCCGCTCTCGTTAATATATTTCTCCACGGTGGCGACATGTTAACTACTTCGCCTGGCATGCAGGAGGTCGTGGGTTCGACCTCGACTCTTATCGTCTGTTGTATATTTGGAGTTTGCGTGTCTCTCTTCCCGTCGTCATGTGGACATGTTCTCCCGAGCCCTCAGAATTTTCCCTCCATGTTTAGAGACATACGTTTGGAATATTTGGCTGCTGTACATTTCCACACGATAAGCCACTTTGTTGAGCTAGCATCTGTGGGCAGGTTGCTTCTGAACAATAGCTATACTGTATATCTCAGTGAGCTTTACCTGGTGAAATAATATATTTTTTTAGTTTAGTGGCAATCCTGCGTGTGTATTAACCGTGATAATATTACGTGCCGTCTGCTTCACAGATGACGTTTAAGATCCCGTGACCTCATTCGCAAGAGTAGGCCCATTGTGTCCGGGCATCATGGTCCACATTTTCAAAATTTTGTAAATGACACTGAAAAAACTTAGTTGGAATATTCATAGCAATCGTCGCCCACGAGCGCGAAGACTTGACATAACCCTCCTGACAAAGGGGTCGTGAGACTCGGTGAGGCTTACTTGGCTGGGTAAACAATCGAAACAAAAACTATATACATATCCCTCGCACGGATTAGCGAGACATTTGATATACTCAGCGGTGACCTAGGTTAACCTGCAGTGTGAAAATATCTGTCATTTTGAACCATCCGCTTTATAAACCAACACGCATATGTCACTGTAATCTTTTATTTTGCAGTTTATACTTTAACAGGGTTTGGTGACGGAGCAGTGGTGAGTGCAACTGCGCAATGAACCGGCTGACCTGAGTTTATTACCCAGCCATGGGTGACATCGGTGGCGAGTGATATTTGCAATGGTCCTGCGATTCCGACCCTCATTCACCATCGCGCACTGACCAGCGTGGCGAAGTATGGTTGAACAACTCGAATTACCGCTGAGTCACGAGGCTGAGCTACCTGTGTGGCATTGAAGTTTCTGTTTTCCGGTGTGCGTGGCATTTTCCAGGCACATCGGCGAATTATCTACATTCAGGAATTGCCCATTCCTGCGAAAGCAAGACCTGTCATAAAGCGAGTCGCTCTTTCACACTTGAGGGTTTTTTTTTGTTTCTTGGGGCATAACATGTAGGGAGGGAATGCGTACCGCAGAGAGCACGTCTGTCTTGGAGATGGAGCGATGAAATCGGTTCGCGTGCGAGGTGGTAGGTGGATTGTTACAGCCCTGGATCGCGAGGGGCGTGTGGCGGTGGTTTAGGAAGGCTTTCATCTGACAGTAGGTAAAGCGTGGCTGCCGATGAAGATGAAAACTGTTATAAATAATGTATCAAACAACTGCCTATTTTGTCAATCCACTGCTACACGAAGGCCTCCACACACGCCGTGGGGGTCGTGTTGACCATACTTCACCAAGCTGGTCAGTGGTGATTGGTGAGACTTGAGATCGGCTCGGGTGTCACTCGCCGTTGCCGTTGACCACATTCGGGAATCGAACTCGTGTTGCCGGGCGCCACCGTAGTGGAGCAATAAGTTATCATTTATTGTATTAATTATTGCATAGGTAAACATGTTTAAGAAAAAAAAGGCACTTTTTTTCAAATTTTCTTGCTGTGTTTTTTCACACCTGATGATGATTGCTTGTGTTGCAGTCGAAAAGTCGTGATAATTTTATTGTTTTATATGTTTTTTATTTTATTGTTTCCCTTCTACGTGACTTTACCAAAAGAACCAAGAACATGCTTATTCCAGTATTGTTCCAAATGTTTTTTTTCCCTTTTCCGATTTCACAAAAAAACCACCCTTGCTCAATCCTCCCACACAACTCGTGAGCGAAGTCACGGGGCACAGGACAGCACAACAACAGATGCTTAGGCAGACTGCGTGCCAAATCGCAAATCATATTTGTCGCTGTGTTTTGTTTTGCTATTTTTGGTTCATGAGTGCGCGATGCACATACCGCAACAATTGTTTTCAGCCCCTCGGCAGTGCACTGCTGGATGAAAGCCTCCTCATGCCATGTCGGGCAAGGGGCTTGTTTGACTATACTTCACCACGCTGGTCATTGTGGGTTGGTGAATGATGGGTGGAGGACCAGGACCAGTTCAGAGGTCACTCACCACTGATGTTAACCGTGGCCATGAATCGCCGCTGATGTTAGCCGTGGCAGGTGCTGGTCATAAATATTGTTCAGCCCCTTCCGCTGCTGGATGAAGACCTCCTCACGTCTCTCAGCCATGGGCGGGGGTTGTTTGACCATACCGCACCGTGCTGCTCAGTGCAGGGGCTCCCAGAATGCATCACGACATCACCCGCCACCAGTGTTGGCTTGGCTGGGAAAATGAACGCAGAATGCCGGCGTCGTAGAGTAGCGCCCGAACAAAGTGCGGATGCACCTGAATTATCCACATGTCACCACAAAATGCCCACTGAATAGACGCAATGTTTCTTAGAAGATTAATTTATGTTATATAGAGGTGTACCGCGGGGTTTGCTAGGTGGATTATTAACATTGCAGGAAAGATGGCATTAGCTTGAGGAGGCCTTCCTCCAGCAGTGGATTGTAAATGGATGAAGATGGTGATCGTGATTTTGTTATTTATGAATCACGCGCTTCATCAAGCTACAACTTAAAAAGGTAGAGTCACGTTTAGTCAAAATGCCCATGACTGGCACAGGATGTGGAGGCCTTTATCCAGCAGTGGGTTGAAAAAGGGCTGTAACTTATTGTTTAGCTTTTCATGTATTCCTACGTTGAGTGAACAAATCTGGTTATTGTATATCACTAACCCAGAGGGTTCCCTTGCTGGACAATGGAGTAAGTAATTTTTTTGTTTTGTTTCTGCGATGCGGCGTGTTGAATCTGTGCGACGAAGGGAGAATGTGGCTCCTGCTGGGCTTTCTCTGTGACTGGAAACATCGAGGGGCAGTGGGCCATCAAGAAAGGAAGCCTGCTGTCACTCTCCGAGCAAGGTGAGTCGTCGCGCGCCTGAAGCCGCTCCATACGTATCTACGTATGTATGTTGAACTTCTTTAGCCAACCTGTGCTAATCGGAGGTGTGCGAAATTGCACACGATTGCACGAACAATTTGCTCCCCGAAATCACATTGCGCAACTGAATCGGGCCGCAGCTGCTTTGTCCACATCTGAGTCGGTAGTTGTGCAAACTGAAGTCTGTCCATGCCCTCGACAGCAAAGCCCCGCCCCCATGTCGGTTATCACCCGGCCCCCACCACCACCGGTCATGACTCGCAACAACCAATCGAAATTCTGGAGATACTGATAGCCATTTGTGCATACGCCAGAAAAAACATGTTTTTTTACGCATTTTTTCTGCGTCGTGTTTGCGGCTCACAATTTTTTCCACTTCGCAGCTCACAATCGGCGTGCTCAAGACGAAATGTGTCGCTACGACCCACCGAGCAGATGGAGGCTTTTAGAGTATTTGTCTGCGATGAATGTCCACGTGATAAGCCACTTCGTTAAGCTATCATTTGCGGCCAGGTTGCTTCTGAAAAAGAGCTACATAGCTCAGTTGAATTTACCTGGTGAAATAAAAAAATGAAATGTTACTTGAGAATAGCCATGATTTCTTATTGATTACAAACTTATCCCGATGTCACTTAGTTTTCCGTCGAACTATCACCCTACAAAGATCGTGCAGTTCACCAGCATTGACTGAAGCAAGCCCGACACTGCTGATGAGCACCGAATGTGAAATCAAGGTGTCAGTTTTTGTACCAGATAAAAGGGTAAAAACCTATTACTATATTTTGCTACTGGTAAAGAAGGTTTCATAGAGTAAATGCCCCCGAGCTCTCAATACTCTGATAGTGCGCTGTTTTTGAGTTGTATGCCTTTTGGCGTCATCTGGTCCAACACCAATGGAGACTAGGCTCTAAGAAAAGCTGTCTCGGGTGTGGACCAATCAACTTCAAGGACGGTGCATATCATTATCAGAGTTGTTTCTTTTTGTTTGCATTTCGACTGCTTGTGTTGTGGTTATTGCAAACATGATCCCTTGTATAAAGGTGTCAGTTTTTGTACCAGTTGAAAGGGTAAAAACCTATTACTCTATTTTGCCACTGCTAAAGGAGGTCTCATAGTGTGAATGCTTACCCCGAGCTCTCAATACTCTGATAGTGCGCTGTTTTTGAGTTGTACGCATTTTGGCGTCATCTGGTCCAACACCAATGGAGACTAGGCCCTAAGAAAAGCTGTCTCGGGTGTGGACCAATCAACTTCAAGGACAGTGCATATCACTATCATTATCAGAGTTGTTTCTTTTTGTTTGCATTTTGACTGCTTGTGTTGTGGTTATTGCAAACATGATCCCTTGTACAAAGGTGTCAGTTTTTGTACCAGATGAAAGGGTAAAAACCTATTACTACAGCCCGGAGGAGTTTGCTTGTACTAATCCAATACTGGCGGGGAAAAAAAATCACCGCTGGAATGCCGTGTGGCTGATGGGATGCACATTGATTCTGTTTACCGATTTTAACTTTTTGTTGTCCAGAGCTGGTGGACTGCGATAAGCTGGACTACGGGTGCGGTGGAGGACTGCAGATGAATGCTTACAAAACGATACAAGAGCTCGGTGGGTAATCTGAACGTCTATCTTCTTTAAATAAAACAAAAACACGTGTAATTATATTTCAACGAACTGCCCTGCTACAGGTACAACCTCGTCGATTCACATTTATGCTTGGGAGAGACGGAGAGGGAGGGGAGCGATCATTAACGGACAGTCAAACTATAACTTTAGTTTTTTTAACGTGAGAAATCTAACGGTGGAAAGCTGCTACAAAGTTACGTAACGTATCCACTAGTATGTACAGGTCTCCGTGCTCCACAGAATTAATGTATCTAACGCAAGCTCGGTCCACGCAATCTCGCATTCCATGGAGCCCTGCTGCGCTGTTCATCACTGGTGGGTTTCATTTGGTGCAGCTAAAACGAGCAGCGCTGCACTTGTTTTTGCACGCGCTACTGCTGGCGGAAGAGCCTCCAGTAAGCGAGAGGTCTAAAGAACCCCCGACCGCTAAAAAACGAGGGCATTTGAAGTCCCCCTTCCACGCTGGCCAGACGGCCTTGGAAGAGGTGGGGGGACTACCCACACGGTACCCCACGGCACGTGACCTGTCCATCGATTGACCGACCGTGGCGTGCGCCCATTTATGCCGCGCGAGGCGGCGGGCGCCGTTGCCGCAGCGCCAACGTGTTTGGAACAAACCTCGTGTTTCCTGCCTTGACGTCGTCCTAATTCTTCCTTTTAACAACGAACAAAAAAAATACCCTGAAGCAGAAGATTAGCGCCGGATGCAGCAGTCACACTTTGCAAATGCGATTTGTAACTTTGATCGTTGCCAGTGTGGTGTCGATAGTTCAATGTGAATGTGGCCATCGTATTGAGGGACTGCGGCTGTGTGGTGTTAACTTGGTGTGGCCTGGAACTGTTTTGCTCCCTATGCTGCCTCGCTCAAGATAGATAAATCGGACTTATTAAATGTTTCGATTTAAAGCTTTCGTGACTGCAGGGATTCATCTTCTTGGTTCTTTCGGTAAAGTCACGTGGAAGGGAAATAATACAATAATAAAAATTAAGCAGAATAAAATAATTCTCATGATGTTTCGGCCACAACGCAAGCAGCCGTCCTCAGGTGAAGAACAGAAGAACAGGTCTGTTGGGAAAACAGCGTCTGAATGACGCAGACGCTGTTTTCCCAACAAACCTGTTCTTCACCTGAGGACGGCTGCTTGCGTTGTGGCCGAAACGTCGTGAGAATTATTTTATTATGTTTTATTTTTATTATTTTATTATTTCCCTTCTACGTGACTTTACCAAAATAACCAAGAAGATTATTAAATGTTATTATGTTTAATTTATTTTAGTGACTTCCTTACCATTTTCTATATTTTGCAGCCCCTATCGTTTTTTTATATTTGTTTGCTGTTGTAACTTGCTGACCCCCCCCCCCCGGCCCCATACTGGACATCTGTAAAAAGAAAAAAGAGCTTCGCAGCTCATCGGATTCCTCCTGCGGTCTAAACAAAGATTCCCATTTCTGAACTTGCACCGCCGTTTCAACAGCCGCCGCCGTAAGACCGAATCGATCCGGTGACCGCTGGAGATCGCGAGTGCGGCGTGCGTCTCCAGTCCTGTGGCAGCACACGTCATACCCCCCCCTCCTTACTCCCACGCCTGCGTTGGTTGTGTTTCGCGAGCTTTGCCCGCGTCTTGGTTTTCGAGCCGCATGCTCTGTCCGGGGGGGGGGGGGGCAGGGGGGCTGATGACGGAGAACGACTACTCCTACAAGGGGGACATGGAGCAGTGCGGCTTCTCTCAGGCCAAGGTCCGGGCGTACATCAACGGATCCGTCTCCATTTCTTCCGACGAAGACGGTAAATCGGTCGTCAAACGGGCCATGTTGGTGGATCGCACAGGTCGTCGTCTGTTGCGAGGCTCCTAATCTGATGGACCGTGACGTGGCCAGGAGGCGGCAGTCTAGCAAGCATGCGCCGCGGCGGCGAGATGTTAACTCCCTCGCCTGGCATGCAGGAGGTCGTGGGTTCGATCCCAAACCCTGACGCCTGCTCTGTATTTGGAGTTTGCATGTTCTCCCCGTGATCGCATGGATTTGGAAACATGCGTTTTAGAGTATTTGGCTGCTGTAAATGTCCACGTGATAAGTCACTTTGTTGTATTCATGTCGACCTTCTTTTGCGCCGTACGTAGCCAGCCGTACTTATCGGAGGTGCGGGGGAAGGACAACAAACTAAACACAAAAATGGGTTCTAAAGAAATTCGTTTTCAATTTAAAGCTATCATTTGCGGCCAGCTCACTTCTGAAAAAGAGCTGTGGAGCTCAGTGGGCCTTTCCTGGGAAATTAACTTATAGTTTTTAATAGTTGAAACGCATTTGAAAGGGCACCACCTCCCTGTGTGGCATCGGGTTACCCAGAACCTGGCTGGCAAGTGGGTGGTAATTAGTCTCGCCAGTCGGGGGGCAACGATTGTTACATGTAATCCCAGTTGCGTCAAAGTCGTCTCGTGTCTGTGTCTACCCTCCCGTGAGGATACACTCGCTCACGGGAATGTCTGTCAGGTTAACCACGTAGGCTTTCGCGACCAATATCATCCATAACAGAGGTATTTTGTGTGTTCGTTCATTGCACAGAGATGGCAGCGTGGCTCGTAAAGCACGGACCGATTTCCATCGCGCTCAACGCCCTGGGCATGCAGGTACAGCAAAGATGTTAACTACCTCGCATGGTATACTGGAGATCGTGGGTTCGATCCCGACCCCTGACGCCCTGTATATTTAGAGTTTGCATGTTCTCTCCGTGGTCGTGTGGTTTTTTTCCTCCGGGTCCTCCGGTTTTTCCTTCCACATGCCGGAATCAACATCGCACGTTTAGAGTATTTTTGCTGCTATCCATCGACATGATAAGCCACTTCGTTGAGTTATCATTTGTGGCCTAGGTCGCTTCTGTAAAAGATCTATATAGCTCGGTGGGCCTTACCCGGTCAAATAAAAACAGTTAGGTTTAGTGATTACAGCCCCCTGTCAATGCATGTGCCGTGTCGGTTATGGGGGTTGATTGGTCACACCTCCGCATGCCAGTCGGTGTGGGTTGGGGAAGAAGGCCGAGGTTAAACTGCGGTACGCTAATCACTGCCCTATCTCTCCAACCTATACTATGCTCTGTAAATTGCGTTGTAGAAAGATCTAAATCGGCATATACGACGCATCCTTCCCAAACATGTCCCTTCATTTGAAAAATGAAAGTACTTCTCTCACGATCCCGTTGGCCACACAGCCTCACGGGAGTAGATTATTTCCGCCGCATTGGTTTTATACGAGCAAACGCTGGACCGGTTTCGACGTTCATTGTCTCATCAGCAGTTAGGATTGCAGAACGTAGATTGTAGCACGAATGGGAACTTTTCAGCCAGTTATTTTAGCGCCCTCTGGTGATAGACAATTGCCGGTGTGATATACTGGTATGTTATCGCGATAAAGCTTAGGTTCAGATAAGACACCAGAGAACACCGTACCCTGTAGAGATGGAGCAATGCATCGATTGATTCAATATTGCTTCTTAAGTTCAATACAAATAAACGAAATCCCGTGTGCAAAAGAAATTGTTTTCGCGGTTCATATATTTATTGTATGGGTTGAGCGATGGTTAGCACACTGCGCTATGAACCCCCTGCCACCCACAGCCAACATTAATGGCAAGCGATATCTGAAACGACCTGCACATGACGGGCATGGTGAAGTATGATCAAACATCCGCCCCATGACCTACACAGCATTGGGTGGCCTTCATCCAGCAGTGGATTGACAAAGAGACTGTGCACGACGTTGTTTGTAATTGGTTCACGTCACCGCCTCATCCGCTCCAAGCGATATCATTCACTGCAGTGTTTGAAAAGTGATTGATTATTAAAGCAAATCATGAGAATGATCAAATCTCAACTTGTGACATGCCGTGCAGTGTTCGCTCATCGCCCTCGTAGAGAGAGGACGCCTCGGAGCCGCGAGGTGGAATGTATGTATATATGTATTATGTGGTTCTTTCGGTAAAGTCGCGTAGATAGAAAGAATATAACAATAAAATAATATAAATAAAGTGAATAATAATATCACGACGTTTCGATCGCAACACAAGCGGTCGATCGAAACGTCGTGATATTTTTATTCACTTTATTTTTATTATTTTGTAATAATGTTTCTATCTACGTGACTTTACCGAAAGAACCATAGAATATGAATTCCTGCAGTCACGAATGTTTTAAGTCAAAATATGTAAAAATGTTTAACTTCTTTTACACAGTACGTAGCCAACCGTGCTCAACGGAGGTGCCAGGGAAGGACAACAAACTAAACACAAAATGCAGTTCTAAAGAAATTAGTTTTCAATCAAGATTATTTGAAAGTGCATTAACTCCCAGTGGCTTCCTAATATCGGGAGGAAGAGCGTTCCAGACGGCCGCAGAAGCGCATCTGGAAGCGCCACGCGATGCGGCGGTACCCGTCGTTGTTCGATGGCAGCAGCCGAAAGCCGCTGCGAGCGGGAAGGCAGAAGCAGCCGGTCGGTGAGCCGGCACCACCAATTTTCCCCCCAAAGCTCTGCGGTCCTCTACATATGAAGATGTTTTCGGCCAATTGTTGAGTGCTCACATTTAGGAGGAAACCGCAGCACCTGCATACAACTAAAATCAGAATATTTGAATTATCCTGCAGGAATCTGATGCCCTATGAAGCTCTTTTTCACAGACGTCCAGTAGACATCTGTGAAAAACTTACACGTGCAAGGGAGAAACACTCTATCTCGTACAGACGGAACAGGTGGAGTCCACATTTACTTTACCGCCATCTCCTGGCAAGCGAGGATATGGCACCTCAATGCCCACGGGAAGGGAGTTTCACAACGTTGTGTGTGATGCACCAACCCCTCGTCTCCACAGCGCTGGATTACGGGCGACGAAATAAAGACTCCTACTGATTCGCGACAGTCAGTTGAGTTGCAGGAGGGGGGGGGGGTTTCACGGTTCCACACATAACAGTCTTCAACAAAGACAGCACTGTGAGGTTGGGAGGAGGCCGTCACCTTCCTCTCGTCTCGCTCGTGTTTTCAGCGCTCTGTTAATTTGACTGCGGTTTGTTTTTCCCCTCCTCCCGGCAGTTTTACAAGCATGGGATCGCTCACCCGTGGAAGATTCTGTGTTGGTCGTGGGAACTGAACCATGCTGTTCTGATAGTGGGCTACGGCACAGGTGCGTGCTGCTGTCTTCCCGCGCCTGTATCACTGCGATCGATATCGTGATTGTCATGAATTCATTGGCATTCGTCACCGTAGCCCCATTGGACCCATTCCGATGACGTGCGTGTACGTCATCGGTTTTTCTTCCGAATGTAATCGGAAGAAAAACTAAAGTAAAATAACTTTTATCGGTACCGAGGTTCCCCCACAAGGCCACGCGGGAGGGCTTGTGGCACAGTTTGGCGCCAGCTATCGTGGAGTGCGGTCGTGTCGCTACAGATCTCTGCTGTGAGTACAATGACTTGAAAAACCACGGCGCTATGCCTCTCTAAATAAAATGAATGTTTAACCGCTCGCACGCTCCGAGGTTCAGCGGTGAAGGCGACCCACCCTCCACCTTGCAGACGTCTCGGAACGGGAAAGGGTTAATCGCCGCTATGCGCTGTGCACTCAGAAGGTTGCAAGTTCAGATCCCGATCAGGGGTCGACCGAGAGCGATCCATTCAGGGTCGATTGATTAAGCAGCTTGTCGATAGAAATCATCAAGAAGCTGTCCTCACTATAGTAATTTCTGTCACTTGCACAAGGCCAAAGTACTGGCCCACGTGAATTTTTTTTTTTTAATCAAGAGAGGCGCGTTGAGTTGGCACTGCAGTGTTGTGCGTATGTAGTCCCGTCTCTGCCCCATTGTGTCCTTGTTCACTATCGCCACCTCCCCCTCTCTCTGTCTCCTATGGTCGTCCCCTTCTGAGCTCTCGCATGCTTTGTACGCGAGCAGGCCGCGTAGCCATCGCGTCACCTCGCTCGCTTCTTGAGTCACTTGCTGTGACTCGACAGTTTAATGCGGGCCCGATTCGGAGTTGAATTTTTGGGGGTTCGGCCCTTGCAATGGTCTGGCCAAATTTGTGTTGACAAGACCCTCCACCACCCGAAACAAATTTAATAGTGGCGTGTTAAAATATCCTTTGGTTGACGACCTGCCAATTTTAATTGTCGGTGCTCACCGCTAAGTTAGAAGAGCGATTTCTCGCCACTGAATTCATCAACTGGACGTGACGTTTCGTCTGAAACTACGCCAGACGTCGTCAGGAAGCCAGAATCCAGGAAGTCGGAGCGGCTACCAAAGCAAGCCATCTGTGAAGAGTGGACATTTGCTGACCCATGTGTTAAACCATTTTGCCACGAGTATGCCATTGTATGCTAGAGTGTTACATAACATCGCAAGCACATGCCCTATGTCACTGACAAATGTGTTGATCTTTGTTGTTGTTGGCATTTACGCTTGCTCGCCACTGCCACCGCAATAGCAACACCAAATACTTCTTTGTATGGCACGAGTAAATGTGAATGTGAGTTGACCCTTGGCAATGCCCCTCTTCCGTACAAGTACCTCCGATTGGCGTGGTTGCCTACGTACGGCGCTAACGAAGCTCTCACACGTGAGCGGTCGCGTCCATTAAACCTGCAACGTGTTCACTCTCTGTGTCCGCGCTTTAGAGAAAGGCGTGCCGTTCTGGATCATCAAAAACAGCTGGGGAGTCGGGTGGGGCGAGGAGGTGAGTGGTAAACGGTGCCGTCGCCCAGAGCACCCGTGTCACCTCTCGCATGTGTGTGTAGCGACGCCCGACGCAGGAGTCTTCAATAATAATTGTAGGAATTCTTTATTTCTTCGAGCATGAGACACGGTCTTCAAATATTTCCTCTTCTCCTAGCGTCCCGAACTCTCTCGCTTCCCCTTTGTATATCCCTCCAGCCCCTTTCCCGAAGGTTCCTTAACTCTCCGCTTTCCATCCAGCCAATCATCTTCCACGGATTCCAACTGTCCTCCCTGTCAATCATCCTCCGTTTCCCCGCTCTTTCCATTTGTACTTCTCCAATACCTTCAATTCCCTGCATCTATTCAATCCCCTTTCAGGCACGTTAAGTAGCAATCAGAGGGCTTGTTTTTACTTGCTGACTGTCCGTGTCGTGCACGCCGTGTCCACAACGTCGAGCGAGTAGTTTTCGGTTGTGATTGCATCGCTACATGTGTATGTGTACCGTACGTGGAACTTCTTTCGCGTACCGTACGTAGCCAACGGAGGTGCGGGGGAAGGACAACAAACTGAACACAAAAATCAGTTCTAAAGAAACGTGCAAACTCCAAATACCCTCGCGAGTATCTGACTGACAGAGAGAGAGAGCTGTAACGGTGCAGCGATTCATCCGTTGAATGTTCACCTTTTTTAGGCTCCCAATACGCGCAGCAAGTCGAGGGCGATGTTTTGATTTGCGCGCTGCTTGCCGCACGCAGTGGATTCATGTGACTCTAGACGCCGCTACGCAGCCACTACAAAAACAAAGATTATTAAATGGAACGGCGAACCTGATTTGTGACAATTTAATTTCCGGGCATGGAGGTTAAGGGATCAGTCGGATAATTTACAACAACAGTGCCCCTATAGGTAAATCACTTAGCGCAGCAAGAGCACACCTCTGCAAGATTACATTTAACGACTGCGCTAAGCATGTTAACGACGCGTTCAATCCCTTGCAATTGATTCTCGCACTCGCACTGCAAGTGCACGATCAAATTTAAACCTCATGGATTTTGTTGTTGTTGTGTGCAGTCATTGGTGACTGGGCTGAAACCCCTCCCATCGGCTCACTCCACGTGAGAATCTTCTGATCGCAGGCGGCTGAAACGTAGACATGAAGCCCCGGTTCTCGGCAGTAGCAGCTCGGCGCTCTGGCTGCGGAGCCACCGAGCCACGACCAATAGTAGCAATTATAATTTTAACTCGTGACGCACCGCACAGTCTCGCTCTCGAAGAGAGAGAGAGAACGACTCATGAGACGCAAGGTGCCACGGACAAGTGGAAATGCAGCCAGGCGGTGATCCGGTGCCAACAACTGCCCCAAGCTCTGCGATCCTCTATATATATGTTGTTTTTTTTGCCAATTCGTGGTGTGGCTGTGTCGCTCTCGGCATGCGGTGCGGAAATGTTATTTTATTTCCCCCCAACGCGTGTGTCCGTGACGCCGTGGCTTGCAGGGCTATTACCGCGTCTTCCGCGGAGACGGGGTGTGCGGCCTCAACAAGGACTGCTCGTCTGCCGTGGTGGACCGGGAGTGAGCGAGCGTCGGGCACGCGAACGACGCCGTCGCTGGGCGCCGTCGTTGGGCTGGACTCGTTCTCGTACGGCGGTCCGGGGTGGGGAGGTGGGGGACGACCGAGGATCGCGTGCGTCGAAAGGAAAAGCCCCTTTTTGCTGATCCGGGTCGATCTCTCGGTGCCACTTGCTAGGTTTTTTGCTGTCTTGGCGTACGACCCTCCACGGGGGGTGGGGGGTATCTACCGCAAGATGTTCGTCACCATGTCTGACGTTTCGCACCCCCCCCCACCACCACCCCCCTCGCGTGCTGGGAGCTTCTTGAGGGACAGTTCAGTCGTTCCGGCAACAGAGTTGAAGAGCTTAGGAAGTGAGTTGTCACGTCAGACTGCATGCTTTAGAACCCGAAAGCACACAGGAGAGAGCGTCACTTTGCTTCTGTATGATCTGGATCTATTACCGTTTGTGATGTAGCACTTGATCAGAGTAATGCCTTTTGCCATCTATGTATGTGGTGACAAATGTGTTCTCAACTTGCTTTGCTCTTGATAGGTAGGTGTCATTCACACAGACCGCCTATGCGTTGTTTTTCATCTGAATCTATTCCGATTCAGAGACGTCTGGCAAGTCGCATTGGTGGGTCCCGTTCATCGCCGAATCTCGGAACGTGCAAGCGGTTGGGCGTTAAATGAGCCACCTCCATAAATAGCAACCGACTCAAACTCCCGATGCAAGTTAGACGGGAATAATTCGGAGAGGGGAAACACAAATACGGGATTCGGAAATGTTCATGGCTCGAAATATGAATCCAATCTTTTCTTACTATTTTTACACGAGCATAATTCACTTCAACGCAACACGACGATGTGACAACAGAGGCATGTGGTAGGAAGCCCGCGGTCAGAATCCCCCCGCGGCTTTTTGGATGACGCAAGACGCTCAATTATTACATGAGCAAGCAACTTTAAATTTGGAAGCGCTTAAACAGCAGAGCGTCGGAGATGGGGTGTGTAGCCCACGCAAGTTAATTAGGGCCTCTGTGGGACTGACACCGCAATATGTTCTTCGCTGATAGTGGGTTCTTTATTTACGCTCGACGCACTGATTATTGTTATATGCCAAGTCTTGCTTGAAGTACTGTTCTGCGCCAGTTGGAAATTGGCTCCCTGGTCAGTACGTGCCACCCACTGGGCTATGCAAACACGTGATTTCTGCTGATCGTGCAAAAGTATTTTCATTTTGTAAAATTCTCCCAAAAGGCAGTCGATCAATATTGGCTATAAATTGTGTTGCATTGTTCGAGATGACAGAATAAGAATTTGCTTACGGCCTACAAACGGGACAGGTGATTGTAAAGATAATCATACAAGGTTTCAGCAAGCAGTACCGTAATTGCACCATCAAACACTAGGTATTTGCGATTGTGCTGCTGATTTTTGGATTGATCAAAATGTCCACTATTCAGGTTGTCACGGGACATGCCAAGGCATCATGGTCAGATTAATGCCTTTTGCCATCTATGTATGTGGTGACAAATGTGTTCTCAATTTGCTTTGCACTTGTTAGGTAGGGGTCATTCATCTGAATCCTTTCCGATTCAGAGACGTCTGCAAGTTGCAGGGGTGGGTCCCGTTCATCGCTGAATCTCGGAACGTGCAAGCGGTTCGGCGTTAATTGTATTTAGACAGGCGTAGCACCATTGATTTTAAAGACGTTTTACTCACCGCAGAGAACCGTAGCGACACGACCGCCACTCTACGATAGCTGGCGCCAAACTGTCCCACAGGCCCTCCCGCATGGCCTTGTGGAGAGCCTCTGTACCGATAAAGTTATTTCATGTTAGTTTTCCTTTTTTATTCCATTTCGGTCATGTACGTCATGGGAACGAAATCGAAAGAAAAACTGATGACGCACGAGGATTGGGAAAGGGTTTTTTTTACTCGGTTTTACTGATGTGCGTTTTGCACTGATCGGTTGGAGTGGGGGGGGGTTACACGATCGGCCACTATACAAAGTGCGAGCGTGTTTTACCGAAAGAGCACTTTTGAGCGGTGACAATGATTACCATATCGCGCTGCGAACCTGCCGATCAGAGTTCCATTGCCAGCCGCGGCCAAAATCGGTGGCGAGTGATTTTTCGAATCAGTCCTACCCACCACCCCCAACCATTCACCAACCTGCACTGACCAGCGTGGTTAGAAACGCACGTCCATTCTGGTGTGCGGATGCCTTCATTCACTCACTGGTGGATTGAAATGGCTGGAATGAATTGCATTCTTTATTATTGCTAAGATGTTTAATCGCTTTCCAAAGTGACCGAATTTATACCCAACGCAGCCAAGAGGGGGCAGCACTGTCAAAAGTGTCCTGGCCAGGCAACTTGCCGAACCAGGCACGTTGACTTTGGAATCTCACAATCTCCTGTGGACCCTGTGCCGTTTGCAAATGACGTACATCAACATCTACTCCCTTCTCGTCATGTATCTCCCAGCGCTCGACAAAATCGTCGGTGTTACTTTTCAAGCAATTTTTAACGGGCCCGTGCCGGATAAGGGGCCGTCTATAAATGACGTCACGCACCTGGGGGGGGCGGGGGGTCAGACATTTGTGACGAGGTGGGGGGGGGGGTTGAGAAATGTGACGTCACATAAAAATGCGCAACTTTAAATAAATATAGACAACACGTTCTACTTCAATCGGAATAAAAACTGACGATGTACACGTCATCGGAACGGGAAAGGGTTTAATTGGCCAGAACTTGACCGATACATAGGCAACGTGTACAAAAACATCTTGGTAAACGCGACGATCTCGCCCTGAGGATCGTGTCAGGCTACTACCACGTGGCCCAAAAGGAAATCGGGGTCATTGTATATACTCCACACTGCAGGTCCGTTTATGGTAAAATATTTCCACATTTTACTTTCATTGAAATGAAAATCACATAGCACAGCAAGCTTCACGCTTTTTCATTGGTGACATGGAATTGTGGGGTGACTGTAGACTTTGGTTTTTTTTAACTATATCGGTTATGTTGATTGCTTATATTGAGGCGAATTTAATAGTACTGCTGTTAAGTCATTGTGTAATTGTAGTAGTAATAGGTTTTTACCCTTTTATCTGGTACAAAAACTGACACCTTTATACAAGGGATCATGTTTGCAATAACCACAACACAAGCAGTCAAAATGCAAACAAAAAGAAACAACTCTGATAATGATAATGATATGCACTGCCCTTGAAGTTGATTGGTCCACACCCGAGACAGCTTTTCTTAGAGCCTAGTCTCCATTGGTGTTGGACCAGATGACGCCAGTGTCATCGTGTAATAGTTTAGATTCATGTGACGCTGTTTAACTAGGGGCCTGAACACTGGGAATATTACGATGCTCTTTGGTTCTTTCCGTAAAGTCACGTAGGTGAATGTTTTTTTAATTGAATCACGACGTTTCGATTGCAACACAAGCAATCATCATCAGGTGTGACAACCACAGCAATATTTTTTTACTGAAGTACTGTCAGTAAAACCACAGCAATAATTTTCTTACTGAATTACTGTATTTCAGTAAAAAATATATTGCTGTGGTTGTCACACCTGATGGTGATTGCTTGTGTTGCAATCGAAACGTCGTGATTCAATTTTTTTATTTTATTTTTTTATTAATTTTTTCACCTATGTGACTTTACCGAAAGAACCAAAGAGTATGGATCCTTGCAGTCACGAAAACTTACAATCTAGAATATTACGATGCGTTTATAGGGTTTGCTACTCAAGAGTAGCGTTCTTCAAGACAGTTTTGAACAGCGCTGCGTTTGAGTTCGCATGGGTACGTCAATTAGCAAGGGCAGTGCGTTTGCAGTGGTTTTTTTAAGATACGATGTTTTACGAAAAAAAAACTGGTTTTTGCAAGTGATTTTTTTTGCGCTCATGTAATACGTTAATACATTAACGATGATGGTTTAATTTATGTTGGCGACTAATCGGTAGCAATTATTATAACAATGCAAGCCTGTTATGACAAGTTGATTAAATGAGTTGTTATTTACTGCACTCGCATGATCTGTGAGAACATTTCTAACACATTAAAATCTCAAACTATGCTTCCATTAGATTTGCGATGATCACATTCAGTGTCCTGCGCTGTAATTCTCTCTGCATGGAATTGGCTGTGGAATTATTCTTATTTTTAACTCCTAAAAAAAAATACAGGTCAACGTGATTTCCTCCTCAAATGAGCATCATCCCCTGTTCACAGCCCGGAGTCTGTGCGAGGAAATTCCACATTCCTCTAGCAGGGGGCGACTTCACCCGTTAAACAATCACTGGTGACTTCCCCACATAGTGGAACTTATTTTATACACCCCCACCTCCCGGAGATGATGATTGGCCGAGCCAACTCCCTACCATCAACAAATCGGGCGACTTCTGTGGCATTCATCCAGCGATGTAAAATATCTGCGGTGGCAAGATGTGAACTCCCTCGCCTGGTATGCAGGAGGTCGTGGGTTCGATCCTGACCCTGACGCCTGCTGCTGTATATTTGCTGTCTATTTGCGTGTTCTCCCCCGTGGTCGCGTGGATTTCTCTCCGGGTCCTCCGGTGTATCCCTCCACATTTAGCATCAACGTGCGTTCAGAGTGTTTGGCCGCTATCGATTTCCACGCGACAAGCTATCATTTGTGATAGCCAGGACGTTTCTGAAAAAGAGCAAAATAGCTCAGTGGGTCTTACCTGGTTAAATAAAAAAAAACAGTTTAGTTTGACCACGAATTGAACCTTGCGATCGCTGGCCGCTCTCAACTGCTGAGCCACAGGACCCGGTATTGTTTTACTGCGACGGCCACGTGTTTGAGTTATCAACTGAGTCATCGCCCCTTCCTCCGCAGTGATTCGAGCTCTACACGGACTGTATCGGCCTTGGTTCAATCCACTGCTGGATGAGGGGGGCCTTCCTCACGACCGTGCGGGTCGTTATTTGACCAAACCTCGCCGCTCTTGTCATCGCGGGTTCGTGAATGAAGGGGCGCATCGGCGTGGGAGCACGTAAGTGCAGTACAACCGTGGATGTTGCCGTACCGCTCGTTCAGACACTGTCCAGGCTCGGCACCGCTTAGCTTCTGAGGTCTGACGAGATCGGGATGCATTCCGGGTGTCTCGTTCGTGGAGGCTGGGTGCAGCTGTGTTGGCTGGAGGGTGTGGAAATCTATCGCGTAGCTTTCTTCGCCATGCCTGGGTGATTGAAAACGATGTCTTTGTTTTCTTCCGATTGCACCTTGAACGGCTCGATAACACGAATGAGCACACACGTCCGTTGCAACAACAACAATAAGAAGAAAAAAACAACGGGACGCGACGCGGCGATAAAGCAGACGTGCTCTTTCGCCACGTTTGGAAGGTTTTTTTTGAGAGGTGCTAAAATAACAGCGCGTCTGGGATGAACGACGCTCGGTGGAACGTCGACGGCTGGGGTCTGTGGGCTCGGGATTGAGAGCCGCGGCGATCGTGGATCGCGGCTTTTATCTGAATGGCCCAGCCAGCCCGCTGGCATCCGGCCGTCGCCGCCGAGCGTCGGGAAAAAAAGGTGCAGCCCTGCAATTTCCTGCTCGCGCACCCGCTCGGCAGAAGGGGCTTCTCACCCGTGGGGAGCTTTGGAGAGCTCCTTCCGGCTGGGGAGTAATTGGCCTACCCTTCCTAATTCTAGATTTGAAGCTTTCGTGACTGCAAGGATTCATATTCTTCGGGTTTTTCGGTAAAGTCACGTAGGTAAAAAATTTTAATTAATAAAAGTAAAATAAAAATCACGACGTTTCGGAGGCAACACAAGCTTCCGTCTTCAGGTGGAACCGTCACAGCACGATAGCTGTATCAAGTAAGGTAAATTCCAAGAAAACAGTCCTTGTATATATACTGGTTGAGGGTGGGAGGAGCCAAGGTAGGCCCTGGATATTATTATTGTGAGGTTCGGTGCGGCTGAAGCACGCTGTTAGGAATGAGCCTTTACTTGATACACCTATCGTGCTGTGACGGTTCCACCTGAAGACGGAAGATTGTGTTGCCTCCGAAACGTCGTGATTTTTATTTTATTAATTTTATTTTTTTACCTACGTGACTTTACCGAAAAAACCTAAGAATATCTACCCTTCCTAAGTTGCCCAGACGTCTCGGAGGAGGAGGAGGGAGTACACCCTAACTTTATCTCTACCACACGTGGCCTGCCAATCGACTTAACTGTGGTTGGACCCAAATATCCCACTGGGAAGGCAGAGGCGGCAGGGGTGGAGGATTTGAGAAACGTGTGCTGTTGTCTTGACTGCCGCGCCTGGAGGTCGAACCAACTATTTACACCACCACAGCGTCTCAAACCCTGACATGTAGCAGACTAAACGCGAGAAACTTTGTTTGTAACTGCAAAGGAAGTACAGTGGGGCTTGTTTGGTATTTCATTTGTTTATTTTATTGATGTGCACATCGAGTTATATTGGCTCTTCGCCCGTTAACGAATAACGATGCATCGGCGGTCAGAACTATTTTCGGAAACCGCTGCACAAGCAACTGCTGAAAACGGCGAGTTTACTCCCGCGATGTAACCTGCCCCTACAGGACACCGACCCTTCTCTGCTGGACACTTGTGAAAAAGAGCTTTATCCCTTATCGGATTCCTCCAGTATAAATAAATATTCAGATTCTGACACGCACGCACACAATTAGGCAGTGTCGCCAACTCGTTGTGGCAGAATGTCACGAAACAAACCTCAAAGTTGCTCAGATGTCACTCGATAGGCCCTCCAAAGTCTTCAGAAATGTCACTGGGAAACACAAGTCGACTGTTACATAGCGAGCTGATGAAACGACGGTGTTTGTGCGGGTCGGTACACGATTTTATTTCGATCTCCTGGCGCGGCAGTGCAAAAACGACGGTAACAAGTTGTTTTTTGTTTGTTAAATCTCCCACCCAGCAGTAAAAATGTGCACACCACAGCTGGTCTAAAGGTTGCGTGTGGCTCTTTTCGTTCTCGCCGACTGCAAGGCGCACCCTTCATTGCCGCCACTAGTATAGTTTTTAAATCCTTTATATTAAGTTCGCTTGCTTGCTTAGGACCGTGCAAATCTTTCGGTCGTTTTTTAACCCACTTCCCGTGATCCAATCGAGCTGACATTTTGCACACAGACTCGTTGTGCGTGACAATTAATTTTCGTGAAAATTTTTTTACAAAATTTTACACTGTTTAGGGAATTTTTTTAAAATATTTAATTACCAATTGCTTAATGGTGGCAGACAATCATCTGACCTATAGGTGGCAGCCATCTCAAGCCAGAGGACGAGAGGACTCTAGCTGCCCCGATGCCACGCATATAAAGGATTTATAGTGAAAAACTTTGTTTTTACGGGTTAATTTTTTGGTCAGCCAAGTCACGCTCGTGTCTTGAATGAGAGTAATGGACATCAAAACGGAGGCGATTTCAGAGGGTTGGTTCCGTCGTCAGTGTTTAGACGAGCTCCCCCTCCCTGCTTTCACACCGTAGCGTAGATTTTGCACCACGCGGTTAGCGCTTACACTCCCCAACACCTGAGACGACGCGTAGGGGCAAGTGCTGTTAGCGAGCACCTATGAAGGCCGGCACGGCACACGAGGGGGTGGGTGGCCAACACCACCCCCGGCCGCTTTGTCTCCCTAGTGGCAATGTTTACACATCTCACCAGGTACTCATTTGAGGCTGAGTCAACCTAGGTCAGGCCCAGGACCGGTTCAGATAATCGTCAGCGGTGTTGGCCGTGAGCAGGAATCGAACTCGGGACCACTCGGTTCGTAGCGCAGCGCGCTAACCGCTACACTACCGAACGCACACACAGACACACGCACAACACCCTTAATGCACGTTTAGCCTGGGCTGGCGTTCACAAGAAAGCCGATTTGGAGGCGCCGTGAACCGTGAGCCACCGCCAGCCCTGCCACCCTGGGTCCGAGGAGGAAGACGGCCCCCGTCCTGCCGGCTCCTCTCCACAACAGCGGCAGCGCGTCGGAGGCAACCCTCCCTGCGCTCCTCGGCCCTGCTGCCCGCACCGGGGTGTGTCCAGGCTGGGACGCTTGGAGCAGAGGTCGCAACCGGGTACCTGATACCCGTACCCTACCCGATAGCCGGCTACCCGTACCCGGCCGGGTACGGGTAGCCGTTTGCGACCCTGGTGCGGCCGGGTACGGGTAGGCCGTGAGTCACTGGTGAGTCACCGTTTGTCACTCATTTCGGGTAGGGTACGGGTAGGGAATGGGTATCCGTACCCGGCCGGGTATGGGTACGGGTACCCATTTGCGACCCTGGTGCGGCCGGGTACGGGTAAGGAATCAAAACTCGTTTGCGACCTCTGGCTTGGAGGCTTTCCTTGCTGGCTGGTGATCGCGAGCAGAGCCAGCTGGGGTCTTCCTCCATTCACCCTCCACTATCTGTTGGGGGGGTGGGCGGTCACTATTTATAGAAAGCCGGCCGCACTCACGGTGATTGGCACTCTGCGTGCGTGTAGGTGTCTCTCATTTTCATCGCCCGCTTTCCCAATTGCAGGTGGACCTCCACCCTCCGTTGTGTTCTGCCTTGACACTTATTTGTGCCATGTGACCGCGTGCAGCGGGGTAAAGTGTGGGTACGCCCACCCCTTTGAAAGGCGTCTGCACCGGATTGGAAGAGCAGGCCAAATGCATCCCCTCGGGAGGGGGTTTCTTTCTATCGCTTCCTCGAGCGGACGCCCTTCCACCATCAGTGGTGCGTGCAAGCAATTTGCAGGGCTGCGCTTTTGCCTTTCAAGTCGATTCCGGATCCTCAGCGCAGTCGCTTCCTGAATCTGCATTGCAGTTTTCCGAAGCAGAAGCCGCCAGATTTCGTTGCTCGAGTTGCTTTTGACGAAATATTTTCTCGTTGTGGGGGCGGGGGGGGGTGTGGGTGGAGACCCCAAAAACGATCGCGAGATCGATTTAAAGCTTTCGTGACTGCAGTGATTCATCTTCTTGGTTCTTTCGGTAAAGTCACGTAGAAGGGGAATAATAAAATAAAAAAAATAAAACATAAAATAATTATCACGACGTTTCGGCCACAACGCAAGCAGCCGTCCTCAGGTGAAGAATGAGGACGGCTGCTTGCGCTGTGGCCGAAACGTCGTGAGAATTATTTTATTATGTTTTATTATTTTATTATTTCCCTTCTACGTGACTTTACCGAAAGAACCAAGAAGATCGCGAGATCGTTTTTGGTAACGCCCCGGGGTTGTCTTGCCACCCCCATGCGGTGTGGGTCAGGGGTCGTCCACCATGCGGCCCTGGAACCGCATGCCGTGGTGGCTCTCTAAGGACCGCCGCTTCAATCTTGATTTGAAGCTATCGTGACTGCAGGAATCCATACTCTTTGGTTCTTTCGGTAAAGTCACGTAGGTAGAAAAAAATAATAGATCACGACGTTTCGATCGCAGCAACAAGTGACCGTCTCCAGGTGACGGTCAAAAGGTGACGGTCACTTGCGTTGCGATCGAAACGTCGTGATCTATTATTTTTTCTACCTACGTGACTTTACCGAAAGAACCAAAGAGTATGACCGCTGCTTCGTGACAAGTTATTTCTTTTTCTTTCAGAAACCACCGTCTGGTATTCTTCACACGCAGCGCGGCTCTTAAAATGTAATTTTTTTTCTTTTTTTGCACAGATTTTGAACAAAATTGCTTATTTTGGGTTTGCCTCAGTGCCGGATTATCGTAGTAGCGCAAGTATCTACATATGTAGCTACGGGCCCCGCACTATCAAGGGCCCAGCGCTTAATACTCTCAAGCTATCAATTCCGGTTTAGTGATTCTGCACTTGCTCTATTACAGCAGTACGATACTGCCTTCAATTTTTAAGAACGACTGGGTGTTTAAGCTTAGCGATTTGTCGTATTATCTGGCTGTATAGAAAATGAAAAACTACAATTACTTTACTATGCAAGTAAAAAAAATAATGTTTTCATATGTACGTGTTTTTTTACATTTAGGGCCCCTTTATAACATATGCTACAGACCCCGCACCAGCTTAATCCGGCACAAGTTTACCGACCCCATGGTATCGGGTGTGTGTGTGCAATGCAGGTCGTGAGTCACATGGCCGTGCACTTGTTTGCCCTGGGGTGGCATTGGAAACCCGTACAGAGCCGTGGAATTTGATCTCGAGTCAAGCGCACCCTGGGTTTCACGTTGGCTCGTAAACACAAGGAACTGTTGTAATCTACACGCACGCGCTCATACATGCATGGTACGATTCAGGGTGGGGCACATCCACTTCCGCAGACATACAGCACCACGTCGCATATCCGACGCCCCCCCGTAACCGACCAGAGTGACCGATTAACCGCCAGTACCCAATACAGGATCTGTGCGGGGAGTGTACGGTTACTGTCGTTTCTGTCGACATTTCGCACCATCCCATCTTCTCGCACCTGGTCGTGCGTCCTTACCCTCGCGTGCATTTGCTCACTTCCAAAGCACGGGGAAGCATTTCCCCCATACTCCCGAGTTGTGCTGCGCTTTAACTTTGGCCCGGAACGCACGCGTTGACGTGCATCCCACCTTTACCGTAAATTGTTGGGAGGCCTTCGATTTAAAGCTTTCGTGACTGCAGGGATTCATCTTCTTGGTTCTTTCGGTAAAGTCACGTAGAATGGAAATAATAAAATAATAAAAATAAAACATAATCAAATAATTCTCACGACGTTTCGGCCACAACGCAAGCAGCCGTCCTCAGGTGAAGAATAGGTCTGTCGAGAAGACAGAGTCATTCAGAATCATTCAGACTCTGTCTTCTCGACAGACCTATTCTTCACCTGAGGACGGCTGCTTGCGTTGTGGCCGAAACGTCGTGAGAATTATTGTATTATGTTTTATTTTTATTATTTTATTATTTCCATTCTACGTGACTTTACCGAAAGAACCAAGAAGATGTTGGGAGGCCGTTTGACCTCCGGTGCGGGTCGGTAAGAGTGTGGGGCCCACGACGTGGTCAGATTATCATCGCCCGCCACTGGTGATAGCCATTGCCGGAAGTCAAGATTACGTTTGCCGGGTATCAAAACTCTGGTCGCCGGGTTCATAGGGCATCGTGCAAACCACCACAACGCTGCTCCACCAGAGTTGCTGTTAACGGATGCCTACTGACAGCAGCGTGGCACGTGCTGATGTAGATCGCAGACCTCGGGGAGTCCACGTTCTCATGCCAGCAGACAGTGGTGGTGTGCTTTGGTTACGGATGCACCCTGGAGAGCTCTGTGGAATAATTACCGCTGCCCTATGGGCTATGGATAACTGCACAGACACACGCGCGCGCACGCGCACAACTCTAACAATGGCAACAAAATGCCACGCGACAACTTGATTCGACTGTTGGGACAAATGCTCTTATCCTGAGTCTGTCACACGCACAAACACACGCATACATACACACACACATCCACACATACATACACACGCACACACACATACAAAGATCCCCCGTATAGCCTGTACCAGACTGTAGGGACAAGTGCTGTTAGCGAGCACCTATGAAGGCCGGCACGGCACACGATTGGGTGGGTGGCCAACACCACCCCCGGCCGCCTTTGTTTCCCTAGTGGCGATGTTTACACATCAAACTGGGTACTCATTTGAGGCTGAGTAGACCTAGGGGAGGCCCAGGACCGGTTCAGATAATCGTCACTGGTGTTGGCCGTGAGCGGGAATCGAACCCGAGTCGCCAGGTTCATAGCGCAGCGCGCTAACCGCTACACTACCGCTCCCCACATACGTACATACACACACATACATACACACATAATACACACATACATACGCACATACGTACAGACACACATACATACACACGCACGCACACGCAGACTCTGCTTGAATACCAAATAAGGGCATTTAACCGTGAGCGCAACGTGGAAGTTACACATTTTGTGTGTTTTTCTTATCAGACGGACACAGGCATTGCCACAGACGCTGGCGGTTTGCGTGACGTCGCAAGCCTCACAAACTCACCGGTGCGAATAGAAATGCCGTTTCCCTGCACGCCAAATACAGTGGTGTCGGCGGTGTTCGTGCATCGAGCGACGACTCAAATCTCTGAAATCCCGACGGGGTCAGATTGCGATGGGTTAAGAAATGCTGCGTGCGACAATAAAAAAAGGGTAATTTTTTTTGCTCAAAATCTGAGCGATCGGTTGAGCGCGTATACCCACCAACAACAACAAAAACCCATCGCATCGCCTTGACTTGTGCGCGTGCATCAGGGACGTCTCTTGACTGCGGAGGCGTCCACCGCGCGCGTCAAGCGACCCGCTTGCGTGCAACCGCGTCCGCCCGACCGATGGCTCGGGTGCGAAATAGGGCCGAACGATTTGGGGAAAATGTCTAATTGCGACTTTTCTGACGGACATTGCGATTTGATTTGCGGTAAAAAAAAATGTAAGTCAAGCTTCAGTTCAATATTCACCGTGTAATAGATTTAAAACACGTTATGGAGCATTACCACAATTATACCATCCACTGGCGGAGCCAGTGGGGGGGGTGGGGTGGCACGTGCCCCCCCAATGATCCGATCGAAATCCCTAATTTCGATCGGATCATTGGTGTTTATTAGTAATAAATCGGCATTTTGCGACTCCCACTGCCACTATGTAGCATATTATTACTTGCCAGAGACTCTATGAGATGATAGGACAATAGTCTGAGTCCATAATTGGTAATAAGTAACGGCAAAGTGGTTATAAGTGACTCAGAATTGTGCGCAGTTGCGTATACAGTGCACGACTTCCCTGAAGGCATTCACCTTCAGCGAGCGCGATGCCGATCACACAACGCGGTTCGAATTCGAACCTCGATCGATGGCTGGGCCATCGCCGCTCATGCGTCGAATAAAAAGCAGGGGACAAGTCCTTACTTACTAACAACTCTTTACTTACTAACAACTCCTCTATCATTTTTCATTGCTGAAAATCCTGGCTCCGCCATTGATACCATCAAAATATGAACTGCTCTATATATTCTAATATTCTAATGTAAGGATGATAACTTAAAATATATGAATTGCTTCCAACATGTATTTATTACAAAAATTTAAGTAGAACAATCAATAATTGTTAAATTAAATAAATAATACTAATAAAATTCCAATCAAGAAAGTAATAGGACTTTTCAAATCGCAAAAAATCGCAGCCTTTGTGATTTGCTCATCGCTTTGTTTCAAATTGCGATTTCGATTTGAAATCGATTAATCGTTCAGCCCGAGTGCGACAGCACCGGCTTTGATAGGGCTCGGAAATCGACAATTGCTGACCCGTGCGTGGCTCTGAAAAAAAGAAGTAATATTTAAAAAAACGTTTTAAAAACACGCTTTTATGAAATGTACTCGTAATGGAAGAACTCCACGACTCCAGGAAGTGGCCCGAAGCTTGCCATAACGTAAGCGACCGTGGGCAATTACAGCCAACGTCAGTTGACCGTGGACAATTAGACCCAAGTCGAAACCTAATATAAAAAAGATTGTTTAAAAATATGTTTTTATTTTTATGATAGAATATAGTATTGTCATCGGTATGACATAAGTATACCAAGTTTGCAGTCGATACCACATTGGGAAGTGGGTGAAAATTGAGTTATAAGATTTGAGGATACCACAACAGACAGAGTTGAGGATACAACAGAGTGAGTTAAATAGCACATTCCTGCGGAGGGAGCTGGTAGGAACGTTGGGTTGCTCGGTCAATGGTCAGGGTGAACGGCGGCGTGGTGTATTCCGCAAATATGGCCGACTGCGAGGGCGGGCACAATCCGGCGTGAGTAGGTTAAACGTTGAGTTTTAAAAGGGCACCACGGGGTTACCAGCCCAGCCCCACCCAGCCCCTACCCACCCTCCCCATTCCAGCCCCTCCCCACCCTCCCCTCCCAGCCCCACCCAGCCCCTCCCCACCCTCCCCACCCAGCCCCTCCCCTCCCTCCCCACCCAGCCCCTCCCTGCACGACGGACACAATAATCCCCTGTGGGCTGGTGTAACCAGGAGGTTCCTACCAGTAAAAGCATGTAACAACAATAAACAACGCCGCCGTTTCTGTCCGGCACCTTTCGACGCGCGGCGTCATTTCGACGATGTGTCCGGGGTTATCTGGGCTTGGCCACGCGCACGTGACATCATACGTCGCTGCTCTGCATCGACACCATCGGCAGCCGTGCGAAGGGAAAAAGGAAGGAGCGGAAAGCGGACTTAGTGCCCCCCTCGGCTATTTGGATGAGCGTCACACTCCGTGGGAGGCAAACTCGTGGTCGCTTTCACCGATTGTGAGAATCTTCGTTTCCTTCAGAATTTTAGCACGTGGCGGTCGAGCGTCCCTCACTGCAAAGCATATCGGCCGAACTAAGAACGCTGAGGTGTGTAACACATTCCTGCGGAGGGAGCTGGTAGGAACGTTGGGTTGCTCGGTCAATGGCCAGGGTCAACGGCGGCGTGGTGTGTTCTGCAAATATGCCCGACTGTGATGGCGGGCACAAGCCGGCGTGAGTAGGTTAAACGTTGAGTTTTATAAGGGCACCACGGGGTGACCAGCCCCTCCCCATCCAGTCCCACCCCTCCCACCCCCCACTCAGCCCCACCCTCCTCACCCAGCCCCTCCCCACCCTCCCCTCCCCACCCAGCCCCTCCCTCCCCACCCAGCCCCTCCCTGCACGACGGACGGACACAATAATCCCCTGTGGGCTGGTGTAACCAGGAGGTTCCTACCAGTATTAACTCTAGGCCTGCCGAGTGTGTTTTAAAGTCATTGTTGGCCCCAGGGGTAAGGAGGCTGTTCCCCATCGGTGCTTTACATAAACAGTTCCAATTTTTTTTAGCTAGTTAATGTAAATGGACGGAAATAAATAAGTCCACTCCGGAAATACAGATAACGTCGAACATGTGCTCCAAACCAGCATCCAATGCTAAGCCTTCTGTGCAAGGTTAAAGGAGTCTGTGTTATAAATAATTCCCTTTTTCACTATAAATAAAGCCTCCCTTGTCTTCGCAAGCAGAAATTAACAGCTGTTTTTGCACAACCCTTAGGCTCAGCCGCCTTCTCAGAATCTGCATTTATGAGCTCTGAATCCCTTTTTTTCACAGATGTGACATCAGCAGCATCGTTCAGTCAAAGCAACAACTCTTGAACTGATATTTTTTTTCATCCTTTTATCTGGCAACAAAACTGACACCTGGTAGTGGACGACATCTTGATTACAAGAGACACGCCGTGCCTGCTTCTTGGGCGAGGCGATTCCAGAGTTTAGGAACCGCGGCGTTTTTGACCTACCCAAATACATATTTAATTCATACGCCGTCCATACAAATTGTTGATTGCTTTAAAATAGCCAATTAATTGATTAATTGATGCCGATTTTGATACAGGCATGCATTGTGACCGGATCTGAGTACGTGTGCAAAATGTGGAATTGATTGGACAACGGGAAGTGGACGAAATTTCGATTACAAGATTTGACCACGACAAACAGAGGAATCAAGTTAAGTAAAACCGTTGAAAAGTAAAAGGCGAGCTCCGACTCAGTCGGGGCCGGCGGCTGCCATCAGGAATGGAACTCGTCGTGCTGCTACCGTCGTGGTCTTCGCCTCTTCGAGCTGTGGGTCTGGAAGCGTATTCTTAGGTTTTTTTCTGTAAAGTCACGTAGGTAAAAAATTTAAATTAATAAAAGTAAAATAAAAAATAAAATAAAAATAACGACGTTTCGGAGGCAACACAAACTTCCGTCTTCAGGTGGAACCGTCACAGCACGATTGCTGTATCAAGTGAGAGAAATTCCAAGAAAACAGTATTTGTAAATATACTGGTTGAGGGTGGGAGGAGCCAAGGTAGGCCCTGAATATTATTTTTGTGAGGTTCGGTGCGGCTGAAGCACGCTGTTAGGAATGAGCCTTTGTTGTGTAAACTGGGTGCGGATGATGTAAAGGTGCGTGTAAAAGGGACTGAGCCTTTTTGTTATGTAGATATGATGCGGCTGAAATCGCTGCCAGGAAATGAGTCTTTGTTGTGTAGAATGGTTGACTGAGCCTATTATTATGTAGAGGTGGTGCGGCTTATTTTACTTTTATTAATTTTAATTTTTTACCTACGTGACTTTACCGAAAAAAACCTAAGAATATGAATCCTTGCAGTCACGAAAGCTTCAAATCTAGGTCTGGAAGCGTGTTGGGTGTCCCGACCCGGTATGGAGTTATCCCCTATGACTGTGAGAGCCGGAATAACCAAGAGGGATAGCGCCTCCTACTCGTGTCTCTGAATTAGTACACGACACGTGGATGGGCGATGTGGCCCCCAGCAACCCAACCGAGCCACCCCTTGGCACCACTCCCCGTGATTAATTTTCACACACGGTATCACGCGTAGGCAATTTCGGCCGACTTGACCTGCAGAGACCTCGAGATCGGCCTCATTGTCAATTGACGCGTTGACGAGGGCCAGCCGGAGGCGTCAAATCCACATCACAAAAATATTTTCGAATTGCGCGAACCACCCACGCCCAAGTTGAACACGTGGGAGGCTTTCGTGACCAATATCATCCATAATAGAGTTTTTTTTTTTTGGGGGGGGGGTTAGATCACCCATGTCCCAACCCGCTCGCTCCACAATCGTGTCCGCACAGGGGTGGAAATGTGCCAGTCTACGAGGGCGCCTTTCAGAACACCACGAAGACCGCGTGACGGTTCTTGTTGCCATGCTACGATGTTTCCGCAGAGGGCAAGCGGCGTTGAACGGCCGCTGCAGGATATGTGCATCGGGCTCAGACCGGGACTCCGTGCGTTTCCATTTCGACCGTTGTACGTACGCATGTTGAACTTCTTTCGGACGTGGCCAACCGTGCTAATTTGAGGTGCGGGGAGTGTCAACACACAAGACAAAGGCACCCTTATTACCTGAACGGACTTTTGGGGCAAGTGCTGTTCGTGAGCACCTATGAATGCAGGCATGGTACACGAAGGAGAGGGTGGCCAGTACCACGTCCAACCGCCTTTGTCTCCCCAGTGGCAATGTTAACACACAGCACCAGATACTGGTGTTGGTCGTGAGCGGAAATTAAACTCGGGTCGCCGGGTTCGTAGCGCACGCACACATTCGGATACAAACTGCGACGTGTTCGTGCTCAGCCGTTCTTCCCGTGTGAATCAAATCGCCAAGCATTTTTCCAGCTCGTCGTCAATGGCCGGTCACGTGTTGAGATTGTGCAGCGTTTTGGAAGTGCCCTTGATGTCATCTTCAACCGTGAGGGCCTCTCTGTTGAGGCGAGTGTGGCATTCAAATTCACTCGTGATTCCAGCATGCCAACCGCATTTAAGACGTTAAACTCGCAATCCTCGGCCATCATTGCTCAAGCGATATTCGGGATGACGGTGGGTTGCTTCCCGTGTGTGACGGTCAAATTTGGAGGTCGCCAATTTAGCTTCGACCTCCCGGCGGGGCAGTTGAAACGACGGCGCACGTTTTCTTACAATCTCTTTCGGGCGCCTCTGTCCACGAAGCCGGGGTCACACCGCAAGTTAGTCGGCCAGCGGGTCGCTTGTGGTGGGGGTAAAGTCCGCGTGCTCCCGCGTCTTGAGAAATTTGGCCAGCGTGTGGGACAGTCGGCCAGAATGCCCCTTCTAGAGGAGCTCTCCAGAACTTCCTCTAGCGAAGGCCCTTCCACTGCCAGTGGCTTGAGCAAGCAACTGCAGGGCTGCATTTTAAACCGTTGATTACAACACGCCTGGGCTCCGAATCACGGCGCTCGGCGATTTGCTCATCTCATTCTAGATTTGAAGCTTTCGTGACTGCAAGGATTCATATTCTTGGGTTTTTTCGGTAAAGGCACGTAGGTAAAAAGTTAAAATTAATAAAAGTAAAATAAAATAAAAAATAAAAATCACGACGTTTCGGAGGCAACACAAGCTTCCGTCTTCAGGTGGAACCGTGTTGCCTCCGAAACGTCGTGATTTTTATTTTATTTTTTATTATATTTTACTTTTATTAATTTAAATGTTTTACCTACGTGACTTTACCGAAAAAACCCAAGAATATGCTCATCTCATGTATGATTTTTCCTTTCATTAGATACATTACGGTCACGTAACATCGCTCGCGGCCCTGCGAGACGCTTTGCAGTGGGAATCGAACCATCAACACCACGCAATCAGTCTTGGCGTGGTGCGCATTGACCACTGCGATATTTAGCTGCCCTTTAAGAATCTGACGTTAAGTTAACGAGACGCGAGGCTCACAGATGCTGTTCCATGTTTCCAAGGAATTTTTTTGGGGAGCCTAGCGATTGCCACGCTCACCATTGCACCGGTTTGAATGAAGTCAATAGTTCAATGCTCACTGCAGCTGCCCTTTCATTTCAAAAACGCGCCATCTGTTGTGGACGTTTCGCGAACCGGCGAAGTAATTCCCGAGCGTAAGCCATTCCGCGCCAGAGCAAGACAAAATCCGCGAGTTTTCCAATTATCCACAACTCTCAAGCATTGTCTGTTGTTACGTAACCTTTGTTTTTTTCTTTCTCCCAGCTCTTCCTTGCACAAGAGCTGCTGAGCCCCCAAGAAGCACTCAGCTGATGAATACGTGATATTGAATCGGACGTGTGACTGTCTCGAATGCTTAAATCATGCAGTGCTCGGTGAATGGTGGTTTTATTTTTTTAGTTGAAGGTCACTTTAAAAAAAATAGACCGTTAAAAAATGACTAACACTAAATTTGGTAGTTTCATGGCAAGCTCCTGGCAGTTTGTCAAACTCTGTACCAGTGATTTTTATTTTTACGCAATAGGAAGTTCCTGCACCCCTGTCCTTCCAACGTCCTTGTCTAAACCGGTCGATGTAGAAGTCACCGACTTCAAAACCGGGTCCTCGTGTGTAACATGCCTGTCCTGGGCTGTCACAATTAACTGCACTACACTCCGCCGCTTCTGCGGTCCAAATGCATCTGCAATATGAATATGTAACAATGCCCTTTTCGCGAAGTTTTTTTTCCCCCCTTCGGACTATTCTGGCCTCGGAAAAGCCTGGCCAATTCCCTTCATCAAATGTTTGGTCTCGTGAACGGAAACTGGAGTACTTGGAGACAACCCACACGTTTGAGAGGGGCAACGCTGTGAGCTTTGCATATTTTAAATAATCCATTGCTTGTGTTGTGCCATCGACAGCCCACTACACTAACCCAAGCACACCTGATGTTTAACATCCACGGAAGCGTATCCTCCCAGCTCAAGCCGGCTTCGCCTTACAAGATCTCGAAAGGGCCCTGTGGTTGAATGAAGGGAGATTAAGGGGTGATTGGGTACAGGTAAGAGGGGGGTTTGTTGTATTTAGTGGAAAAAAAAACTGAATACAGTACAGTATTTAAAAAAAAACTTTTGCAGGCAGCATTGATTGCAGCCATGAATGAAATGAACTCATGGGTAATGTGAACTTAATGGTGCCAATTATAGTATTTAAATCAACCGATTGATTATAAGTGAACCAATGAAACGACCCAATGGATCACGTGAACATAATTGAGCGAATCAATGAATCGGGTGAACCCAGTGGCTTAGAATCTCCCACCGAATGAAACCACTTGGGATTGAGTGAAGCAGTGGATTGAGTGAGACAATCCACAGCCGTACGCAAAAAGCCTCACCATACCTGTCAACCCCTGATCAGAGCCCTACCTTATTACAGACCAATTCCGACCGTATTGGTCACCCCGTGTCCCTTTTAAATATCAACGTTCATCCTACAAAGTCCCATCACAAGAGAGAAACACAAAAAAAAATAGACAAAAATTAAGTTAATTTTTTGTGCGCCATATGGACCTGAAAACTAAATTACGTAAGAATACGGGGGTAAAACCGTATGGGTTGACAGGTATTCCTCACTCACACCTTTACACCGGTTGGGTGTTCTTTCACCGCACTCCACACAATGCCCCTCCCCCCCTCTCTCTCCAGGACCCGTAGGTTCGAAGGTTGAGTCTGCAACCCGCTTGTCAATGTGTGCTTATCGGCGATAGGGCCCTCCTTATCTTTGCCGAGTGACCGTAACACCATACACGGTATCGTTTCAGTCGTTAACACCAAAAATGGTATGCCTCGCATTTCATTCACTCGGCAGGATTGCAACAATCGTCGGCAGCCGTGGTCAATCCACTGCTCGATGAAGGCCTCCACCACCTCTTTACCATCCATCCCACGATGTAATAATACTTTAAGAGGTCGGTGTAAGAGCCATGAGACAGAAAGTGAGTGTATTATTTCTGTATATACATTTGATGTACATCCGTCATACATTTGTTAACAGACTGGTCATATTTGATTTGGAATATTCCAACTGTTTAGAAACCCCCCTGCGGTTAGACGCTCCGTTGGTTGAACCCATGACGTCACTTCCGGTTTAACAGTATAAAGGGGGGGAGGGGGGGGGCTCTATGAGGAGAGCCGGGTGGGGAGCGAGTGGGTACGGTCTTACTTAATTTGGATCTTTAGGTAAAGTCACGTATAAAGAGAAAATAATAAATTAAATACTAGCATACGACGTTTCGATTGCTACACAAGCAATCATCATCAGGTATAAATGAAATAGAAACACAAATCTGGTATACTTAGAAATGTAATGTAATTCAACAGAGAGTCGGATAACATAACAGTCAACACCATATCTGGTTGATTACGTTCTTCCTGAGAATGCTAAATTTGAGAGAGAGATAAAACACAGAACCAGAGACATAGAGTGAGAGAGACGTACATAGGCACACAGAGAAACCACGTCTCTGTGTCGAGGCCTTAAATAGAGAGAGGGGGCGGAGAGAGAGGGAGGGGTTAGAGAAATTAGCATGTCAATGAGTGGCACGCTGCAGGGAGGGAGGGGACACCAGGCGAGACACAGAGCAGAACAAAGAAGGGCAAAACGAGTGGAGACAGAGAAAGTACACTAAATCAAATAAACCTAGCAAAATTTAGAAATATAATGTAATGCAACACAGAGGGTCGGGGTACATTCTGTTACCGTGCGACAGGGTGATGCAGTACGTAAACAGGCGAAGATATCACTTTAGAAAACGCTCGTATTTGTGCAAATAAGAATAAAGAAAAACTCTGAGTTAAGACACCTCAAACACGCGTCAGACTTATTGCTCCCACAAGTTAAGGCGTAGCTTATTTTCTGGTACAAGAAAGCTGCGCCTACAGTCGGATATGTGAATATATAACCATTGGTTACTGGTTAAAATCAAGGGCAATACGGCCATAACCACGGGGAAAACCCTTTGATGTGCTTTAAAAAAAAAACCCAACAAATGCGAAACCATGAATATATTAGCGTATGTGGAAAGGTCGAAAATGTGAGAACAAAAATGTATTGATAACAAAAAAAGCTTCCTCATAAGGCGCTACTTGTGTGTGTCCTGCGCTTTGCATATGAATTGCAGCGTTATCAAAAGTGCTGCATGTACTTAACGGCGGTCAGTGCCGTGACTCGATACTGCGCGGTCGACTTGTACAGCGCCTTAGATTTCATCCGAAGGCCAAGTGAATAAAAACTGCAACCGGCACACCACATGGGATGTGTCGTACCTGTTTGATCAGTGCCCTACCTTAATACAACAGACCAATTCAGACCGTATCGGTCACCCCATGCCCTTAAAAAATGTCAACGTTCATCCTAACATAGTCCCATCACAAGGGGAGAAACGCAGACAAAACTTGTTTTTTTGTCCGTATTGAAATGGCTGACCACCGTATTGAACTGAGAACTCAATTTCCCTGTGCAAGAATACGGTCAACCCATATGGGTTGACGGCTGTGGCTGTGTCTATAACTCTTCGTGTGCCGCCCTATCCCCAGTGTAGCAGCGGGTTTGGAAAGCGTCCCGCAATAAATTAAATCAACCCCGACTACTGCGCTGTATTATATTATTATAAAGTACTACACAAACCCACACACAGGATGTTGAGTGTCCTGTGAGTTCACAACTAGAACCATGTGCATCACCCATCATTGTGGCAGGTACCTACTTCTTATAAAATAAGTCTTCCACTACCCTTATAATTCTGGAAGTGTCTTCCTCATTGGAAAGACAGCTTCCTCTTCTAGAAGAGGTCTTTCAACAACATCAACATAAAATTTTCAACATCGTTGTGAAAGACAGCTTCCTCTTGTGGAAGATAGCCTCCACCACCATCATCATTATCCCCATCATCATCATATCATCATCATTCTGGAGGGTAAATTATTCTTCTGCGAGATGATTTCTCCTTCTGGACGAAGTCTTCCTCTTCTTAAAGACGGCTAACTCTTATGGAGATGTTCGTCATCATCAAAGACAAAGATCCCCCGTGTAGTGGCAATGTTTACACATCGTACCAGGTACTCATTTGAGGTTGAGTCGACCTAGAGGAGGACCAAGGACCGGTTCAGATAATTAATCAATACCTATACCCGCTATTCTCCACTAAGTGACGCTGACGTCACCACAGAACCTGTGCCAGGCCAGGTGCACTTTGAGGCCACGTGAAGTGTCGAAGGCTCACTGACAGGAGGTCTCGGGACAGACCCAGGTGCCATGGGTTGGCTGAGATTACCAGTAGATGCACCAGCTGTACCCCCTACTGTGCCAACTTTCTGTATTTTAGCTGCCCGGCACTCCAGTCATTGTTGTGAGCGTCGCTCCTCTGCCTTCCGTTGTTGCTGGAGGGCAACTGCCTTCAACTGCCCAGGAGCATCCTTCACGAGCCTCCTCGATAGAGGCCGATCTTGACACCGCTGGTACCAGTCGTCGGCAAATCCACTCAGCTCCATGTCCTCCCGTACCGCATCTCCAGCCCATGTTGTGCCCGTTAATCCCAATCTATGCGGTGAAACAGAAGCTGCTTGGACATGCGGTGGCTTGGCATGAAAATAAAATGATGCCCGACTGATTCAGAGTGAGACCTGTCAAACCGGAGCTGGTCATAAGCACACTGCCCAGGTATGGGAAACTTTCCACTTTCTCAACTGCTCCATCACCAATGGGGAGCTGACAGGGTGGAGTGTTTGGTGCCACAGAATACCCAGGCAGGTGCCTAATTTTGGTGGGGCTGATGGTAAGACCCCACCTCTTAGTGGCACACTCCGGGTTCAGCAGTAGCACCTCCAACTCTTCTGAGTGAGCAGCAATCACCAAATCATCGGCATGGTTGACCAATAGGGAGCCATCCCTCGATCGAGCATCGATCAGCCTCCTGTTGTATTTGTATCAGATGGCAATTCCTCCGGTACAGCCATGGAAAGATTCTCAGACTACGTGGTCAAAGATGATGTGTCGGGTGGTGGCGAGTTTAACGACACATTTATATATTTACGTGATCTAACCCCCCCCCCCACCCAAAAAAACCCCTCTATTATTGATGATATTGGTCGCAAAAGCCTCCTTACGCGTTAAACTCCCCAACATCATCATCACATGACTTAAAGCTTTCGTGACTGCAGGAATTCATATTCTTTGGGTCATTCGGTAAAGTCACGTAGATAGGTTCAAAGAAAATAAAGAAAATAACAAAAAACTACGACGTTTCGATCACAACACAAGCTATCGTCATCAAGAGTAAAATAAATTCGAAAAGCCGTAGTTTTTTGTTCTTTTCTTTGAACTTATCTACGTGAAATCTTGACTTAAAGCTTTCGTGACTGCAGGAATTCATCCTCTTTGGGTCTTTCGGTAAAGACACGTAGATTACAAAAAAAAATCACATTCTTTTCTATCGACGTGACTTTACCGAAATACCCAAAGACTAGGTACGTGATCATGGGACCTCCTTTGCCAGTACCAAAATATGATAACAGGTTTTCCCCTTTCTTCTTGCCAAAAAATATGTGTTAAGATGTTAAAACACCAAACTGAAACCTTTTACAAGGAAGCATGTCTGCATTAACCACACCGCTTGTGGTCAGAATGCAAATAAAAAACATACTCTGATAATATATACATTTACCTTGAAACTGATTGGTCCACACCAGAGACAGCTTTCTTTTGAGCCTCGTCTCAAACGGTGTTAGACCAGAGGATGCCAAAAAGCGTACTTTTTGCCAGAAAAAAGGGGAAAAACCTATTCTCATATTTTGGTACTGGCAAAGGAGGTTCCATGATCACGTAGATAGTTTTTGGCTCTTTCGGTAAAGCCACATCGACAGAAAAATTACGTGATTTTTAAAATGATTGTTTTACCTACGTGACTTTACGGAAAGGCCCTTCTGGAAGGCACTCTTGTTGATTCTAGATTTGAAGCTTTCGTGACTGCAAGGATTCATATTCTTAGGTTCTTTCGGTAAAGTCACGTAGGTAAAAAATTTAAATTAATAAACGTCGTGATTTTTATTTTATTTTACTTTTATTAATTTAAATTTTTTAACCTACGTGACTTTACCGAAAAAAACCTAAGAATATGGAGCTCTTGTTGGTTGGACCACCTCCCACCCTCCTAACGACCCCCTTGGCAGAGCTCCACGTTAACGGTCGCGTGGTCAGGCCACGCCCTCCCGGCAGAGCGCACTTCCTTTTTTGGATGCAATGAGGGCAGCGGAACACCGGAAGACATCTTCCGGAAGATGTAGTGTGGGTGGTGAGACGTGGGGAGGAAAAGTACATGTCTTCCGGAATAGGAAGATTTCTCCTTCTTCCGGAAGATGCCTGCCACCGTCGCGCAAAAAAAACGCAAAACGACCGCGCGCGCGAGCCCGGGCACGCGCGAGCAACGGAAAGAGCCCCCACCGGTCTGGCACGTAACACGCGATCCCATTGGTTGAACGAGCTCACGTGATGGTGTCTACGCCAATCAGAGATGTCGTTATAAAGGGTGGGGTGGGGGGGAGTTGCCTGAACCGTTCGTCTTGGTCCCACGCCCAAAGTCTCTTGCGCGCGCTCGCTCCGTCATTGTGTGGTCGCGGTCATAGTCGACGCTTTTTGTTTGTGTGTAAGAGAGAGAAAGAGAAAAAATATAACTACTTAATACAACGCGAAGTATATAGAGCGAAGATATTTAATAACACATTTTTTTTTAAGTACGTGTGAAGAAAAACCGCTCGAGCAAATATGGTGAGTGGTGTATTCTTATTTTTTTTACCCAGCCTCGGTGAGGCGACAATAAAAAAATAGATTTTCTTTTAAATATATAAAATGACTAATGGATAAATCGCATGTTGTTTAAATGTCGGCTTTTCGAATGTAAAACAAAAAATGTTACCGCAAAGAAAGAATTTGTTGGTACAGTCAAACGTCGTTTTGCCCACAGCTATTGTCTAAGGCTCCGTCGCTTGCGTTACACAGAAACGGGACCCGTTTGTGACACAAACCACTACAATTTAAGATGTGTGGTCGAGCAATGTACATATAATAACGCTATTGTTGATTTGGTATCTATTTTTTATATAAATAATTGTAATGGGGGGTGGTTTAACTTATCGCGTGTCAGCGGATTGGAATTTGTGCATGCGCTTGCCATATTTGCCATTGTGCGATGAGAAAACGTGTTCGTCTAATTACGATTGAATGTAAGCCTTTGTTAAACATTATCTACGGGTTTTCTTGCGGCGTTTATACCCATATTTAAGTTTTGAGTTGAAAAAAAAGTGCAACCGTTGCATGCGAAACACATTTTTTTGGTGTAGTTCGGTAATTATGGTTGTCGGTCTGTAGTATCTATCCCTTTGTTCGGTATTTCTCATCGAATCGTTCTCACGTATTTTTAGTTACGCATTCAGATGGTGTAATTACCATTTACTATTTTAAACGAATTGGTAATTTTACCCGTGAAATACCACGGGCAAAGTCGTCCCCACCACCACCTCGCCCACCCAACTCAAATTCTTATCGCAAATATGCACAGACGCACAAGAAAACCACACTCGGATGTCATTCCACTTTAGAGAAACAGTTCCATGCCCGGGGTATTTTCGACCAAAGCTTCACCAACCCACCGCTGGGATCCGTGCTGATTTGGTGAAGGGTTTAGAACAGGGGTGGGGAACGTCAGGCCCCCCGCGGGTTGCACAAGACCCACGAAATAATTTGGTCTGGCCCTGCCAAGGCAACCGCAGGTGGGACTCGAAATTCAATAAATCTAAGAGCAAACCTGGAAAAGAAGTTGCGTATAGCAACAACATCATCAATACCAGCTTACATCACACACGCCTCGCCAAAGAGAAGGAGTTCCAGCCATCACATTAGGGGTGAGTTAATGAAATGTTTGACCAAATATCACAGGCTAATTTTTTAAGTTGATAATTTTGTATGGCCCGCGAATGATGTTATAAATATCAAAATGGCTCTTGGCAGAAAAAAAGGTTCCCCGCCCCTGGTTTAGACGTTCCCGAGGTACACATAGGAACTACAGTACAACAATGCTTTCTGCTGCCGCTGCCCTCTGCTGCCAGACGCGTAGACCATCTCCCCCAGTCCCCTCGGGCAAACGAGCCCACATCGGCAACGTTTTGTTCACCGTCTTTCCCAGGTGCAACATCATCACCTCGGCTTTCGAGAAACTCCATTGGAACCTCATTTTCCAGTATCAAAATATGATAATTGTTTTTTTACCCTTTTAACTGGCAACAAAACTGGCACCTTTATTACAAGGAGTCATGTTTGCATTGACCACAATATCTACAGGTCAATGCAATCTGCAGGTATTCTGGTCAATGCAAACATGACTCCTTGTAAAAAAAGGTCTCAGTTTTGTTGCCAGATTAAAGGGTAAAAAACCAATTATAATATTTCGAGAAACTCTTCACTTGACCGGGCTTATTCCGGGCGACTTGCAGCGCTTTTTGTGACAATCTCGAGTATCGAAGGAGGACACCAAATTATTTACACGTTACATTCTTATTTAACCCTGTTTAGTTGGCGTGGTTTGCAGATTTTGTGGTGGTGTTTTTTTAGGGCCGCTATTTTGCTCCATGCGGTGTTCACGCGTGTACGTATTTTTTTGTATAACCACTTCTCGCTTACAGAAGTCGTTATGTCAGAATGAGCAAGCACTTTATTATGTATTGACAAACAACCTACCCCCATTACCCAAATCTTCCACCTTCACGACTACTCCTACACCTGTTTATATTCCCCATGTACAGTGCTTATGATTTGCTCCAGGACAATCTACTATGAACAATTAACATTTTTGCTGCCTACAATGTGTTCCCAGACGTTACATATCGATTCGGTCAATTTAACGTGGATTTTGTTTTATCCCCGCCCCTTAATGGGTGAAGTAAAACTCTTGGGTCTTGCTGCTGGTATGCCGCGAGTCTCCTGCTATTTTCAAGAGTTTTGTTTTATTTTAAAAAGATGAAAAATGACTGTACGCAGGAATTCGCTAGCTGCTTTTCATTTGGGTAACTCATCCACTCTAACGTTGTACTCGTTGAGCTTGTATATAAAGGTGCGTGGGCTTGGTTTACCACCCTCGCCTGTAGTTACTGGCCTTGCCATACGACTAGAAACAAAGGCCATTTTATTCTAAAAGGCTGCCCGCCAGACCCCAACGGGGTAGTCATCTTCACTGGGGGGAGGGTGTCGCTCATTCTCTCTCAACTGCCTCGCAAGGCCTTGAAACGCCCTTTTCCTTCGCCGGATTTCCTTCTCTGTACCAAGGGTTTAAATAAATTCGGTCCGCACATCCCAAATTGGCTGAGGCTATTTTGCAAGTGCAGCCACAAGGGGGGTTGGGGGACACATCTCTACGTAACAGTACAGTGCTTTGGTGTGTACAAGGTGTTTTGTATTTCTCCCCATTGTACGTTGTCTCGACAAAGTAGCTGTGTAATTTGACGCTGTTTAACTAAATAGTGTACCACACGGAGCATTGCTTCCACTGTGCGAGCGTGTTTGTTTTCAACGAAGCTCTCTTCCCCCTTTTTACCGTGTTTAATTTATCGGCTGTGCCTGATTACATGTTATTATCTATATATTGATGGTGGGCTGTGTGTGTGCCGTCTAATAATGTGTATGCAAATTATGACCTGGAGTGGTTTGGCCAAAAACGGGGGGGGGGGGGGAGAGAAACCTTGGCTCTGAACAAAAGGAGCTTTTCACTCCCTGCAAGAATAGAAAAAGGCCACTTAGATTTTTATTTCATAGCTATGTAATTATGCATGATTTATTTGAATGTCTGACAAAAGCACACAAACAGGGCAGCTCACTTTTAGTAATTGCCACGGTCTTTAACGTGCAGCTTGCGCGGATGGGGCTTTAACAACGTCCACTGTTGATTGGACATTGTTCTGTGAAACCCCACATTCGAATGCCCTCTGTGGCGAGCGTGCAAATGTGTGATTCATTGAAAGATTTAAAACGTGGGAAAGGTGCAGCCCTGAAATGTCGTGATTTACCCACGACTCGTGGCAGGGCATCCACCAAAGAGAGCTCGTTTTGCCTCCTCTTCCACACCAACCAAATGTCCTCGATGTGCGCGAGTACTGTATCCGCACACTTTACTCCACCACACCCAACTTGCCGATGATGTAACCGATGTGTGTACCCCTTTCATACGATAGACTGGTGAAGGGATTTTGAGACTTGTCCATTGTTTTCAACTGTCGTGGCCGGAGATCGAACCCAGCAACCGCTGGATTGCAAGTCCAGTGTGATAACCATTTCACCGTGACGTTATCCACTTGTATTATTTCCCTTGTATTCTAAATGTTATCGTATACCTTCGTGGTACCAAGGTCCTTGGAGAGTAATAATGTCTGCGTTTGTGGCCGTTGATTTTATGGTCTGCAGTATCATATTATGCCAACAGCAACTCCCCTGTACTTGAGATTGAAGCGAATGGCTTCGTTCAATGGTTGGTCTGTCAGCGAACTGAAAGGGGCTCGCTGTTTTTTTGAGAAACGGTACAATCACTAAACGCAGTCTTTTTATTTAAGCAAGTGTATTTGGAAAACGTGGTCCAGTTTGCTCTTGTGTTTTTATAGTTTTACAGTCTGACGTTACATTTCGACTGGAGGCTCAACTGCCCTTACATGCCCTTTTTGGGCTATTCCCTTAGCAGAAATCCATGATGTGTGTGTTTTATAATTACACATGTAATGGATTTACATTTTAAAATGGGCGTTCAGGCTGAACTTGAAGTTCTATAAACCTTTTGTTCAGAGCTGCCTTCACTGGGCCTCTTTCAAAAGGGTGGACAGTTTAAGTCATTTGGTAATTTCTTCTGGACATTGCTGGATATTTGTGAAATGTCATTTTTAATACTGGAAAATGGATGCTAAACGCCCTCCTGTAATTGGCAAGTTTTTGCCTTGGTGTCACAAAGTCCACATTTGAACAATTTACACAACTGTCAGAAATAACTCGCATTTAAATATCCCCCCAGGTGTCATTTACAAAGAGGGTTTAATTAATGTTCAATGTGCTCTCGGACAATTCAATGAGGATAGTTTAAATACAACTGTGCCGAGCCAGGGGACCTCAAATTTAAATAGAAATCGACTGTTATGGTGTGTTTGAGTATTCGTGCCCACCAAGTCTTTATGCGGGACCTACCGACTGCGTCCCCCCCACACCTTGAAAGGGCACTCAATATTGCAAGTCTGACGCATCCTGCGGAATGATAGTGTGCAGGGAACCTGGGTTTCTTTTTTACAGGGCGTTGCCTAATAGCACAAATCCGACTTCTGTATCCAGGGCCCAGGTGAATAAATGAGACGTGCACAAGTCTTTAACACCAAGGCTTCATTGTCCATTGGCGAATCCAACAGTGACATTAGTCGAGAAATGTTATAAAACGAGCTTGCCAATAACTGGCGATTTTAAGTTGTATATTTTTTAGAAGACACCAACACTACTTTTATCCATATTAGTGTGCTTTTTATTGGGACTGATGCAGTGCTTTACCAATCCTGGGAAATGACCCGAGGAATAAGGGGGGAAAACGCTAAGCCATCACTTGTAAAATGCCTTTTATGAGCAGGCTATTTGTGGAAGTGGAAAGGGGTCTGAGGCAGGAATTGAGCAGGGATTTTTTGTTGCCTTCCTGAGCACTGTACTTGGCAAAGTCCAAGCTGTAGAACATAAATGGAAGTCTGTTTTTTGTTATAAACCTAACATTCCACATGCGCCTTAATTGTTTTATTTCCCGGCTTTCACATTTGCATTGAAGTTGCCTGGAAGGGAAAAAAACACACATCGACCAGATCGTCGTAATCTCCATGGGTTCGGGGAGGTACAGTGCTATTCATGCGAATGCACAATGCCATTCGGTACAGCGTGGAAAACGCTGTCGCGGGCCCCGTTATGTTCGTACTGCCGACTTCACCCGTCTCCTCCCCTCCTACACTCGTTTTTTTGTCCTCAAAATGGCCTCGGAGGATGTGCACCCTTGTTCGATAATTATGTAACTCCCACCGCCGTCTTCCATTGCAGCATAGTCATGTGGGGGGTGGGGCTGTTTATCCAGGCAGGCTTGGGGATGAGCTGGGGAAAATAGAAGCGAAAAACATTATCTGCATGTACTATAGAGCGGGCAATGGATTATGGATCGGCTGGTTAAGTTTGGCATGTGCATCGACGATGCAATTACAGCCTGACATTTACAAAAACAGCATTGTGCTGCCTGCGATTTCTTTGTTCTGGAAAATGTCTGTAATTTCCATGCAGTAGTGCTCTTATTGGAATGGGCAAGGGGAAAGCAGATTAATTGGATGGTTGGTTGGATGGACTGACTTTAATGCAGCAGGGTTTGGATACTACACTACACTTAACAGTTAACTATTTTTTTTTTACCAGGTAAGGCCCACTTAGCTCTATAGCTCTTTTTCAGAAGCGACCTGGCCATAAATGATAGCTCAACGAATTGGCTTATGTGAAAATGTATAGCAGGTAAATGCTCTAAACGTGTGCTGTTGTATTGCTTGCAGCCAAATAATTGTTGGCACGTTTTGTAGAGATATTTTGTGGCTTTTATGCTTGGATTTTCTGAAAAATTGGCCACCCTTAAAATATGCACTGCATTGGCCTAAAATTGTCTGCAGTGGGACCCCCAGACTCTCAAGCTTTCCTGGCTCATGCCAAATAGTCTGCCGCATACACAATTTCAGTGTGGAGGTGCCCAGTGGTTATTGGTCCATGGTGATTCTGATAGCAATCTGACAATCCTAGCGTGAGTAATTTCCACTGCATTGCAGTGTAGCTGTTTTAAAATTGCTTTGTGGTGTGTGTATTGTGTACACTTAATGCATCACAGGTCCTGCTGCGAGGCATTGCCTTTACAATTATTTTATTTAATTTTTCCAATGATTTTCCATTTGAGAGTCCATAAAACGCCTTCAAAGCAATGCTAAATTTCCCTTGCTGTGGTGAAATGTTCCTGTGCTCCCTGATTGCTTTTTAGTTATTATGGTGGCATTTTATCATGTGGTGCGTGTCACAAGCATAACACAGGGCGTTCTTGCCATGGTGGTGAAAGTAAACATTGGCAGATGAAGGTTATTAAGTGCTTACCTGCCATTGCATCTGAATGCACAGTACACGCAACATAGTGAACCAGACATTCTGGGGGAAATATAATTTGAAATGTTTTTTGGGAGATGGTTGAGTGGCGTCAGACAACCCCAAGTGTGTAAACCCGTATGAGGGTGCAGGAGACACTGAAACCCAAGAACACAGCAAAAATGTTTTTCATTGTGCCGAAAAGGGTGAATGTGAGTGAGGTCAATGCCGTATAAGTGATTTAATTAAATAAATAAAAATGTAAGGACTTTAAACTTTTCAATCTCTTGATGGCCACTAAAGAAGAGGAGAGGTGGTATGCAGTCTAAATTGAATGGTCTAGAGGATGAAATTTGAAAAATACAAGCCTCTGATAGGAATGAGTACTTCAGAGGAAATGTAAGAGTTGATAGAAATAGTGCTGAAATTGATCTGAATCTAGTTTCTGTCATCTGCCAGTTCTCCATATCCATGATGTTCTCCTACGTCATAAAAAAAATTAAGTTTTCATGTTTTGGAATGACCCATTGGTCAGCATTAGGCCTGTAACTATTATATAAATTGTCACGAATGGGGGTTGCAATTCAGCTCAACCATTGATTTTTTTTTTCTGTTATGGTGAATGTATTGGCAACAGGGGTCAAATTGACCAATAACATGTTTAACTTAAAACAAATATTACGTGCAATATGTCATTCATGTAATGTGAGCATATTCTGTGATTTTTTTTTTCATCGATGAATCTGTATTGGTACACGTATATTTAGTATTATCCCGAATAGAAGGGTTTTTTTTCTGTCATTCAGGGATTAAAGACCCCATTGGCTTTATCCGCAAGTGTGCTCTTGTGGTTTGTCTACCCACATTCCAAATTTGAAAGTCACCTGCATTTAATATTTATAAGACCTCCCATGTGTAACTTTATTTTCCCAGGCATTTTGTCAAAACATCTCGTGATTCTGTCGCCTTATTGGCTCAAGCGTATCATTTTGAATTATTAATAATTAGCCCATTTTCTGATTCATTTAATTTGGAAGACTGGATTTTTAAAAGAATGGTTTTATGCTTGGCTGAATAAATATCTAATTAAAATGACAATAGGATGGAAAAATATTAGGCTTTACCCTTTCCAGCATAATGCAGCTGTTAAGATGTTCAAACACTAGATACCTATTGTAAGGCATCACGTCTGCATTAACCACACATGCTTGTGGTAAAACATGCAAACAAACATGCTTTTGTAATGTTTGCATTCTCCTTAAACGGATAGGTCTCCACCAGAGATAAAGCATTTTAATATTTTACTGGCACTTTGGATGAGCAGTACTTGAGAAAAAATTAGTGTTCCTTATTTGGAGTTTGAAAATTAATTTGCAAATTTGTTGAGGCAGTGGTTGAAATGGCCTGTGTTGGGTGGGCGTCAGACTAAACCCACGTGACATTTTGTGAGTTATGGGGTTTGCCTTCGGTGCAGGAATGCTACGTATCCTTGGTGGCAGTAACTTCAACCACCGTGGCGTTTTCCAATTCGCGGGCTGGGTGGGTTTGTGTGGCATTTAGCCGCAATCATTGAACCCTGCCTCGGCTACAATGGAATTGCCTGTCGTGGCTCGACGAAAATACTTAGTGGTTAATAGACGCGTGCCAAGGTAATATGTAAAATAGAAATATTTTAAACATGAAATGCCTAAACACCAATGATGTGTACTTCATCATAGGAGGGGGGCAGGTTTGTAAAAATTAGTAAGCCTTATGATATAAAAAGTAAGTTCATGAGTTCATATGCATAGCGAGATGGAATTGTACGTTTCAAAACCAAGGGAAAGGCTGCTCAAGCCCACAGGGCATACTGGACCATAAGACTGGAATGATGCACTTATTATAGATTATGACTTTAATGATCCATACCTTCAATGTTATGCTAATAGTGCATTTATATAAATGGAGCCAATAACGATACAAATGAGACAAACATCGATAAAATACAAACGAAATGGTTAAAATAAGTTAAAGCCAATCCCAGGACCAATTTGCGACCTTGAATCGTTAATTCATGAAATTACTGCATTGATTGCTTGGTGGGCAAAAAACAAATTGCAAGGGTAGCATGGGCACACACGTCCCCTCTTTAGAATATTGACATCTTGATGTGGGGGGAAAAAGCGTTTAATATAATTGACAAAAGTCTTGCTTTGCAATGCAAATTTTACTTCTGCATTCACTGAATGGGCCCCTTGTCCTAAAAAAGGACGCACTGTACTGTATATTTTTGCTGTTCACTTCGCTCCGTAGCATTACGAATTTATGTCGACCAGCCGCTTGTCACACTTTCCCTCGATTCCACACACAAGAGCTAAGTGGTACCATCTGAGGTTTCAACGTTTCCTATAGCAGGTGTGGCCAATTAATGAAGGTGGCTTTTTAGACGTGACACACAGATATAGTTTACTTAAACTGGCTGCACTGGAAGTTCTGTTTGAGCACGCTGTAGGGTAGACGGATAATGTCTGATTTGGAGGTATGACTGGACATTTTCGTTCCTAGGTTTCAAGAATGTTTTATGTTTGTGCCAGCTTTATTTGCTTTTCGGCAGGCCGTTTAAAGTTTTTTTTTTAGACAGATGCCAGAGCCACACCTCACAGTATTCAATGGCCCAGAAGTGACGACAGCCTTTTATAGCTTTCGGAGACGGTCTTACGATTTCACTACAGTATGCCCTTTCCAGCTGTGTGGATGATTGAGGGATCACATTGTAAAAACAGAGCTGGACTTGGATAATTTTTTCTTGAATCCAGATGAGAGCCTGGTTATTACCAGACTCACTGTAAAACCAGACTAGAACAATACCTATTTTTTGCAGCCCATGGTGACCGAACTGAAATCATCAGTTTAATCTCAGTTGAGGCAGGTTCTAACAATGAAGCTACTAGTCTTGACAATCCGGCTTCAGCGCTCTGGTACAGACATGGCTTGAGGTCTGAAGAAGCCTGCTGTTGAATTGAGCCATTGTTAAGCACTGTTTACGCCTTTCCATGGCCGATGCGTGACATTTTTGAGGGCATGGACTGGAATGTGTGTAACCCAATTTGGAGGCAATGTTGTTTTTTGAGCCAGGGATTAATGGGGAACTCGTTGACGCCCGCTCCTGAGTGTACCGTAGCGTGTCTCGGGGCGCTTTACAACATCCAGATGGTGTCTTAAGGCATGTGCACTCGTCGTGTTTCGCACTGCTGAGCTGCTGAGAACTGGCCGAGAACGTGTAACGCATGTTTATTTGCTATTGATTTTAAGGAAGGGGAAAAAAATGCAACACTTTTAGCCGTTACCTTAAGCCGCCACATTGTCTAAGGAAGTGTTGACTACCCGTATCCTCAAGCAGGTTGGCCTTGTGTTGCTGAGCTTTGTCGGCAAACTATTTACAGCCTCCATGGTTGTGCAGAGTGATGCAAAGCATTTCTTGCTCGGTGGGTTGTTTTACTGCAAAACGTTATTTTTGACTTGCTTCGAGGGCTGGGTGGCATGGCCCTCTTGTATATGGAGTGCAATGTCCACATTGAGGGACGTCTCTTTTGTAGCTACCCTACTGACGGTTATAATAATAATGTGGTGTGGGTGGTGCAAAGTGCCTCCCTCCCCCACACTAAGAGCGTGTTAATGAAAATTGTGTTCATACTCCATGGATTTTTCATTCTCTGTACCAGGTGGCACTGGGGACAATGCTATTGTCTTGAGTATCTGATCAAACTTGAAACTCTGGGTTCATTTTCCAGACGCCTTACTGAAAACTGAGCACTTCCCAAGCATAGCGAGTCGATGTTCTCTACCCCTGTAAACTGACCTACACATGAGTATCTTTTTGATTTTGCGTGCAATTCTTAGGCCTAGCTGTAAGGTCTGCTTTGTCAGACAAGCCAAACTCTACTAATGTCAGCAGAAGTGTGGAAAGAGTGACGTAAAGGTCTAATTTCTGGGCCGTTCCACAGTGGCGCATTGTGCTGCTGTCTGGAGGAGAATGGGGAAATGCTTTACGCTGCCCGTATGCCGATGGCACGTTTGAGATGGTGGAAAAAATGCACACGAAGAATGTAAGCAATAAATTTGCATTGTCGGACGAAGTAAAAAAATGCCTTTTTTCTCAAATTGTGAAAGACAAACGCGCTTGAAAAGAGGCCTCTACAACCAGCATTCATAAATAACATCGAAGCAAATCTTCACAATTTTGCTAACCACTGACAGTTTTCAAAATCATGCCCTTTAAAGAGCTGTGCATAGTCTTTGGATTTCCATATGGCAGTAGATGACACACTAATAATCCCAGGGTTGGAATTTCAACAGTGGAGTCTTTTGAGAACAATTTATTTCATGCGGTATTCTTTTTGCACTTAGTCGATTTGTTTTGCTCCTCAAGGAAAATGATAATGGGAGTGGGAACTTGGAATGGGTGCTTCTGAGAGGTCATCTCCCGAAGAGATGGAGCAATGTAATCAGTTTGTGTGCAGCCGCTAGGTGTATTATTAGATCGCAGGTTTGTGAGAGGTGGCGGTAGGTTGAGGGGGAGGCCTAAATCTAGCAATGGATTAACCTGTGGCTATATGACAATTTCTTGCAGGCTTCGGGAGTGCTTGTATCCGACGACGTCGTCCAGATCTTTAACAACATGAAGGTGCGCAAGTCGTCGACACCCGAGGAGGTTAAGAAGAGGAAGAAGGCGGTGCTCTTCTGCATCAGCCCGGACATGCGGAACATTATCGCCGAGGAAGGCAAGGAGATCCTGGTGGGTGACGTTGGCGAGACTGTGAAGGACCCCTACGACACCTTCGTCAAGCTGCTGCCCAAGGATGACTGCCGCTACGCGCTCTACGATGCCACCTACGAGACGCGCGAGACCAAGAAGGAGGACCTGGTTTTCATCTTTTGGTTAGTCCCTGATTGGGCTTTGCCCTTTATTGTTCTTGCTTTCTCTCTCACGGGGCAGTGTATTACTGAGATTGGCTCCTCTGCTCCTGAGGTGGTTGTCTGGCTTAACTGCCGCCTGAATGTGAGATTGTAGTTGTTGATCTACATTTAGCCATATAAAAGAAGAAGATGTGCAGAGTTACAACCTGTAATGGTTTTCTCATGATTACTCTATTTTTTGAGGTACCTGTCCTGTGAAATCTGTTAATTCATTGTCTTGAGTGGCACATTTAGTCGTTCTCCCCTCTTCCAGTATTTTCAGAGATTCCGATGTGTCCTGGTTCTTTTGTACCTCCCCAATGGCTCTACCCTAGTCATTGGTGATTGTCTGTCCTGTTATTTCAAACCCGACAAATTGTGTTTTAATTTTCTCTCGTTATTGTCTTTGCCCTGTTGGTCGTCTTGTGTGGTTCACTCGTTTGTCTCGGTCCTAGATTGTTTCCTCGGTCCTCGTTTCATCAAAGGTTTTTTTTACCACTGCCCTGGCTTTTAGTCTACAGTTTACTTTGTATTATCATTGCTTTGTGCTTGTCTTCCCAAATGTTGTGGTCCACTGGTCTCTTAGTAATAACTAAGGGATCAGTGTACCACAAGATTTTTTTAAAGAAGACCAGGATGACGGCATGGATTAGAAACTGCATATAACAATTTTATCCCTGGCGTTTTTCATTTTTTTCAACTTATTGTCACGATTAACAGTCCGAATCTAATTCAAGAATCAATTAACTGCCATTGTGGTAAGTGCAAAATCAATGGTGACTTCAGGGTTTATTTTAAAGAAATCAGACAACAGATGTGAGTTAAAAATAGATTCTTACTCGCCATCAAGTGCATGAGTGTTAATCCTGAGTTGGTCTTAATCATTGTGGTGATTCATCCATAGTTTCTTAGTGTACAATTATCTGTCATTGATTTTCTTGAAGACTTATAACACCCTGGTGTATTTTCAGATTCAAATTTTACTTGTGCCATCATTAACCGCAAGGTATCCATCCCAGGTGTATAATCTACATTGTAGTGTTTGGGTGACAGTCGGGATGTAGTTGCAGCGGGCACATTTGAGCTGAACACACTGGGGCTGTTTCCGCTCTCGGATGGGGGATGTACATTTATCTCAAGGCTGGGGTCTTGCTGTCGTTAGCGCCTTTCTGTAACGCTACCCGAGACTGCTGTCAGCTTAGCCGTCCATTGTAATGTTGCTGAAAAGACTGCTCGGGACACAGTTGTATGACTCACACGTGGAAAACGTGAAACCTAATCCTTAGTCGGAGGGCATAGTAATAATAAAAGGGCTGCTTTTCCGCACACTAGCTCAACTGGGGTGGATGCATGTGCATCCTGTTGCCATTGGTTATGCTTCTGCGGCATTAGACAAGAAATTATTTTAAGTACTGTGACCCTTTATTGCGAGGCAGAAGACTTTGGAGTCATTTCAGGTGGACACATTGGTGCAAGGTTGTCCTGTCGCCACTTTTTTGAGTCATAATTTTACTGCTTGGCAGTATTTGTTGACAACGCCACACTGACACTAATGGGTGTGCGCTTGACTACTTATTAGCCGTGACTTAGTCCTGTTTAGCGTATTGCGTTCGAGGCCCAGCAAACCGTCCTCGTCAGTTTTGTCCTTAAGAGCGACTGCAAGCATTAAGGTGGGAAGATGCTAGCTACTCTGTTAACACTGTCGTCTTTGGGTTTGCTTTTGAGGTCTGGTGGTGGCATTGTAGGGATGGAGGGATAGTCCATGGTTGTATTCACAATGTGCATATATTGCGCTACGTTGATGGTCGCGCGCCCGCCTCTCCTTAGGTCAAAGTCGAATTGGGCCGACGACGTGAATGGCCGAATTAAGTATTTCATTTATCTTTACCTTTGTTTGACTACAGCCACAGCCTTGGAGGCCACCCTTAACACAAATCTTGTCTTTAAAAAATATAATGTGATGCTATTTTACTTAGTTCACTTGTGTAGCGCTCGCATCAACACAGTTCACCATATATACACAAAACCTATCGCACTATGGTGAATGTCAATTGTCGATCACTTGCAGTGAAAGGAATTCACTGGCTGATCCTCTGCCTCACTCGTATCTGCCAGCCGCCATTTTAAACTATTACCTCACTGCTGCCATCTGTTGGAAATTAGTAAAACTAACATTGAACTTATGGGAATGTTAAACTGTTCTCGCACCACAGTTCTTATCTGAAGATGCAACACTTAATATACATAATGTAGGAGGGATTGCTTTTTTGTATGACGATTGTGCAGAAAATTGGCATATGCACATGACTTCACCAGCGGGTGGAGCTTACTGATACTGCATTTAGACTGTTTTATATACAGTAGACTTGCATGGTTACTGAAAGGTAGTTTTTTTTGTTCCTGAAGTTGTTTAATAAAGACTTAAATTGCGTAACGACACATTTACAGTTATTTACTTAATTATCCTTATGAGCCAATCTAGAGTTATCGCCTTTAACTAAACTTGTAAGATGCCGGGGAAGAAATAAGAACTAACACTTGTGCGATTTATATTCTGTGGCATCTCTTGAAGAGGGAGACTTGTGCTAAACATATATTTCATTATGCAGATAACACGGAGGCTATGTTTATTGGACTTAGGCATTTGTTTGAGGCTGAGTTGCTTTGAAGCCCACTATAATTGTCACCGAAGTAGTACTTTGAAACATGGAATCGTATGGCGTTGCTGTTGGAATCGTCAAAGATTTATTCAAAATAACAGTTTAAGCTCCAGAGTTAAATTTAGGAAAGTCTCTAGAAATCTCGTGAGTCGCATGGAATCAAGCCCCAAAGTGCATGCGCACCCGTTATAAAAGCGAGCTCGCTTTCCTTAAATGTTGAATGTAGTAAGGTTACAATGGCCTAGATTTTTCAAAACCTTGTCTGGCATATATATGGCTTAGGGGGTAAAGATGGTGATAATCACAATTCCTGATAAAAAAATTTCCCACCGATCTTTCATCGTTGTTTTTTTTAAATTTCTGCCGCAGGGCTCCTGATGGTGCTCCGCTCAAGAGCAAAATGGTCTACGCCAGCTCCAAAGAAGCCATCAAGAAGAAGTTTACAGGTAACGTACATGAGCAGACAACTGCACTCGCCACCAGACTTTCATTGTGCATTGACCAAGATGGATATCCATGGTGACCAGATATTAATGGCTTCCAATTGTTGTGCGTGCACTCGTGTGAGCTGTATGGAAAAGATTGGGTGTTTGTTGTAAATGGGTGTAACTAATTTCTCTTAGGGTAATTTATGCAGCTAGAGGATTTAAATCCAGCATCTAAGTGGTGCTGGCTCTATCTCTGACCTCTAATCTATCCGTCCACTTCCGACTTGTACGAATTTTAAATACTAGGGACATTTAGTAATGTTAAGACCCTTCAGTAACACACGTTCTTTTGGTAAGCATATGTTACATAGCAAGAACAATAGTTGCAAGAGTAATACGTTAATGCAAAAGGCTTTAGCCGAAAGAGATGAGCGTGGATTGTAGTGTAACCATTCCCATCGCCATTTGATTTCTATAAAAGTCAGAGTAAAAAAATAAATACTTTTCAGCATACAAAGAATGTGAAACTGAAATGTGGAAATAAATAATATGCGTTGCCTAGAGAAAGGACTGGCATCTTGCCCTCGTCCGAGCCTAATACGTTCTCGGTATGAAAATCAAAACTACTTCGACGTCAAACCCCCCCCCCCTCCCACCATTTCACGATAGATTTCCATCTTTACACGCACATGGAGTTATTGCCACACTCTTATTTTCATGTGATTTTGACATGTATTTGAATGGGTGGCACTGGTAAGAGCACTCCATTTGCCATCAAGTTTGCAAATTCATATCGTGGTTCGGGTTTAGCTAAGACCATCCTCCTTCCATGGTGTAACGTATTCCCTTGTTATTCGCGGGTGATACGTTCCGGAGATGCTTGTGAAACAGCAAATTTCACAGATAACGTTTATTGGCCGACGAATGTCGTACATGCCAAGTCTGCAGATGGCTTCTACTAAAGCTTAGATGTTATCTCTATCGATCTAATCTCTTTATCTCATACTTCATTTCATTACATTCTCTCCTTATAACCATTTGTGTTTACTTGTAAATGTGAGAATGAAGACATTTTAGATTAGAGATGTGTTATTGTCTCAGTACACGCACAACTTCACCATTTGAGGAGCAACCCTAAGGGAAATAACGTTGAACCACGCAGTGTTTGATTGAGGCCTTCGAGATGGAATGACTTTGCCTGGTGTTGATGAGTTGATTTTTGTCTGCTTTACAGTCGTTTGACAGGTCACTAGCGGTGGAGTAAAGTGTAGTCACCCTCCTCTGTGTGAAAGTGTATGCCACATGCTGTTCAGAAGGGCTCTCCAGAGCTCTCTAGTGGAGGCCTCTGCTAACAGTGACATGCGCAAGCAATTGCAAACTTTGCACCTTAACCTTTGTCATTCTTGGGCTGAGACCTGTTACATCGACAAACTTTAAGAAGGCTATTCTGTCCGATATGGGCATCGAGATTTGAGCCCAGGTGTTAACTACTGATCTTTTCTGCCGCCTTGTTGGTTTTCACGAGTTCACGCCACCGCATAGGGAGGGGCATTTGCGTGCGTCTGCAATCATAAACTGGGAATTCCACTAAAGCCTGTGGACATTCTTGCCACAAGAGCTGGCCATTATGTGCCTTTCACTGCCAAAGTTAGACTCAAGTTTGTTGCACAGGCTGTGCTTTCAAGAAGGGTTCTTTTTAAGTCGTGGCTCTGCTGGGACCACCGAGCATTCCTGTCGCGGCGTCGAGCCGAATAAGAAAAGACGGCATGGCATGGCAACCGCTCGGTGGATTACCCTAAAATGGGCCGTGTTTGAAACACAAGCTCGTCTGTAAATAACAAGGCCCCGCAGTGCTCTGGAATGTCTTGCTACTGATTTGCCCGGTGAGCAAATGGAACTACACAAACGAGGCTCGCATTTTGTGCCCGGGTTGTATGTTTTTTTCAAGTGAATAAAAGCATTCAGCGTGTCTTGACTCTGAATTTTACAGTTCTGCGCGCGTGAAGCTTGCCCAAGTGTGTTGGCAGCATAAAAAAAAAAGCCATATTTCAAAAAGTGCAGCATTTAGGGAGCCATGCCTGTTTGTCGTGTCGAGCTGTTTGATATCTGAGGAAGTAAATCCGTTCTGGCTGTTTGGGAATGACACGGTCATGTCTTGCTGTAGGCGTTTTGTGCTTGTCTAACTCCCATACCTTTTTTTCCTGCGAGTTCTCCAACCTTGGTTGCGCTCGGGATGTTTTCGATGCATGGGCAACATCAGAGGGGGGAGGTCCCTTGTATCCTGGCTGTTCTGCCTTCAGCTGTGATCGCTGAGAAACACCACGAACTGACGATTCGACCAAAAAATTCGGACAGGTTATTTTTCATAATATAGGTTTTTGGGTCAGATCGTGTTATTTATAAATGTGTCGTAACCCTCCACCACCCGACATGGCCAAACAGTAAAAAATGTCACGTTTTTCAAAAGACAAAATAATTCACTTCTTTAGCCCACCGGTGTGAGAATCAACAGCATTTTAAAATTTGAGTACGACGTTTCGCTGATAATTACAATTAGGTTATTTTTGCATTCTTCCCATGACCTAAGCTACGTGAGGTTTTCTGTTTGATACATTATAAAAATGTGTCGCCTGAATTGTCTTGCCATCGGGGGACCTATTCCGCAGGCATCCCATCAAATCTCTCCCCTGGCTTCCTGCAAACAAAACGCGCCGATTCAAAATAAGCTGCCTACGTACCCAGCTGTGTTTTTTGATTTTCGAATTGCGGTCGGGAAGCCTGAGGCCGTCTGAAATGGTTCCTTGCATAGGCACTCTTTGTAGAATATTACTGAAATTTACCAGCGCACACCCAAAGCAATGGCTTTGTTTTGCCTTTTTTCACCGCGATTTTTTCATAGTCTGCTCGACGCTTTCTCCTGGTCTGTTAATTTACCAGCAGGCGTACAAACAATCCAGACGTTGTCTCCTAGCTCTGAGGTAGGGTGTTGTAATTGGTTCTGGTTGATATCCAGATCTATAATTATTTGCGGTTGATATTAAACAAAACCATTTAATCAGTGGGGGATCGCTTCAGTTTTAGCTCTGTCCAGTATTTCACACGTCTGCATGTGAAAGAGCCACATTAGCATGTCATTTAATTTCACGCTGGGCACAGTGGTCACGTGACATTCCCCGTGAGGGTCGTTGCACAGTTAACGCTGTTGGGTTGGTCTCCGCATGCGCACCTCCATAATGTCTGTCTGACTAGCTAGCCTATCTGCCTCTCCTTACCTGCACATATCTCATCAATTGTGTTTTTCTCCTGTTTAACGATTCCATCTTTTCGCTTGCCTGTCTCTCAAACTCTCCACATGTATATCCCTTGGCCACATTTCTCTATCCACTCCACCTGCCCTCTTATTTGCATCTCTCCTCAGGCTTAACTGTATTTTTCGCCTCCGATGTCGTCTTGTTTGCATGTATGATGTGTCTCGTTAGTCTCCCATCTGTTGGCTTCTGTCCTCTATTACCACCGATGAATTCCTTTCCTTATTTAAGACTTACTAGTCAGCTTCTACTCCAACCTGATACCATAGTTCCAGTAGATCTTTCGTATTGAGCCAAATTTCTTATTTGGAGCATTCCTAACTGTTGAGTTCAGCCCAGCGTTTAAATTGCACTCGTAACGTGTTTTTTAAAAGTCTCACTCGTGTTAGAGTGGGGAGATTTGGCCTCTGGAAGGACTTGATTTTGTCCACAAGGATCAGCAGTCGCAAGACCACTTTTCTTCGTCTCCAAATTTGCACACGAATGAGTTCTAACTTTGCATGTGAATGGAGCTCAACTGGCCTCAATTCGGGCTGCATTCTGCTGAGCACTGCGTGGTGCATCGTGATGGCGCGTGTTCTGCGTCTCCTCCAGTGTGGGAGACGTGGAATTGGGAAGATGTAATGGAATTGTTGAAGTCCTCAAAAGCTTCTAGCCGGCCGCCAGGTTGCGAATGACAATCCAATCCTGGTTGGGGTTTGACTCGACACATCATTGCTCCGGCGTGGATGAAATAAGTGCAGTTGTACTTTTTGGGTCAAACTTTTTTCTCCCGTAGAAATGCGGAATTTCCAGCATTGGCTCTGTTGTAACAGGAGATGAGTTCCCTGCCTGATTACTCCATTTCAGCAGGAAATCACTAACACTTCTGAAAGCCCTCTGGCTGGGGTCTTGAGAACTCTGATTTGGTGGTTCTGGAATGCAATGTGACGTCACACTACTTAGGGCGGTACTTGTCAGCAGATCGTTATTTGGCACTTGAGGTTATTAGCCGAGTTTCTGCCATAGTGTAATACATTCTTAAAATACAGTGTATCATATGTGACTCCGACTCAAGCTGGATATGCTTTCCCTCTGCCCATCAACAAAAACTGTCTTTGCTAATGTTTAAAGCAGGGTTTCTTAAGAGCAGAGTGGAAAAGATAGGTTTTTTTTTATTTCGGTGGAAAGTGGGATTTTAAACGTTGGCTTGCACTAATTGAATAACTACATTATATACATTACGCATTGAAATATCCTGATTGAGTTGTTCATGAAGTGTGAGTGACATTTGGAATGTCAGTACCTTAGGCCACATCAGTCGGACAAGCTCAGGCTAGAGCCACTTGGGATCTGTACAACACATTTTTGTCTTTTCAAAATTGGCTTGTACAGTTAATTTTTGGTGTTTTGGATTGCGAGTTTTTTTCATTTATAGTGCGTTAGTTCCACAAAACGGTTAACAAGGATTTGTTCTCATTTGACTCTTGAATCTATGATGAAAGAAGCTGAAATCCTCTCGATAGATATCCCCATCATATTGACGAAAGTGTTTCCATGTTAAGCCATACTTGCATTTGGTATTTTCACGTAAAAACAACAGTCTGCGCAGCAATGCTTTAGGCATGCAGCCTCGTCTAACCACACAAATAAACAAGCATGTGAAAGGTGCATGGCATTTTAATGGATTTTAACTTACAGCTGTAAATTTGGTTGGTGGAAACTCCATCGGAGTGCCCATTTAAGAAATGAAGAGTGCTCATTATCATCTCTGGGTTTGATAAAATATACGCCGTCAACATTCGACGCCCTATGAATAGATTGGTCCCCACTGTATGAAGATGGAATTCTTACCAGTGGCTCGCAGCCAGCCAAATTGAGAGATACAGCCAACAACACCACACTCATTGAGCTGCTTTGAGCATGGAGAAGTTTGCTTTTTTTTTCACACATGTTGTCTTGGTCTTTTTAAAAGGGTATTGTGTGTTTCTTTATAATTCTAAGTTGGGTTTTCAACTTGGCATGTGTTATTTGATTGTTTCATTGTGTCAGCCCAAGTGCTGTGTTCCTGGCAGGTTATCTGTAACCAGTGGATCGACATTTGCAATTACATTTTCTGTTCATTTTGATGCCGTCCCTCTTACCATTCTCACATCTGCTTCCACATCTCCTATTCCATTCAAGACAACCCCACTGTTGCCTATTCACGACCACCATCCTTGCCACGGATTTTATGCAGTTACGCCAACATCGCTCAACTGACGATACCAATAACACAGATACGGGTGCTTTCACGATTCGCGTCCGTTGCTCATCGTCGCGCGTGCGTCTCTCCCCTTTTTGTGTTTCTCGTCCCATCCCGTGTCTTCAGGCATCAAGCACGAGTGGCAAGTGAACGGCTTGGACGACATTCAAGATCGGTTAACTCTGGCCGAGAAGCTGGGAGGCTCTACTGTAATCTCCCTGGAGGGCAAGCCCATTTAAAACGTGGCCACCACGAGCCTGCCCAAATGCCGCTGTCTCTCCCCCCCATCACCCACCCATCCACCAACCACCTTGCCTCCTTCCCCCTACCCCTTTCATTTTGTCGTTTAGACCCCCACATTGCAGTGATAGCGGGGGGGGCGGGGGCCGGTAGAGGAAATTAAATGATAAACTCACACACACGATAACAAAATCCTGAAAAAGTACTTAAAATGTAATTGTGCAAAAAATGTATTTTGGTTTCTTGAGTTGGTCACCGTCGCAATTCTTTTGGGACCCTATTGTTTCATTTACGTTCCGGTGTTTGATACGATGACGAAAAACCTTTTTTTTTATTACTCGACATGCCTAATTGCCTGTCGCTAAAAATCATCATAGCCAATCGTGTTAAAACATTCCGTTTAGTCACCAAATTTAATCGCCGAGAATCTGTTTTCTATGCCATTTGCAAAAAATAACAATTTAATTACCTTCCTTTTTTTAATGTTCAGTTTATATAAATGTGGTGTAACACTTTCACTTACGTCTTATCAGTTGCACGTATTCTTAGTGAAGACCCGGTTGTCAACAAACGATCCCTCATGCATCGTCAAACCCTTGAACATTTTACACAACGAGTTTGTTTTGCAATTGTTCGATTTCCTTTGCGGGTCACCCATGTGGGAGTGATGAAGATACATTTTTGACCAGTCATCGATAAATCTTCCACTGGGAGTGACTTGGGCATAACTGACAATTGGGACTTATTAAAGGAACCAACTTCACGCACGCTTTTGTAATACACTTACGCAGGTTAAGATTGTTTTAGTTTTTTTCAAACGGTCTTGCGCCAATGGTAGTTCTGTGTACATTTTATTGTTTTCACAGCCCTAGAAGCTCATCGATCACGTGTAAACCTCTTGGAAGTGTGGTAGATTGCTAGCGTTGGTGTGTAGGAATTTAATGGTGTTGATCTGGGGAAGCCTGTGCAAGTCCATCCTATGGCACGATCAATGTGGCCATCGTGTGTTGACTCCTTTTTCTCATTCTTACCAATAAAGATTAAAGTGGCAAGATATTCTGTGTGTGGTTCGTGCTCTCTGCTTTTGCCTCGAGTGTGGAGGTGCTTGGAGTAATTTAGTCTGGCCACAAAACCCAACAAAGGTGAAACACAGCTGTGTGTAGGGCTTTCTGTCCTCTTCACTGGGATCCCGGACCCCTGAAGAACCCCTGGGTAAGTTTCACCTTTCCCGGCAGAACTTGAGGGTGGATGAAGGGGTAACCTTTTAGAGGTAGGAACAACAGTTCCACACTGCCCACCAGGGATTATTTGTCTGTCGTGCATTGCCCCTCCCAAACATGTATGCTCTCGGATTGGTCGAAGTGCGTCACGTGATCACGAGCTAGCAGCCAACCAGAGGTGCGCCCCTCCCAAACATGTAAGTTCCCGGATTGGTTGAACCAAGTTCCTACCTGCCCACTCCGAAGGAACGTGTTTTTTGATGCAAGTAAAAGCAATGCATATAAATGCCAGGGTGGCCAATCTGCATCTTGTGTGCCACGTTAAAAGGATGACCACTCCCCAGGATGCTTCTGGAGATTTCTAAATTCAAACATTCCTTTTGACCACCCCCACACTTTTTGTGTCATGTTTGATGCTCTTAGTCGGGAAATTGGAGCAACCCTGATATGGATGTGAAAAAAGGTTGGTCTTTTGAATTTTGTTAAAAAATGTTTGGAAATGCTGGCTGCTGCTCGTAGTTTTGAAGAAATTTTAAAAATTAAAGTGAAAAAATGCATGCCACCTAAAAGGCTTCGTTTTTCCATCTTCGGAATATCTCCCGTCTCCGTTCTCTGCTTCAGATGCAAAAAAATCTGGGCCATGCCTTCAACTCATCTCGCATAAACTTTCAATGTCTTACTGGCGTGGCTAAAAAGGTGCTCATCAATTTTCAGCACGTTCAGAATGCGGCTATTGTGGTGTTGAACCTCTTTGCAGGACGGCGGCACCGTAAGGGATATAATTTCTTCAATATGAATGGAGCCAAATTTGCAGCTCCGCTCTAAATCCCTACCTTTTAACAATAATCCATGGATATAGGACGCTCCATCGATGATCTGAAAGCACTACAGGGCAGCAACAGCAGACAACTCCGCACGAACATAATTATATTACACTTTAATACATCCATTTACTAAATAAAATAAACGTTTTCATAAGCGCAGGTGTATAAATAGATTGTAAGACTTAAAATTTTCCTGGGGGGGGAAGGAGGCTACACGGGAAACAAATCTCGGGTCACCCATAGACCGGAGCTCCTACTTGGGAATTCAAAGGTCTGCATCGCCGCCACATGTTCGGGACCATGAGACAGGAGTGCAGCATGTCAACGGTGTCGGCTGGGGCAAGATAAGCATTTATGGTGAGGGAGTGAGAAAGCACCTCCCCCCCCCCCCCGCTTGAGGATATTTAGGGCCGTCCATAAATTACATCACAAGATTTTGACCCCCCCCCCTCCTCGTCACGGCGTCACAAAATGTCAGACCCCCCCCCCCCTCCTCAAATATGATGTCACAAAGCTTTGCCCCCCCCCCCCAAATAAAACATGCTTCAAATCGCTTTCAACTATTGTCATTGTAGTGCGTATTTCACGTGGCGCTGCACTCTGATGTTGTAGTAGAAAACATTAAAATTATTTTTAATTAAGTAGAATGTGTTGTCTATATTTATTTAAAGTTGCGCATTTTGGTGTGACGTCACATTTCTCACAAATATCTGACCCCCCCCCTAGGTGCGTGGCGTCATTTATGGACGGCCCCTTTGGCGTATTCTTCCATGCGGGTTAGGCACGCGCGGCCTGCCGATGCGCTAATTGGTTGTACCCATTATCCATACAGCTGGGTGGACAGGCGGGGTGTTTAATCAAAGTGGTCCCCATTCAATGCTGGGAGATGGAACCGTAGACCTCTGGAGTGCAAATCCAGTGTGCTCCAACATTAACAACACGGCTGCATTCCACGCAGCTGCAGAAGACTTCACGTACAATGTCAAGGCACGGAGGCGTCGCGGTGGCTAGGAGATGTTAATTGTCTCGCCTGGTATGCAGGAGGTCGTGGGTTCGATCCAGATTTTAACTGTGCGTTGAACTTCTTTCGCACCGTACGTAGCCAACTGTGTACAGTATTCGGAGTTCGCATATTCTCCCCGTAGTCGCGTGGATTTTTCTCCGGGTCCTCCGGTATTTCCTTCCACATTTTAGAATGAATGTGCGTTTTAGAGTATTTGGCTTCTATAAATGTTCACGTGATAAGCCACTTCGTTGAGCTATCATTTGTGCCAAGGTCACCTTCTGAAAAATAACGATATAGCTGAGTGGACTTTACCTGGTCAAATACAAAGTTTAGTTTAGTTCGGATATGCATAGGATTTGCCAAATACAGTCCAGTACTATATTCCGAGCTCCTCATATACTCAGGCTTGCCTGCAGGAAGTCTCATTACGCAACTGCGGTTGTTGCCAACTCATTAAAGCGGAACGTTCAAACTCTTAGGTGTTTTCGGTAAAGTGACGCAAGTAAAAATAAATAATAAAAATAAATAATAGAAATAAAATAATAAATCACGACGTTTCGGAGGCAACACAAGTCTCCGTCATCAGGTGGGACCGTCACAGCTGAATTTACTGTTATTTCTATTAATTTTTTTTTTTACGTGACTTTACCGAAAAAACCTAAGAGTATGAATCCTTGCAGTCACGAAAGCTTCAAATCTAGAACGGAACGTTCAACCCCAAAGCCACTAGATGTCGCTACATCTTTGCAAGTCGAACAATTTCACTGCGCCACTTTACCAAATGACAGCACAGTACCGTATCGTCAACTGGTGGAGGATTTTTAAAATACAACAGCTGGGAATCGCTCCTAAAATCTGCGTTAATAGTAGTGGCCTCGGTCTAGAACGTCGCCAGATTTATAACCCGTCGCTTTGACAACATTTTTGTTGTTGGGGAAACCGCCCAAAAAAGATGTTGCCGAAAGTTAGCGATCAAAAAAAATCACACATTTTTGGAAACGCTGCACAACAAACTTCGTTCACATCGCAGCCTCCGTTAAGACTCGTCGAGCAGTGCAGTGCACTTGGTCGCTTTCTTTTTGCAAAGTAACTCATCGGCTTCATGCGAGCAAATTCCAGATATTTTATTTATTTCTTTGATAGCTCATTTAGATTCGTACCGGTTGGGTTTAAAACAAAAGCGTGGTCGGCCCCACATTTCGACGGCCAACTCTCAAAGAACGCCACCAAATGGTCTCGTCCACGCACTGCGAGGCCTTCGCTCTTCCCCACTCTTTGTTACAGTCGGAGGCACTGGCGGAGCCAGTGGGGGGTGGGGTGGCACGTGCCCCCCCCTCCCCAATGATCCGATCGAAATCCCTAAATCCCTCATTTCGATTGGATCTTTGGGGTTTATAAGTAAGAAATCGGCATTTTGCGACGCCCACTGCCACTGTGTAGCATATTATTACGTGCCAGGAACTCTATGAGATGATAGGACAATAGTCTGAGTCCATAATTGCCAATAAGTAACGGCAAAGCGGTTATAGGTGACTCACAGAATTGTGCGCAGTTGCGTATACGGCACACGACTTCCCTGAAGGCATTCACTTTCAGCGAGCGCGTTGCCGATCACACAACGCGGTTCGAATTCGACCCTCGATCGATGGCTGCGTCATCGCCGCACACGCGTCGAATAAAATGCAAGGGACAAGGCCTTACTTACTAACAACTCCTCTATCACTTTTCATTGCTGGAGGGGTTGCCCCCCCCCCCCCTAACTGAAAATACTGGCTCCGACATTGGTTGGAGGAGACAATCTTTCACCAAACACCGTCTTGTCAACTGCAGAGACGTCATTTCCAAACTAACTGCATCGTCCAGCGGGCGTCCTCAACGAAAATCGTAACGCTCGATAGTGGACGCACCAGTGGACGCGTATGTCCGCCGTCGTTTCCCGACGGATATCTTACTTACAATTGATCGGCGATCCTGTTACAGTACGTGGGGTCGTGTTTTCCAGTTCGTGGGGTCGTGTTTCCCAGTACGTGGGATATTGTTTTCCAGTACGTGGGATATTGAGTCCAACTTTGCAGCCTTCTTTATTCGTTTGATGTTTTCTGTAAACGGGTAAAAATCGATGCTTTTCTCAATCAGCGTCTCTCATCGCTGAAGCTAATAAGCACCGACAGAGAAAAAATCATGCATAGGCGTGGGTTCTACGCCGCTTTCCAACACGCGGTTGTCAACGCAAAGCGTTGGACTTCCTCGTGTCTAGTTTATCGCCCCCACCGCACCTCCGATTAGCACGGTTGGCTACGTACGGTGCGAAAGAAGTCCAGCGTGCACACGACACACTGAGCTCACACATGGACGATTTGATACTTCATTGGAAAGCGTTAAAGATCGAAATGGCAAACTCGACTTGGTCGGCATGTTCATTGAAGCGTTGGTGTTAATCTCGGCAGGGGCAGTAGCGTACCTTACCTACCTTACTACAGACCAATTCAGACCTTATTGATCACCCCGTGACCCTTATAAATCTCAACGTTCATCCTGCAAAGTTACATCACAAGGGGAGAAACACAAATAAGCTAAACAAATGTTTGCCCGTATTCAAACGGATGTATGCCGCATGGACCTGAAAACTCAATTTCTCTGTACAAGAACACGGATAAACCGTACGAGTTGACACGGTAGGCAGTAGGCAATTGTTATTTATACATTTAAACAGCACGTGGCGATCGTGGATTGATTGCTCAGCTAATTTTAAAAAAAATATAATTCACAACAAGGTCTCCATGGACAAGCCCCCACAAACACATACTCTTAGTTTTTTCGGTAAAGTCACGTAGGTAAAAAATGAAATTAAAATTAATGAAAATAAAATAATAAAAAATCACGACGTTTCGGAGGCAACGCAAGTCTCCGTCATCAGGTGGGACCGTCACAGCCAGATTTGCTGTATCAAGTGAGGCAGGGATTCCAAGATGCAAGTTCTTAAGTACAAGTTAAGGGGGAGGAGAGGGGGGGAGCTTATCAGAATGTGGTAGCCAATGAATTTTTATTTCATTTTTTACCTACGTGACTTTACCGAAAAAACTAAGAGTATGAATCCTTGCAGTCACAAAAGCTTCAAACCCCAGAAACACGTTTCATCGTTTAACCAGCAGTGAATCGACCATGGCTAACGATCCCGCATTCCTGTTACGTTGTAATCTATCTCCATCGTATGGGATTATTTCATTGCTCCATCTCCCCGGCATACGCGCTCGTGGGTGCGTGCCATTCCTTGGCTGCCACTGCTGTGGCTATTCTTGACCACCGGCCGTCACTCCTTTGGGCAATGTGTCCAGCCGAAGCCACCGCTATTCTTAACAGTAGAAATTGCCGCGTGTAATTAACTTGCGCGTGGTTCTAAACCGTATCGTGACACAGGGATGAGGAGCAGTGGGCGATGGAGGAGGCCGTGTGCTCGGTGGCAGATGACGGGGAGCTCTGCATGCTGATATGAGCTACCCCCCGTCGGAGGCCGTCGGACTGCGAGAAGGGCTGCGTGCAGAACGAGAGAGCGAGAGAGAGAGCGAGCGAGTGAGTGAGCGAGAGGTGGGGGTTTACATAAAGCAAAGTTTAAAATTTAAATAAAAAAAAACTACGAAATGATGAACGAAGCAAAGTGCCGAATACACCGAGCATCTTCTTGTTTCCATTTATCGTAAAAAAAGTTAAAAAGAGAGAGAGAAATAGAAAAAAAAACCACGCACATTCGCTCTCGCGGGTTCAGCCATCGCGGCATTTTGCGGTTTCGTGCCTGAGTTGACTGACGAACAGAGTTCGTCGATCGCTCGCCCTGTGCCCGACTGTGCTGCTCGCGATGATGATGTTTATGTTTCAATTTAAAGCTTTCGTGACTGCAGAGATTCATCTTCTTGGTTCTTTCGGTAAAGTCACGTAGAATGGAAATAATGAAATAATAAAAATAAAACATAACAAAATAATTCTCACGACGTTTCGGCCACAACGCAAGCAGCCATTCTACGTGACTTTACCGAAAGAACCAAGAAGATGATGTTGATGTTGCTGCTGCCGCAGAAAAATACGCGCGGCGTCGTCTCGTTTACCAGAGCGGCCCACCGCGTCTGCCGGGCCACGCGGTGTCCCCAGCCTACAGGGAGTAGGAGGAGGCGGGGTTCAGCCGCACGCGATTTTTGATTGATTCCCGTAGAGTTGCAGGGCGGTCCAGTTGTCTTGTGACCCCCCCCCCCCCCCCCATTTTATTCTTTAAAAAATGAGTAGATGTTTTTTCAAAAATTAAATATATAAAATAAGGGTTATTTAACACGTAAGTGAATTAGCAAAGAAAAACATGTGAGGGGTCGGGGAGGGGGGGTTACAAGACATCTGGACCACCCTGCAACTCTACGGGAATCAATCAAAATCGCGTGCTGCTGAACCTCGCCGCTACGTTAATGTTTTATTAATTCTATGCATTTACCGTCCAAGTTATTTTTAACACTATAAAATATAAATCATATTTTACATTCAAAATACTCCCTGTTGAAAACACAAGAAGGCTGCGGTTGTCATTGGGGCCGTCCATAAATGACGTCACGCGATTTTGGACGATTTTTAACCCCCCCTCCCTTCGTCACACGGCGTCACAAAGTCAGACCCCCTCTGAAATATGACGTCACAAAGCTCTGCCCCCCCCCCCCAAATATAAAACATGCTTCAAATCGCTCTAAACTATAGTCATTGTAGTGCGTATTTAATTTGGCGCTGCACTCTGATGTTGTAGGAGAAAACATTTATTAAAAAGTCTATTTAATTAAGTAGAACGTGTTGTCTATATTTATTTAAAGTTGCGCATTTTGATGTGACGTCACATTTCTCAAACCTCCCCCCCCCTCGTCACACATCGTCACAAATGTCTGACCCCCCTCCCCCCCCCAGGTGCGTGACGTCATTTATGGACGGCCCCATATTACGAACCGCGAACCCAACCCAAGTTTTCTCAATTAAATTTTTGGGGTCAGGTCACGTGCATGAGTGACCTCACGTGACCTGGCCCCCAAAAAACCAGCGGTGCATCTTCCTCTCCGTGTCGATATATCCGCACCTCCGATGAGCACGGTTGGCTACGCACAGGTGCGAAAGAAGTTCAACATTGATGCACGCAAAAAAAATTACTCCTGAATTTCCGTGGTTGCTCACGATACTTGCCGGTAGAGAGATAACTCTACAGGGAGTCTCGAGCGAATGTTTGGACCACGATGCCACGCCACAAGATATGATAAACCCATATATGTTGGATTTACTGGTAGGAACCTCCTGGTTTCACCAGCCCACAGGGGATTATTGTGTCCGTCCGTCCGTCGTGCATCCAAAAATGGGAGGGGTGGGCTGGTTGTAGAGGGGAGGGTGGGGAGGGACTGGGTGGGGAGGGTGGGGCTGGATGGGGAGGGGAGGGTGGGGAGGGTGGGGAGGGGCTGGGTGGGGAGGGTGGGGCTGGGTGGGGGGTGGGAGTGGTGGGGCTGGGTGGGGAGGGGCTTATAAATCTCAACGTTGAACCTACTCACGCCGGCTTGTGCCCGCCCTCACAGTCGGGCATATTTGCGGAATACACCACGCTGCCGTTGACCCTGGTCATTGACTGAGCAACCCAACGTTCCTACCAGCTCCCTCCGCAGGAATGTGTTAAGACAGGCTCACATAGTTAAACTCTGAATGTATAATAGCCAGGCACAATGCATCTACACAAATTGCACATCATGCTGGCTTTTTGAGCCTCTACCACCACCATTGCCTCTTGAATTAACGAATGCTGCAGTGACTGGGTGCGTGTGCACTTTTACGTTGGCGAATTGAGTTTGTAAATGGTGAGAAACTCCATTATAACAGAAAGAAGAAAAAAACCATCAGCTGCAGGCCAGAAAAGCATACATTTTTAACGAGAAGCGTGCATGGAACCGGCCCATAGTTGCCTCACTGCCGCCTGTAAGTCAGTCACATTTGCTCAATCCCTGTGATGGTGACTTCAGCCAAGAAGGCCCACAGTGCAGCAGTTCTTCAATAATTACCTGTGTTTTTTTTTGTTGTTGCACACAATACACACATTGCTGAGTCAATTTTGCCACACGTGTGCGCGCACGTGTTGTGTGAAATTCATGTCAGTCCCCCCCACCAACACCCAACTCCATCGTTTGCCACCACCGCCGTGCATGAATGGTGTAGGGCTGTAGGCAGTGTCTGGCTGGGGTGGCTTAGGCGTGCGGGTCGTGTGCGCACACAGGGCAATCCGGTTTTGCCAGCAGCTGCACCGCTGCACCTGCTCGGTCCGTCTCAGCTTCTCGCACTGACACGCTCCTCTAGAGACGTCAGTCCCGGGTCCAACCACCACCACCACCACCGCCGCCACCACCACCTACATCAGCAGCAGCAGCATTATGAGTCTCTAGTGTAGTTATTTGAAAAGACCCGGACGACACCAAGCAGCAGGAGCAGCAGCGACAGCGGAGGAGCCGGCGAGAAGGGGGGGACCTGGGTTGGATTCCTAGCCACAGGAAGCCCAGATCGAGCCATGGGTGACGGCGGAGAGGGAGAGGATGAGATTCAATTCTTGAGAACCGTGAGTAGCTTCAGTGCTGTTGCTTGGTGTGTGCTCCTGAGAGCAATGTAAGGAACACAAATGCTTGAATAGCGATAGGTGCTTTGAAGTACGTGCTACAAATTGCACCGCACGCGGTTATATCCCTTCATACGAGGCTGGTCATCTGATGTTGTCGGGTGTTTAAATACGTTAAAATGAGGATATTTCTGTTCGCAGTTGCTATGAAATGGAGCGTCCAAGCGTATACACACACACACAAGTATTATATTGCCATACAGTGTTGTTCAAGTGAAACGCAGAAAAGCAGATGACGAATTTTAATGGCCATTGTTAACGTGTGATTATCTAAACAAAGCTAATATTCTTTTGAACACAAGACCTGTGCCCTGATGTTTGTTGATATACATTTGAGCAGTGTATAGTTTTAATTTTAACGAAATAAATTAAAAATGTATATATATATGTGTGTTTTACATCTGCAAATGTGCCAAAAGTATTTGCATATGAGATGTGGTATTTCATACAGATGTACATTACATAATGAAACTTTGCATTATATTAATGTCAAGATACAAGTACGCACAATTGCTTTGAGGTGTACACAGGCTGGTCCATATGTCTCGTGACGCCCCATTTCATTCTCTAAAACTTAATGTGTGTGTGTGTTTTTAAGTAAGGGGTTATTTGAAACAGAAATTAATGTGCAAAGGAAAACAAATGTTAGGGGTTAATTAATTGGGGGGGGGGGGGGTCTTAAGACATCTGCACTGTGCTCATACGACTTAGAATACACGTGTAGATACAAATAATATGCATGTACATCACCATCAACCCATAGGTTCTCCCTTGTGATGGGGCTTTGTAGGATGGACATTGAGATTTATAGGGGCACGGGGTGACCAATAAGGTCTGCATTGAGTCTGTAATAAGGTAGGGCTCTGATAAGGGATTGACAGGTACGCATGTAATACTACATAATTCATATGTATATAAATGACATGCAACACCATCTACTTGTTCACGCGTACACAGATAATATGTATATAAATGTCATGCAAAACCCTCTACTTTATCACGCGTACATAGATATACGCATGGCGACAATTGCACACAGATGAATACACGGACCCGTGTCCAATTAATTGTTCGGGTGCCAAGCTTCGTTCACATTATACAGATTGTCAGAACGGTGTGTAGTTTCACGTACATAAATACCAGAGGTGGGACAAAGTCATTGTTATGCAAGTCCAAGTCGAGTCGCAAGTCATCAAATTCATGACTCGAGTCTGACTCGAGTCCAAGTCACATGACTCGAGTCCACATCTCATAGGTGGGACAAAGTCATTGTTATGCAAGTCCAAGTCGAGTCGCAAGTCATCAAATTCATGACTCGAGTCTGACTCGAGTCCAAGTCACATGACTCGAGTCCACATCTCATAGGTGGGACAAAGTCATTGTTATGCAAGTCCAAGTCGAGTCGCAAGTCATCAAATTCATGACTCGAGTCTGACTCGAGTCCAAGTCACATGACTCGAGTCCACACCTCTGATAAATACAGACACGATTGTGTTGTACGCCTCGCTGTGAATACAGACGCAGCACTTATAAACATCAGCAATCTATATGTTAAACAACGTAGAGCGCGCAGTAATGATACACAGACTCGATAGATAAGCAATGGCTGTATCATATATCTGTCTCCGTATACTGTGTGTGTATATATATACACAATGTTTCAACTGTTGACACAATCCACCGATCCCCACACTCCCATTCACGGGAGTCATTCCATTTATTCGGCAGCATCGGTTCGATACGAGCGAAACTCCGCATCGGGTTTGAACGTTCTAGTGTTGAGTCAGGAGCGTTGTCGTTGTTGTTGTCGCTTCGAGTCAAGTTGCAGCGAACCGACGAAGACGTTTAGAAAGGCAATGACTCTGTTCTCCCTGTCAAAATGCGAGTCTCAACCACAATAATAGGGTTTTTCCCCTTTTTTCTGGCAACAAAACTGAAACCTTTTTTTACAAGGATTCATGTCTGCATTAACCACAATACTTGCAGTCAAATGCAAAAAAAAACCACACACTTTGATAATATATGCATTGTCCTTGAAACTGATTGGTCCACACCAGGGGACGGCTTTCTTTTGAGCCTCGACCCGATTGGTGCTCGACCAGAGGACGCAAAAAAAAGGGGAAAAACCCTATTATTATATTTTGATACTGGCAAAGGAGGTCCAATGATGTAGAGTCCCAACCAGTTCGACAGACGCCGCGCGCACTGAACGATGTGGGATCTCGCGTATCCGCGCGTTACATTTTTTTAAACAAGCCCGTCACCAAAATTGATCTTGCGAAGCTGAGCAGGAATTTTTTTTTGGGAGTCTCCATGTCAGTGAATTCATGGGCGACCAACCACAGGCAAAAAACAGGTGCTATAGGCTGCTCCAGGCCAACACCGCGGGCAGGGCTAGCAACATCCACTCTTGTTTCAGTACAGCACTTTTTGCACCGCCCGATATGTTTCACGCCTTTACACTGGCCAGCGTGGTGAAGTATGGTCGAATAAAAGGCCCTCACTCGGTCAAAACGTCTGGCGTGTGGGAAGGGGTAAAGGTGCGGCCCTGCAATGGCTGACTTGGCGCTACTGCTGGCGGAAAGGGGAAGCTCTGGTGAGCCTCCTCTGGTGGATATATTGTGTGTACGTATATCAGAATAATTCAAATGTATAATGCGCATTCCATCCTAGGATCGTAATGCGTAATGCATGAAAAGCAGGGAAACTAAAATCAGAACCCAGGGGGGCCAACCGACCAATCTAACGAGGGAAGGCCACTTTATGAAGAGATGGGGGTTTTCAAAGCAGGCTTGAATCTATCTACCGACTCCGATTGCCTCATTCCAAGTGGCGAGGCGTTCCATAGCTTGGGTGCCACGCTGACTAAAAGCACCGATCACCATCAAAGAGCGCAGACCTTGACCTGGGAGCGCGCCCTTTGTTTCGCGCCGTACGCAGCCAACCGTGTGCGTGCATTGGCCTACTCTTCCGCGATAGCCAAGTCTACCCACGCATTACCCCCCCCCCCCCGACCACCACCACCACGCGCGATCTGCCGATTGACCAGATTGTGGCGAACCCAGTTACACTGCTTGGATGGATCGAAGCAGTGGGGGAGGTTGGGTGCGGGGTGCGGGATGATTTTAAGAAACTCGTCCCATTGCAAGTCAAGAAAAGCGAGCTAACCATCGCAACGACGGCCGAAATCCGACACGTGCCTACTGTGGACCCGTATACTGCACATATATATAAAATCTATATTCGTAAGGCAATTAATGAAAAGTATAAACTTCATCATGCCAACAAGTTTGGTTAAATGCAGCATTTTGATCCTTATGGCGGTACCCCAGGGTAACCAAATAATACGAAATGGGCGGAGGCAATTACATATTTTATTTCTGGGGCACTATTTGTTGCTCAGTGGTGTTACTTAACTCCGTGATTGGGGTACCAATCAATCCGACATCGGTGCCATACTCCGCGATGTCGAAACGCAGCGAGGACGATTGCGCCGAAACCCTGAACGCTCGCGGTACGCACCGTAGTGGTGCATCGTGAGTACAGCTCGTCGAGATGAGTCGATTGCCGCATCGCCGACCATCAACAGAGACTAAAAACGACTGCATCACGGACATGATGCGAGAGCTGGAGTACCATTGCATCCATAAGGTTCATGATGCGAGAGCTGGAGTACCATTGCATCCATAAGGTTCAATTACGTACACAGGCGGTGTATACGAATTCTAGATTTGAAGTTTTCGTGACTGCAAGGGTCCATACTCTTTGGTTTTTTCGGTAAAGTCACGAAGGTGAAAAAATAAAAATTTAATCACGACGTTTCGGAGGCAACACAAGCTTCCGTCTTCTGAAGACTTTACCGAAAAAACCAAAGAGTATGGTGTATACGAAGTCGGGTTTACGCAGCACGACGATCTAGCGGCTCCTAGTGGCGAAGGGGGCACAACCACGAACCCGTTCCGTGCGACGTGAAACACCGAGCCACGTGATCGATTCCACTGCGGGATGAGGACCCTGCCCCCGAGACGTCGCCAACCTCTGACGATCCCGCAAATGTTCACGATCCCAAATGGAGCTCCGTCTCCAACGTTGGACGAGTTTTTTTTTTTCTATGGCGAATCCTAAGATGGGGAAAACCCCCAATGTTCTAAAGTGAAACACGAAAATTTATTTGAAGAATCCGCTTTTGTGTTTTTTTTGGGCGTTATTTTTGTTGGCCTTTTCGATTAGTGCCGGTTTGGCTGCGTACGGTGTGAAAGAAGTTCAACGTGCGCGCATAACGAGGCACACTCGCATGTACACTTGAATAGAGGAATCATAACTACCTCCAATCAGTTGGCATTGTTTCGAACACACCAAATATGGTAATGGTCGCGTAGCTTACTCCGAAAGCGTTGGGCAATCAGTAATCATCCCATCGAATCGTTTCTTAAGTCATCGTAACCTTGATCGGTTCAACAAACGTCTTTAATTTATTATCAATAGAACTTGAATAGTGATGATGTTTGTTGCTATCCGCTCAGCATTTTTTTGGGCAGTTCGGGTTTTTGCGCAGCGACCACGATAATATTTTTTAAAAATCAAATCGGACAACTGTCATTCTTTAGTGACTCGAAGCTCATATCCTAGTTTACGATTGGAATTGTCAAATCCCCGGTGATGAAAATTGCCATCAAATGTGCCTGCGTTTAACAATTCGAGAGAGAGCGAGAGAGAGAGAGATTGGTGGTGGAGCGACAGCTTTTTGAGCAGAGTCATGAGATTTGAAGAGGAAAGTATGGCGAGATTATCCGGCTCACTCTGCCCCCCACCACCCCCCCCAGGTCTCCCTGTCTCTCCTTTCACCGCTTAAATTTAACCCAGGGAGCCGGTGATTGACTTGCGCGAGTGGCGCCCCACTCGCTGCGTTTCCCCGCTGTGCGTTGCTCGCGAAGAAGTGCCAAAATGATTTTTTTATTTTCTCTCTCTCTCGAAATATCTCTGCTGCACCCGCCGCTGCAAACGGGGCACTAAAACAAAACGAACAAAAATATACAAACGGTACAGATTCCGTCCTGCGCCCCGCTGCTGCTTCTGCACGTCGCGAGGAATTATTTCTATTTTTTGAGTGGTGGTGGAGGTTTCGTTTCCCTCCTCCCTCCCGCCAGTAGAATTGAATCCCACCGACGGCACTTTTGTGCAGTTTCCATCTCGGTTAAAGAGCACTCAGTACAATGTCTTAACCGTTCCAATTACCCTCACCCCTGGAGATACCAGAATCACATCTCGCATTGTCGGGGCGGGCGGGGGATAGACATTTGTTTGATATCCTTCAAGGGGGCCGATCTTACATAACCACGGGACTTCTGCTGTCTTCAGCTGTTTCACGCGCGGCCTAATTGCTCCCCACCCTGGCGAATAAGCCCCCGAGTGTCTGAATTTTGAACAAAATGCAACATGAAACCAACCTCATACGATGGGATCCTTGTGTGTGCGTGCGTGTGTAGCAGTTAGCGCTGCGCTGCGCTACGAACGCGAGTTCGATTCCCGTTCATGGCCAACACCGGTGACGATTATCTGAACCAGTCCTGGGCCTCCCCGAGGTCGACTCAGCCTCAAATGAGTACCTGGTGCGGTGTATAAACATCGCCACTGGGGAGACAAAGGCGGCCGGGCGTGGTGTTGGCCACTCACCCGCTCGTGTGCCTTGCCGGCCTTTATAGGTGCTCGCTAACAGCACTTGCCCCAACAGTCTGTTACAGTCTATACGGGGGATCTTTATCTTTGTGCAGTCATTTACGTCGGTGGCTGGTGGAGTCCGATGCCTTGACACATTTGTAGCCAACGTAGTAATCGGAGGTGCGGGCACAGGACACCAAACTAAACACGATGAAGCGGTTTTAAAGAAACGCGTTTTCCACCCGGATTTAAAAGTGCTCGCAGCACCAGAGTTGGCTTCCCAATATCGGAAGGAAGAGAGGGGCTCCAGTCAGGAAGAGAGGGGCCCCAGTCTGAAAGCGCCGCGCCGATGCCCTGGCCGTCTTTGTTGGATGTCAGCAGCCCAACATCCGGCGCCTGTGGAAGAATGAGGATCGGAGTTGGCGTGGTGGTCCGTGTTCCCCGACGAGATCGTCGAGGTGTTTGTGGCTCGTTTGTGGCGAGCCCTCTTGCGCGCGCGCGCTCGCTTCACCACGCACCTTATAAACGTGTTCTTCCTCGTCCGGCAACGTTTAGCTGACAAGGGGTGGGGGAACCCCGTTTTCTGCCAAGAGCCATTTGGATATTAATTCTAGATTTGAAGCTTTCGTGACTGCAAGGATTCATATTCTTAGGTTTTTTTTCGGTAAAGTCACGTAGGTAATTTTTTTTTAATTAATAAAAGTAAAATAAAACAAAATAAAAATAAACGAAACGTCGTGATTATTTATTTTTTATTTTTATTTTGTTTTATTTTACTTTTATTAATTTAATTTTTTTACCTACGTGACTTTACCGAAAAAACCTAAGAATAAATTAGGATATTTATAACATTATTCGCGGGCCGTAAAAAATTATCAACTTAAAAATTTAGCTCGTTATATTTGGCCAAACATTTTATTTACTCACCCCTAATGCGATGGCTGGAACTGCTTCTCTTTGGCGAGGCGTGTGATGTTAGCTGGTGTTGATGATGTTGCTACTCGCAACTGCTTTTCCAGGTTTGCTCCTAGATTTATTGAATTTCGAGTCCCGCCTGCGGTTGCCTTGGCAGGGCCACACCAAATGATTTCGCGGGCCTTGTTCGGCCCACGGGCCGGACGTTCCCCACCGCTGGTTTAGCTTGCAATCCGGAGGTCGCGAGGCTTGATTCACGATATCCCGGCGCGGCAGTTGAAACAATGGGACAAGTTTCTTAACTCCCACACCGCACTCCCGCTACTTGTGTCCATCCAGCCTACTGCAAGACGCCCGACCGCCTCTGATTAGCGCTTGTGGCTATGTACGGCGCGAAAGAAGTCCAACATAAAGACACACAAGGAGGCAAAATACCCGCGATAAATGGGATTTCTCTCTAGCTCCCTGGAGTGGAGGCCATTCCGCCAGCAGTGACGTGAGCAAGCAGTTGCAGGGGCTGCGCCTTCGCCGAATTATCTTTGGTGGCTGCGCGGACGCAAACCATAGGACCTTGGCAGTACTGGAACTGTAAAGAATAAATTAGTTTATTGTTTATTGAGGTAGCACAGGGAAGATTGTGGGGCCACTGAGTCAGCATTGCCCAATGTCCTGGATTTATATCTCTGTACAACAACAAACATAGCCTGAGGTGCAACTGTGGGCAGCAAAGGTTTAATGCACCACGCTGACGATTAGTAATAATGATGAAACTCCCGTACAGTGGTACGAATCATACCTGCCCTCTGTTATCTAGACACTGGAATTGACCCGTGGAAAACGCAATCCTCTGAGCATTGATTCTTCCGATTATCCCAACTTAATCTGTCGACGAGTGCTTCACACATCCGATTATTTGCATTCATCCGAGGGGCAGCCAACGCGGATACCAGGATGCCATGCCTAGGGAATGATTGCAGACCACAGGAATCTGACAACGGCAATTCAAAAATAAGCGGTCCACTTGTCGAGCGACGAACCATTACTCCCCGTAGCAGGGTGGGTGGGTGGGAGTGTGGTACAGTGAGGGAAAAAAGTATTTGATCCCCTGCTGATTTTGTACGTTTGCCCACTGACAAAGAAATGATCAGTCTATAATTTTAATGGTAGGTTTATTCTAACAGTGAAAGACAGAAAAACAACAACAAAATCCAGAAAAACGCATGTCAAAAATGTTATAAATTGATTTGCATTTTAATGAGGGAAATAAGTATTTGACCCCTCTGCAAAACATGACTTAGTACTTGGTGGCAAAACCCTTGTTGGCAATCACAGAAGTCAGACGTTTCTTGTAGTTGGCCACCAGGTTTGCACACATCTCAGGAGGGATTTTGTCCCACTCCTCTTTGCAGATCTTCTCCAAGTCATTAAGGTTTCGACGCTGACGTTTGGCAACTCGAACCTTCAGCTCCCTCCACAGATTTTCTGTGGGATTGGGTGTGGGGTGGGTGGGTGTGAGTATGGTGGGTGTGGGGTGGGTAGGTGTGAGTGTGGTGGGTGGGTGTAGGGTGGGTGGGTGTGGTGGGGGGGTGGATGGGGTGGGTGTGAGTGTTGTGGGTGGGTGTGAGTGTGGTGGGTGGGTGTGGTGGGATTGTGTGGCTGTGGTGGGGTGTGGTGGGTGGGTGTGGGTGGATGTTAGTGTGTTGGGTGGGTGGGGTGGGTGGGGAGTAAAAAAAACGCTTCCTCCAACTTTTTTTTTGGTGGTACGGAACGCCGCCACATTCGAGAGGAGGACGTCGCAGAACGCGGCTCTGCCATGTGCGCTCCCTTCTTTGCCCAGCACGCAAAAAGGATTTGCCGCCTTGCTCCCTGAGACTTCACAATGTGGGGAGGGGGGGGGGGTTCTCCTGCTTCGTTGACGTGACGCCGATATCGCAAACGGGATGTGATTGGAGTGGGGGGGGAATGCGACGCAATAGGAACGTTGCCCCTTGTATCAACTACGGCACACAGGAGGAGGAGTGTAATAAAGGACTCTGTCAGGCGATGTTGGTCTCCGTTCGTCCTTTATTTGGGTTCTTCTCCGCACCCCACCGGTCTCCTCCACGGACCAGCGTCATCTCCTCTTGCGTGCAACGCACGCTCTGCTAGCCACTCCGCTAGCCCCGTGTGCCCCGCACACTCTGCTAACCACTCCGCTAGCCCCGTGTGCCCCGCAGACTCTGCAAGTCACTCACGAGCTACGTGTGCCCCGCACACTCTGCAAGTCACTCACGAGCTACGTGTGCCCCGCACACTCTGCTCTCGCTCCGCACACCACTGGCCGACGGTGTGCCAAGCCCCATCAGCCACGTGGCTGATGGCACGGCGGCCACCCAACGTGGTCCCGCTTCTTCACGCCATCAACTGGCCTCGATCTCTTCCGGGCTCCCCTCTATAACCTCTCTCCCACGTGACCCTGACTCCTCCCTTCCGGATCGTCACATCCGGCCTTCCCATTTACGCTCGCATTACAGGAGGATGAGGAGTGTGTTTGTGCTCTGCTGCCCAGTTGCTGAGTCACTTTACGGTGGCATTACTCACTCATCCGCAATAGTTTGCGGATGATGGGGGGTTAGATCGCGTAAATATAAATGTGTCGTTAAACCCGCCACCACCTGACACACGACCCAATGAGTAAGGTTTGTCACGTAAAACAAAAGGGGTGTGCCAATTTGTGACGAGTTCAGCACAGAGAGAGAGAGACAGAGGGCAAACCCAGAACATTACTCAATTGGGATGACACGAGGCGTTTGTGGACCAGGTGTTGACGTCACCCTGCATCGACAGGGACAGCTGCCACTAAAGGAGCTCCCTTTTCAAACGCGGTGGCTAAGAGATGTTAACTACCTCGCCTGGTACGCAGGAGGTTCGTGGGTTCGAACCCGACCCTGTCGCCCGCTGTATATTTGCAGTCTGCGGTGTCTCTCTCTCTCTCTCACTCCGTGGTCGCGTGGATTTTTTTCTTCGGCTCTTCCGTTTTCGTTTTTTTTGTTCACCTCCGCGTTTAGAATCGACGCGCGTTCAGAGTTTGTGGCCGCGATAAATACCCACGTGACAATAAGGCACTCCGACGAGCTATCATTTGTAAAAGCCGGGTCGCTTCTGAAAAAAATTGCTTTACAACAGTTCAGTGGGGCATTGCCTGGTAAAATAAAAATAAAAGTTTCGTTCTAGTTGAAACGCGTCGAGATTGAGACGTGACGAAAAGTTATCTGATGTCCTCCTGTAGAACAGGAGGGTGACTCTAAAAAAACAACACCAAATCGTTATTCATACAGTGCTGCAACGTTTTAAAATAGCTGACCTTCACGCTGACGTGACGGTAATTTGTTTTGCTGTGATGCAGTGACGCCTAAATATCGTCACGTGTGTGCAGCATTGACCGACAACTGTGGACCGATCGTGCCCCACATTCGGTCATCATTCTGAGTGTGTCGGTACTGTAACCACTACAGTTAGAATGGTTCATAGGCATCGACTAATTGCACTGTGGTCGTGTCGAGGAGATGGTGCGATGGTCAGCACACGGGTGCATGCATTGCAAGCGTCGTCAAATCTATCTGCAGTCGGTGGGGGCAGTTTAAACAACATCATCCTCCTACCTCCGCCTCTGCCCAAGCAGCATAATCAATTAATCGTCTACAGTCAATCGGCCGTTTGTGTGCGGTGAAGTAAATTGTCTCGTCTACAGTCAATCTGGATGGTGTGGAAGAAGTGTTCGTGAAATATAGATAGGCGCCACGGTGGCTAGGATATGTTAACTGCTTTGCCTGGTATGCAGGAGGTCGTGGGTTCGATCGCGACCCTGACCCCTGCTGTATATTTGGAGTTTGCGTGTCTCTCACTCTTGTCATCATCACGGTGGCTAGGAGATGTTAACTACCTCGCCTGGTTTACAGGAGGTCGTGGGTTCGATCGCGACCCTGACCCCTGCTGTATATTTGGAGTTTGCGTGTCTCTCACTCTTGTCATCATCACGGTGGCTAGGAGATGTTAACTACCTCGCCTGGTCTACAGGAGGTCGTGGGTTCGATCGCGACCCTGACCCCTGCTGTATATTTGGAGTTTGCGTGTCTCTCACTCTTGTCATCATCACGGTGGCTAGGAGATGTTAACTACCTCGCCTGGTCTACAGGAGGTCGTGGGTTCGATCGCGACCCTGACCCCTGCTGTATATTTGGAGTTTCCCTGTCTCTCTCTGTCTCACTGTGGTGGTGTGGATTTTTCTCCCGGTCCCTCCGGTTTTCCCCTCCACATTTAGAATCAACATCACGCGTTTAGAATATTTACCTGCTATACATGTCCACGTGGCGATAAGCCACGTTGTTGAGCTATCATTTGTGGCCAGGTCGCTTCTGAAAAAAAGAGTAATATGGCTCAGTGGGTCTTACCTGGTAGAATAAAAAGTTTAGTTTCAATACACTCCAGTCGATTACTTTCCACCAGCAATGGCACGATCAAGCAATGGCTGGTCAACAATGTTTACCTTTTATCTTTTGAGAAAGAACATATCAACATAATAAGTCAGGGGCATCACACGTAAGTCAACATTCATCGGTCCATAAGATGGATTTGGCAAAGAGTTGAACTCTTGGAAATACATTTTTTTTTATTGAAATGTATCATGACTTAAAGCTTTCGTGACCGCAGGAATTCATATTATTGGGTCTTTCGGTAAAGTCACGTAGATAGGTTCAAAGAAAATTACAAAAACATTACTTTCTTTGAACTTATATACGTGACTTTACCGAAGACCTAAGAATATGAAATTTATCAATCGTATTTAAAGCATCGTAACTGGAAATGTTTAGCTGAACAGACTCATGCGTTATTGCAGGGCATTATGGGTACAAAGTGTCTACAGTTCAATTAGAACCCTACATTGTTTCTTCTCTACATAAACAAACGATGTTGCTCATGTCATCTGCCTGTTTGGCTTTCCAGACAAACATTATCCAGAAGCACTTTTTTTTTGCAAGCGAAGCCTGGGGTGGTTTCGACCTTCCTGTTCTCATCAGCCGAGTCAGCCTTGTAAGACAGAGAATAAAATAAGAAATAATATTTTGTTTATTGAGTGATAGAAAAAAAGGCTTTACAATTTTCGGCATGAAGATAGAAAGTGGTAAGATAATCAAACACCAAATAGACACACACCTATTACAAGGCAACGCACCTGCATTAACCACAAACACGTGCTGTAAAACATGCAAACAGAGACGCTTAGATACTGTACGCAACAGTCTGCCCTTGAAACTGATTTGGCCTGCACGAAAGACGGCCAGCCAGCCCTCTGTGATGGCTTTCGTCACCGTGGCGTGCGCGATGACACCACAACCACGTGACTTTTTTCTTTTGTGTTGTGTGCGGTGCTTTCAGCACTACAGCACGTGGATTTGTAACGATATGTAACGTTTGTTTTCTTTCGTTTGCTGGTGACTGTATTTCATATTGAAATAGCCTCCGGTGTTTTTGCTGCTGGCGGCAATAAAAGTTGTTTAAAAGTAAAAAAAAAAGTCTGTGATGGCTTTCTCTTACCGGTGCTGTAGACCAAATAGGCAACGCGAACACCAGAGCCATTGATATCTCTGGGCGAAAGAGTCCCCCATAAAACAGGTTACTTGGGTTAGATCTAACCCAAAACACCGGTGTTATGGATGATATTGGTAGCGATAGCCTACGTGTTAGACTGAAGCGGTCCTATCTACGTGGTGAGATGAGATGGTGCCCATTTGATGTTTGAACAAACTCGAACGCCTCTGTTTATGTTAGAAAGAGTAAACGGCCTTGTTTTTATTTATCATTCAATACCCGGGTACATTGGCAAGGAGGGGTCCCGTAGATGTAATCGTGTGTGTGTGTGTGTGTGCTCTGTGTGTGTGTGTACTCTGTGTGTGTGTGCTCTGTGTGTGTGTACTCTGTGTGTGTGTACTTTGTCGCATTGTGTGCTGTTTTCTCGTGAAGACAATCGCATCATTCAGAGGTTCGGTTTGGCACAGACCCTCAGGGCGCGGTCAGAAGGAGCCCGTGTGAGACCCCCGTCTGCTGGAAAACCAATTCGTGTGTGTGCTGGCCCACAATTGCTCTCTGTTAGTATACACGCGTGCACACCTGTGCTGCCTTCGTGTCAATCCACTGGCAGATGTGTGTATGTAGGTCGAGGGGCTGTCGCACCGCACGTAGCCGACAGTGCTAATCACGGAGGTGCTGTGGCAGGAGCCCGGGAGAAGGCGGAGGAAACCCACTGAGAATGGGGGGCGAGAGACGACACAAAACTCCATTCACTCACACACCCTCGCACTAACTCACAAAGACAAAGATCCCCCGTGTAGCCTTAACAGGCTGTAGGGGCAAGTGCTGTTAGCGAGCACATATGAAGGCCGGCACCGCACACCAGGGGGTGGGTGGCCAGCACAACGCCCGACCGCCTTTATCTCCACAGTGGCGATGTTTACACACCGCACCGGGTACTGATTTGAGGCTGAGTAGACGTAGGGGAGGCCCAGGACTGGTTCAGATAATCGTCACTGGTGTTGGCCGTGAGCGGGAATCGAACCCGGGTCGCCGGGTTCATAGCCCAGCGTAGCGCTAACCGCTACACCACCGCTCCCCACTAACTCACGCACCCACACACTCGCGCGCTTCAGAACAGGAGGGAGGATAATACAATCTTAACACAGAAAGGCACCCGAGTCGGGACTCGAACTGAGGTTTGGTCTCGCTGCGAGGCGCACGTGGTTACCGCTGCGCCAGCCCGTTGCGCAAAAAAAAAGTATTAATCCCGTGTCAAGCTGTGGGTTGACTTTGAGGGAAGTCGTGGGGGGGGGGGGGTGGTGGGGCCACGGACAAACAAAAATAAAAGTGAAAATTTCCACCGTGGACAATTTACGACTCAGGACTGCGCCGGAGATGACCGAATGCCGAGCCGCTCGATTGGACGCGCGGGACGACGCGCCGAGTGACCTTCGCGTGGCGGACACATGGGCACACTCAGCCGCTGGATTCCGATTGTAACAAAAGAGCAGCCGACGGTCGCGCCGCGGAATGTGGATGCCCTCCTGCGCGCGCTCTCGGAAGGGCTTAGAAGGGGCGAGAAACTGGGGATCAGAGAGGCGCTTCGTGTCGTTAAACACGGAACGAATGTACTTGGACGTGATGTGCCACTTGGAAGGATTGCGAGTTGATGAACAAGACCGGCGGCCGAGAGACGCGTTGAAAGAGAGAAGGGGTTGGGGGGTGGGGTGTGCTTGTGAAGGATGACCACAGAGGGCGAAATATCGAAATGATGCGCACCACAAAAGCACACCGGGTGGTGGTGGTGGTGCGGCGGTGGTGGTGGTGGTGGGTGGCGGTGGTGGTGGTGGTGGGTGGTGGTGGCGGTGGTGGTGGTGGTGGATGGTGGCGGTAGTGGCGGTGGCGGTGGTGGCGGTGGTGGTGGTAGCGGTGGTGGCGGTGATGGTGGCGGCGGTGGCGGTGGTGGTGGCGGTGGTGGTGGCGGTGGTGGTGGCGGTGGCGATGGTGGTGGTGGTGGAGGTAGCGGTGGTGGAGGTGGCGGTGGTAGTGGTGGACGTAGCGGTGGTGGAGGTGGTCTGTAATCCAGCACTGTAGAGGCAGCAGCAAGGATTGGTGGATCGGCACAGCCGTTGTGAAATCCCCTTCCTCTGCGCATCGAGGTTCCATACATCACCAAGTTACAAACATCACGAAGTAAAAAAAAAGTTCAACGTAACGAATAGTGACTCCGAGCACCGATAGGCCAATAAACTGTCAGTGGATTGGTGATTGTGACAGTTCTGTGAAGGGGAAACAAAAAGCGCTCCGGCCACGTGAAGTGTCGAACGCTCGGGAGGGACAGACCCAGGCGTCACGAGGGCCAGAGCGTCATTGATGAGCCATCGACTCGAGGCCTCGGAGGCGAGGGCAGTTAGCAAAGCGCCTCCTGGAGGGGGGGGGTGGGGTGCAAACGTCGGGTGGAAGTCGATTGGGTAAGCGGCGTGGGCCAAAATCAACATCTGGTCCGCATTCACCCTTCTGTCCCCAGTTGACACACACACATAACAACACACACAACAACACACACACACAACAACACACACACAACAACACACACACACACAACAACACACACACACACACAACGCCACACACAACAACAACACACACACACAACACACACACACACACAACAACAACACACACACACACAACACACACACAACGCCACACAACACACACAACAACACACACAACAACACACACACAACACACACACACACAACACACACAACAACACACACACACAACACACACACACACAACAACACACACACACACAACGCCACACACAACAACAACACACACACACACAACACACACACAACAACAACACACACACACACAACACACACACAACGCCACACAACACACACAACAACACACACAACAACACACACACAACACACACACAACACACACAACAACACACACACACAACACACACACACAACAACACACACACACAACAACACACACACACACACAACGCCACACACAACAACAACACACACACACACAACACACACACAACAACAACACACACATACACAACACACACACAACAAACCACAACAACACACACAACAAGACACACACACAACACACACACAACGCCACACACAACAACGACACACACACAACAACACACACAACAAGACACACACACAACAACACACACACACACACAACACACACACAACAACACACACAAACACAACACACACACACAACGCCACACACAACAACGACACACACACAACAACACACACAACAACACACACACACACAACAACACACACAACACACACACAACACACACACACAACGCCACCCGCGTGACATTCGTCACCAAAGGCGGCATTATCGCGTCTGTCGCCGGCCCGATTCAACTTGCGCATTGCGTCAACAGTACGAGAGACCAAAACAACGTGCCGAGTTCGCCCCGCAGGTGAACAACAACAACAACCAACAACAACAAAACACGCGAACTGCTGACAGTCGGAAGGAATGGCAAAAATCTTGATTTGAAGCTTTCGTGACTGCAGGAATCCATACTCGTTGGTTCTTTCGGTAAAGTCACGTGGGTAGAACCAACGAGTATAGGAATTGCAAACATTGGCGTTGCGTCCTGTTGGGAGCAAGTGTGAATTGCCCTCCTGCGTTCGCAGTGTTCGCTCGCGTTCGCGTGTCACCCGCGGTGTCTCGGCTGGTGATGTTGTAAATATTTAAGTCTCCACCCTCCCCCCCACCACCACCACCGTCACGAGAGGCAGAGGGGGCATGGGTGGTGGGGGGTAGTGAGGCGTGGGCTTAAATCGCACGATCAAATATAGCAGCGACAAAGGGACAGCAACAGCTGGATGTGTGGGTCACGTTGCTGCGTACAGAAAACTCCCCTCGCCTCTCTCTTCTCTCTCTCTCTTCTCTCTCTCGTATCTCTTTTTTTTACGATCAGTGGAAACAAGAAGATGCTCGGTGTAGTCGGCACTTTGCTTCGTTCATCATTTCGTAATTTTTTTTTAAATATTTGCTTTATGTACCCCTCCCTCTCGCTCTTTTTTTTAAGATCAGTGGAAACAAGAAGATGCTCGGTGTAGTCGGCACTTTGCTTCGTTCATAATTTCGTATTTTTTTTGCTTTATGTACCCCTCCCTCTCGCTCTTTTTTTAAGATCAGTGGAAACAAGAAGATGCTCGGTGTAGTCGGCACTTTGCTTCGTTCATCATTTCGTATTTTTTTTAAATAATAACTTTGCTTTATGTAAACCCCCACCTCTCGCTCACTCTCTCGCTCACTCTCTCGCTCACTTTCTCGCTCACTCTCTCGGTCTCTCTCGTTCTGCACGCAGCCCTTCTCGCAGTCCAACGGCCTCCGACAGGTAGCTCATAACTGCATGCAGAGCTCTCCGTCATCTGCCACCGAGCACACGGCCTCCTCCATCGCCCACTGCTCCTTGAAGGCCGGCACGGCGTGGGTCAGCCGCGCATGGCGTAACTCCAGCCACACCCTGGCTCCGACCAGAGCGCGGAAGATGCCCCCAGGCTGCTTGGCCGGACGTTTCCCCTCCAGGGCCACCTTCCTTGCCCTGTAAATGGCGAGCTTGGTGTTGCCGACGAGCACGTTGACCGGCCCCTGAAGATGTTGGGGTCCGTCGCCCTTTGGGTATCCAAAGATGAGGACCGTCGGGGAGAAGTGGAGGCTGAACCTTAGGATGATGTTTCTCAGGAATCTCTTCTCTCTCCCTCTCTCGTATCTCTTCTCTCTCTCCCTCGTATCTCTTTTTTTTGAGTTTGTGTGATTATTTTATTCAATCAACACAATCATTTTTTACACTTATTTTCAGAATTTAAATAATGTTCTGCTTTTGAAGAAACCTGTTGTACAAATGGAGTCCACAAACGACTGTATAATAATCATTACTATTCAAATGAATTAAATATGGCACTTGAAAAGTACCTTGGACTTTGAAGTCATACATTTAATAATCTAAGACTTGATTATGAAACAAATATTAGTGGGCTTGCGCAGGACACAGAGTTAACAGGGATTATGGGATACCGGTCCAGAACAATAACAATGCGGCAGCCAAGGAATGGAACGTGTCAGAAAGGACTTGGACCGGGGGGATAGGAGGAGTGAAATCAGTTTGATTGCAGGTGTATGGGTGGATTGTTGCATTTGCAGGATAGTGCTTCTATCTTGCAAATGCAGGAGAGAAGCACGATCAGTGGATCGGTCGATCGATCGGTCCATCGTTCACGCGCGCGTAGAAGACCCCCCCCCTTCTCTCTCTCCACGTGCCAGCCACCCGATACGCTACCGGTCGTGGTGGCTCGAAAGTTGCACCCAAGCGGGCGCTACGGGGGATTGAGGGGGGGGGCAATGTCGCGGCCCATCCCTCTGTGGTGGGGGAGGGGGGGCCGCAATCGCCTCCACCCAAACCCCTCATCATGCAGACGTCGACGTTCCGCCAGGCCCCCCCCCCGGTTAATAGCAGCCGCGAGCATGTCAACTTCGCCACGCCTGCGTCAATCGGCCGCGCCACCGATTCGCGCGGCGTCACTGCTCTGCACGGTGCCGAATGGAAGTTAGACGCTCGCGCGCGTTTTTGCGGCAGCCGCGAGGTTTTGCGTGGAACCGCAACCGACGCTGAGGATCCCCTGGGACGTGTTGGGGAGGAACATTTTAAAGTAAAATATTAAACAGTAACCCCCCACCCCACCTCGCGGTTCCTGCCCATACTTCACCACGGCCCAGGAACGGGTGAACGTTTGCCACGGCCGGGAGTCGAACTCGGCTCCGCGCAGCGCCAACCGTCGACTCGACCAGAACAAAACACGCAGGGTTTTTATTTTTTATTCTTCGCCGCTGTGCTACGCAGCGTTGGTTCGGCTCCCCACCCGGCGCGCGGAGCGAAACGTCGGACATCGCGACCCGAGAGCGCGCTCGGTGAGAGCCGGTGACCCAGGCCGATCGGAATCCAACGCCGCCGCACGTGCGAACGTTACGCGTCTCGAAGGTGCCAGCTCATTGCTCTGGAGCAGGCATTGCCCCACCCCCCCCTGCCCCTCCTGAACCATCGGGCAGCATCAGAGAGCCGCCGAGGTGATTGAAACACGACCGCGGCAATCGGGCCGACAGGTCAACGCGAGACAACCACCCGCACACCGCCTCCTGCTGCTGCTGCACACGCAGAACCCCCCCCTCGCCCCCGCTGACTGAGCTCTCGCTCTCTCGCGCCGAGCGAAGATTGCGTTTAGGGCGTTTACCGTGCAACAAAGACAAAGATCCCCCGTATAGCCTTAACAGACTGCAGGGGCAAGTACTGTTTGCGAGCACCTAGAAAGGCCGGCACGTCATACGAAGAGGTGGGTGGCCAACAATCACGCCCGGCCGCCTTCGTCTCCCTAGCGGCGATGTTTACACATCGCACCAGGTACTCATTTGAGGCCGAGTCGACCTAGGGGAGGTCCAGGACCGGTTTAGATATTCGTCACCGGTGTTTGCCGTGAGCGGGAATCGAACCCGGGTCGACAGGTTCGTAGTGCAGCGCGCTAACCACTACACCACCGCTCCCCACTGTGCAACCCACACTTGTACCGCCCCATTCCGCACTCGCGGTCGGATTTCCGGCCAAATCGCGAAACAAACCGGGCAGGTGTGAGCCGGTGGTCGAGCGAGCGGCTCGCCCCCCAATCCGAAAGGTTTCGACTCAGCACATCATCCCCCTTGGCGTCGCTCAAAGTGAGGTACCGCTTTGTGAAGTCGGCAGGCGTTGTCTTATGGTGACTCGGCCCCCACCCTCAAGTTCAAGTTCATTTATTAGGTATAGCCCTGTGAGCCATTCGGCTCTTGAATCGGGTGCAACCGCAACAAACAAAAAACAAAAACATGAACAAAAAAACATCTTAAAGTGATAATGTGACTGAATGCAAACAGAAAATCCAAGAAAAGACAGCAAAATATTGCAGAAAAACACCGTACACCAACGCTGTGTGCAAAAATCCCAGTGGGATGCAAGTCAAACAACAACAACAACAAGACAACTTAGATTAAGGCCATCAGTCTAACTCTGTACTACAACAAACAAACATGGCTAAACCAATACACTTTTCGAAATCACCAAAATAATGCTATGAAAGCAATGAAACAGTGATCATAGGAAATGTGACGGAATTTTCCCAATAAATGACATAAACAACATGTACTACCAAAACCCTGCAGCCATAGCTGGCTGCATGAGTCACTCCACAACAGCAGGAGGATCAACCTCCGTCATAGGAAAGTGGAATTTCCATCACTCGCTCAGGGCTGTAAAACAAGAGATGAACACCAATACCCCAATGCGCATTTGAGGAAGAAATCACTTGAACTTTTTGTTTGTATTTGACTCCCCGCAAGCAGTGCTACCGTATTCTCCGGATTATCAGATGCTCCGGAAAGTGACATACATCCAGACATTGCTGGGACCATTCAGAAAAAAAAGTCTTCTAGTCGGAAGATTTACTTTACTACTGTAGAGATACGTCTTCCAATGGGAGAGGAGCTGTCTTCTGGAAAATGTTTTCGGTGGTAATGCATCGTTATGCAGGCCCAAAGGCCCCAGACGCCAAGCGGCCAGCAACAAACGGCACGCTTGAAGTCGCAATGGATAAGGGTTAATGCGTGTCTGCAATTGAGCAAGGTTATTTATTACGAGAGATTGAGAAAGGAGACGGTAGGAGGGATTTTTCAAAGTCGAGCAGTGTGAGGAAAGTAAGCAGAAATAAGTGGTTTGATCAGAATTTCGGTGAGGGAGTGAGTGGGTGAGTGAGCGCGTGGGTGAGTGGGCGCGTGTTGTGAGTGATTGGTTTCGTAGCTGTGACCTGCAGTGTGACAGGGCTGAATTCAGTGTGGCGAGGAGAAACGAAGAGGTGAAGTTCACGGGAACGGTAAACCAGGGTCGTAGCAATAGAAGAGTGACAGGGAGGTGACTGACGGCCGGTGAGTGATTGCGTTACTGGAGCGGATCACCGGATCACCGGTCATCGCGACTGCTTTTGCGTCGGATCGTATGGAGTGCGCGTGGGGTAGGAACCTGGGCGCTCCGTCCCATCTGTGACAGCAACAGGATCCCTCCAACTTTGTCCGAACGTTGCGTTTCATATCGTGTCGAATAGCTGTTCTTGCCACGGTGGCTATGAGATGTTAACTACCTCGACTGGTCTACAGGAGGTCGTGGGTTCGATCACGACCCCTGACGCCTGCTGTATATTTGGAGCTTGCGTGTCTCTCTCTCTCATCATCATCATCACGGTGGCTATGAGATGTTAACTACCTCGCCTGGTATACAGGAGGTCGTGGGTTCGATCACGACTCTGATGCCTGCTGCTGTATATGTGAAGTTTGCGTCTCTCTATCTCATCATCATCATCACGGTGGCTAGGAGATGTTAACTACCTCGCCTGGTATATAGGAGGTCGTGGACTCGATCACGACCCCTGACGCCTGCCACTGTATATTTGGAGTTTGCGTGTCTCTCTCTCCCTGCGGTCGCGTGGATTTTTCTCCGAGCCCTCCCGGATTTTTCCTTCCGCATTTGGAAATCAACGTCACGCGTTTCGAGCATTTTGGCCGCTCAAAATGTTCCACGCGACGGATAAGTCACTCCGTCGAGCGGAGATCGTTCGCGGTGGTCCAGGTCGCTTCTGAAAAAAGAGGTGCGTAAGCTCGGTGGATTAAAATGATAAAAAATAAATAAAAATAAATCGCTCATAGTTTAAAATGACTGAGCCGCTCGCCGACGAGTTTGGCAATTGCCGACGTTTTTTTTTATTGCTCGGAGCGCGTTGGGGAGGTGGTGGTGGGGGGAGCTGCTGTTCGCAACGCCGAAACGTTGGCTCAGACGCCGGGAGAAACTCTAAACGCAACGCGCGACAACCGGCCCGGCAAAACATCGCCGGCCAAACCGAATACCTCCTGGATTAAAAAAAAAAGTCTCTAAATAGGCGCGATCCGTCGTCCTTCGCAGAATAAACAAGTAAATAAATAAATGCGCCGTAACCTTGCGCCCTCCCTCCCCCCCCCACTGCCTTTGTGGAGTTGAGCGACGAGCGTGTGCCCGCGGTGCTGTGAGCAGGCCATAGAACGTCAGAGCGTAGTACGGTACAACAAGGGTGTGGAGGGCAAGCGAGATCCCACCCCCCACTCCCCTCTTGTCTCTGGAGGAGGGCTCTTGACGGCCGCTGCACAGCCGTGGGTTGACTTGCAGCCTTTCTTTGTGTTTTGCGAAGCGGAAGAATCGTGAGGATCAAGCGACGCGCGCTTCGTAGGCTTGGGTCCTGGGGGCGCCGCCCCGCCAAGCAGCTGGAGGATGAGAAATTATTTTTGTAACAATAAAAAAAACTTTTCTATAAATTGCTGTTGTTGTATTAATAAAAACATGATTCTTTCACCGTGAATTGCCTAATTGAGATAACATTTTAAGTCGTTCATATTCGAAATCGCTGACTTGTGCCTCGGGGAGGTCTCGGGGCAGCTGTGAAGGCGTCCGAGTGAGAGATTTCCCTTCATTTGTTGCGATGAGCAGCTTCCAGCATTGTGGCCACGCCGTTTGAGATCCATTCAGGGCGGTGAAGAATGCGGCCGTGGCTGTAATTAGAGACGATGTCACAACGCGAAGGTACGCTGTGAAAATACAGCATCTCACGGCTTTTGCCAGTGTCAAAGGGGCTGTGTAGTGTGGACTTGAGGGTCATGGGGACAGCATTTGAGTGCTTTGTTTTGTTCCGTATTGTTTATAAACGCCTACCGTTGGTAGACAACACAATTGTATCACTTTCACGGGAAGGCCAATAGCACGACGAGGTTTTCCTTAATTAGACCACCGTCTGGTCAGAGGTCACTCACAACAACCCCACCTGGTGGACACGTCACGAGCCGCCATTGAACGCTGCGTAAAAAAAAGGCAAAGATGCAGCCCTGCAATTGCTTGCTGACGCCACTTCGCTTGGCCTACTCTTCCCAACCGGCCAGACTTCTTGGACGAGGTGGGAGTCACTAGCGCCCTCGCACCTCCGATTAGCACGGTTGGCTACGTACGGTGCGAAATAAGTTAAATGTACCGAACATTACATGCGTACTCCGCCGCAACCTGATGCAGGCAGTGATCAGAAGGAAACTGGCACTCTTTGGATACCACAAGTAGAATGGACAACGGCAGGAAAGTTTAAAGTGTTGCTGTTGTTCACACAAGAAGAATGGAAGGAATCGGAAAGAGGGGAAATGGCTTGACGATGACGACGAGGGCATCACAGGAGATTGGTACCAGAAAGACGCGGCCACTACTTGAGCCATATTGGCACAAGACAGAGAGAAAAGTGGAAGCAAATGACGAAATGTGCAGTGGACACCTATGGGGCGATCTACCCATGGATCGTGATGATGATGAGGGCACCACCGCCAGTGCCGGATGAAGCTAGTGCGGGGCCTGTAGGGGCCCAAAAAAAAAACACTTAAATATTAAAACACATACATTTTTAACTTGCATAGTAAATTAATTGTATTTTTTCATTTGCTGTACAGCCGGATAATACGACAAATCGCTAACCTTAAACGCCCAGTCGTTCGTAAAAGTTGAAGGCGGTACAGTACTGTAGTAATAGAGCAAGTGCAGAATTACTGAACCGGAATTGATGGCATGAAAGCATTTAGCGCGGGGCCCTTGAACGTGCGGGCCCGTAGCTACTTATGTAGCTACTTGTGCTACGAGGATAATTTAATCCGGAACTGCACACCGCATGCGACCTGCGGATCAATTTCAACTACGTTGTCGGGAAACCTGTTTTGTACCTGCTGGGTGGACAGAGACGTGTGGTTTGAGTTAAGAAACTAGCTCCCCCCCCCCCACCTTCCCCTCCCCATATAAAAGTCCACGCACCCCGCTCGTGGTCCCCACTCGTTCGGGGCAGCAGCGAGCCCCCCAATCTCCTCCCTCCTTGAAGTTATGGAGCACAGCGGTCTGTGAATGTTGGTTCTGTACCCTTCGACCGCCCCCCCAAAAAAATCCCTCCCCTACGTCGTGCGGTTCGGCCTTTTTGGAATGACAAAAACATTTTCGACAACAACAAAAAATAAAATTGCCCCATTGTTTCGACTGCCGCGCCAGGAGATCGTCATCGAATCGGCGACTTCGGCATTTGGAGGCCCGCCGCTCTGCTGAGCGCTACAGCCCGACAGCCTCTTTGTCCACGCGCTTGAACGTCACCATGCAATAAGGGGCCGTCCATAAATGACGTCACCCACCTAGGGGGGGGGGGGTGTCAGACATTTGTGACGATGTCTGACGAGGGGGGGGGGGTGAGAAATGTGACGTCACATCAAAATGCGCAACTTTAAATAAATATAGAATTGTTATAACAACACCAATTGTTATAACACTCCTACAACATCAGAGTGCAGCGCCACATTAAATACGCATTACAATGACAATAGTTTAAAGCGATTTGAAGCATGTTTTACTTTCAAAATGGAAATATAGTTTTGGGGGGAGGGGGCAGAGCTTTGTGACGTCATATTTGAGGGGGGGTCTGACTTTTTGTGACGCCGTGTGACGAAGGGGGGGGGTCAAAAATCGTCCAGAATCGCGTGACGTCATTTATGGACGGCCCCAAGGGCAATTTACTGGCACGCGTTAGCGGGTAGCGGTGGTGTCGCGGTCAGCGCTACGCTGCGCTAAACCAACCCGGCGACCCGGGTTCGATTCCCGCTCACGGCCAACACCGGTGGCGATCATCTGTACCGGTCCTGGGCCTCCCTTAGGTCGACTCAGCCTCAAATGAGTACCTGGTGCGGTGAGTAAACATCTTCACTGGGGAGACAAAGGCGATCAGGCGTGGTGTTGGCCAACCCACCCCCACGTGTGCCGTTCCGGCTTTTATAGGTGCTTGCTAACAGCACTTGCCCCTACAGTCTGTTAAGGCTACACGGGGGGATCTTTGTCTTTGTGTGACCTACCAAGCCGACGTTCCTATCGAACCTGCCCACCGTCAACCGCGTTACAGAGACCGTCGCTTCAAATGCATTTCCAGCGCAAAAACATCTTTTTGTTGATTTTTTGTAGATTTTTTGTTGATTTCTTGTTCCCTCGACGTTTCTCCCCACCCTGCCCCCTCCGTCCACCCCACAGGATGACGAGGTGGTGCTGCAATGCACGGCCTCGAAGCTCAAGGAGGCCGTCAAGGTGTGTCTGGCGGCGGAGGGCTTCGGAAACCGCCTCTGCTTCCTGGAGTCTACGACCAACTCCAGGGTGAGTCGACGTTGAGGCGATACAGCACCCACCATCACCACCACCACACACCCACCACCACCACCCACCTACCACCACCACCACCCACCCACCACCCACTCACCACCACCACCACCACCCACCCAGCCACCCACCACCACCCACCCACCACCACCACCACCCACCACCACCCACCCACCACCCACTCACCACCACCCACCCACCACCACTACCCACCTACCCACCACCACCCACCCACCACCACCACCACCCACCCACCACCCACTCACCACCACCACCCACCCAGCCACCCACCACCACCACCACCACCACCCACCCACCACACCCACCACCACCCACCCACCGGCCACCACCACCCACCCACCCACCATCACCCACCCACCACCACCTGCCCCGAGCCTCATCCCCCGGTGGCGAGATGTTATCTCCCTCGCCTGGTGTGCACGAGGTCGTGAGTTTCGATCGCGACCCTGACGACGACGCCTGTGTAATTGGGAGTTTGCGAGTTTCTCTCTCTCACCGTGGTCGCTTGCATTATTCTCCCCCTCCGGGGGTCATCCGGTTTTCCCCTCCACATTTATCAAACACGCGCTTAGATACATTTTTTGACTGCTATACATTTCCCACGTGATAAGCCACTTCGTTGACCTATCATTTGTGGCCATATTTGCTATGCGCCAGTGCCGGATTAAGTTAGTGCGGGGCCTGTAGCATGATGTTATAAAGGGGCCCTAAATAAAAAAACTCATAAATATTAAAACACAAATGTTTTACTTGCACAGTAAAGTAATTGTATTTTTTCATTTGCTATACAGCCGGATAATACGACAAAGCGCTAACCTTAAACACCCAGTCGTTCATAAAAATCGAAGGCAGTGTAGTACTATAGTAATAGAGCAAGTGCAGAATCACTGAACCGGAATTGATAGCTTGAAAGCACATATCGCACATTTTCAATTAAATTGAGGGCACTGATATAATCTCCGAAAACAAGACGTAGCTACAACATTTCGGGTGATCCGAATTGTTGATTTGGGATCGATACTAAAGCATGACGTCACCGGAAACGACGTCACCACAATCGATGCCACTTCTTTCCCTGCACCTTCCTGCCAAGAGGTGACAGCGCCACGTGGCTTTGGGTGAGGCCGCTTCTGTTGGCACGAAGACGCCTTGGTCATTGCGCTATGTACATGAATCATCATCATTCATCATCATAACCAGCCGGGGTCAATCCACTGCTGGATCAAAGCCTCCCCAAGCCGATGCCACCGACGTCATAATCGACCTGGCACCTGCACTTGAAATTATTTCGTGAAAACATCCGACAAAACCCCCTAAAATTATGTAAATATCATAAAACCCGGTCCCTTTATCTGCCTTTCATTTTTCTTTCTTTTATACTCTGAGATCAATGAGCATACGTAGGGGCTACTGCTGTTACGCTCGATCTTGGATGTGGTGTACCCTGAATCTTTGCTCTCCTCTACTTATTATTGTTGAAGGTGCAAATATAATTACAATATAAATTATTAAAACACTGTTAAATTATTTTTCATCTGAAAATCATCTCCAGTCTTAGTAACACAATCAATAAGCGGACGACGCCTCCTTCGCGTATCTGTGCCTCCACGTGAAAAAACAAGCAACTGTTGTGAAACACATCCCAATCCACCGCACGGCCTTTTGAGAGCGCACAATACCAGCAGCGTCGGTTCAACCACAAATCAAACTGAGTGAGCGGTTTTGACATTGGCTGTTGCATCCCACTGGGATTTTTGCACACAGCGTTGGTGTACGGTGTTTTTTTCTGCAATATTTTGCTGTCTTTTCTTGGATTTTCTGTTTGCACTCAGTCACATATTCACTTTAAGATGTTTTTTTGTTCATGTTTTTGTTTTTTGTTTGTTGCGGTTGCACCCGATTCAAGAGCCGAATGGCTCACAGGGCTATACCTAATAAATGAACTTGAACTGTCTCATCGTCGTCCTCGCGTGAAGCAAGCGTTCTCCCGCTCGCTCGCTCTCTCTCTCTCTCTCTCCCCACCGTGCTCCTGCAGAACGTGCCTCCAGATCTCTCCATCTGCATCTTCGTGCTGGAGCAGTCTCTGTCGGTGCGAGCCCTGCAGGAGATGCTGGCCAGCAACGAGGACAAGATGGAAGGGGTGAGTGGCCACCGCGTGCTGGGCAAAAGTCGTCAACCGGTTTGTGGGTCACTCCTCCTTTTGGGGTAGTTGGTGGTGAGGGTCGAGGCTAGCCGGCGTTCGTTCAAGGAGACGCTGCACGTGTGAACGTTGGCGGAGCGAGGTGTTTAGCGAACTCGTAGAGGTTTCCAAGTAGATTCAAGTTGCTCTGGATTTATATAGTATATATAATTAAAAGAAGACGCCGGAGTGCACCGGATGATCGTGAACGAGACGGGTGCAGGATACACGGCAGGTGGAGGTGAGACGCGGCGATGATGGGTGACGATGCTGCTACAGGTAACCCACGGGGGTTGCAGTTTTGCACATTTGGGGGCCTTAAGCAGAAAATATCATCAATTTGCAATATCTTCGTCAGATGACTCGAGGTATATCGATGAGCTGAGGTAAGGAAATGTAGACAGAGCTGTAGCGAGAAGAGAGATGCAGACAAGGTGGAAGAGAGATTCACGTGTTATGTCCATTCCCTTGTTGAATTCCAGCTGACATTTAATGTAGCCTTATTTATTTATTTTTTGACATTAAATCTGCAGCCCCCTTTAGCCATCACGGGGTCCGTCTTTATTTCGCTTGGGGTTCTCTCACTCCTGCCGCCAACACTGCCAGGGGGTTAAACTTCGCGCCCATCCGTGTCCTCCGAGGAATGCGAGACCCACGTTGCTGTAGACGGCGTTTTGCATTCTGTGGTGGATGCCACCCCCTGTGTGCGTGTGTCCAACAGTGGGGAGCGGTGGCGTAGCGGTTAGCGCTACGCTACGCTACGAACCTGGCCACCCGAGTTCGATTCCCGCTCACGGCAAACACCGGTGATGGTTATCTGAACCGGTCCTCGGGGCTCCCCTAGGTCGACTCGGCCTCAACTGAGTACCAGTGCCGGATTAAGCTGGTGCGGGGCCTGTAGCATATGTTGTAAATGGGCCCTAAAAAACACTTAAATATTAAAGCACATATATTTTTAACTTGCATAGTAAAGTAATTGTATTTTTTTCATTTGCTATACAGCCAGATAATACGATACCATATTGGGAAGTGGGTTAAAATTAAGTTACAAGATTTGAGGATACAACAACAACGACAACAACAACAGACAGAGTGAGTTAAATGAAAGCGTGTAATAAAAAGGAGGGCTACTGCCCGAACCCGTCGTCTTTCATAAGTAAATATATATTCCTTTTAGGGCCAGGGTACTATTGATGAATGCGTTGAGTTTATGTTTAGTTATTCGTCCATAAGGTGTGAACTTTTAATTTGAGTCCCACTTGCTAAGATGTAGAAGCCACGCTGCCATAGTTCCAGCTGTCGTTGACCCGAGCACGTGATTTCGTGTGATGGGTTCGTGCCGTCAACGTAACGACCCCTGGGACCTGTGGTGAGCCCCCCTGAGAATCGCATCAAACAAACCCAGTCCAGTCGATTCGTTACTTCGCAAGGAAGATGGACAACCGTCCAGAAAGAAAGAAAACCAAAACGCACCAACGTGGATCTTTGTGTTGCAAGGGTCACCTCGGCTACGCCCAAATCGAAGATCGCGAAGTAAATTAAATCCCACCTGGAGCGGAGGGAGGGAGGGAGGGTGAGTGGGTAGTGTGGAGGAGAGAGATAAGGGAAGTGAGATCGTGAATGTGGAATTTCCATCGCTGGCTTGGGGCCGTAAACATGACGTGGGAATAGTCAAATTGCTTTATTGAGTGGGAGACCACGTTTATTGTATTCATTATCATTATTATAACAACAAAAACTAGCTATAATCTGTGGTTATATTTTTCGGACCCAAATTATTGTGCGAACAAAAAAAACCCATTATATATTTTTTCACTAAACTTTGTTTTGAGAATTGAATCAACCACTGTCTTGTGTAGATATTTCAGCTTCGTAGTTCATGGGCCCAGATAAAATGTTGTCCTCATTGGTACCACCTGCGATGGCAAAACTTGATTTATACCATCATCTTTAAATCGGCAATAAAATGTAATTACACAATAACATTATTTTATAAGTGCAATACGCGATCACCTAATACACATTTATCAGTGGAAATGCAGAAACTGGAATCGTTTTAATAAGTTTCCACCCCTTCTGGTACTGAATTCTGCTCTGGCCCACAGACGATGTATCTCAGATATTTTAGTTTAGTGTCTGCATCAGAGAGAGAGAGAGCAAGAGAGACAGATCCATGAAGGCTGAGTGGCAAAGGCTGGGAATCGAAACGTCATTTGATGTTTACCTGCATACCAGCGTTGCAACTGCAATGCTTTTCACTGGAGTCTACGAACGTGAAAACAAATTATACATTTTACCGCAAGCAAACGCGTAACGACGGTCGGATCGTTAGACATAGGCAACAGATGAAGCTCATTAATGCACTAAGTTATCCTTATGCAACTTAAGAAAACGCAACTGAATCTCCATTTTTTTGTCGTGAAACTGATTTGTTTTGCTCTGTGTTTTCTTGTGTGTGTGTTTTTTTGTTTTATTTGTCGATGACAGAATGTTGACATGGAGAAATGGGTATGTTCCCTTTTTTAGGTTTTTTTTCCTAAGTTTCCCCGTCACTCTAAACATCTCTCCCTCCCGTGTGACGGTGTCTCCTTGGTTGTCTCACTCGTTTTTATGTCCTCTTCTGGCCTCCCTCTCCTACTCACTTTGTCCGTGAGCAATTTAAAGCTGACATGCCCGGCGACTCGACCATTGACCCACGCAAGCCCCCCCCCCCGTCCCCGTGGGATTATTCTGCGGATTAAAATAAACAACCCGAAATAGTAACAACTAACAGCTGTGAATTTCGGTGTAAGAACGAGGAAATTTATAGCAATGTTTGCCCGTGGCATCTTGTCACTTGCCGTATATATATATCAAAAAAAGGCATATCTATGCATTCGTTAAATGTTTGGGGTTTAAAAAAAACATGCGTACGCGTGGATTATGTCAACGGTTTCCAACATGTGTATACCGTGGCCACTGCAGCGGCGCACATTGTAATTTGACCTCGAGGTTTGAATTTAGACGGTTGGCTGAGATCGGGCATGGCGGCTTTAAGTTCTGTTTGTCAATTTAACTCATTGAGTCTGACCAGCACAGGTGAAGAATTCCTCCCCACCCCAACCCTCCAAAAAAAAAACCTCCCAACAACTACAACTATATTTACAACAACAACAACAACACAAACAAAAAACCCCAAAGTCAAACAGGGCAACTGACATTCAAACGACCCACAGACAATACAGGTGACAAAGTAAAACGGGGTCAAATGCGGCTCCCGCATTTTGCCTCGCGACCCATCGCTCTCTGCTGAAATCCGAGAGAATTTCCGCACGGCCACGCTGCGTTTTGGGGCTAGGGCGGGGGGTCGGGGCACGACAACATACGGCGATTTAAAAGTTGCTCTGTTTAACGGCGGTGTTGGACTGGCTAACTCTCACGCGTCTCAGCATTTCCCCTCCTCCCCCCCTCTGTGTTCGCTCTGTCGCCTGTCGTCCTCGTCGTCCACATTGTCCCCTTCCTTTTCTTTCAGCTTGGATTTGTTTTCTTTCTCCAAATGATTCCTTCCCAACCACCCTCCCCCCACCCACCAACTCACCCACCTACCAAGCCACCCCCCACCATCATGCAAACAGAAAAAAAACACCTTCCGATGAATTCATTCCGTCCAAATCACAAACCCGTTGCCCCCTGCCTTTTGATTCTCCTGGGGGGGTCGGGGGGGGGGGTGTCTGGGTCTGCGTTTGCTTTGCACTCGCCCCCCAGATTTCAGTTGACCGCCCCCCCCCCTTCCCAAATAAAAATAAATAAGGGAGTAAAGATCGGATTCATATGTCCAACGCCTTCTTCCAAAGGGGTGGGGGGGGGGGCAAAACTAATTTCAGCCCCCGTTTGCCAATTTTGTGTTTCCAGCGTAGGGTCGTTAATGTCCGCAGACGATAGAGCTCGCCAACGCAGGCACAATTCAACGTTTGAGAAGATAACCGTCGACTACAAAGGTTGATAATTAAACAATCTTAATTGCGAATATTAAAATATATAGGCAATAATGTATTGGTCACATGAAGAATAGTAATAATGCGTTTTAATGATGTATGCATCAACTTAATTATAATAATATAAATATACTGTAAGGTGAGATCATGTGCCTATGTTCAGAGACATTGCATTATGTGGTAATGCAATGAACACACAGACGAGTGCACATAGGTACACTGGGCCTTTAAACAGAGACCAGACGCACACACCGCGTGCACACACACACACAGTTCAGGACACCCACTGTAAGTCTGGCACACAACTTCTAACTACTATTCACTACCTCACCTGGTATACAGGAGGTCGTGGGTTCGATCCCGATCCTGACACCTGTATATTTGGAGTTTGCATGCTCCCCCCGTGGTCATGTGGATTTTTCTCCGGGTCCTCATTTTTTTTCTTCCCCCCTCTGCATTTAGAATGAACGTGCGTTCAAAGCATTTGTCTGATATACATTTCCACACGATGATAAGCCACTTCCTTGAGCTTTCATTTGTGGCCAGGTCGCTTCCGAGAAAGAGCTACACGGCTTAGTGGGCCTAACCTGGTCAAATAAAACATAGTTCTTAGTTTAGTTTATAATCTGGCCTTCATGCCGTCTGGAAAAAAATGTTAACAATGTTCATTTAATATATGCTTTACAAAAGCCACCCATGTCATTACATATACACACACATCGCATGTCATTTCATCTATGCACATGCTATATATGTAACGTCAAATTGGTTACTAAGTAACGTAAAGTTACGTGTTCCCGACGTTAATGTAAGACGTTAAGTTGGCGTCGTCACTGATGGACAGCAAGTAAGCTGTACACGGAATTTGTTGAAATTGGCCACGAAAGAAATAGAATTGAGAAGACATTTGATGATGAAAGTCATGATTATAATAATAGGAATGGGTTTGTTTTGGATATGTCGTATTACTGACCGAAACTGTTCACAAATGTGTCTTCTAACAAGTGTATTTCACCTTGGTATGCTTTGGTTACAGTGTTCATTAATGACCTTGGTATTGACGATGCAACTGATGATTGTTGTATTGCGTTGTTAATAACCTGTGTTGTAACTAATTTGACCGTTACTCCTAATCAAACCTCAAAAATGTATTTGACCTTTCCGTGTCAACGTTGACCCCTCCGTCCCCTCCCTCTCAGTGTCATTAAATGTCCCCTCGTGTACTCACTAACAACACTTCCTGGAATCCGCGCTAACATGTGTTTTTTGTTGTTTTTTTTTCTTCTTCTGTTTTAACGCAAAAAAAAATGTGTGTGTGTGTACGCTAAACATTGCAAACCGATGTAGAAAATGTTGCTGAAGGTAAGTTTGCACTTGTTTATTCAAATACAAAGCAATCAACCGACGGCTGTGAACCCGTTTGTTAACAGCAGGCAAGTGGTGTCTCACGGGCCAACGTGTTGTAGCATCAACATATATAGTTACATGATGTGTATATATACATACACATTTTAACAATTTACAGCCCCTTTGCCAATCCGTGGCTGGATTGAAGGCCCTGGTTCCTCCGTTTAAATATGACAGCTCTCCTTCACATTTAACGTTTCGAAACAGATTTTATGAGGATAACCATTTTTTGTACGTATTTATTTGAAGCAAATATACGGAACAGGACTCACCACTTGGCGGAGTTTCTTGGAGCACGCTTCGTATTCACGGCAGTAGAAACGTGACTGTCGACGCTTGCCCAAATGTGCACCGTGGACGCGTTGCGTTAAAACGCAGTCGGCTCTCGATTATCCGCGGGCATGTCATTATCGGTTCCAGGTCCGCTCGATTTTAACCGTGCGCTCGCGAAGAACCCAACAACAACAACAACAACAAACCCGGCAACGGCGATGCACCTCCTGCGCGTGCCGTTTGAATTGTTCGCTGCACCGTCCCGTCGCGGTGTGGGGGGGGGGGGGGTCGGTGACGGCTAACCACTTGGCCGCACAGCAGAGGTCGCAACCGGGTACCTGATACCCGTACCCTACCCGATACCCGGCTACCCGTACCCGGCCGGGTACGGGTAGCCGTTTGCGACCCTGGAGCGGCCGGGTACGGGTAGGCCGTGAGTCACTGGTGAGTCACCGTTTGTCACTCATTTCGGGTAGGGTACGGGTACGGGTAGAGAACGAGTACCCGTACCCGGCTGGGTATGGGAACCCATTTGCGACCCTGGTGCGGCCGGGTACGGGTAAGGAATCAAAACCCGTTTGCGACCTTTGCCGCACGGCGCTGTCTGCGAGCGAACCGACCGCAATTCCACGCCCTCGTCCTGCCGGACATCTGTGCGCAAGCCCCCAAACAAAGCAAAAAAGCTCGAAAGCGTCCGGTGTAAATAAATACTCTTTCAAATAAATATTCCGAGGTTAGCGATGAAATGGAACTTCAACGTTCGACTGTTTTAGTTGACTGGACTAAGAGAAACGACCAATTGAACTGCACAGACTCAATGCCCCATATTCGTAGTCACGGCTCAGTTCAGGCTTGGACCTGGCTCACGTGAGCCACGGCTCAAAGCCGTGCGCTTGACTTGAGCCGACTCTTTTCGATTTAAAGCTTTCGTGACTGCAGGAATTCATCTTCTTGGTTCTTTCGGTAAAGTCACGTAGAATGGAAATAATAAAATAATTATTTTATTATGTTTTATTTTTATGGTTCTTTCGGTAAAGTCACGTAGAATGGAAATAATAAAATAAATATTTTATAATGTTTTATTTCTTATTTTATTATTTCCATTCTACGTGACTTTACCGAAAGAACCAATAAGTTGAGCCGACTCGTAGCATGGTCCCAGCCGTGCTCAGGATTCCCACGAGGCTGAGGCTGAGCCAGGCCGTGGCAAGATGTTAATTACCTCGCCTGGTATACAGGAGGTCTTGGGTTCGATCCTGACCCTGACGCCTGGAGTTTGCGTGCTCTCGCTGTGGCCGCGTGGAATTTTCTCCAGGTCCCTCCGGTTTTCCCCTCCACATTTAGAATCGACACGCGTTCAGAGCATTTTGGCTGCAATCAAATCCCACGCGATAAGCCACCGATTTCGTTGAGCGTTGAGTGATAGCCAGGTCACTTCTTAAAAGGGCGACACAGTTGAGTGGTAAAATAATCAAATACAAATTAGGAAATAGGTCAGGGCACGGGCCTAGTAAGACTTGACCACGAATCCGCAGGTTGTCGTCAACAAGGCTTGGGCTGCGGCTAAAAATACAACATGCCGACTACATGGACACCTCAGGCCACCTCTCCTGTCCCCCCACTCCCCTCTGTGCTCCGGATATTCGAGAGTTGACTGTGCAGCTAAAATGTATATTTGCAAATTTACGCTGTACGTGAATACATGAGAGGCAGTCAAAAAGTTTTTTTCTTTTCTACCAGACCCTACATTTTGATATTCTCATCTTGTCCACGTAACCGCACAGCAAAGCCGTGAGTGGATTGTGACGGCAAAAAGACGGACCCGGCGTTCGCCCGCTTGTTGCCGAGGTCACATGGTTTGAACCCAGCGGCCCGCCCTGGTTAACACCGCGGCTGCATTAACCGTGAGCGCTACACGCCCGTCGGATTCGTGGTGGGCATTGAAGATCCATTTGAAGTTATTCGAAACGGAGGAGGTCGTTGTTGCCTGCTGGCGGCAATGCCTTGAGATGTGGTGCTTCGGAGGCGCCGGTAATAAACGATCGGTGGTGATGTTTTAATGAAATGGCGTTAAGAAGTCGCTTAAATTGTGAGCCGTTGCTTTTAAATTTGAACACAATTGGGAGTTTTGTAGAAGCCTTTTTGACTGCCATTCGTGTCTGTCTTGCGTGTACGTGTTATAGCTTGTAAAATATATAAATGCTATACTGTATAATTGTGCAAATGCTGTATGTATGCTTGGCTCATTAAATGCTAACAAAAAATATAATAATGACTTAATTAAATTTATATTAAAAGTTAAACAGCAACGACGATGATAACAATAATACAGATAGCAATAATGAGAGATTATCATACGCTGTCCAAGGTGGCTCGGCATTAAGCCGGTACGGCTGAGAACCTGGGTTCGATTCCAGGGTTCATCTGCCCAAGCATGTGACTAAACCAAATTTGATAGTTTGACTGTATGGACTCGGCCTGGTCACCAATGACTGCGTATAAAAATATATATTTAATGTGTTCCCTCGACTTGGTTAAATTTAATCTCAAATAACTAAAAATATAAAATAGTGAGGTTGGAATTTTTGTTAAAAAAATCATTCAGCTCCCCCCTCCCCTCCCACCGCTGTGGATAAGAGGTCACTCGAAGGGATCTCAGAAGTGGTTCTGTGGTATCACCTTCTGCGGGCCTCTCTTCAACACACAGAGTGGTGGGGGAGGGGGGGGGAGGAATTCGCCGCTCAGCGAGCGTTCTGATTGGACCCTTCGTCTCGTGGCGCGTGACGCCGATCACGGCAGTTGGAAATAATTTGGAGGAGGGGGCGTGGGGGAGGAGGTTGATTAAGGACACGTTTTTTAACAAATAGAAAATATGCCTTGTCCTCAAAATAGCGTGGCCAGATTTTATTGTGTCCCACATAAACTGGGATGTTCGGGAATAATCCTGAAATTTGGGGAGAAAAAGGGAGAACATTTAAGAAAAAATAACTTTTTCGAAGTTCAAATCTTTTCGGGGCTCTAAAATCAACGTTGACTTCATTGGTACCTCATTTGCCAGTAAAAAAACAATTATCATATTTTTTACTGGCAAATGAGGTACGAATGGTGTAAATGCTTACCCCGAGCTATCATACTCTGATGGTGCATTATCTTTGAGTTGTGCGCCTTTTGGCGTCATCTGGTCCAACCCATGTGAGACTAGGCTCTAAGGAAAGCTGTCTCGGGTGTGGACCAATCAACTTCAAGGACAGTGCATACATTATCAGAGTTATGTTTTTTTTGTTTGCATTATGACTGCAGGTATTGTGGTCTATGTAAACATGACTCCTTGTAAAAAAAAGGCGTCAGTTTTGTTGCCAGATAAAAGGGTAAAAAAAAACAATTATCAACGTTGACTTGTTGCTAAGTGCGCAGGAACGACGAGACGGCGGGCAAGTCCCTGTCAAGCATCTACTCGTGCGCTTTATTTCAACGTGCGCGAAAGTAAACACGAGCAACGAACTACATCGATACTTTTCGATTTAAAGCTTCTTTCGTGACTGCAGGGATTCATCTTCTTGGTTCTTTCGGTAAAGTCACATAGAAGGGAAATAATAAAATAATAAAAATAAAACATTATAAAATTTCGATTTAAAGCTTTCGTGACTGCAGGGATTCATCTTCTTGGTTCTTTCGGTAAAGTCACATAGAAGGGAAATAATAAAATAATACAAATAAAACATTATAAAATCATTCAGACGCTGTCTTCCCGACAGACCTGTTCTTCACCTGAGAACGGCTGCTTGCGTTGTGGCCGAAACGTCGTGAGAATTGTATTATATAATGTTTTATTTTTTATTATTTTATTATTTCCCTTCTACGTGACTTTACCGAAAGAACCAAGAAGATACATCGATACTCTTTGGTTCTTTCGGCTAAGTCACGTAGGCATATAATTAAATTAATCACGACGTTTCGGGCGCAACACAAGCGTCCGTCATCACCTGAAAGAACCAAAGAGTATGGATTCCTGCAGTCACGAAAGCTTCAAATCAAGATTGAATCACATCGAGCTGTGGACACGAGGCCCACCGTTCAACCTTCAGTGGAATATAACGTGGGGGGTGGGTTGGGGGGTGGGCTGTGTACACGTTTGTTGGGCTTAAACGGTCTCGACCGTCAGCCGGTTATTTTGAGGACGCGACGATCGACGTCCTCGCGCGACCCGCAATGTGACGACCTCCACGCCGCGTCCAAGCAGGAGGTCGACCGCCGTCGGCTCGCGAGATCGAGTCGATGCACAGGTGGGATGCGTGGAGGCAAGACGCGGAGGTGCGTCGGGAAGGTTCATCACCGGCCGTAACCCACCCCTACCCCTACCCCCACACGATCCCTCCACGCTCCCCGCGCTGACGAGTGCCTCTGTATGTGTGGGGCGAGCACAGACGGCACAGGGAGGTGGACACAGGACGCTGCTGTACGGACACGCGATCCTCCTGCGGCACTCCTACAGCGGGATGGTGGGTTCCGTTCTCTCTCTCTCTCGAAGCACCACTGGTGGATGTGTGTGGAGGGGGGGGGGGCACAGGGGGTGGCCGATGGGGGTGATCCCCTCCTCCGCCCCCCATGGGAAGTTGGGACAAAGGGGGGCAGGAACGAGAAGAAATAACCCGGCATTGTTAAAAAAAATAAAAATTTGGCCCAGTTTTTATTTGTGCAATCGTTGGACGCGATCAGTCCGCTGCTGGATGAAGGCTCCCCCCCGGGCACTTTGCCATCGCTCGCAATCCTGCGATGCCACAGTCCTTCTCCCGCTCTACCCCGCGTTGGTCGCGCGGTGGGCCCTCTTCCCTGCTTTCGCTGCCGTTCTTTCACCAGTCTCGTCCACCGGCCGTCAATCATCTCCAGCCGTGGCACGTCCTTCCCAAGCCCCACTTACTTCCCCAGCTGCTCGGTGTCACGTCTTCGATTCGCATGCGATGCCTGATCCACGCGTTCCTCTTCCTGTCACCCAACGGAATTCCAATGACCCACCTCTGCGCGTGTTGCATTACGTGTGTGCGCAGCGAGTTGGTGCGGTGGGGAGTACGGGTGGTGCATATGCCCGTCATCCCAGTCGGTTAACCCCGTAACACCTGACTCTGTCTTGCCGCGGCCTCATGCCAGCGACGAGACTTTCACACTTCACGGGACAGCCTCAAAGTGCACCTAGCCTGGCACCAGCGCTGCGATGACGTCACCGCCGCATGGTGGCGAATGGCGGCTGCTGCTGCTGCTGTTGTCTGTGGGGAGTAGCGCCCTGCACTACGAATCGTGCCACCTGAGTTCAATTAGCAGCTGTGGCTAACATTGGCGTGTGATATCAGAACCAGTGTTCTGTGCCTCTCCTGTGTCGAAGTTAGCCTCAGATGAGTAGCTAGCGTGGTGTGGCTACACCATCCCGACTTGAGCCGTGCTGGCTACATGGTGGGGGGGGGGGTCCGTGTGGTTTTGTGTGTCTGTGTGTGCGTGTGGGGAGCGGTAGTGTAGCGGTTAGCACGCTGCGCTACGAACCTGGCGACCCAATTTCGATTTCCACTCGTGGCCAACGCCGGTGACGATTATCTGAACCGGTCCTGGGCCTCCTCCCCTAGGTCAACTCAGCCTTAAATGAGCACGTGTTGCGGTTTGTAAACATCGCCACCGGAGAGACAAAGGCGGCTGGGCGCGGTGCCGCTGGCCACCCACCCCCTCGTGTGCCGTTCGGGCCTTCATAGCTACTGCTCGCTAACGGCACTTTCCCCGACAGTCCGTTAAGGCTATACGGAGGGGACACCTTTGTCTTTGTGTGTGTGTGCGTGTTTTGACCTTGCAGTACTTGAGCTGCCTGTCGACGTCGAGGTCTTCGACAGACAAACTCGCGTTCGACGTCGGGCTCCAGCAAGACGCGTCAGGTGCGGTGCGACCGTGTCCCCCCCCCCCGCCATTGCTTCCGTGGAAGGGAATTCATGTTGTCGGGAATTTAACGCTGGGGCAGATTTTTTAGATTTATTTTTGTAAATCACTTTACCAAAAAAAATAAAAATTTCATCATGTAGTTTTCCATTTTTCCATAATAGAGTTTTCTTGGGTTAGATCGTGTAAATATATGTGTTGTCAAACCCACCACCACCCGACACAGCCAATTTATGAGGTTTGTCATGTAAACAACGTGGCCAATTCGTTACTAGTACAACACACACGGCCGAAAGCCACCATCGCCGCCGCCGCCGCTGCTGCTGCTACAGCTACGAGGATGACCAAAGTTTGCGCGACGATGGCTTATGCTCCCTGACGAGCTCGGCATTGATCGACAGTTCGATTCCTGCCACGGACACCCAGAGACGCACGCGCCCTTGTGCGCGCCGTGTCCCAGCGCAAATCGGGAGCCGTGCCGCGTGATTGAGTTGGTTGTCGGCGCGGTCCCTCCCCCGCGCAGGCGAGTCGTGTTGGTGGACAATTCACCCGGCGTCCAAGCAGCGCTCGGAGGGAGAGAAGGTCCGGGTGGGAGACGACCTCATCCTGGTCAGCGTGTCGTCAGAGCGCTACCTGGTGAGACGGCCCGTCGCAGCCGCGTCTCGTCGCGTCTCTCCTCCGGGGACGGCCGCCATCCTCGCCCACATCTCCGTCGCGTTCCATCCTGGGGCCCTCTCCTGTCTCTTGTCCTTTCACGGTTGCACACACTCTCAATTTCGGGCACCCCGTAGGTCAGCGACCAAACAGTCAGATGGTTGTGATCGGCCCGTGAGTACGTCGCTCGGATTAGAAACACGCCTTTAAATTGTGGAGAAGATTTGGCTGCTGTAAATGTCCACGTGAAGAAGCCATTTCGTTGAGCCGTCATTTGTTGCGAGGTATCTTCTGAAATAAAAGTAATATCTCAGTGGGCTTTACCCGGTACAATAAAATAGTTTAGTTTTATTTGTAAACTTTTTTTAATTTGCTTACCTTTCCTATACTTTTCACTCCTATCGTGTTTTTGTGTCGTTTGTTGTTGTAACGTTCTGACCCGCCCCTACTGGACATCTGTGAAACACATTCCTGCGGAGGGAGCTGGTAGGAACGTTGGGTTGCTCGGTCAATGGCCAGGGTCAACGGCGGCGTGGTGTATTCCGCAAATATGGCCGACTGTGAGGGCGGACACAAGCCGGCGTGAGTAGGTTAAACGTTGAGTTTTGTAAGGGCACCACGGGGTGACCAGCCGCTTCCCACCCAGCCCCTCCCTCCCCACCTAGCCCCTCCCTGCACGACGGACACAATAATCCCCTGTGGGCTGGTGTAACCAGGAGGTTCCTACCAGTAAAAGAGCTTTATAGCTTATCAGATTGTTCCAGTATAAATCAATATGATGATTCCGATTTGGAGTTTGCATGTTCTCCCCGTGGTTACTGGTATTTGTATCCGGGTCCTCCGTTTTTTTCCCCACATGCATTCAATCAATATACGTTTAGGATCATCATACGTTTAGACCAGTGGTTCTTCACCTTTTACTGCAGCCTTGTACCCCTTTGGTTCTCAATCGTAATTTTCTATAGCGTTAATAAATACATGGGTTTTGATGAAACAAAGTAGTTGTAATCACGTGCCCGTACTTAATTTGTGTTTCAATGATTTACCTTAAAAAAAAATCCGGCATGTCTCGCACCCCCAGTTTAAGAACCACTGGTTTAGAGCAGGGGTCCCCAACGCCCGGGCCACAGACCGGTACCTGTCCGTGGCCTGTTAGGAACCGGGCCGCACAGCAGCAGGAGGTGAGAGCGGTGAGTCCACGCGTGGCCCGCCCCAATTATTTTATTATTTACCACTTCCGTCCGTGCCTCTTTCCCGCACTGCGCGCTTATCTCAGTGTCACAGTGTTGGTAAGCCCACGAGCTCTAACCCCGAGTAGCCAGAATGAGTAAAAAAATAAACGTGGCTGGAGAGCTTCTTTGAAAAGGGGGAAAGACCCAATGATGAACCCCCCCCCGGTCCGTGAAAAAATTGTCTTCCACGAAACCGGTTCCTGGTGCCAAAAAGTTTGGGGACCGCTCGTTTAGAGTATTTGACTACTCTAAATGTCCACACGGTCATAAGCCACTTCGTTGGGCGTATCATTTGTGAGCTTAGCCAGGTCAACCTCTGAAAAAGAGCTATATAGCTCAGTGAGGCCTTACCTGGGGGGAAAAAAATGGTTAATTCAGCCACTCGGTGGCCTCTGCGGAGGGCAAATGTGGGCGACGCTTCGTCTGCGGCGTGGGCGGCATGGGTAGCGGGCGCCGTGGGGCTCGCGTTGCCGGCGCCGCGTGACCGGCTCCGTGTCTCTGCGCGGCAGCACCTCTCCTACGCCACGGGAGGCCTCAACGTGGACGCGTCGTTTCAACAAACGCTCTGGAATGTCGCTCCGACGTCGTCCGGCAGCGAGATCGCGCAGGGTGAGTGCCGGAGACGGCTCGGTAGCCGAGGGGGTGGGTGGCGCGTTTGCGGTGGCGGGTAAATAAAAACAAAAATGAAATATATTTAAATTTCAACAGCAATAATGATCATGGGACCTCCTTTGCCAGTATCAAAATATACTAAATAGGGGTTTTCCCCTTTTTTCTGCAACAAAACTGACACCTTTTGCAAGGAATCATGCTTACATTAACCACAATACTTGCAGTCAAATGCAAATAAAAAACAATACTCTGATCATTTATGCATTGTCTTTGAAACTGATTGGTCCACACCAGAGACAGCTTTCTTTAGAGCGTCATCTGGTCGAACACCATATGAGACTAGGCTCTAAAGAAAGCTGTCTGGTGTGGACCAATCCGTTTCAAAGACAATGCATAAATGATCAGAGTATTGTTTTTTGTTTGCATTTGACTGCAAGTATTGTGGTTAATGTAAGCATGATTCCTTGCAAAAGGTGTCAGTTTTGTTGCCAGAAAAAAGGGGAAAAACCCTTTCAGCAATAATGATGATAACAATAATATAGATAATTATAAAACAACATCGTGTGCTGTGGAAGGTGGCCCGGCATTAAGCAATCACGGCCGAGATCCTGGGTTTGATTCCATCATTGTCATTGTTGTCAGCCATGATCAAGCCACTGCTGGATGGATGGGCTTCCCAATTACTTTTTTTTACTCAAATATGAGTCGCCAACATTTTTTGGGAAAATACGTTGGGCACGTTCATGGTGGGTTGCGTGTAATAACAAGCATACGATGGAGAGACGAGGGATAATTTAATCATGGAAAATGTATTAACATTTTTTTTAATCATAATATTTTTTGTTCATTTGCCTTTGGGATTGTGGAACTGATGTTTCCCGGCAGTGTTGGTGCAAGTAGGGACATTTCTGCACCATATTCTTGGTTCTTTCGGTAAAGTCACGTAGATAGAAAATAAAAATAATAAAATTAAATAAAGATAAATGTTGTTTAAATAAATTGAAAATAATGAAAGCAAAAAACCACAACAAAAAAAAATAGTAAAATAAAATTGAAACTTAAAGTAAATAAAAAATAATCAAACAAAAAAACCCACGACGTTTCGATCACAACACAAGCGGTCTTCCTCAGGCGTGACTACAGCAAAAGAACCCAGAATATGAATTCCTGCAGTCACGAAAGTTTTAAGTCAAAATTTCTGCACCACTTTGGACTTTCTGAGTCGCATAAGCACAGTCTGTTAATCAACTGCTACTCAGTCGCCGGATGCTCTCGTAAATATATTCGTATGCTGAACTTCTTTCGCACAGTACGTAGTACGATACGAATCTGTATGAGCTTATCGACAGTCCCGATTGGTCGGACGACTGGATGTTTGTTAAGACGAGGCCCCGCGATTGGCTGACCGCCGCTGTTCTGCTGCAGGCTTCTTGATTGGCGGGGACGTCTTGCGCCTCTTCCACGGTCACATGGACGAGTGCCTCACCGTCCCGTCCGCCGACCTCCCCGAGGAGCAGCGAAGGTTTGGGACCGCACTTTGGCCCCGGAAATACGTTCCCCGAGCGAGCGAATGCGGAACCGCTATTCCAACGTGTCACGCGGCGGCCACCCGGGTCTTCGCTTGCTCTTGAAGGGAGAGAGAGAGAGAGTACGACTCTCGAGGAATCACGGACGGGCAGGCTGTGGGCCTCGCTGTAAACTCTCTCAAGCTCTGCGGTCCTCTAAGTGTTAAGATGTTTTCGGCCAATTACTGAATGTTTATGCACGTGGGAGGAGACAGGAGGACTACGGAGAAAACCCGCACGTGCGACGGGGCAAAGCTCGATCCCATATAGGTGGAACAGATGGACATTATTCCACATTCCGCTTTAGCGTGTTCTCCTATTGAGATGGGGTACAGAGCTCCTCGCCGCCGCCTCCACACTGCTGGTCTGCATGGCTCAGAGGTCGCAAGCACCAAGCAGTCAGTAACAAACAGCACTGTAAGAGTTGGAACAGATGATGAATTGAGCGAACTTATTAGAACTTGGGAAAGGAGGCGATGGGAGAGGGAATTCCCAAGTCGAGCGGTGTTTGGGAAGGAGCGGGAAGAGAAAGTGCAGTGGCCTACAGTGTGAGTCAGGAGTGAGCGAGTAAGCAGTGAGTCAGTGAGTGCTGGAGTGAGTCAGTGAGAAGTCGGTCGGTGAGGAGTGAGCCAGTAGGTTGATGGAGTGAGTCAGGAACGAGTGAGTCAGTAAGGACTGAGTCAGTAAGGAGTGAGTCAGTGAGTGCTGGAGTGAGTCAGTGAGAAGTCGGTCGGTGAGGAGTGAGCCAGTAGGTTGATGGAGTGAGTCAGGAACGAGTGAGTCAGTAAGGACTGAGTCAGTAAGGAGTGAGTCAGTGAGTGCTGGAGCGAGTCAGTGAGAAGTCGGTCGGTGAGGAGTGAGTCAGTAGGTTGATGGAGTGAGTCGGTGAGGAGTGAGTCAGGAACGAGTGAGTCAGTAAGGAGTGAGTCAGTGAGTGCTCGAGTGAGTCAGTGAGAAGTCGGTCGGTGAGGAGTGAGCCAGTAGGTTGATGGAGTGAGTCGGTGAGGAGTGAGTCAGGAACGAGTGAATCAGTAAGGAGTGAGTCAGTAAGGAGTGAGTCAGTGAGTGCTCGAGTGAGTCAGTGAGAAGTCGGTCGGTGAGGAGTGAGCCAGTAGGTTGATGGAGTGAGTCGGTGAGGAGTGAGTCAGGAACGAGTGAATCAGTAAGGAGTGAGTCAGTAAGGAGTGAGTCAGTGAGTGCTGGAGCGAGTCAGTGAGAAGTCGGTCGGTGAGGAGTGAGCCAGTAGGTTGATGGAGTGAGTCGGTGAGGAGTGAGTCAGGAACGAGTGAGTCAGTAAGGAGTGAGTCAGTGAGTGCTCGAGTGAGTCAGTGAGAAGTCGGTCGGTGAGGAGTGAGCCAGTAGGTTGATGGAGTGAGTCGGTGAGGAGTGAGTCAGGAACGAGTGAATCAGTAAGGAGTGAGTCAGTAAGGAGTGAGTCAGTGAGTGCTCGAGTGAGTCAGTGAGAAGTCGGTCGGTGAGGAGTGAGCCAGTAGGTTGATGGAGTGAGTCGGTGAGGAGTGAGTCAGGAACGAGTGAATCAGTAAGGAGTGAGTCAGTAAGGAGTGAGTCAGTGAGTGCTGGAGTGAGTCAGTGAGAAGTCGGTCGGTGAGGAGTGAGCCAGTAGGTTGATGGAGTGAGTCGGTGAGGAGTGAGTCAGGAACGAGTGAATCAGTAAGGAGTGAGTCAGTGAGTCGGCGAGGAGTGAGTTGGTGGGCGGTGGAGTGACGGCGTGCGGCGTGCTGTTGACCCTGTTGCCTTGTGCCGGCCGGCGCGTGCGTGCAGGTCGGTCCACTACGAAGCCGGCGCCGTGTGCTCTCACGCCCGCTCCCTGTGGCGCTTGGAGACTCTGCGAGTCAGGTGACCGCACGTCAGCACGCACGTCGGCACGCGACCTTGGTCATGCGTTCTGGATGACCACTTTCTCCAGTGGTGTGCGAACGTGGTCATCCAGAACAGACCATGACGACGTGTAACGATGCAACGCCCCCGATCCACAAATACTCAGGAGGCATCACGGCGATGCACTCCGCTTTCTCCTGCTGACGCGCTTATCTAGCCTTGAACCACCTGCATGTGAGATTGCGGTTGTCGTGTCTGCGTCTGCACCAGCCAGCCGTAGGGAAAAAAGAGATTCGGTGGCAGAGAGGAGAAACGCACCCATGTTGGCTGTGATTGACAAGTAACCCGGGCCCGCGCGGGAGGTGTTGCTCGAAGGGATTGATGGCTGGCGGTCGAGACTAATGGCCGAGTGGCAGCCAAAGGTGGAGAGAAGATGCCCGAGAGGGTGGCCTGGTGCGGAGATGAAGCGAGGGAATTTGCGGTCGTGCGCGGGAGCTAAATTGACTGTTGCGTTGCGAGAGCTTGATAGATGGTGACGGCTTAGAGAGAGACCTTCCTCTAGCAGTGGATAGATCATGGCTGGTGGTGATGATGACAATCTTAATTTGTCTATTTGTCAGTCCGCACACTCCCTTGGGTGATTGTCATCATGCAGAGTTAAATAGGGGCTCATTCTGACGGGAGGGAACCAGCTGATCTCACGGGATTTTGAAATCTCTCAACCCGCTTTCCAGTCCTCCGCCACCATCTTGCCTTATCAACGAATCATAATTGACCACCACGTGGTATTAATGCCATTCTTGTAGCGCAAGGCTGGCACCGAGGCGCCGTTCCACAAGCACAGTCCGCAGTCGTCCCACGGTTGGGCGCGACGCTGCGAGTGTGCGGTCCCCGTTGAGCACCAGGGCGGCCTGCTAGATTCGAATCCGCTTAACGTTCCGCTGAAACCCCATTGGGGCTGCGTCACCGCCCCCCCCCTCCCCCCCGTAGCTGGAGCGGAAACCACGTGCGCTGGGGGCAGCCGTTCCGGCTCAAGCACATCACGACCGGGAAATACCTGGGCCTCACGGAGGACAAGACGCTGTGCCTGCAGGACCGCGAGAAGTCCGACGTCAAGTCCACCGCGTTCTGCTTCCGCATTTCCAAGGTGCCCCCGACCCATCTCCTCCAAATCCCCCCCCTCCCCCACCCCGGACATTCATCGTCAGTCGTCGTCATTGCCACACACCGCAAGTGTAAAAACAAAAGTGCCCGAGCGGCAATGTAATCAAGCTCGGTTTGAATGGAGCGCCACACACGAGGGTGGCATGGGAATCTCGACAAAGTTTTTAGTTTTTTGACGATCAGTTAAATGGTTTACACCGCGGCGTCAAAAAGGTAAAGGCGCAGCCCTGCAATCGCTCGCTCACGCTCCTGCTGGCGGAAGGGACTCCGTCAGAGGGAGCTTTCGAGAGTGTTTGGCCCCAAGATCTCTGCAGTGTGGCAGTTAACTTCCGCTGTCAATGCGCACAGCAACCACTGGAAATGCACGGCGTAATTCAGGTGAAGAATTCCGCCATGGTTCCATCGTTTGCTTTGAGCGGAGCGACTCCTTGGCTTGAGAGGCGTGCGTAGGGAGCAGGCCACGGTTGAGAAACGTTGCGACGCCCGTGGCGACGCCCGTGACGACCCCCGTGGCCCTTGAGCTGTGAACCATGGCCTCCAACGATGGGTCGTGCGCTGTGGCGATGCAGGAAAAGCTCGACTCTGGGCCCAAGCGAGAGATCGATGGGATGGGGCCTCCGGAGATCAAGTACGGGGACTCGGTGTGCTTCGTGCAGCACGTGGACAGCGGCCTGTGGCTCACGTACCAGGCTCCGGACTCCAAGACCGCCCGCCTGGGCATCCTCATCCGCAAGGTGCGCGCCCGCCTCTCAGATCTGTCGCGCCCGTCTCCGCGACTGCGAGCGCGTCCCATGAACACGGGGCGGGCAGGCGAGCGGGCACCGCTCATACCTTACAGTAGGTGGGGATCTCCTTGGGTGGGGGCACGCGCACCGCCCGTACCTGATAGTAGGTGGGGATCTCTTTGCCGTTAGTCAAATGTGAGGAGTCCGCTGCCGATGTCGATGTTGATGTTGTTGCGCCCCTGCCCTGGCTATCCCCCAAACTCACCGCACCGCGCCGTGAAGCAGTTGCTGCCCTTGATGCTGATCTACGTTCGTTGAAGATCTTTCGCCCCGCACATAGGGAACCGTGCTAGTCGGAGGTGCGGATGTGACGGTGTTTTTGTGCCATTATTGGGGACTGGGCCGACACCATCAACTCACTGCAATTCATAACCCAGTTTAACCGAAGGTGTCTGCCTAGAATCTGAACTGGCATCTCAGTGGTGCCAGCTCATTGTTATTGTTGTTACGCTCGCTTACCCAGGAAACCCTCGCTGAGTCTCAGGACTCTTGTAATGAGGGTCTTGCCAAGTTTTAGCCGCAGCAGGAGGAGGCAATGATCGCTAAGCGTGATTGCAATTGAGTGATTTGTGGGTAATTTTTCAAGTTTCATCAAATTTGGAGCACGACGCCGGCACACAGTGAGTGGTCTACTCTTTTTTTTATGACGCCGCAGGATATTTAACGTCCACTGTGCAGCAGATGGAACCTAGCATTTTACGATTAATACCTCCGCAGTATTATCCAGGGCAGCCAGGCTGATTCGAACCTCCGTAACATCGGTGAATGCACGGTTGTGGAATCGGTGATTCACATTTTATTTACGAGCAAAATTTCACAGTTGCTTTATATATCCATCAATCTAGTGGACAGTCTGGACAAATATTATCCAGAAGTTTTTGTTAAAGTGACGGATATGTTGCTTGGATTGACACGTAGTGGCACAGAACGGAGTTCTGATTATTGATGCATCTCCGCCTGCCCGATGAACGAAATACTGAAATTAACAACGAAACGTCGCAGTGAACGTCACCGGATGTTTCCCGTCTTGTAGGGGATCCCGAATTATCCTCAATTGCTGTGGGCCAGGCTTGGGCGCGTTGAGCACTCTGGTGGTGCTTCAGTCGCTTTTGTACGGCCAGCGGCGAGCAACTGTCTTGAGATTAGGTTGCCAGCGACTTTTGCCACCAACTCGCTCGCTCACTCCGCGCGAGGGTCGGCGAATCGCAGACGCGCGGGCGACCCCGGGCTGACGACACCGCCACTCGTCGCACGGTCGCGGCTCCCGGCTAACGACATCGCCACGTGTCCCACGGTCGTGGCTCCCAACCGACGACACCGCCACTCATGTGCAGTGACGCTCGTACGCGCCTCCCCCCTCCCCTCCCCACCCCGCACCGGCTCCCCCGCCGTATATAGTCACGCGGACGCACTTACGGCTGCACTTTGAAGTGGCCTGCGAGGGTGCGCGGTTGACACTTTTATTTTCGTTTGCAACGCCGTTGGGGAGACGCTTATTTTTAGCGGGATGTGTAACGGATGCTGCGGCTGGCCCGACCGCAGTCGTGCCGACCGACCGGGACAAGTCGCCGCCGATCGCCGTGGAGGAAATCGCGGCGCTCCTTCCACGGAAGAGAAAGCCGCCGCTTTGGCCGATTCTGCTTTCTCAGTTCGGTGCCTGAGGAATACACAGGGTGGCCCAAATGTCAGGACACACGGGGTTTTAATATGCATATATTTAAGCAAATCGCATAGGGTTATTACATTTCTGTCAACAATTTTTCGAACTGACTTATGGTAACTTGAATGCGTGCAGTGGATTATGTTTCAAAATAAATTTAGGACTCTTTTTAAAGATTGCAGGTGTAATTACAGTGTAGAGACTCCTCTACTTACGAACGGTCGATTTACGAACTTTCAGAGTTACGAAAAAACCTGCCCGTATGTTCGGTTGCCTGTTTCGACCGAGAGTCGTAATTTCAACCGCCGTGCAATAGATGGCGACAGTGGCATCTACATCTGCAGAACATGAAGACACCAGCGGCATCTACATCTACAGGAGATTTTTCAACTTTTAAAGCCATTCCCCGTGTTTAGTGTACATGCCATATAACGCGCTTGGAATCGACAGGAGTAAATTTGAACTGCGGAACAATTCGACTTACGAACAGACCTCTGGAACCTACCTCGTTCGCAAGTAGAAGAAGACACTGTGCTTATGTTTTGAGTTCTCAATTCAGTGCAACAATGGATCGTTCTGCACTGCCCTCTGATGACAACGTAGCCCCATAGCAGCAGCAGCCTATAGCACCTGTTGGTGTATGGTGGTTGCCCGACCAATAGCTATCCAGGTCGAAACCCGCTTAGCTTCTGAGATCTGATGACATTCCGGGCGATGAGTCATCGGCCACGAGTTACTCTTCGAACGCGTAGACGTCATTTACGATTTTGTAGGCCGCTGGCTTAGGATCCCAACGACGCGAGTTCAATTCCTGGCACGGGTTCAATTCCCTCGCCCTGCCTCCGAGTGCCAAGCGCAAGTCCCTTGAGTCATATTCGAAGGTGAATGCGAGCGCCACTCGCAAATGTGAACCTGGTTTGTGCCCCTCTTGGGTCGAGCCGGCATAAAGCGAGCACACGATACAGTGGGCTGTTTTTTTTTCCGATGCTGAACACCGGCTAAGGAGAGACTAAAGCATCGCCAATCCCTGAATGTGGCATTGTGCAGTGTTAATGGGCTCTCGCTAACGGTACCGGTTCGCTCGTAACACAGCCCAAACGCGAGGCCTAGATGTTTGGTTTTTGCATGCATGTAAATACACCGTTGTTTAAGTTTAAATTACACATTCACTCCTCCTTCATCCAACGGTCAATCAATCAAACGTCGGTGACAGGGGTGTATTTGACCATACTTCACCATGCTGGTTAGTGCACATTGGCGAGGAGGAGGAGAGGAGGACAGGCCCCAGAACCGGGTCGAATGTCATTCACCACCGACGGTAGCCTTGGCCACGAATCAAACTCAGGTGTCGAGTTTTTCCGCTTTTCCAGTCCAGACCAAATCCGCATGCATTTCTCAGTCAAGGTCCCGGCACAAGGACCCCCCCCCCCGAATCGATTCCTACCACGAGAACAGAGACGGAAATTCCCGGACCGTCCTCGTCGGGACCTGGGCAGGTGGTGGCTCCCTGCGCGGGCCGCCGGGTTCGTAGCAAAGTTCGCTAACCACTGTGCCACCCCTCCACGCTGACTGCCACATACTGCCTGGGAGAATTCCTCGTGTGTTGTTTCACCGCGTCGCGAGCCGTGGCTACGAAATGCAGCTGTGTCACGTAAACTGTGCAAGGATTAAAATAAAAAAAAATTCCCACCGGTTAAGGTGTAATGAGCTATGTAGCTCTTTTTCAGAAGCGGCCTGGCCTCCAAATGATCACTCACCGAAGCGGATTGTCATCTTGTGGAAATTTATAGCAGGCAAATGCTCTAAACGCACGTTGATTCTAAACGTGGAGAGAAAAACTGGAGGACCCGGAGAAAAATCCAAACAACCACGGGGAGAGAGAGACGCAAACTACAAATATACATCAGGCGTCAGGGTTGGAATCTCATCCCACCACCTCCGGCACACGGGGCGACGTGGTGAACATCTCACCACTGTGGCGCCCAACGTTGACGCGCTGTGGTTTGAGTGTGAGGTCACGCAGACCCCCACGTGGAGTTGACCCCTTTTTGCTCCTCGCGTCCACACGGCAGGCGATAGTCCACCAGGAGGGACACATGGACGATGGGCTGACGCTGTCTCGCTCTCGGCCCGAAGACTCGCGCACGGCTCGAATCATCCGCAGCACCACCGCGCTCTTCAACAGCTTCAACAGGTAACGGCAGCCGAGCGGGCCAGTGAGGGTTGCACCGTAGCGTCTGCTGGACATCTGCGAAAAATATTGGACGTCTGTGAAAAAGAGCTTCACAGCTTATTGGATCCCTTCGGTAAAAATAAGCATCAGATTCTGATTCCATATCGCTGCACGACGCGAGTTCGGGTCGCGTCCCCACCGTGTGTTGTTCGGCGCTGGCTGTGCGACATTTCGCCCACCACTGACCTTCACAAACACGTTTCAGGACGAACAAAACTTTGGCGAAAAGTGCATTGTTGCCCTTCGGAACCATGATCGAAAACCGGCCCAAATTGCGTCAAAAGGGGTTTCCCATTGATTTTATGGGAATTTATGAGAAAACCCTGTGGCCAGAAGCGTTTGGTCATGCTACGGTGGGGCCCACGGTTTGAGACTGGTCCCTGTAGTTTGCGGGGTAGATTTACGCCACCAGGTCTTCCTGTGGGGTTGGCGACTTAATTAAAGTGCCAGGTAATGACATTGGCATCGTCCTGGGTTGCTCGCCGCTGACCGTCAGGATGGAATATGGGCATTTTGAAAAGTTTGCATGCGATCTCAAAGTGGCTTGCGCGGGACTTTATTTGCAGTTTTGGCTGGCCATCGGACAAGGACGGTCACTGTGTCGCGCGCGTTCAGACGCGCTTCTGCGGCCGTCTGGAACGCTCTGGAGCTGCACACTTTTAAATGATAATCAAGATTGAAAACTCATTGCTCTAGAACTGCTTTTTGTGTTTAGTTTGTTGTACTTCTCCCCGCACCTCTGATTAGCACGGTTGGACACGTATGGTGCGGAAGAAGTTCAACGTACATAAATACAATCCTGACATGCATCCGTTTTTTCTTTCCTTTCCCCCTTGCTAACCCTCCCGTGTCCACTGTCGATGCACGCTTGACACCTGGGCACCGCGACACTGTGGTATCATGACACCGTGACACCGTGACATCACGACACCCTGACACTGTGATACCACGACATCATGACACCGGGACACCGGGACACTGCGACACCGTGACACTGTGACACCTGGACACCGCTGACACCGCCATCGACACCACCGACACCGTCGACGACGCAGTGGGCTGGACGCGCTGCGAGCCAAAAACCGCCCGGTGCGCGTGGAGCTGCCCTTCGTCGCCATCCGCCTGAGCCTCCAGGACCTCATCGACTACTTCCAGCCACCGTCGGACAGCCTGGAGCACGAGGAGAAGCAGATCCACCTGCGCTCGCTCAAGAATCGGCAGAACCTCTTCCAGGAGGAGGTGAGCGGGGCGGGGGCCATCGAGCCACGCGGTGCGCTGCGTGGCGACGCGCTGTTTTGCCCCCCCCCGCCCTCGATCGTTCTGCGAGCCCCCCCCCTCCCCCGCTGCCTTCGCCCGGGGGTGTCGCCCACTGGGGCAGTTGGATAGCGGACGCTCGGCTTGGGGAATTCCCTCCCGTCGTGCCTGTTCTCAAACGCTCCTTCGTGACCTTTGCCCCAGTTCAAGAAGCACGTGAACTCTTAACATCTCGTTTTGAACTTTGATATGTACCCACGTACGTGTGTGTGTGTGTATGTATGTAGAGACGATGTAGACACCAGACAGGAGATGTAGCGAGATGGGGGCGAAGGGAGATGCAGAAGAGAGAGGGAGAGATGGAATGAGATGAGAGAGGATGTGGACAACAGACAGGGGATGCAGTGAGGGGAAGGACAGCAAACTAATGACAAAAAGCAGTTCTAAAGAAATGAGCTATCAATCGAGATGATTTAAAAGTGGACAGCTCCAATGGCTTCCTCAATATCGGAAAGGAAAAACGTTCCAGACGGCCACAGGAGCGCGTCTGAAAAGCGCGTGATTGAGGTGACCCGTCTTCGTTCGATGAGGGTAGAGCCGTTTGTTGCCGGGCTGTACCTGTACTCACCTCTCTCCCGATATTATATATATGTGTGTGTGTGTGCGTGTGTATAAATGTTGTTGCGTCGCGCGACCGCGTGTCACAGGGCATGATCACGCTGGTGCTCGAGTGCATCGACCGCCTGAACCTCTACAACAGCGCGGCGCACTTTGCCGAGACGGCGGGCGAGGAGGCGGGAGACTCGTGGAAGGAAATCCTCAACTCCCTGTACGAGCTGCTCGGTAAGCCGCGGGACGTCTCGGACTCGTGTAAGATAGTCACGAATGAAGTAAGCATATTAATCTTGATCTGAAGCTTTCGTGACTGCAGGAATCCATACGCTTTGGTTCTTTCGGTAAAGTCACGTAAGTAGAAGAAAAATAGATCACGACGTTTCGATTGCAACACAAGCAATCGTCATCAGGTGGGACAACCACAGCAAGAAAAAAAAACACTTCAGCAGTTTTTTCAATCTAGATTTGAAGATGCATCTCTCCAGTGGCTTCCTAATATCAGAGGGAAGAGCGTTCCAGACGGCCGTCTTTGTACGATGGCGATCCAAAAGCCGCTGCCGGCGAGGATGGACCAGAGTTTGCGTGATGGCGAGACGAGGTTTTAGCTCGGCATGGCAAATGATCGGCGGAAAATTGACCCCTGTGCTGAGAGGGTTCTGCGCTGGCTTGGCTCGGATTTACCAGTGGAAAAAGTGGTCTAGGGGCAGCTCAACATGAGGACGTGACTCTGGCAACTCCCTCTGCAGCAAGCCCCACCTTAATTCCTGGTTAGCTCCGCCCCCCCCCGAACATCTCCCCCCCCTCACCCCACTTCATGATTCTACGAAGTAATCGTAGTTCGCACAAATCACAGAGCGGACAGATCGCACGACGGTCGAGTCCGTCTCTGTCGCAAGCAACCGATTGCGCAACCGGCCGCGTGCGCAGACATCCGCACGCGTTTAACACGTGGCAGGCTTTTCGCGACCAATATCGTTCGTAGTAAAGGTTTTTTTTGGGTTAGATCGCGCAAGTGTAAATGTTGTGCCGTAATCCCTCCACCGCCCGACACAGCCAGCAAGGTTTGCCACGTAAACAACGCGCCAACCGGTTACTACTTCAGCCCACACACGCACCGGCCGCGCGCGTGAAGCGCGCGACCCGGGCTTGCATGCGAGCGACCTCTCGGGTATCGACCCTGGCTCGAGATACCTTTTTTGATCGCCTCCATTTAGCGGTGGAAATGGGATCCACGCGTAGATGGCTTTAGTGGTGGCTCACTCAGCCTCGGCCGGGCCGTCGGGGGAGAAGGGCGCACCATTAACTAGGAGCGCATCGCCCACCCACCCCACACCACACCACCACCACCACACCACCACCCACCTCCCTGGGGGCCTCTAAATGTGGACGGGTCTCACGTTCTCCCGGCGACCCGAGCAGGTGCCCGTGGCATCGGGTTTCCTTGTGCGCGGCGCGGAGAGTTGGCTAAAACCAATGCCGCCTCCGCCACCGCCGTGGTTCACGTCCTAGGAGGCAGCGGTTGGCAGCGCCGGTGACGGGGAACGCGGTGGGAATGTTTCGGCAGGACGAGGGCACCCACCCCTCCATGCCGTGGCGGGCCAGGAGGGTTCTAATCGGATCTCTGACCGCGCTTCAGTCGCGCCGGTAGGCGGCTATCGGTGAGGGTGGGAAGCGTGTAACGTGCGGCATAGTCGCTGAGCCACACGGTGGATTTTCTTGCTGCCCTAACACCTCCGCTGGCCCACCTTTCGTAGCCTTGGGGTTGTGGCATGCCTACAACACCTGTGGCATACACAGGTGGTCCCTTGGCCAAGCACTGTCCAGGCAAAAGAGGGCGGACGAGCTCGGAGAGCATCGCGGGTGATATCGTCACCGCGTATCATCGTCGTCAACAGTCTAGAATTCGCCCACAATCGCAATAATAATAATAGTAGTTTTATTTTATAGCAGATTGAAACTCAAAGCTCTGTACGTCACAAAGAACATCAACGCTGGTGCGAGACACACCGCGGAAACACAACAGGAACAATCTACAGGGTGCTTAATTTGTATTTATTTACACTTCTGAGAATACCACGATAAATGTGCTTTGTCCAGGCTCTGGAGACCACCTGGAGAAGATTCCAGGCAATGCGTTGGCAATGATGGCGAACAAGTGGAGACTCTGACTTTTTTAAGCGATTAACATACATTTGTTATTATGTTACAGTATTTATCCGTTCTTTTTCCATTGAAAACGATAGTCCCATATAAGTGTTAACATGTTTTGAAGCAACCTGTACAAATGGTGTACGGAGGCAAACGTGACACCAACCAGGCTGAGTGACAGCCAAACATCGGCAGAACTCCAGGGAACAATTACAACAACAACAACAACGACGACTACGATAGTTGGATTCCACAAAGGGTCATCCATGCAAACGGCAACCCTCACAATTAGGGAACAACTGTGATGCATCCTCATAGTCAGGGAACGGTGCAGGCCATTCGGGCTCGCAGCCCCCTTACCTGATTGGGGTAACGGTCGGCTACAGAGAGGGGAAGTGAAAATTGGGAACACGGTGAGGGAGATGGGGGGGAGGGGTTATTATTGTTCTCAACAGTCAGGCATTTGAACTTTGGTGTGACCAGAAACTGGAGGCTAGCTGAGCGAAGGAGTCCCGAGATGAGCGTCTAGACCCGGGTAGGCACAGAGCCCGCCGGGGGCCTCGGGATGGAGTGGACGACTGTGAGTGCAGATCGGTCTCCAACCCGACCCACCAAGGTGGCGAGATGTTAACTACCTCGCCTGGTATGCAGGAAGTCGTGGGTTTGATCCGGACCCTGACGCCTGCTGTATATTTGGAGTTTGCATGGTGACGAGATTTTAGCTACCTCGCCTGGTACGCAGGAGGTCTAAGGTTTGATCCGGACCCTGACGCTTGCTGTATATTTGGAGTTTGCATGTTTTCCTCCGTGGTTGTGTGGATTTTTCTCCGGTTTTGAGTATCAACATCATGCGTTTAGAGTAATTTGGGCTGCTATAAATTTCGACTTCGTTGAGCGATCATTTGCTGCCACGTCGCTTGTGAAAAAGAGCTATACAGCTCAGTGTGGCCTTACCTGGTAAAATACAAAGTTTAGACCCAAGGATCAGCACGATTTTAACGCCAGTTTCAAGATACGCGCGCAAATTAGTTTGCCATCTTCTCTGCCCGTTCAAATATTCCTTTATCGAGTTGAAATCCATCACCATTTTTCCGCCCCCCCCCCCTCCTTCGTGTTCTCACAGCTGCCCTCATCCGGGGCAACCACGGCACCTGCGCGCAGTTCTCTAACTCCCTGGACTGGCTCATCAGCAAGCTGGACCGGCTGGAGGCATCTTCCGGTGAGGGGGGCCTCACCCGTTGGCTCCGACGCCCGCGTTTCAGTCCGTCCGCTCTTGCCGCGCCGCGTCGGCGGCCCCAGCTCGCCGCTTTTACCGACCGCGGTAACCGAGCGGCACCGTTAAGATGCCGAGCGGCCACCGATAAGGGGAGCGCCACTGAAGGGCCGAGGTTTAAACAGAGCTGGTGCGTTTGATGAGCACGTTCACGTGAATCGAGCGACGGATGTGAGAGACATTGAGCGAGCGAGCGAGGCCCTGCAACCTCGCTCCGCTCAACGGACGTGTCCGCTCCTCGTATTCGTGCCGTTTGTTGCTGGCCACTGGGCATTGTGGGATTTTGCTCGGAGCACGTTCTCACAATGACGCGGTGGCGGCATGTGACGTCATCGCATTGGTCACCAAGGGCAATCAATCCTTTTAGCTCCGGGTTGTTTTTTGTATCTCCAAGTTTTGACCAATCCCTTCCATCTAAGTCGCTAATTAGCAACGCGACCTTACACTCAAGTTGAACTCGTGCTGCGTCGTCTCGACGAGAGTTTTCGTGGCCCCCACGTTACGGGCAGACTGACAGACGGCCTGCATTTGAACGCAGGATCTCAGCGCAATAACCTCCGAGCCACGTGGCCACTTCCTTCGTGAACTGTGGGTTTATAATTGCTGGGGCTGGTTGCCCTCAAGTGTCGTGGTTAGCCGCTACGCTGCGCTACGAGCCCGGCGAGCCGAATTCGATTCCCGCTCACGGCCAATACCGATGACGATTATCTGAACCGGTCATGGGCCTCCCCTAGGTCGACTCAGCCGCAAATGCGTACCTGGTGTGGTGTGTAAACATCGCCACTAGGGCGACAAAAGCGGTCGGGCATGGTGCTGGCCACCCAACCCCTAGTATGATGTGTCAGCCTTCATAGGTGCTCGCTAATAGCACTTGCCCAACAGTCTGTTAAAGGCTACACGGGGGAATCTTTGTCTTTGCGCTGTTGTTAGCGTGCTGCACTGTGAACCCCGCGACCTGAGTTCGTTTCCCTACTCGCAAGCCAACATCAGCGACGAATATCTGAACCAGTCCTGCGATCAACTCGGCCTTAGATGAGCTACTGACGCAGAGTGCATGTGAACAACAGCACATGGGAGACAAAGCCGGCGGGTCCTGATTCTTGCCACACCAACTCCCTCGTGTGCCGTGCCGGCCTTCACAGGTGCTCGCTAATAGCACTTGCCCCAATAGCCTGTTTAGGCTGTCCGGGGGATCTTTGTCTTTGAGTGGGTTGGGCGACCTTGGGTGGTGTGATTTAACATCTGTTGATTCGAGGAGAGGGTAGGGATTCGGGGTGAACGGTAGGTCCTGATGCTTGTCACACCACTTCCTCGTGCACCGTGCCGGCCTACGCAGGTGCTCGCTTAAAATCGCTTAGCCCAACCGTCCGTTGAAGGCTGTCTGGGGGGGGGGGGGGGGCGGGATCTTCGTTGTCTGTGCGCAGGTATCCTGGAGGTGCTGCACTGTGTCTTGCTGGAGAGCCCCGAGGCTCTGAACATCATCAAGGAGGGACACATCCGTTCCATCATCTCCCTGCTGGACAAGCACGGACGCAACCACAAGGTATGCACCTCCGCACCGGCGGTTTCCCTCCGCACCAGCAGGGCCCTCAGTGGCAGACAGTTGGGGGGGGGGGGGGCAGGATGGAGCCGAGATATGTAAAGCTGAGACAGAGATGTAGTGAGATGAGAGAGGATGTGGACAACAGACATGAGATGGAGAAGAGGTGAGAGTTACGGGAGATGCAGAAGAGAGGGGGAGAGATGTAGTGAGATGAGAGAGGATGTGGACAACAGACATGAGATGGAGAAGAGGTGAGAGTTACGGGAGATGCAGAAGAGAGAGGGAGAGATGTAGTGAGATGAGAGAGGATGTGGACAACAGACATGAGATGGAGAAGAGGTGAGGGTTACGGGAGATGCAGAAGAGAGAGGGAGAGATGTAGTGAGATGAGAGAGGATGTGGACAACAGACATGAGATGGAGAAGAGGTGAGAGTTACGGGAGATGCAGAAGAGAGAGGGAGAGATGTAGTGAGATGAGAGAGGATGTGGACAACAGACAGGAGATGTAGCGAGATGAGAGCAAAGGGAGATGCAGAAGAGAGAGGGAGAGATGAGAGAGATGTAATCAACAGATGGAGATGTAGCGAGGGGATGGACTGCAAACTAAACACAAAAAAGCAGTTCTAAAGAAATGAGTTTTCAATCTAGATGACGATTTAAAAGCGCATAGCTCCAGTGGCTTCCTAATATCGGAAGGAAGAGCATTCCAGACGGCCGCAGGAGCACACCTGAAAGTTACGAGCCAAAAGCGAGCATCAGCGGAGTTCGCGCGATGATGGTTTCGCAAAGGTATCGTGGTTCATTCGCGATGAGTGCGACCTTCCGAAAACACGCAACGGGAAGTCGAGGAGTTGCCTTGACGACAAGCAAAATATTGCTGGCTGGTTGACCACGGCGTTTTGCGTGGCGCGCAGATCCTGGACGTGCTCTACTCGCTGTGCGTGTGCAACGGCGTCGCCGTGAGAGCAAATCAGAACCTCATCTGCGACAACCTGCTCCCCGGCAGAGACCTGCTGCTGCAGACGCGGCTCGTCAACGACGTCACCAGGTGTCGCTCGCAATCGCTCACGAGTTGCTTCATTCACTCGCCCATGAACTCATTCGCTCGCTCATCGAACTCATTTATATTCGTTCATGCACCCACTCTTTCACTCGCTCACCCACTTCGTGCATTCACTTACTCACCCATTCATTCATTCACTCGTGCACGCATTCACTCACCCACTCATTCATTCACTTGCTCACTCACTCACTCACCCATCCACCCACTCATGAATTCACTCGCACATTAATTAGCTCATTCATGAATGCACTCACCCACTTATGCATTTATTCACTGACTGACAACATGTATTTCCCTTGCTCCAGGGCCTATGCCAACCACGCTATACCACGTAAAAAAGATCTAGATTTTTTTTTTACACATCCCATCAGCGATTTTTTTTCCTTCTCAGCACAAGCAAACTCTGCACCGGTTCCAACATTCAGTACCTCATCAGCACAGTCAGGCTTGCTTGAACCTAATTATTTTGTATTTTCTATGTGGTGGGACAAATATGGGAATGAGCGCGAATTGTCGGCTCATTGATCTGCTACGACGCGCAGGATTGATTAGATTCGACTTTTGATGACCAACTTTCCTTGAAGAGCCGAACGACCACGAGCGCCGCTTAACTGTCCCACGCTCCCCTCCTCCGCTCCCTCACCGGGGCTCAGCATGCGCCCCAACATCTACCTGGGCATCTGCGAGGGCACGTCGCAGTACAAGAAGTGGTACTACGAGATGGTGGTGGACTACGTGGAGCCGTTCGTCACCAACGAGCCGACGCACCTGCGCGTCGGCTGGGCCACGACGGAGGGCTATGCGCCGTACCCTGGCGGCGGCGAGGGCTGGGGCGGCAACGGCGTGGGCGACGACCTCTACTCGTACGCCTTCGACGGCCTCCACTTGTGGTCCGGTGAGCCGCGCACGACGCGGCGTTAAAGCCGCTGGGAATCGGGCGGCGGGCCGCCGTCGGCTCTCCGCAAATAAAAACCGCGGCGGTCTCCGTGATTCTGTTGGGGTCTCCGTGACTCCAACGGGAGTCTCCGCGATTCTGTTGGGGTCTCCGTCATTCCAACGGGAGTCTCCACGATTCCGTTGGGGTCTCCGCGATTCCAACGGGAGTCTCCGTGATTCTGTTGGGGTCTCCGTGATTCCAACGGGAATCTCCGCGATCCTCTGGGGTCTCCGTGACTCCAACGGGAGTCTCCGCGATTCTGTTGGGGTCTCCGTCATTCCAACGGGAGTCTCCGCGATTCCGCTGGAGTCTCCGTGATTCCAACGGGAGTCTCCGCGATTCCGCTGGAGTCTCCGTGATTCCAACGGGAGTCTCCGTGATTCCGTTGGGGTCTGCGTGATTCCAACAGGAGTCTCCGTGATTCCGTTGGAGTCTCTGCTATTCCGCTGGGGTCTCCGCGACTCCCACGGCGGTCTCCGCGATCCGCTGGGGTCTCTGCGATTCTGCTGGGGTCTCTCTCCCCTTGGTCGCGAGGATTTTTCTCTGGGCAGCTCCGATTTTTCCCCTCCACATTTAGAATCGACGTGCCGTTAGCGTATTCGGCTGCTAAACATTTCTAGACAATCATGACCCACTTCGTTGGGCTATCGTTTGTGATCGCCAGGCCGCTTCTGAGCTACGTAGCTCAGTGGGTCCTTGCCTAGTAAAAAACTTAAATTATTTTAGTATGGGTCTCGCTGAGTATTGGACTCTGTGGGTCTCTGGATCTCTATGGGTCTCTGTGAGTCTCTATGAGTCTGTAGAAATGTGCATTTAGAATATCTGGCTGCTATAGATTTCACACGATCATAAGCCACTTTGTTGGGCTATCGTTTGTGATAGCCAGGCCGCTTCTGAAAAAAAAGAGTTACACAAATTTTAGACTCTGTCTTCTCGACAGACCTGTTCTCCACCTGAGGACGGCTGCTTGCGTTGTGGCCGAAACGTCGTGAGAATAATTTTATGATGTTTTATTTTTATTACTTTATTATTTCCATTCTACGTGACTTTACCGAAAGAACCAAGAAGATGAATCCCTGCAGTCACGAAAGCTTTAAATCGAAAAAAAAGAGTTACACAAACTTCAGTGGGAGGGCCCTTATCTGGTCAAATAAAAAAAATTGTTGAAAACATAAAATAGTTTAGAGTCACGACGGCCTTCCGCGCTTCCGCAGGTCGCATCGCCAAGCCCGTGGGCTCGCCGGGCCAGCACCTGCTGAGCGCGGACGACGTGGTGAGCTGCTGCCTGGACCTCAGCATCCCCAGCATCTCGTTCCGCATCAACGGGCACCCCGTGCAGGGCATGTTCGAGAACTACAACACGGACGGGCTCTTCTTCCCCGTCGTCAGCTTCTCTGCTGGCATCAAGTGAGCGGTTTTTGTTTGCGCATTGGTTTTTCTTTTTTTTGGCACGTTGGGGTTTTGGCGCATTGGGGTTTTGGCTCGTTAGGGGGTTGGCACGTTGGGGTTTGTTTGGCGCGTTGGGGTTTGTTTGGCGCGTTGGGGTTTTTGCACGGTCGGGTTTTTTCGACACCTTCCGTTCGATGACGTCGCGCCGTCGATTCGGCTGCCGAAATTTTTGCGTCGCGTCTTAGCGGTTTTTAAGTGTTTGTCTACGTCGGGTGGTGGAGGGCCTTACAACACAAAATTTGGCTGAACCCCCCAAATATTTTGCGTTTAACTGCACGTGCTCGTGCACAGCCATTTTTACAATCCATGATGATGACGACGACGATGATGACGATGATGATATGATGACGATGACTGTGATGATGACTTTGACGAAGACTGCGATGAGAGTGAAGATGGTGAAGATGCACATCGCCTCTCCACGTGCGCGCACTCACTCACACGCGTCCCCCCCCAACCCCCCCACCTTGCAGGGTGAGGTTCCTCCTGGGTGGCCGTCACGGCGACTTCCGCTTCCTGCCGCCGCTGGGCTACGCTCCCTGCTTCGAGGCGCTGCTGCCGCGGGAGCGCATGCGCGTGGAGCCCATCAAGGAGTACAAGCACGACCACGACGGCGTGCGCGACCTGCTGGGGCCCACCTTCTCGCTCAAGCAGGACGCCTTCACGCCCGTGCCCGTCGACACCACGCAGGTTGGAAGGCCCCCTTCTCCGGCGCTCCCACTGCCCGGGCTCTACGACTCTCCGGCTTTCTGGGTCTCCAGTTCTCCGCTGTCTGGCTCTACGATTTTCTGGTTCTCCCACTCTGTCTTTTCTGCTCTCCAATCTCGTGCTCTCAGGCTCTCTGGCTCCCCTACTCTCCTATTATCTGGCTCTCTGACTCTCGCACTCTCTGTCTCTCCCACTCTCTGACTCTCCCACTCTCTGTCTCTCCCACTCTCTGTCTCTCCCACTCTCTGGCTTTCCTCCGGCCGTCCTCTGGCTCTCCGGCCATCGGCGTGAGTGTAAATACGAGCGACGTGTGAATCGGAGAAGGGAGACTCACGCTGCGTGCAGCGAGTCCCCGCGACTCAACCCTGGATGGTTCCTACCGGAGATGTGAATCTTCCGTTGGAAACCCTCAGTTTATTTCTCGAGCGGAATTGCCCAAGTGAAGGCTCACTGGCAGGAGGTCACGGGACAGACCCAGGTACTGTGGGTTGACTGACTGAGATCACTGGCAGATGGACCAGCCGTGCTCCCCCACACTCATACAAAGACATCCCCGTATGGGCTTAACAGGCTGTTGGGGCAAGTGCTGTTAGCGAGCACCTATGAAGGCCGGCACGGCACACGAGGGGGTGGGTGGCTAACACCACGCCCGGCCGCCTTTGTCTCTCCAGTGGCGATGTTTACACATCACACCAGGTACTCATTTGAGGCTGAGTCGACCTAGGGGAGGACTAGTTCAAATAATCGCCACAGGGTGTTGGCCGTGAGCGGGAATCGAATCCGGGTCACCAGGTTCGTAGCGCAGCGCGTTAACCGTTACACTACCGCTCGCACACACACACACGCTCACACAAACACGCGCACGCACACAAGCGCACGCACAAACGTCGTTGTCGTCGTTGTCCTTGTTTGAAGATTGTGCTTCCCCCAAACCTGGAGCGCATCCGAGACAAGCTGGCGGAGAACATCCACGAGCTGTGGGCCACGACTAAGATCGAGATCGGGTGGACCTATGCAACTGTGAGCCGAGCAGCGCACCCGATCAATCACGGGCATCATAAGCATTCACATTGAAATGTGTAATTCTACGACATTTGCGTTCCACAATTGTTATGCAAATTGCATGGCTCAAAGTAACTTGTAATTTGTATGAAGATGACACTAGACATTGGCCATTTGTATATGATCACTTTTTTCCCGTCAATAATTTGATTATATTTTTCCCATCTCTGCGTCCATACGAGGGGGTGGGTGGGTGGCCGGCACCACACCCTGCCGCCTTTTTTTTAATCTCTGTACCGCACCTCCGACTGGCATGGTTGGCTACGTACGGTGCGAACGAATTTTAAATGTACATACGTGCAGTGGCGATGTTTTGCACATTGCACCAGGTATTCAGTTGAGGCTGAGTCGACCTAGAGGAGGGCCCGGACAGGTTCAGATAACAGTCACTGGTGTTGGCCATGAGTGGGAATTGAACTCGGGTGGCCGGGTTCGTAGCGCTCCCCTTCTATACACGCACATATGCACATATTATACCAGAGGATATTTAGTGACTTCCTACTGAGATGACTGCGGTCTTCAAGATTAATCCATAGTTTCTGGAGTTGAGAGGGAGAGTGTGTGGAGAGTGTGGAGTAGAGTAGAGGGAGATGAAAGGAGAGAGATAGGTAAGTGGGTGGAGGGGAGCGGAGGGAGATGAGTGGGGAGAGGCAGGCAGGGGACGACTCGACGGAGGGCCACGAAGCTGGTTCATGGCGATCTTCACAATCGATTGGATCGAGAGCTTGCGGGAGGGATGCGGAATCGTGGGGGCGACGCGGCCTACGTCCACCGGTGGCTGGTGACGGTGGGAGTCCTCCCCGCTCCGTCGTGGTCGTTGGCATCATCCGGAGTGCGGGCAGCAAGGAGCTTGCGGGAAACGTCAGCCGCCGCCATCGTCTCTCCCGCCTCGAGCCGCCCGTTTCTGTCTGGTGTGCAGGCCAGGGACGATAACCGGCGCCTGCACCCGTGCCTCGTCGATTTCCACAAGCTGCCCGAGCCGGAGCGCAACTACAACCTGCAGATGTCCACCGAGACCCTCAAGTGAGGCCCGACACCGCGGGTCTCGAGTTGACGCACCTTCGTTTCTTCACGTGCTGATTTTTTTTTTTGCGCGTGTTTCAGTTTGTTGTCCTTCGCCCGCGCACCTTCGATTGGCACGGTCGGCTACGTATGGCGCGAAAGAAGTTCGGCCGGCACACACACACAGTGACGGAGTGGCAGGCAAGGGACAGAACGCGTCCTAGAGAGAGAGCGTCCACCCAGGTGATGGAGCGTTGACATCAGGTGTCAGGTGGACCGTCACATCGTAGCATCATGGGGCATGGCGACGGCTTTTGGAGGCCATCATTCAGCACGAGATCGATCGTGGTTTTCCCACCTCCGATGAGCATGGTCGGCTACGTACGGCGCGACAGAAGTTCAACGTGCATAGGAAGGCGTTGCATTGTACAGCTGAGGTGCTTTGAGAGGGAGGTAAGGCCGACTGAGCTGTATAGCTCTTTTTTCAGAAGGGACCTGGCCACATGGGATAGCTCAGCAAAGTGACTTATCACCACGTGGAAATGTAGAGCAGGCAAATACTCTGATAGCGTGATGTTGATCCTATAACGTGGAGGGAAAACATCTCCTAGCTACCGTGATGATGATGATGAGAGACACGCACACTCCAAATATACAGCAGGCGACAGGGTCGGGATCGAACCCACAACCTCCTGTATAGCAGGCGAGGTAGTTAACATCTCTTAGCCACCGTGATGATGATGATGAGAGCCACGCACACTCCAAATATACAGCAGGCGACAGGGTCGGGATCGAACCCACGACCCCCTGTATACCAGGCGAGGTAGTTAACATCTCTTAGCCACCGTGATGATGATGATGAGAGACAGGCAAACTCCAAATATACAGCAGGCGACAGGGCCGGGATCGAACCCACGACCTCCCGCGTACCAGGCGAGGCAGTCAACATCTCGCCAGCGCGCCGTGACGCGTGTGGCCGCTGTGCCCGGTGCCCCCCACAGGACCCTGCTGGCGCTGGGGTGCCACGTGGGCATGGGGGACGAGCAAGCCGAGTCGAAGCTCAAGCGCCTGCGGCTGCCCCGCAAGTAACCGCCGCACCGTCGAGAATCATCGGACGCCCGCGCCGCCCTCCTTTCCTTTCTTTGTTACATGCGGCGTATATTTGTGCGTGATGTATAAATAGGGCGATGTGTATGCGGCTGCGTCGTACAGCGACCTCCGATTGGCACGGTTGGCGACCGTACGTGCACACACACGTGTGTGTGCACACACGCGCGTGTGCACGGCGCTGCCCATTCCGCCAACTCGGCGTGGCGGGTACAGAATGGGGATGTTTTCCGCCAGCTAATGAGGGTCTGTGAGACGAGTGGGAGGAAACCGGAGCACCACGGAGAAAACTCGCTCGTTATATACACACATATACATGATCCATCTTCTTGGTTCTTTCGGTAAAGTCACGTATAAAGTTACGTGACTTTACCGAAAGAACCAAGAAGATGAATCCCTGCAGTCACAAAAGCTTTAAATCGAAAAATACATGATCCAATCGCAGCTATTGGGATATACATTGTCCCGGCCATTGAGATATCGATTGATCCAACTTTTGAGACATCCATTATTTTGTATGTTTGTCTAATAAATGTTCCAGCTGCTTGTTTCTAAAGTCATTGTCCCAGATAGTTGTGCGTCCATTGTGTAAGTCTCTGCGATATTGTATGGGTCTTTCGGTAAAGTCACGTAGATAGAACAAATAATAACGATAAAATAATAAAAATAAAGTGAATATATTCACTTTAACTTTAAAGTTACTTTATTGTTATTATTTTTTCTATCTACGTGAATTTACCGAAAGAACCATGGAATATGAATTCCTGCAGTCACGAAAGTTTTCAGTCAAAATTTAAACTAGATACCTAAAATTGCATTGTTCTGTATATAAATATATCAATTATCGCGGCAATGACGTCGATACCCACCGTGATTATGTTCGCTGCAATGCGTCGCCGCTGCCCCCCCCACGTCCCGCGTAGCTACTCCATGGAGAGCGGCTACAAGCCGGCGCCCTTTGACCTCAACCACGTGAAGCTGACGGCCGGCCAGGAGGCCATGGTGGACAAGCTGGCGGAGAACGCCCACAACGTGTGGGCCCGCGACCGCATCCGCCAGGGCTGGACCTACGGCATCCAGCAGGTGAGTGCCCTCCCTCACTCACTCCCTCACTCCCTCCCTCCATAACTCCCTCCCTCACTCCCTCCCTTTCCTCAACTCCCTCTCTCTCCCTCACTCCCTCCCCTCCCTCGCTCTCCTCCCTCCCCTCCCTCCTTCTCCTCAACTCCCCCCCTATCCTCCCTCCCTCTCCTCTCTTTCATCCCTCCCTCTCCTCAACTCCCTCCCTCTCCTCCCTCCAGCCTTCCTTTTTTACAATCAGAAGAAACCAAACAAATGCTTGGTCATTAGGCACTTTGTTTCGTTCATCAAGTCGTGTTTTTGTTAACACGTTTTCCCATGTGTCATGAATCCCATTGTGTACTTTGTTCACAGACACAAACAAAAACAAACCCTCCCCCCCGCTCCCCTGCATGATAAATAATTGTGAGTTTGGCCGTCGCTTCGGGGGCAGCAGTGAAACGGAGAGACGCCTCTCACGATTCACCACCCCAAGGGCGTCCGCGCGCTTCCACGCTTTGACGCGGATTTATAGACGCGTCGCTGGCAGGGCGGGAAGCGTCACTGGAAGGGATGATGAAGGGACGACGGCCGATGGTCGAGACTAGCAACAGAGTGGCAACCAAAGGAGGGAACGCCCCCCCCGAGGCTGCGTTGTACGAGCTGACTTAGTGCTGCTTGGAAGCAAGTCATCAAATAATACATCGTCTAAATGCATGCCGCTGCAGGTCACCATACTTCAGTAGGGATTACCGTTGGTTATTTTAGTACAACACAATCGACAGGAGGTACAAGAGCAATGGGCTTGCGTAATGTGCATGCGTAATGCGCGTTGATTACCATATAAATAACCCAACCGGCAATGGATACCCATTGTAATTTATATAAATCATTAATCCTCCCACCCCACATCGCTGAAGAAGTGCGTACAAGTGATGTCATCACAAATCTGGTTGTTGCTTCATGAAACGAGTTGCAATTACTGGTGAAACGTCGTACTCAGATTGTAAACACACCGGTGTTGCTGTACTAGTGACGAATTGGCCATGTTTTGTTCACTGACAAACCTTACTAATTGGCTGTGTCGGGTGGTGGTGGGTTTAATATTCACGCAATCTAACCAAAAGACCTGTATTATGTACGAGCTGAATGTTTGTATACTCGCCCATTCCGTGCTCGCTGTGCGCGTGCCACTTGATTCCCCGTGGACACCTTTGCAAAACGAGACGTTCCAGCTTCAGCGATTAACCACGTAAAATATTTTAACCCCCCCACAACATCAAGTTTAAAGTAGGCGATCGCAACATTTAGCCCCTATCCGAGCGACTCGGTCGGCACTAATCGTCCCGGCGCTGCTGCCCGACCCACGGTGACCCCAACGCAGGACATCAAGAACAAGCGCAACCCGCGACTCATCCCGTACGCGCTGCTCGACGAGAGGACCAAGAAGTCGAACAAGGACAGCCTTCGCGAGGCCGTGCGCACGCTCATCGGCTGCGGCTACGTCATCGAGCCGCCCGACCAGGATCCCGGTCAGTGCCGTCTGCTCAGAACTTTGCAGTTATTTACAAAACCCAACAGCGCCGCGTTTCTTCCATCGAGCTGTCGCCAGTGCACTAATGTGATCATCTCCAGGAGTTGAGGCTTTGGCCACGCACTGCTGGCGGGCATCTTCAGGAGTTGAGGCTTTGACCACGCACTGCTGGCGGGCATTTTCAGGAGTTGAGGCTTTAGCCACGCACTGCTGGCGGGCATCTTCAGGAGTTGAGGCTTTGACCACGCACTGCTGGCGGGCATCTTCAGGAGTTGTTGTAGATCCCCGCAGTCGTGCCTGGTAACAGCGCGAGAGAAGAAATGCTCGACACGTTGATCGGATGGCATTTTTTTTCCGTCCGCGGTTACTGCAGCGCTGCTGGCCGAGACCGCCGGGAGCAGCCACCCTGACAAAATGCGGATCTTCCGGGCGGAGAAGTCCTACGCCGTAATGGCGGGGAAGTGGTACTTTGAGTTCGAGGCGGTGACGGCCGGGGACATGCGCGTGGGCTGGGCCCGGCCCGACGTGCCCTCAGGCCACGAGTTGGGGGCCGACGCAGAGGCCTTCGTTTTCGACGGCTTCAGGGTAAATACTTTTTTGTCACAATAGGTTTTGCCCTTTCTGGAAATAGAACAGACGTTAAGATGTTTAAACACCCAACAGAATCCGTTTTCAAGGAATCATGTGTTGCATTCACTGTTTTATTGGCAGAGGGGTTAAAACCAATTCTTATATTTTGATACTGGCAAGGGAGGTCCCATGATGTAGCTGCTCACCCCGAGCTGTTCGCCTTTTGGCGTTTTCTGGTCGAACACTTTGAGACTAGGCTCTAAAGAAAGCTGTATCTGGTGTGAACCAATCAGTTTCAAAGACACAGCATACACTACCAGAGCATAGTAAATGTTTTGTTGTTGTGGAATGTGGTTTCCATTCCCAGTGGTTGTCCTGGTCAATGCTGTGCTTGTGTTATTAGCACTCGTTGTACACGTAAAGTGCTTGCCACAAATGGACCACGGTGCCTTGCCGGTCATCCTCGCAGCAGTGGCTTTTGGCTAACCGTCGAACAAAGACGGTCGCCGCATCGCGCGGCGCTTTCAGCTGTGCTTCTGCGGCCGTCTGGAAGGCTCTTCCTTCTGATATTAGGAAACCACTGGAGCTATGCGCTTCTAAATCTAGATTGAAAACTCATTTCTTTAGAACTGCTCTTTGTGTTTAGTTTGTTATCATTTCCCCGCACCTCCGATTAGCACGGTTGGCTATGTACGGTGCGAAAGAAGTCAAACATACATACATGAAACCCGTAAAAACACTACGCACCATTTGTTTCACTCACGTTAAAAGATCCCGTGATGCAATTGTGTGTCGGCGTCATGGTCCAAATCTACAAATTATAAAAAAAAATAGCTCGCAAATGACCCAATTTGAATATTATACACTCGCAAGGTTCCCGGCCGCTGTGGTTTTCGAGACCTTCCACTGTTCCTGCTTGCGCGCGGCACAGGCCCAGCGATGGCACCTGGGCAGCGAGCACTTTGGCCGAGATTGGCAGGGTGGAGATATCGTGGGCTGCCTCATCGACCTCAACGACCGGTGCATGATGTTCACCATCAACGGCGAGGTGCTCCTCAACGACTCGGGCTCCGAGCTCGCCTTCCGCGACTTCGAGATCTCCGAAGGCAAGGGATTGTTCCCCCCACAACGCCCCGGGGGAAGGGGGGGGGGGAGTGGGGGTGGCAGCCGAGTCGATGTTACGTCATTTTTCAAATTTAATGCGATGGGAAGCGTTGAAGCATTAGTTTTGTCCGTCTGTTTGTACCAAAATCTGAATTTTTACTGGAACAATCCGATGAGCTATAAAGCTCTTTTATTTACAGATGTCCAGTAGGGGTGGGTTAGTTCCTATGATCACCGTTACATTATTTTTATAGCTTTATTTTGGTGATTTAGAAAACGTTTTGGTTTAGCCATATTGAAGTACAGAGTTAGCCTGATAACTTTAATCTAAATTATCTTATGGTTGTTATTGTTTGACTTGCATCCCAATGGGATTTTTGCACACAGCGTTGATATACGGTGCTTTTTCTGGAAGACTTTGCTGTTTTTTCCTGGATTTTTCTGTTGCGCGTAGTCACTTTAAGATGTTTCTTGTTCATGTTTTTGTTTGTCGCGGTTGCACCCGATTCAAGAGCCGCATGGCTCACAGGGCTATACCTAACAAACAAATAAAAAACACAATAGGAGTACAATGTATAGGAAAGGTTAGCAAATCACGGTAAATCCTGTAAAAATTATGATCCAATAAGAACGCAATGTCTCGACATAGTTGCGCTGTTCCTGGGAATTTAGCCAACAATACCGACCAAGTTGATAGGAGCATCTCCCCAAAAGCGAAGCCTATGCGATGACGTCATTGCGAGTGACGTCATCTGCTTACGTCACGCGTCACATGCCGTGCGACATCGGCTCGTTGTGCAGGCTCCGAGAGTGACGTCGCATTCGCTGAATTAAATGCTTGCAATGTTGTGGAAAGAAGAAAACTCTCCGTGCGTACACCGCACTTGAGAGAGCCCGGTTTAAAACCCAGGATTTGTCAGCGGCGCCGGCTCAGCACCCTGACCTCTGAGCGACCCGGCCAGCACGCCTCGCCTTCTCAGTTCACCCCTTTTCCCCGTCCCGAGACGCCTGTGGGTGGGGTCATGTTCACTGCCCAATCTCGGAACCTTGCGAGCGGCGCCGTTATTTTTAAAGACATCGCACTGCACTCGCCGCAGAGAACCGTAGCGACACGACCGCCGCGCTCTACGATAGCCGGCACCAAACTGTGCGCGCGCCCTCCCGCGTGGCCTTGCGGGAGCCTCGGTAGCAACGAAAGTTACTCTTTGATGTACATCATCCTGAACGGAACTGTAAGAAAAGACGACGATGTACACGTACGTCGTCGTAACGGGAACGGGTAAACGCCCGCCGACCCTTCATGTGCTTGCGTGTGTGCTTGCGTGTGTGTGCTTGCGTGTGCTTGCGTGTGCGCGCGACAGGCTTCATACCCGTGTGCAGCGTGGGAATGAGCCAGGTGGGGAGGCTGAACTTCGGCCGCAACGCGGCGACGTTCAAGTTCTTCACCATCTGCGGCCTGCAGGAGGGCTTCGAGCCGTTCGCCGTCAACATGCACCGCGACGTGCCCATGTGGTACACCAAGCGGCTGCCGCAGTTCCTGCCGGTGCAAGGCGACCACGAGCACTACGAGGTGCGGCCGGCTGGCAACGGCGCCCTGGGAGATGCTGAGGGTTTTTTTTTGCTAAACTTAAGGTGTCGGTTTTGTTGCCAGATAAAAGGGTAAAAAATCCAATTATCATATTTTTTTACTGGCAAATGAGGTTCCAATGGTGTAAATGCTTACCCCGAGCTCTCATACTCTGATGGTGCATTGTCTTTGAGTTGTGCGCCTTTTGGCGTCATCTGGTCCAACACCATGTGAGACTAGGCTCTAAGGAAAGCTGTCTCGGGTGTGGACCAATCAACTTCAAGGACAGTGCATACATTATCAGGGTTATGTTTTTTTTTGCATTCCGACTGCAGGTATTGTGGTCTATGCAGACATGACTCCTTGTAAAAAAGGTGTCAGTTTTGTTGCCAGATAAAAGGGTAAAAAAACCAATTATCATAAAGTAAACTGTTTTAACTTTACTAGCTTGAAGGGCCCACTGGGCTATGCAGCTCTTTTTGTAAAAGCGGCGTGGCCACAAATGAAAGCTCGAAGTGGCTTATCGCGTGGAAATTTACAACAGCCAATTTCTCTAAAAGCGTGATGTTGATTCTAAATGTGGAAGGACAAACAACCGTAGGATCCGGAGAAAAATTCACACGACCACGGGGAGAGAGACACACAAACTCCAATTTTACAGCAGGCATCAGGGTCGGGATCAAACCCACAAACTCTTGGATACCAGGCAAAGCAGTTAACATCTCGCCACCGTGTTACTCCGTTGTACGATAAATAACGATAATAATAATGACGACGACGCTGACGAAGACGACGATGATGATGATAGTCACGCCGTTTACTGGGAATGTGATAACTTACCCATCCGTGGATTTACGGTTGATTGGTATGCTTACAAATGACGTGCGCGAGAATCGATTATCTTTTATTTCATCGTCGTTGTGGTCGTCATCAGTCGTGGTCAATCCACTGCTGGATGAAGGCCTCTCTAAGTCTTCGGCGCCTTTCGCGATCCCACGATGCAACGGTCCACCCAGCTCCTGCCTGCACGTCAACTCATTTCATCGCTCGGTCTCCTTGGTGGCTGTCCTCTCTGCCACCGTTTTTTCGTTTGTGTTTTAAAGTGTATGCAAATCATACGTGAACGATATTCTAGATCACTTTGGACCAATGTACCTGAGGGCCTGACAGAGCAGGGCGCTACTACTGCTCTCCCAGCGTCGGACCTTGTGCTCGACGCTGGGGGGTCGGGCCTTCTCAAGCGTTGCCCCAAGGATCTGGAGTGCCTTTGCCGGTGGTCATCTGGCATGCTATTTGCGCGGTGATTTGATACCATCTTGAGTGGAGGTAATATTACATTTAAAATAAATACGGTTCACATTAGTGTACCGTATCGAAGAGAAAAAAGATAAACGGAAATATTATTTATTTATTTCCATCCCCTTGTCCAGTGATCCACCGTCGCTTGCCTCCACAGCATGGTCCAGTTAAATTCCACCACCTCGTGTTCCATCTGTCCTCTCAGCTCCAGATCCTCTTGTGGCCTTGTCTCAGCAGTCCCACCTCCTGGTCTCCATTACACCTCCCTCCCCTCATTCCCCCTCCCCCGCATCCACCGTCGACGTGGTGAGCTGGTCCGTTTACGTCAGGGGTGGGGAACGTCCGGCCCGTGGGCCGTATAAGGCCCTCAAAATCATTTAGTCTGGCCCTGCCAAGGCAACCGCACGACTCGAAATTCAATAAATCTAGGCGCTTTTTTCATAGCAACATAAATTAAATTTTGTATGGCCCACGAATGATGTTATAAATATCCAAATGGCCCTTGGCAGAAAAAAGGTTCCCCACCCCTGGTTTATGTCCTCGTGTGAGGCCCATTGAGCTCAGAATCTCTTTCTCGTCATGGCGACCTGGCCAAAGCAGCCGATGTGGTAGCAAGCATCCCGATAAACATGCAACATCGGGGGCCAACGTTGGCCACGTGGTTGGAAATGTCGGGTCAACGTCGACCCAACGTTTCGCTTTTAGGGGCTTCCTAGATGGGAAGGGAGAGTTTGCGGGGGTCGCCGTGGCCAGCCGGGATACGGCGCGTCCACGCAAGGCCCTCTGCGAAAGTGACCGAGACGCGCCGTTCCCCTTGCGTCTCCGCATCCGCCACCGCCCCCCAGGTGACGCGGATCGACGGGACAGTGGACAGCCCGCCGTGCCTCAAGGTCACCCACAGGACGTTCGGCACGCAGAACAGCAACAACGACCTGGTGTTCTTCCGCCTCAGCATGCCCGTGGAGTGCTACGAGGACTACAAGCCGCAGCTCGCCGGCCACCTCAACTCGCTCATGCAGGAGGAGGAGGTGGACATCGACATCGATTCCGAGTTCGAGGTGCTCAAGAAGACCGCTGCGCGTGGGAACCTGATCCAGCTGCCGTTCGGCTTTGCGTCACCGCCGGGAGACAAGGACGCGGCGGCGGCAGCGGCCGCGGCGGCTGCCGCGTTGGCCGGCGGGACTGCTTCTCCGCCGGTGGGGGCGGGAGGGGCTGGAGGAACGTCGGTGACGGGGTCGTCGCTCGCACCGCCCACGCCGACCCCGACGGCCGAGTCGAGCGGTGGCAGCAGCAACAACAAGGACGCGGCGCAGGAGAAGACATCGCGCCTCAAGCCCAAGTGCGTCGCCGAATTAGCACAATTCCTAAAATCACCACAATCGATGTAACAATCACACTACTGCTGTGGCAAATTCTCGCCGTGCGCGAGTTCTGGATTTGGCGAGTTTAGCATATTCGCGACCGAACCACGGCGTCGCGTTAGGTGGTCGACGGAAAGAGGCAAGGCGCGTGGGGTCGGTGGTAGCGAGGATTCCTCGATGATCGATCACGACTGGCGGCGGATCCGCTGACCTCCTCGGTTTGCCCGCCCCCTCCCCCTCCAACTGCCCCCCCCCCCCCCATTCCCCCTTCGGCGTTTTAGGTTCCTCATGCGCCGGGGGAAAGTGTCTCAGGCGCAGCCGCCCGCGGCGCCGCCCATGCCCGTGCACACGCGGCTGCAGGAGGAGGTGCTGCCCGACGACCGCGACGACATGGAGACGCTCATGAGGACCACGCTGGTTTGTGACCTCTCGACCCCCGGTTGCCGCCCCCTGCCTAGGGACGCCACGGCGTCGAGGTGTTAACCAGCTCACCTGCTACAGAGGAGGTCGTGGGTTCCGTCCTGACCCTGAAACCTGTTTTGGCTGCTCTAAATTTGATTGAGCTACCATTTGCAGCCGGGTCGCTTCTGAAAGAGAGCTACATAGCTCAGTGGGCCTTACCTGGTAAAATAAAAATATCATTCAGTTTAGCCCGTGACTATGATATGGGTTCTTCGCAGCCCGCTCGCAGGCCGAGTGCGGTCTCGCGGCTTGGGCCGCGTGTCGAGCAGTGGGAGCTCTGACAACGTCAAATCTCGGAAGCTTTTCACCGTGCGCTGCCGCGGGCGTGTTCAGTAGTGCGTGGCGAAAGCTTGGGAGACGGATAACCTGGAAGGTCACACTCGGCCCGGGTGACTTGTGTTGTCCCAGTAGTGGGACCCTTACCCCGCTCCTAGAGAGCGATATCCCCTGGGCGGTGGCGGCCACGTCTGTAACTGCTCTACAGTGGAACCTCCCCCATGTCCGTTCTCGCGAATGGCACTCGCCCCAACAGTCTGTTAAAGGCCATACTGGGGGGCGGGGGGGCCCTTTCTCTTTGTTTGGCTCGGCGAGCAGTATTACTACTCCGTGAAGATTTTCCCCGGCCAGGAGCCGACGGGCGTGTGGGTCGGCTGGGTGACACCCGACTTCCACCAGTACGGGAAGACCTTCGACCTGGAGAAGGTGCGCAGCGTCATGGTGACGCTCGGTGACGACAAGGGCAAGGTGAACACCAGGTAGGGCCGCGCGCCGCGGGGCGACGGTGGGTTTCTCGCGAGGCCCAGGAGCGCGGAGAGCCGCGCGTTTAAACAAACATTGCGCCGGCCAGAGCGGCGTGCTGTGGGGAGCTACGACTACGGGCCCGAGAGCGGCGGTCGTTCACCGCTTGTCCGCGGTTCGTGCCACGGGGCCTCCCCCTGTTAATGCTGCGGGCGTGTTAACCGTACAGCGGTGTTCCCCGCGGGCCACTGGCGGCCGGCAGCTCCCTGGTGGCCTTTAGTGCGGCCGCTGATGTGCGAGCCCCCCAACGACACACAACATCTGAAAACACCCCCCATCATCATCGTCGTGCTGCTGTCAAACCCCCAGTGGTTTGAAACATGTGGCGGCCCTCACACACTGATGATGTCTTATCGGCGAAAGAGGCCACCCCCCCCCTCTGAAAATTCGTGAAGAACGCTGGCGCACGATGAGGATCGTCTGCTTCACAGCGGGCGTCAAAGTTGCACGCGACGTCGTTCGAACAAAGATAGGAAGTCGCGTGCGCAAGGGTCGTGGTCCGAAATGGTAAAATTTGAAAAATTACGCCGCACGTTAATGAGGGAAACACAGAGCCATTGACACCCTTCCCTCCCGCCGCCCCACTGAGGAAACCCAACAGGGACCGACCCTCCTTAAAAGGTGTCTTGAGGCTCGGCGATGCTTTCACCATGAGCGCGTTTGTTACTCGTACAGTGCGAGGCGATCACGGACGCGCCGAGTTTCGCCACATAGGCTGTTGCAGTTTTGGCAGGCGGTGGTGATGTCGCTTTTGTGTTCTCCCAATTGAGTATTTCCTGGGCAAACAACGAGCGTCGGACCGTGTCTGGCCATTGACGCCGTTCTCACAGTGCTCCATCGCTGCCCATCCTTTGCTAGAAGTAAATGGAATAATAATAATATTTGTGTTATTTCCCTCCGCGTACCCACCCCGACCTCTGACTTCATCAGCATCAAGCGCAGCAATTGCTTCATGGCGTGGTGCGGTGAGTTTGGGGGGCAGCAAGGCCAGGGGCGCAACAACATCAGCATCGACATCGGCTGCCTCATCGACATCGGCAGCGGACTCCTCACGTTCTACGCCAATGGAAAGGAGATCCCCACCTACTATCAGGTACGGGCGGTGCGCGTGCCCCCACCCAAGGAGATCCCCACCTACTGTAAGGTATGAGCGGTGCCCGCTCGCCTGCCCGCCCCGTGTTCATGGGACGCGCTCGCAGTCACGGAGACGGGCGCGACAGATCTGAGAGGCGGGCGCGCACCTTGCGGATGAGGATGCCCAGGCGGGCGGTCTTGGAGTCCGGAGCCTGGTACGTGAGCCACAGGCCGCTGTCCACGTGCTGCACGAAGCACACCGAGTCCCCGTACTTGATCTCCGGAGGCCCCATCCCATCGATCTCTCGCTTGGGCCGAGTTAAGTCCGGCTAGATATTTTAGTCTTAATGGCGACATGAACGTGTGGAAAAGGACAGTGCAAAGCGTGTCGGACACAGTGGCGCCAGACAGTTGGCAGCCCTGGGTCTCGGCCCACCCCACTTATGCCTGGTGGGTTTCCTCCAGGCTCTCCGATTTCCTCCCGAAAGCCAAACACTCAGTCATGGACTTGGCCAAATATCCTGATGCCGCAGGACGCCTCTTGAGACCCGGCGAGGCTTTTCCCGTGTCAGTAACGGGCGTCGCTATCAGAGTCGGAATATATATGCCGCAGGAGGAATCCGATTAGCTATGTCCAGTAGGGGTGGGTAAGGACGTTACCCACAACAAACGGTACAAAAACACGACAGGAGTGCAAAGTGCAAGAAAAGTAAACAAATCACCTAAACACATACAAATAAAATTAAACCATCCCCATGCTACCAGGCAAAGTCCACTGAGGAATTTGCTTATTTTTCAGAAGAGATCTGGCCACAAATGATAGCTCACCAAAGCGGAGGGAAAAACCGGAGGACCCGGTAGAAAAAAAACCACGCAACCCACCGGGAGAACGTGCATACACTCTGACCTCGTCCTGCGGTCAATCGGTTCACCTTCCCTGACGTTTGCCGTTGCCTCCATCGCCGCCATCGTCATCGTCGTTGTCATTTTCGTCATCATTGTCGTCATTATCGTCGTAATTTTCATCGTTGTCGTCATTGTCGACGTCATTGTTGTCATCGTCGTCGTCACTGTTATCATCATTGTTAGCGTCATGCTCGACGTCATTGTCGTCATCATTATCGTCATAATTTTCATCGTTGTCGTCATTGACGACGTCATTGTCATCGTCGTCATTATCGTCATCGTCATTGTCATCGTCGTCGTCATTGTCGTCGTCATTGTCGTCATTGCCATTATTCTCGTCATCGTGCGCATGTCATTCGCAGATTGAGCCTGGCACCAAGGTCTTCCCAGCCGTGTTCGTGCAGCCCACGTGCACCAACATGTTCCAGTTTGAGTTGGGCCGCATCAAGGTAGGAGATGGGTTTTGTTTGGCAAATCGGTGAACTCGGAAGTGATTAATGCCCGCCGAGTCATTACTAGGAATGCAACGTTGGTGAAACGTTGAGCAACGGTCCTCCTTCCTAGCACGTGTCAGAGAGACTAGAGAGATGGCGTGGCCTGTCGAGTTATGTGCTATGAAATATGACCAGTGGACCGATTTTATATATATATACACACATATATGGATTTCTTTTAAGGCAGTGTCACTGACAAATGTCCAAAATGTTTGTTATTTATGCTTGGGCATCACTGCCAATGCGGTATCACGAAAATGTATTTTCATGAACTTACTTTTTGGATTAAGCTCAATACGCTGCCCAGTACAGAGAAGCCTCACCGGGGCGACGTCTCTAACCTCTCCGTTTCTCTCCCCGGCTGCTCCTGCTGCTGCTCATGCTGCTGCTCCTGCTCCTCCTGCTCCTGCTGCTATTGCTGCTACTTCTGCTGCTACTGCTGCTACTGTTTCTGCTGCTGCTGTTATTACTTTTTCTGCGACTACTGCTGATCCTGCTGCTGCTACTGCTGCTATTACTGCTATTACTACTGCTGTTGCTACTTCTGCTCCTGCTGCTGTTGTTACTGCTCCTGCCACTACTGCTGCTCCTGCTGCTGCTACTGCTGCTACTACTACTGCTGCTGCTACTTCTGCTCCTGCTGCTGTTGTTACTGCTCCTGCGACTACTGCTGCTCCTGCTGCTGCTATTCCTGCTATTATTACTGCTGCAACTTCTGCTCCTGCTGCCACTGCTGCTGTTCCTGCTGCTGCTATCTCTGCTGCCGCTGCCACCGTTCCATCTCCGTCAACCGGCGCTTCCTCCCCGTTCCTGATCCCTGCTTGCCGCCCGTCAGAACGTGATGCCGTTGTCGGCCGGCATGTTCAAGAGCGAGCGCCAGCATCCGACGCCGCAGTGCCCGCCGCGGCTCGACGTGCAGATGCTCATGCCGGTGCTGTGGAGCCGCACGCCCAACGAGTTCCTGCACGTGGATGTGGCGCGCACGAGCGAGCGTGAGGGCTGGATGGTGGAGTGCACCGATCCGCTCGTCATGATGGCGCTGCACTTCCCCGAGGAGAACAGGTCGCGTGCCACGGGGCTCCTCCTCCTCCCTCCTCCTCCTCTTTAGCACGGATTGATGACAGCAGAGCAAAGACGTCATCGTGAGATGCGTTGCCCGCTCGTCAATTGTCTGTTGGGAAGCAGAGCGGATCTCATACCCATTCCTCCTTTGACGGAGTGAAGGCAGACGCTGGGCGGGTCGTTTACGACGTGGGTCGGTTGGTTTGGGATCACGTGGCTGCGCACACTCGCAATGCCGCCGGATCTTCCACGGTGCCATTTGTGCATCAGGTGGCCCCGTAGGCCACACGGAGCGGTGCCGATTCGGGTTGATGGTCGGCCATTGGCGGCGTGGACGGTTGACGGGAGGATCGAACCTCCCTTTTTATTTTAGTCAGCAGTGGGACGAAAAGAAGGGGAGGTGTTTGTGACCGGGGCCGGAATATCCCAATAGGCTAATAAGGCCTCAGGCTTTCATATTTTTTGGAGGCCCTCCTTTAGGCCCTACGTTCCACATTGAATTCCCAGCGGAGCGACGGTAGCGCGGACCCTCAGTCCTTTGAATTACCGTGACGTAATTCGTGACTTTGCCACAGATAAACGTCGGAAAAAAGACGTGTTGTTTGCTTGAAGAAATTAGTGCAGCGGATGATTTACGTTCGATGTATTTGCCTTGAGGCAAATAAATGTGTTACTTTTACATAGGTAAAAAATATATAGACGTTTGATGACTTTATCATTTTTCTTTGCAATGTGTAATACATACTTAGGCAGCTTCTCTCCTATTATCTTTAGGCCCCTCATAGCCTTAATCCAGCCCTGGTAGTTGATGATTGAAACTAAATGGTCAGTTCAATAGGTTTGTCTCGTCGTTGGGAGTTGTGTGTCGGTTGGACAGGGCATTGCACGACATTCAAAAGCACCTTGTCTAAAAAAACGCAAGGAAGAGGAATCACGCGTGCTCAGTACTGTGATCTTTAAGGGAAACCTAAAAACAATTATACCCACGCACACAAAAAAATATGAACTTATTTACCTTTTCATAATGTTGTTGATGTCTGCACTTAACAGCTTTCTCATTCACGGGTTCCTTCTCTCCCTCGATACGATCGTGGTAATTATTGTACGGCGTTTCGCGATTGCGGTCGTGACGGACGACGCCGCAGGGAAACTATTAACACGTCTCGATGTTTGGCACCCCCCCCTACCCCGCTGCCCCCCCCTCCACCCACCCAACCGCGCAGGTGCATCGACATCCTGGAACTCTCCGAGCGCATGGACCTGCTCAAGTTCCAGTTCTACACCCTGAAGCTCTACTCGGCGCTGTGCGCCCTGGGCAACAGCCGCGTGTCGCACGCCCTCTGCAGCCACGTCGCCGAGAACCAGCTGCTCTACGCCATCGAGTCCAAGTACATTCCGGGCCTCCTGCGCAGCGGCTACTACGACCTGCTCATTGACATCCACCTGCAGACGTACTCGACGGTCCGCCTGATGATGAGCAACGAGTACATCGTGCCCATGACGGACGAGACGTGCAGCATCACCCTGTTCCCCGACGAGAGCAAGCGGCACGGGCTGCCGGGCGTTGGGCTCACCACGTCGCTCCGCCCGCTCATGTACTCGTCCGAGATCAGCTTTGTCAAGTCGCTGGGCAGCGTGTACCAGCACAGCCCCGAGTTCCCGCTCGGCATCCTCAAGGTGAGGCTCTCATCCGGCCCTTCCCGACCGCCCCCCTCCCGCAGGAAGGGCGTGCAGGCGGTCTTGGTGTTGGTGGTCGAAGTGGCGGTGGTGTTAGTGATAGGGGCGGTGGTGGCGGTAGTGGTGTTGATTGGTAGTAGCGGTGGTGGTGGTGGTGGCAGTGGTGTGTTTAGTTTCCTCTCCTTACCCGCACCTCCGATTAGTTCGGTTGACTACGTACGGTGCGAAATAAGTTCAACAAACACAACACACACACAACACACGCGCACACGCGCACACGCACGTGTACACACATGCACGAGTTGTAGGGCCCCCGCGCCCGGGCCTGGTTCTTCTCGGCCTTTCTGTGTGGGACCAACTTACCGCCGCTGCTGTTTTCCCCCGCCTCCAACAACAGGTGAAGACGCTGGACATGCTGACGGAGGCTGTGCGTGACGGCGGCTGGCACATCCGCGACCCCGTGGGCAGCAGCACGGAGTTCCTGTTCGTGCCGCTGCTCAAGCTCGTGTGCACGCTGCTCGTCATGGGCGTGTTCGGGGACGACGACGTGCGGCACATCCTCCTCCTCATCGACCCCGGCGTCTTCAAGGAGCACAGAGACGAGGAGGAGGAGGAGGTGGCGGGTGGCGACGGGGTCGGGGGGGGGAGCCCGGCGAAGGAGTTGCTGGCGCTGGAAGGCGCCGGGGATGAGGAGAAGGACGATTTTTATGACGACGACGAGGAGGACGAGGAGGGGGACGAATACGACGAAGAGGAGGACGAGGAAGGGGATGAGAATGTGGAGATGGTCGAGGGAGAGGCGGAGCACGCCGCGTCCAAAGCGAAGAGGAGGAGGGCGTTGAGGAAGAGACGCGGACGCGGCGGCGTGGACGACGAGGCGGAGAAGGAGAGCGGGCGGGAGAAGGAGGCGGACGACGCGGAGAGGAAGGAGAAGGCCGCGGGCGACGGCGACGGGGAAGGGGAGGAGGAGGTGATCGCCGGCGAGGGCCTGCTCTACATGAAGCTCGTAGAGCCAGTGAAGTTGCAGGTGAGAGGGCGTGGAGGGGAAGGGTGGGCCCAGCCGCTTCGGGGTTCGTGAGACTTATTTTATTTAAACCGGCTGAAGGGGCTCGAGGACGGCCGGTTCACTATGAGGTCGGCCAGCTGGCTTCGAGGTCGGCCGGCTGGCTCTGAGGTCGGCGCGCTGGGATGCCGGTGTTCAATTCCGGGGGTTGCCCGTTTATGACACTGGGTTCTCAAGTGTATCACCAACCGCTCCAACAACAAAAAAACTACCTTCAACTTGGTTCTGCACTTTGTGAGCATAGAATACATGTTTTTAATTATCATGGCCTTGCCCTGGGCCTGTTGTGGTTCTGTTGCCATCGCAAGGACTCTTTTATTCTTGGCAGTAAAATATATCTGTCAATGTGCAGCATCTTGGCATTCGGTCACCATTCCGGCGCTTTACAATAAAGGCGCAGGCCTCTAATTCCCTGCTCACGAACACTGCTGGCGGAGACGGCTCCACTACAGGGAGCTCCAGAGAGCCCCACTAGGGAGGTTATGTTGGCCTACTCGTACACACTGGCCAGACATCCTGCAAGGGGTTGGAGTACCCACGCTTTATCCCAACACACACGACCTGCCGATCTACGAACTGGTTGAGCCCATTTCTACTGCTCGCCAGAGGCGGCGATAAGGGGGGTGGGGGGTGGGGGGAATTTAATAAGCTTGTACAGTCGTTGTTTCAACTGCTGTTCCGTGATTTCGAATTGAGCTGTTGACCTCTGAATCGTGAGCCCAGTGTGCTGACCATTAGACACACGGAAGCGTCCCATCGACGCGATATAACTCAAATTTGGAGCTTGTGGAATCGATGATGCCAGTCGAATCAAAGATGCCGGTCGTATCGACCATTCCGGTCACACCGATCATGCCAGTGGCATCGACGATGCCATTCGGATCAACAATGCCGGTGGCACCGACCACGCCAGTCGCATCGTCGATGCGGGTCGAACTGATGATGTGGGCCGAGTCACGGCGACATGAGCTGTCGTGTGTCGCCCTGCCTAGATGTGCCACCTTCTGGAGTACCTGTGCGAGTGCCAGCTGCGCCACCGCATCGAGGCGATCGTGGCGTTCTCGGACGCCTTCGTCGCCAAGGTCCAGGCCAACCAGAAGTTCCGCTACGACGAGGTCATGCAGGCGCTCAACATGTCGGCTGCGCACACCGCACGCAAGACCAAGGAGTTCCGCTCGCCGCCGCAGGAACAGGTGACTCCGAGGGTTGCGCGGACCCTTGGCACGCACACTCACCCGCTCGCTCGTTCATCGGACTCGCTCACCTGCTCACACACAGCCACCACTGCTGTAGCCTTACTCTCACCCTCACGTTCACTCACCCACTCGCTCACCCGCTCGCTCACCTACTCACTCACCCACAGCCACCACCGCTATAGCCTTACACTCGCCCTCACGTTCACTCACTCATTCACTCATCATACTCTACTCATTTTCATTGCTGCTCGTAATGGGAAAGAGGATGGATCGCCATGCGTGTGTTTGTTATCCAGGTGGGCAGCGTTAGGGTAGTGGTTGGGTCACTGCGCTACGAAGCCGGCGACCCGAGTACGCTTCCCGCTCACGGCCAACATCGGTGACAAATATCTGAACCGGTCCTGGGCCTCCACTAGGTTGACTCAAATTGGCACCTTGTGATGTATAATAGTCAGCAATGGAGAGACAAAGGCGGCCGGGCATGTTGCTGGCCACTCACTAAACCATTTGTGAGTCGTGCTGGCATTAATAGGTGGTCGCTCACAGCACTTGCCCCAAGTCTGTTAAAGACTTTATGGGGGATCTTTTGTCTTTGTTGTGCAGGTCAACATGCTGGTCAGCTTCAAGAACATTGCGGAGGATGAGGAGAGCCCATGTCCTGATGAAGTTCAGGAGAAACTGGAGAATTTCCATCATGATCTGCTGCTGCATTGCGGTGAGGGCATCCTCTGTTGTATACGGAATATACCATCTATGGGTAGTGAAGATGCCAGGACATGGAATATACCATCTGTGTTGAGTGAATCTGCTAGGATATGGAGTATATACACTCTGTGGATAGTAAATATGCCAGGATATCATGATGATCATAATGATGATGATCACGATTATCATCATTATCATCATCGATGCTTTATATTAATTCCATGCCCATGGCAGGGGACTCCCGGTGGCAGTTGTCCCTGTGAGGCAGAATGTGAATGCAGCACCGGCCTGCAAGTGGCCATTGCTATGTGACTTTGCCCAATGAAGCACTTTGCGAGTAGTTGGAAACAAATAAAAAAAATTGGAGCATGATGTCGTGGTCCAAATCAAGCGACCCCCGCTTTCAACACAGCCCGGGGGAAGTCTTCGTCCAGCAGCGGATCAGAAATTATATTATATGGCTGCGATGGTGGCGAGATTTTAACTACCTCGCAGGGGATACAGGAGGTCGTAGGTTCGATCCTGACCCTGACACCTGCTCTATATTTGGAGTTTGCGTGTCTCTCTCCAGGTGGTCGCGTGGATTTTTCACCGGGTCCTCCGGTTTTGCCCCTCGCATTTAGAATCAATGTGCGTGTATGGTATTTGGCTGCTATAAAAAAAATCCATGTGATAAGCCTCTTCCTTGAGCTATCATTTGTGGCTAGGTCGCTTCTGAAAAAGAGCGATATAGCTCAGTGGGCCTTACCTTGTAAAATAAAAACATCGTTTAGTTTCATTGATCGTAGTGTTGTTGCAAAGGTGAATGTAGCGGTGGTAATAGTGGTAGCACTCGTGGTGGAGATGCCGATGATGACGATGACGACGACGATGACATCGGCGCTGCTTGGCCAGGCTTTGAGCTTGAGGTGGAGGAGGAGGAGGAAGGGGAGGCTGACCCGTCGTGGCGCGGGAAGCTGATGTCCCTGGTGGAGCGCGTGAAGAACCTGCGCAAGGCCAAGGAGGAGGATAAGCCTCAAGACGAGGAGGAGAAGAAGCCGTGTGAGTTTCGGGGCGGATGGCAACGCCCACAGGCCCAAGCCTCGCGTGCAGACACACGTTATCTCCTGCGAATTCACCGTAAACGTTCTCCACGTAATATTGACGGCCGTGTGTCCCGTCTCTTTCTTTCTCCATCCCCCCCCCCCCCCTATACAAATCTCCTCTTCTCCCAACCAATTCCTATCCCTTCCACCGCTCTCCTTCTCCACCTTGCTCTCTGGTCTCCTCCTCTTGTACACACTCCCCTCCACTTCCCTGCCCTCTACCCCTTCCTCTTCACTACTCCTCTACTCTGATCCCTACCCCCACTCACCTCCTCTCCCCCCACTCACTGTCTCTCCCCCACTCACCACCTCTCCCCCCACTCACCTCTCCCCCCACTCACCTCCTTTTACCCCCACCTCTCTCCTGTCCCACCCCACCATCTCCCCCCTCCTCCTCCCTCTCCTCCACCTCGCCCCCCAGCCACGTTGCACGAGCTCATCTCGACGGTGATGATCCACTGGGCGCAGGAGTCGCGCGTGGCCGACCCCGAGCTGGTGCGCGCCATGTTCGGCCTGCTCCACCGGCAGTACGACGGCATCGGCGAGCTGATGCGCGCGCTGCCCAAGACGTACACCATCAGCGGCAACTCCATCGAGGACACGCTCGACCTTCTCGCCTCGCTCGGGCAGATCCGCTCGCTGCTGCGCGTGCGCATGGGCAAGGAGGAGGAGCAGCTCATGATCCGCGGCATTGGGTGATGCAGCACGGGGATTTGATGGGGTTTCATATAAAAAAAAATGTATTTATGATTGTCCGATTGTTAGAACAGCCGTTGTTAACGTTGATAGCCGTGGTCACGTGTTCAATCTGTTTAGGCTACTTACTATACAGGGATTCCTGCACTTGTGAACTATTCGACGTACGAACTTTCAGAGATACGAACAAACGTGTCCGTGTGTCCAGTTGCCTGTTCGAACCGACAGTCGCAATAGATGGCATCTACATCTGCAGAACGTGAAGAACCAGTGGCATCTGCATCTACAGGAGATTATACAACTTTTAAAGCCATTCCCCGTGTTTAGTGTACATGCTGCACAACACGTTTGGAATCGACAGGAGTAAAGTTGGACTTACGAACAAATCGACTTACGAACAGAACTCTCGAACCTAACTTGTTCGTAAGTAGAGGAGTCCCTGCACTGTCTTCTGCTGCTGCCTGTCTCAGCCCTGGAGGTTGGTAATTATTCTCACGCGATGCATCCCCTCGAATCCGCCTGCTAAGTCCCGGATCAGGTGTGGGCGCCACCACGAGCGGTGTGAAATTACAAAGTAGGGGAGCGGTAGTGGAGCGATTGGTGCACTGCGCCACGAAGCCGGCCACCCGAGTTCGATTCCCGGTCTCGTCCACCAACACCAGTGACTGTTATCTGAACTAGTCCTGGGCCTCCCCTAGGTCGACTCAGCCTCAAATGAGTACCTGGTGCGGTGTGTAAACATCGCCAGTGGGAAGACAATTGCCGCCAGGCGTGATGCTGGCCACCCACACCCTCGTGTGCCGTGCCGGCCTTCACAGGTGCTAGCCAACGGCACTTGCCCCGACAGTCTGTTTTCATTTACAATTAACGAGTCTCCCTCCTGGCGCGTGCAGCAACATCATGAACAACAAGCTGTTCTACCAGCACCCCAACCTGATGCGAGCCCTGGGGATGCACGAGACGGTCATGGAGGTGATGGTGAACGTGCTGAGTGGAGGCGAGGGTCAGGTGAGCGTTTGTTTCCCATCCAGGTTTTTGTTGAGTTTCATGCTTTCAAGAACAAAGGTCGCAATGCCGTGCCACGGTATGGCTCCTTTAAAGGCCAACCATCGGCGACAATCGTTGACGGAAATAATCCCAGCGCCATTTTGCATGTTGAACTTCTTTCGCGCCGTATGTAGCCAACCGTGCTAAACGGAGGTGCGGGAAAATATATAGCTAACCAAATCTGGACTAATCTAATCAGTCGCTCCGCCTAGTGGACGAATGGGATGTCAGCCTCCAATCAGGTCGTGCAGAGAGGTCACGTGACTGCCCAAGGTTATGTGTTCTGTACACCAATCGGAGGCTCAGGTCTCCTTTTCAGGATAGTCTTGCCAAGTTTGCTCAGTCGGGGGCGATTTTACGCTGTGATCACGGTTAAAAAAATAAAAACCACAGTGAGAATAATCCAAAAGTTAGAAGCGTTTGAACGTGAAACTCAACCCTAATACTTTTCCTATGTCCAAATACTTTTTGAGTTCTTTAGGTCTCAATGCAAAACGACAGCACTTGGCCTTCCCGAGGCGGTGACGCTGCCTGGCGGTAGGGCGCTCGTCGCTTGTTGCAGAGGTTCGCGGTTCGAATGTGGCGGCCGCCCTGGTTAATACTGCGCTGTGTGTTAACCGCTAGAATACTACTGGTTCTTTAGGTAAAGTCACGTAGAAAGAAAAATAAATTAAATAATAGCATACCACGATCGATTTCAACACAAGCAATCATCATCAGGTACGGATGAAAGAGAAAACAAACCTAGTAAAGTTAGAAATATAATGCAATACAACACAGAGAGTCGGCTAACATAACAGTCAACACTCTACCTGGTTGATTACGTTCTTCCAACGATTGCTACATTTGAGAGAGAGACAAAACACAGACACGGAAACACACAGACAGACACACAAGCAGAGAGAGAGAACACAGAGACGCACAGAGAGAGACACACACATAGGCACACAGAGAAACAACACCTCTGCGTCGAGGCTTTAAATATTACTATTGCACGAAGTCTGCTTCACTCACAGTGGACGGTAAAGATTCCCTGGCATCGTTCGCAAGAGTAGGCCGCCGTGTGCCGGCGTTGCGGTCCAAATTTTGCCCAATTCGAACATTAATAACTTTGGGGTTTACTCACAGCAGCAATCACCGCCCCCTGCTGGCAGACTCGTGCCCCGGGTCACTCTCGCAAATGAGACTCATAAACCATCACCCAAAACTCCGCTCATCCTCACAGCAGCTTTTGGCTAGCCGTCGAACAAGGACGGTCGCAGCGTCGTGCGCTTTCAGACGTTCTTCTGTGGCTGTCTGGAATGCTCTTCCGATATCTAGGTAGTCGCTGGAGCTATGCACTTTGAAATCTAGATTGAAAACTTAATTTCTTTAGAACTGATTTTTGTGTTCAGTTTTTTTAGTCCTTCCCCCGCACCTCCGATTAGCACGGTTGGCTACGTACGGTGCGAAATAAAGTTCAACATGCATACATGCAGAATCTTTTTTCAGAATGTGAATATTATCCTGGAGGAATCCGATGAGCCGTAAAGATATTTGTCACAGATGTCCAGTAGGGGTGGGTAAGAACGTTGCAACACCAAACAAGACATACTGGCCCCTAGAGTTCTCACTCGGTTACACACAAGAACACTTGTAACTCCTTTTCTTGCTGTGGATTTCACACCTGATGATAATTGCTTGTGTTGCAGTCAAAACGTCATGAGAATTTCTATTGTTTTATATGTTTATTCTTATATTGTTTCCCTTCTATGTGCCTTTACCGAAAAAACCACGAATATGAATCCCTGGAGTCACGAAAGCTTGAAATCAAAACTTGTAACTCCGTTCACTTGGAGGACTTCCTCACAATTCTGACTAATTGCCCGATGAAGCTGGTTTTTGTAAGCGCCCCGCGAAACGTCGTACTCGAATTGTAAACACCGTTGGGTTTATTCTCCAACACGCAACCGGTGTGCTGAAGTAGTTCCCAATTGGTCACGTTTTTTTTGTGTACGTGACAAAACCTTTAGCAATTGGCTGTGTCGGGTGGTGGCGAGTTATAATGACACGTTTATATGTACACGATCTAGCCCAAAAAAACAAAAAAAATCCTTTATCAAGATAACTTGATTGTTGATGTGCCCCCTCCTCCGCCCCCCGCCCCCCCCCCCCACAGGAGATCACCTTCCCTAAGATGGTGGCGAACTGCTGTCGATTCCTCTGCTACTTCTGCCGCATCAGCCGGCAGAACCAGAAGTCCATGTTTGAGCACCTGAGCTACCTGCTGGAGAACAGCAGCTTCGGTCTGGGCAACGGTGAGCCGCTCCCGTTGGCGTGTACCCGTCAACCGATCTCCGGGCCCGCGTTCAGCGTTCGCGACGACAATGACATATAAAACTTAAAACTGCACTACGAAGCAATTTTTATTTATTTTATCAGGTCAGGCCCACTGAGCCGACGTAGCTGCTGTTTCAGAAGCGACCTGGCCACAAATGAGAGCTCCACGCAAGTGACTCATCACGTGGACATTTATAGCAGCCAAATACTCTGGAGCTTGCATGTCTCTTTATCCCCGTGGTCACGTGGATTCTTCCTCCGGTTCCCTCCGGTTTTTATCTCCATGTTTATAATCAACATCACGCGTTTAGAGTGTTTGTCTGCTATACATTTCCACATGATGATAAGCCACTTCGTTAAGCAATCATTTGTGATAGCCAGGTCGCTTCTGAAAAAGTGCTTTATTTAGCTCAACAGGGCCTTACCTGGTTAAAATAAAAATGGTTTAGTCTTTAAGTTTAGCTTTGTCGTGCCGCCTGGCTAACCCCAACCCCCCGCCCCCCTACCTCCCCTCCACCCCCGGCGTTCCATTGCAGCGTCGTTTGGAATCAAGGGCTCGACGCCCCTGGATGTGGCGGCGGCGTCCGTGATGGACAACAACGAACTCGCTCTCGCCTTGACGGAACCCGACCTGGAGAAGGTAAGTGTGGCGCCCAATGCGCATTGCCACGTGCCGACCAACGGCACATTGCCACGTGCCGACCAATGGCGCATTGCCACGTGACACCCAACGGCACATTGCCACGTGACACCCAACGGCACATTCCCACGTGACACCCAACGACGCATTGCCACGTGACATCCAACGGCACATTGCCACGTGACACCCAACGGCACATTGCCACGTGACACCCAATGGCGCATTGCCACGTGCCACCCAATGGTACATTGCCACGTGCCGACCAACGGCACATTGCCACGTGCCGGAAGGCTGTAGACTCTCTGGAAGCTTGCACGGTGGACGGCCTGAAGGCAACGGCGGGAAATCCATCGCTGTACTGCACTACTATGCTCCCACGTCTACGCTCCCGCGACTTTCACCTGCCCGCACTGACCAGCTTGGCAATGTGTTGTCATTGCAACTCGCACGATGCGGGGATGCCCTCATCCAGCAGTGGATTGAGAAAGGGATGTAAATTTGTATTATTATTATACCACATTGCAAAGTGCAGTCCCTAACTATGAGTCCATGAATTTGGCTACCTTCTCTTTCTGTCCTCTGCAGAAGCCCATTCGTCACAGAAGTTAATACAGTATATGACTCTACTCGTGTGTGCTAGGTGGGACCCACTGTTAAGTTGAGTGGCCTTGTCACCTCAGTCCAGTTTGTGTCCACGATTGTGGAGCACCCAATGTGTAAATGATGAGAGAAAGAAATCCATCGACACAGAAGCGCAGTGCAGGCCGGACTAACACGTGGACACGCGCTCGTAAGAGAACACTCCGTCTTTTGCGCTCTGCGCAAAAAAACCCATGAGCGGTCCCTGAACCGATGCATCGAGGCTGTTGAGGATGCTGGGTGGTAATCATAAATACCCCTGACTAAACAGACACGAGCAAAAGTTTTCTTCAAAATCTAGGTTGAAACCTAATTTCTTTCGGACTGCTTTTTGTGTTTTAGTTTGTTGTGCCTCCCCCCCACCTCCCCGCACTTCCGATTTTCATGGTTGGCCACACGCGGTGCTAAAGAAGTTCAACGCACGTACGTACACACAGAGCGACTGGGCAGCCGCATGCGGCGTCGCGTCATTGCGCCTAACCCACGCACGCCGCGACGCGCGCCTGCGCGTGTCCGTCCTGCGCATGCAAGGTGGTGAAGTACCTGGCAGCTTGCGGCCTGCAGAGCAGCCCCATGCTGCTGGCGCGCGGGTGGCCTGATATCGGCTGGAACCCCATCGAGGGCGAGCGCTTCCTCGACTTCCTCCGCTTCGCCGTCTTCGTCAACGGTGAGGAGTGCCGGCCGGCGTTGGCCGCGGCCTGGGCAGGGTTACCGCCGGTTTTGTACGTAAACAAAAAAAAAGTCTAAACTGTAAAACAGTATTTAGCTTGTTTCTAGATTTGGCCAGGTAAGGCCCCACTTAGCTGTGCATAGGCCTCGGCAAGGTAAAGTCATTTACCCTTTTAACCGGGTAAAAGGGTAAACGTAAAGGGTAAAGGTGTCGACATGCCAAGGGGTAAGGGTAAAGGGTAGGGTAAGGGTAGGCTCGTTGCTTTTTACCTTACCTGCTAAAGGGTAAAAGGTAGGGTAGAGTGATTGTATTGTGGTAGGGTAAAGGTAGGCTCGTTTTTTGCAGGCGAGAGCGTGGAGGAGAATGCCAACGTGGTGGTGCGGCTGCTCATCCGGAGGCCCGAGTGCTTCGGGCCGGCGCTGCGCGGCGAGGGCGGCCAGGGCCTCCTCTTGGCCATCGAGGACGCCATCAAAGTGGCGGAGGAGCCCGACCGCAGCGCCCCGCCCGTGGCAGGCCACAAGCGCGGAGCCCCGTGAGTCGGCCGCGCTGTTACGCGTGTGTTACACGCCGGGCGTTACACTCACACGCGTGCTACACGCCACGTGTCACACTTACACGTGTGTTATGCGCCGGGTGTTACACGCCGCGCGTTACTCTCAAACGCGACGATCCGTTCGTTTTGGCCGCGTCGGGGTGGTGGAGGGCTTTGACCGCACAAACTTGGTGGGATCATTGGGTGGCGGGACCCTAAAATCACCGATGGGTCGTGCACGCATGTCAACGTGTACACGTACAGACACCGTGTCAACACACGCGTACTCGAATACCTCTCACGTGCTGGGCAGTGGTTCGATTGCTGGCCACGGGCTAACATCGGTGGCGAGCGGAATCTGAACTGGTTCTAGCCCCCCTCCTCCGCCCGCCCCCCGAGTACGGTTAAACAACGCCAACACGGCGCGGAAAGACCCTCATCCAGCAGGGGAATTGATAAAGGGGTTGTAAATTATTATTATTATTTGCAAATACAAACAACGGAAATGTTTACGTTACACACGGGGGGGGGGGGGGGGGGGGGTGAACAATTTCGACCAATCCAAGCCGAGCCGTGCCCGCAGCCAATCAGCGCAATCAGCGACGGCCATTCATGAGCGTTTGTGCCTCCACGGGCTTTGATAACATCACGTTATCTGTTTTGGCAGTTGTAACAGCTCTCGTGCAGACTCAGTGACTGTTCTTACTTATTTTTCAACTCACGAGTGAATTCGATGAACAGTTATTCCGGTCAACGGCAGTTTTCGATGGAACGGATCAAAGGCGTCAACCGAGGGAGGGACTACTGCCGTGCTGAGCACGCGACCCGACCCAGAAACCACACGCACACCGATTGGCAGGAGCAAGCGGTTGCTTGCTTCTGCCGCTCACTGGCAAAAGAACCCCCACTTGGCGTAGCTCGAGAGAGAGCCCCCCTGCGGGAGGGTATTTGTGAAACTCGCACAAATGTACATTTACATTGTATCCACACTTTGTGTAAAAAATTGTATTCGCTGTCCAGAACTCCGTAAGCTCCGCCGCCGCTGTTCATGTCACATTTCTGCGTTGTCGTTTTTTTGTTCTTCTTTGTCCCCTCTCTGACATCTGCTGTCTCGCCGGCCTCCAGTAAATCCAGGAGCCGCATCGAAGACTTTGCTCAAAAGAGCAGTGCCATGGGGTAATCATTACGGTCGCACGGTTTTGCATCGGGCGGAGAGTCCTTCCTAACCCTCCCCTCTCGGGAGACTGCATCGTGGGACTGCAAACCCCCCACAGATGCCACCCCCACCAACTCCGCATATATCTCGCGCCACATAAGCAGCTCCTTAGAATGTGATGGCTCCTCGACCGACAGCTTTCCGCCACTCCCATGGAGTACGCAAAATACATCACACTGCTGCTTATGTGGCCTGCGATATTTCACGTGGGCTAGAGTGTTTCACGTGGGCGCTGCAGTTTGTCGTCTCCGTAACCTCCACGGTTAATAATCCCCGCGCGTGTGTGTCCGTGCAAACTAAGTGTGCGTGTGATTGTCACTTTGTCTCCCTTACATTCTTAATACCCCCGGAGGCCCATGTTCAACAGTGAACATCGGCGCGTGATAAACCATCACGCGAACTGCGGTCATCCCCGTGGTTATCGCGTGACGTCGCTTTCGTTTGTGCGAACGCGCGGACAATTATTACGCGTAATCAGATAATTAACAAAATCAGAAAATACCCCCGAAATTTTCCCAAACAATGCGCGTGTGTTCATGTGACGCTCATCCCCAGTAGAGGCCGATCACTGCAACTGCGTTTGAGAACTGAACATGGACGGAGAAAAAACGGCGTCAGCCGTTTCCAAAGCCGCGTTTGCTTGCATGCGGTGTCATTTTCCAAATTCGAAGAAATCACACCGCGTGTTTTCTCAATTGGGATCACACACAGCAGCAATCATCACCCACCCCCCCCCCCCCTTACTGGCAGCCAGGTGCCGAGTCGCCCTGTGCCACACACAGGGGCAGCTGCCACTGGGGGTGCCCTCTTAAATGCGTTGAGACGACACGTGACGTACAGCACTCCGAGGCTCCCCGGTGTATAACAGGCGCTATAGCAAAAACAAATCATTACTTTTGGAAAGTGAACCATAGTAACTCAGCCCAAGTACAACATCAGAAGTTTATGGTTGTGTTTTCTTTTTTCACTTCACGTAACCTTATTTTGTACGAAAGGGCAATCGCATTTCGAGAGATGCGGAAGGGTATGTGCGGCAGTGAAGTATTGATGGTCTCGTAAAGAACCATGGTTATGGTTTTGGCACCGGGTGATTCAAGAACTCAGCTGATTTTAACCCTGGTGCAAATTGCCCGCGATTAGAGCGGTAAACACGTCAGCGAATCGTGTGAGGGCTCCCGTTTCACGATGGGCTCCTGCGTTGCACAGTTTGGGCAATTTTTTTTAGCATTTGGCTTCAACTGAGCTATACTTTTTTTTGTGACCAGGTAAAGAGCCGTGTGAGCTCTTTGTCAGAGGCGACCCGGTCACTCATGGTAGCTCATCGCAGTGGCTCGTCATCATCATCATCATCACCACGTGGTAATGTTTTAGCAGCAAATGATAGCTCGACAAAGTGGCCCATCATTTGGACATTTAAATCAGCAAAACAATCTAAATAATCCAGGAGAAAAAATCCACGCGACCACCGCACGGACAGAGAGAGAGAGAGAGAGAAAACGCGCGGATCTCAAATTTACAACAGGCATCGCCAGGGTCCGGGATGGAACTCGCGAACTCCTGCGTGCCACGCGAGGTCGATAACGTCTCCTCACCACCACGGCACGCAGGCTCGGAGTGGCCGGAGAAGACCCACGCATGCGAGGAGATAACGCACAATCTCTGACACAGATAGGGCAGCGACCTATTTTGCTGAACTGTCTCGTCGAGGCACTACATTGATTTCTTCCACCCCGACGCCACGGGGTTGCTGTGGTGAGAAGCTCCCATGGTAGTCACAGGAACTGACGTAGAGCTTCACGTGTGCGATGTTTAAAGTTTGAGAACGCGGCAGTGTATGCCATTCAATTGTGGGACTCTTTGAGGTCATGACCTTCGTAGCGAGAGACAACACTATTATACGGAGATCTTAAGAGCATTTCATTGGCTTCTAAGTGCCCTTGTAAACGCTTCACCTGTTTCCAAATTTCTTCCAATTCTTCTCTCGGCGGAATCTAGCAGAGATTGCGGTGTTCATTCGGAACGCTTGCAAAGCACGAACTGCCCGTCCTAGAGAACGGCCCGCAGAAAGAGATGTCACAGAACTTCTTGGGAGGTCCCCTTCCAATGGCTTCTTACCCGTTCCGTCAGCTGCTGCACTTTCAAACACACCCTGCCCTAACGACAAGTTTGTTCCATTTTTTTTATGATTCTAAACAATATATAAAAAGTAGTATTTTTCAAAATTAACTTTGTGCACAGTCAGTGGTGACTGGGTCTAGACCATCAACTCGTCACACTTAAGAACCCGGTTTGATCACTATTCAATCTATGCGAGTCTATGGGTCTCTGTGTGAGTCTATGGGTCTCTATGCGAGTCTATGGGTCTCTATGCGAGTCTGTGGGTCTCTAGGTGAGTCTATGTGTCTCTATGCGAGTCTGTGGGTCTCTATCTACGTGAGTCATTCGTGACCGAGCCGAGACCATCATCTCGCTTCACTTGAGAACACGGTTGAATCACAGGCAGCCGCTGGAACCTGGTCTGGAACTCAGGGTTCTCGGCTTTGCTGGTTCAGCGCCTCCTGATTCCTGAGTCACCGGGTCACCCCGTCCCCCATGTGAACTTGCATGCTCTATTGTGATTGTCTGCTCACTCGCGTAGCAACAAATCGTTGTTATGCATCTCACCTTTTTCCCTGTAAGACTCAGGCCACGTTTGAGCCGTTTCACATCTAAATTAACAAAACAGCTCGAGAAACTAACGACGAATTGCACTTTGAACTGTTTAACGACTCTATTTAGCGCCCGCGCGTGTGTGTGTGTGGTGTTGTCCCGTATTCTCATCGCATCCCTTAACAGGTTTCAGTTAAAACCCTTACCCACACTTTCCTCCGTGTAGGGGTTTGAATTAATTATGATTTTTTTTGTCGGTTTGTTTAATGCTTGTGTTATTTAAAAAATGTCTTCCTCCCTAAAGTTGTCATTCACTTTCCAGATGTGAAGCAGAGTAGTGTTTGTTCTTATTATCAAATAACAACATTGTCAAATAACAACAGCTTTGCAATGGAGGCACACGTGTGTTTGTGCATACGAGTGTGTGTGTACGAGTGTGTGTGTACGTGTGTGTGCGTACGTGTGTGTGTGTACGTGTGCTTGTGCTTTTTGTGTAGGTGTCATGTGTTTGCGTGTAGGTGTATGCAATTGTGTGTAGTGTGTGTGTAGTGCGTGTGTAGGTAGTCTGTGTGTGTATGTATGCAGTGTGTGTTTATACGTAATGTGTGTGTGTGTGTACGTAGTGTGCGTGTGTACGTAATGTGTATGTAGTGGGTGTACGTAATGTGTGTGTACGTAATGTGTACGTAATGTGTGTACACGTGTGTAGTGTGTGTAGGTAGTCTGTGTGTGTACGTAGTGTGTATGGTGTGTGTGCACATAGTGTGTGTACATAGTGTTTGTGTGTACGTAGTCTGTGTGTGTACGTAGTGTGTATGGTGTGTGTGCACATAGTGTGTGTACATAGTGTTTGTGTGTACGTAGTGTGTGTGTAGTGCGTGTGTTGTTAGTATGTATGTGTACATAGTGTGTATGGTGTGTGTGTACATAGTGTGTGTGTGTACATAGTGTTTGTGTGTACGTAGTGTGTGTGTGTATGCAGTGTGTGTGTTTATGTGCGTAGTGTGTGTGTGTAGTGCGTGTGAATGTAACGTCGGTGATGACGATGCAATGTTGCCCAGGGTCAGCACGGAGGAGGAGGAGGTGGGGAAGAGGTCGTTCCACATCGGCCACGCCATCCTCTCCTTCTACTCGGCCCTCATCGATCTGCTCGGACGCTGCGCACCAGAGATGCACGTGCGTGAGCCGCGGTCATTTTAACAATGCAAGATGTTCAGGGGGGGGGGGTGGGGGGTCCCGGACCATTTGGGGCTTCAGAGCACCGATCCGGCACGGCCCGTGATCCTCGGTTCGATGACAGGCAGAGACGGCCAGAGTTGAGCCAAGTTTTCAAGTGCAGCGAATTGACGGGACCTTCAATCGTTTCATTAACCCTTTCCCATTCCGATGACGTACGCACGTGTACGTCATCGTTTTTTTTTCAAACTTGACAAAATTTGGACCATGACGCGAAGCACATAGTGGCCTACTCGTGCGAAAGATGCCACAGGATCTTCAACGTCCACCGTAAGGCTGAAGCACAGTCATCTGACCCTTGACCCCATCTGGCCACCTCCTTAATTACGTGCCCAACCCTTTTACCGTTCTGTGACGTCTTGCAAGTTGCAGGATCACCTCTGAATCTGGGAACGCACAAGCGGCTCAGCTACAACGCTGACAAGACGGCGTCGAGCGACGCGGCAACAGCCGCGAAAAACCTCGGCGCTAGCTCACAGGGGGAAGGCCCTCACCCCCCACCCGCCTCCCTTCTTTGCCCGACGTGTTCCCTACAGCTGATCCAAGCCGGGAAGGGAGAGGCGCTGAGAATCCGAGCAATCCTACGATCCCTGGTGCCCCTGGAAGACTTGGAGGGGGTTATCAGCATCACGTTCAACATGCCCACCATCGGGAAAGGTGCCGCCACCCCCGCCCGCTCCCCCGCCTCTCTGGGTGTCTGAGTTGCCAGTCTGTTTGTACGTACGTATGTCGAAACTTCGTTCGCGCTGTACGTAGCCAACCGTGCTAATCGGAGGTGCGGCACAACAAGACTCCAACTGCAGCCGAATTTGTGCTTTGTTTGGTAGTTCAATCGTCATCATGGTCATTATTATATATGTATTTAAACGATTGTTGAGCACCGTTCCCCGAGGGCGATAACGTTTAAGCGTCCAGCAACAAACGGCGACGCCGTAGCTGTGACAGATGGCACTTGGGACGTTTCCCGAAGTCGAGAGAAGTTTTCCGAGAGTTTTTGTGAAAACGGACGCGGCGAGTTGGGCTATGGCATGGGGAACGAAAGCTGAGAGCTTCTTGCAGGATGAGTGATTTAGCGTTCCGTGATGGGTCACTTGAGATGTCTGTGGTTTGAAAGTGTCGATCGTTTGGGCAAGGGCACAGAGGTATGGAAACGCAATCTCTCTCCGTCTTTATAAATTGAGATTCTGATTCTGAGAGTAAATGTGAGTGTGAGAGTGAGTAAGTGGGAGAGTGAGTTAGTGGGAGAGTGTGAGAGTGAGTGTGAGAGTAAGTGAATATGAGAGTAAGTGAATGTGTGAGAGAGAGTGAGTGGGAGAGTGAGCATGTGTGTGCGGGAGAGTGTTAGAGTGTGAGATTTAGTGAGTATGAAAATCAGTGAGTAAATGTGAGATTTAGTGAGTGTGAGAGACGGTGAGTGAGTGTGAGATTTAGTGAGTGTGATAGTGGGAGAGTGAGTGTGTGTGAGAGTTAGTGAGTGTGAGAGTTCGTGAGCCTGACAGAGAGTGAGAGAGTGGGAGAGTGAGATCGTGAGTGTGCGAGTGTGAGTGTGCGAGTGTGAGAGTGAATGTGCGTGCGCACGTGTTGTGTGTGTGTGTGGTTGCGTTCGGCGGCAGACGGTGGCGTGGTGCAACCGCGCATGTCTGCCGGCTTCTGCCCGGACCACAAGGCGCCCATCGTGCTCTTCCTTGACCGCGTGTACGGCATCGAGAGCCGCGAGTTCCTGCTGCACCTCCTGGACATCGGATTCCTGCCCGACCTGCGCGCAGCCGCCTCCCTCGACAACGTGAGCCACCCCCACCCCTACCCCACCACTCATCCCGCCGCTCATCCCACCTTGCCCATCCCGCCCTGCCCATCCCACCCTGCCCACCCTATCATATGTAATAAAGGTCGTGGAAGCGACATCTGGAATCCAGTCTTTATTTGTCTTTCGTTCACAACACTCCTATCTTACTCCTTCACGCTGCTGACAGACAGCGTGAGAGAGAGAGAGACACGCGCGGCCACGTGGCAGCCTGGACCCCGCTCCAGCGTGGCCTCACCCTCCGTTCGTTCCAGATCTTACCACGTGTTGTCTGTTTCCACCCCTTTTAATACCCGGGTCACGTGGTACCTTTCCACCAATCCTGGTTAACCTCTATGGAATCTTCTAGACTCCATCGTACGTTCCCAGGACCACGCCCCTGACTCGTCCCCCCATTGGCTGTGGCTAAAGCCAGCAGATCCAATCCTCTACTTACAAATGTCACCTTCCCATTATGTCAGGGCCACGCCCCTAGACTTCCCCCCATTGGCTATGGGCCAGGACCGGTAGAGCCAATCATCGTAACGAGGTGTGATCCATCAGCAACCCGGATATATCCTCACGTTACACATAAACTGTCACTAAGGCACCGCACAGCTCCACGAGCCATCTCACAGACGCTTTAATTGTCTCTCTCAGCCCTCCAGGGTAACGCTCTTGAGGCGTTGGAGTAAAACTTTTCCTGGTTCTTTCGGTAAAGTCACGTAGAAGGGAAATAATAAAATAATAAAAATTAAACAATACAATTCTCACGACGTTTCGATTGCAACACAAGCAATCATCATCACACCTGATGATGATTGCGGAAGAACCAAGAACATGAATCCCTGCAGTCATGAAAGCTTTAAATCGAAAAATAAAACTTTTCCCTCCGGTTTTGACACTTTGATCCCCCTTTTAGCCACTGGCACAACGTGGGGGGCTCTCACGGTGCGGGCGGTTTTCCACCGGCTATGAGCTGAGCCGAGCTAGAAGTTAAACCCGTGACGTCGTCTAAATCTGGCTCCAGGCCAAGCAGGGCCAGGGCCAATGGGCGGGGTGTGACGTTGATCGGCACGGTACGGCACGGCACAGCTCGTCTCCCGCAGTGGAAAAACCAACCCGGCGGCCCCCCTTGAGCCTCGTTGCCGGGACCCCCTGGCTCCAGTTTCCCCGGGCGGAAAAAAGAATTCACCGAGCTCGAACTCCACCACCCCTAACAACTCACCACCCACCCCGCGTCCCCCCCCCCCTCCGTTCATCCCTCCCTTGCTGCCATGCTCCAGCCGCTGCTGAGCTCCACGGACATGGCGCTGGCGATGTATCGCTACCTGAGCACGGCAGTGCTGCCGCTCATCACCAAGTGCGCGCCGCTGTTTGCCGAGACGGAGCACCACGCCACGCTGGTGGACTCGATGCTGCACACCGTGTACAAGCTCTCCAAGGGCCGCTCGCTCACCAAGGCGCAGAGGGACGCCATCGAGGACTGCCTCATCTCCGTCTGCGGGTCGGTTTTGCCGCGGGGGGACACGGAGCGGGGGGGAGTTGTTGTTGTCGTTGTTGTGATGCTCGTTCACCCGGGAAGGCCTCTCACGAGTCTCGTCCTTCGATCACGATGACATCATTCGGGCACTTTGCCACGGCTGAAGCTTGGAGAGAGTGCAGCCGAGTGATCTGAAGTTTGGTGAATTTACCTTGAGTCAAATAAATGTGTTCATTTTACATCGGTAAATTAATCAATATGTTCGATGACTTCGATATTCTTTCTTTACAAAATGTAATAATACATCCTTAGGCCTTTCCCTCCCAATTAGCCGTAGGCCTCTCATAGCCGGAATCCGTCCGGGGCGCCACGGTGGCGAAATGTTAACTCCCTCGCCTGGTATGCAGGAGGTCGTGGTTACAATCCTGACCCTGACGCCTGTATATTTGGAGTTTGCGTGTTCTCCCCGTGGTCGCGTGGATTTTTCTCTGGGTCTTCCAGTTTTTACCTCCGCATTAGGAATCACCACGCGTTCAGAGTATCTGGCTGCTGCTTTCAATGTCCACGTGATAAGCCACTTCGTTGAGCCATCAATTGTGGCCAGGTCGCTTCCGACAAAGAGCCACATCTTTCGATGTAAAGCTTTCGTGACTGCAGGGATTTATCTTCTTGGTTCTTTCGGTAAAGTCACGTAGAAGGGAAATAATAAAATAATAAATATCAACATAATAAAATAATTCTCACGACGTTTCGGCCACAACGCAAGCAGCCGTCCTCAGGTGAAGAACAGGTCTGTCGGAAAGACAGCGTCGGAATGAACGCCAGACGCTGTCTTTCCGACAGACCTGTTCTTCACCTGAGGACGGCTGCTTGCGTTGTGGCCGAAATTTTATGATGTTTTATTTTTATTATTTTATTATTTCCCTTCTACGTGACTTTACCGAAAGAAACCAAGAAGAAAGAGCCACATCGCTCGGTGGGCCTTACCTGGTAAAATACAAAAGATAGTTCGCAGCTTAGTTTTCAGGTAACGAGCGCGCGGTGATGTCGGGGAAGCGCCCGTGGAGACCGCGATCTCCCCTTTCTCCCTCTTGTGCGCCTGCTCCCTGCTGCTGCCACCGCCGAGTGCAGGCAGCTGCGCCCCTCGATGATGCAGCACCTTCTGCGCCGGCTGTCGTTCGACGTCCCCCTCCTCAACGAGCACTCCAAGATGCCGCTCAAGGTGGGGGGGGGGGCGCCGAGTTCACGACCGGCGGCGAACAAAACGCGTCAGCCAACAGCCTCGTTTCTCTGTGGGACCGTTTTTTGTTTTTAGCCCAGTAACACATTCCTGAGGAGGAAGCTGGTATGAACGCAATGGCCAGGGTCAACGGCGGCGTGGTGTATTCCGCAAATATGCCCGACTGTGAGGGCGGGCACAAGCCGGCGTGAGTAGGTTAAATGTTGAGTTTTATAAGGGCACCACGGGGTGACCAGCCCCTCCCCACCCAGCCCCACCCCTCCCACCAGGCACCCAGCTCCACCCTCCCCACCCAGCCCCTCCCCACCAGCCCCTCCCCACCCAGCCCCTTCCTCCCCACCCAGCTCCTCCCTGCACGACGGACACAATAATCCCCTGTGGGCTGGTGTAACCAGGAGGTTCCTACCAGTATAACTCTCCCGTAGATGAACCACTGTGAACCAAACTGTCGTCTTAACAGTTTTGTTGATTTTGGAGAATTGAGTTGGATCTGAATAACCTCCCACCGTTGATGCAACTGGCGTGCCGGGAGATCGAATCGAATTGAACCCGGCGACCTCTGGATCGTCGGTCCAGTTGCGCTGACCTTATATATATAAAAAAATGATTTCAGTGGGAGCCCGGTACGGAACACACAAACCGCGACGCGGGGAGGGCAGTAGAGAAACTCCGCGAGCCTCGGTTCCGAACGCCGTGCACCTGGGTTTAGAGACGGGGAGGAGAGTGGGCTCGATGCCGCACCGAGCGGGGACCGCGAGTGGGGTACGTCGTAGTTTTTAGCGGAAGGTGAGAGAAATTTATTTTAAATAGAAAGTGGACAGAGCAGGTGAAAATGAGGGCGACGGCTCCCTTGTTTTATATTAACGTGGCGTCGTTGCCATCGTCGTAACCATCGTGGTTTTGTTGCGGTTGTGGTTGCAGCTGCTCACCAACCACTACGAGCGGTGCTGGCGCTACTACTGCCTGCCCGGAGGGTGGCTGGGTTTGGGCGTCGCTTCGGAGGAGGAGCTGCACCTCACCAGGAAGCTCTTCTGGGGCATCTTCGAGTCGCTGGCGCAGCAGGTGCTTTGCTTTGTGGTTTTTTTTCCAACCCATTTGCATTTGGAGGCTTTTCCCCTCTTTTCTCTCCGCCTGATGAAGACCGCTTGTGTTGCGATCGAAGCGTTGTGGCTTTTTGCTTTAATTTTGTTTTTTTATTTTATTTTGTTTGAATTTTCTATCTACGTGACTTTACCGAAATAACCAAGAATATGAATTCCTGCAGTCACGAAAGTTTTAAGTCAAAAGTTCAGCCATTTGTTTCAAGTCGGCTGCGCTATCGGCATTTGCCGGAAGTAATCGTCACGCGCTCTAACGGTTTCATGTGTCGGTGGCTTTTGATTGTGTCTGTGCTTTTATTCGGTCTAAAAATCAACTGCCCCCGGCCGACTCGCGCGGCACGAGATTTTAGTATTTGACGTTGATTTATGTCCGTGCAATGCTCATTGATTCCTCAAGCGACATCCATTCACTTCATGGGCTGTATTTTATTTTCGCGCATTTGCTTGTTATTTCGGTGGCCTGCATCAACCTTGAGTTGGCCACCCGGTTAAACAAAATTCACTTGAACGTGACATTCAGGCACTCGTGGGCCAGAACCACAATCCACACTGGGTTAAACCATGTTGTCAAAGCGCTTCCCAGTAGCTCTGGCTGGCTGTCCAATGTGTGTTTGGTTGTGGGCAACGGTGGTGTAGTGGTTAGCGCTACACTGCGATATGAACCCGGTGACCTGGGTTCGATTCCCGCTCACGGCCAACACCTGTGACGATTATCTGAACCGGTCCTGGGCCTCCTCTAGGTCGACTCAGCCTCAAATGAGAACCTGGTGCGGTGCGTAAACATCGCCACTGGGGAGGTGTGGTGCTGGCCACCCACCCCCTCGTGTGCCGTTCCGGCCTTCATAGGTGCTACTCGCTAACAGCACTTGCCCCGACAGTCTGTTAAGGCTACACGGGGGATCTTTGTCTTTGTACCGCGTGTATTGTTTGGCACGATGCGTCACGTGCCGCTCCAGAGCTGCGCAGCACAACCCTGACGAGGTCGTAGAACTATGCGCTTTTAAATCTACGTTGAAAACTCATTTTTCTTCGGAACTGCTTTTTGTGTTTAGTTTGTTGTCCTTCCCCCGCGCCTCCGATTAGCGACGGTTGGCTACGTACGGTGCGAAAGAAGTTCAACGTACATAGGCACATAACCGCCAAGCTTTCCTTACTCGTTTGGTAATAGCTATTTATCATTTGTGCTCGCTACCTCACGTATTTTGGCAAGAAGTCAAGTATAACACAATATCCATCTTCATCATCAACCATGGTCGATCCAGTGCTGGATGGAAGCTTCCCCAAGCAGACGCTACCTCTGACAAATCCTGCGATGCAACAGTCCATCAAAGCACTCGCACGCGAACGAATCCGATCTCTTCATCGGATGTCATCTTTGGACGCCTACCGTTAGCAACGACATTGTAAAAGGTTTCAGTTTGGTGTTTTAACATCTTAACACCTGTTTTGTTGCCAGAAAAAAGGGGAAAAACCTATTATCATATTTTGGTACTGGCAAAGGAGGTCCCATAATGTAGCTGCTCACCCCGAGCTCTCATTACTCTGATAGTGTGTTGTCTTTAGGCTGCACGCCTTTTGGCGTCCTCTGGTCTAACACCGTTTGAGACGAGGCTCAAAAGAAAGCTGTCTCTGGTGTGGACCAATCATTTTCAAGGACAATGCATATATTATCAGAGTATTTTTTTTTTTTTGCATTCTGACCACAAGAATTGTGGTTAATGCAGACATGATTCCTTGTAAAAGGTTTCAGTTTGGTGTTTTAACATCTTAACACAGCTGTTTTGTTGCAAGAGAAAAAGGGGAAAAACCTATTATCATTGGTACATTTTTACAAAATGAAGGAAACGGCTGTCGTGGACCTTATATCACCCTGAAGTGGAAGGCTAGTGCTGGATACAGCAGTCACACATTTGCAAATGCGATTTTTAAGGTTGATCCTTACCCGTGTAGTGTCGATAGTTCAATGTTAATGTGGCCATCGTATTGAGGGACCACCTATTGTGTGGCGTTACCTTGGTGTGGTCTGGGACTGTTTTGTTGTTGTGTTTGCTGCCTTGCTCAAGCTTGATGAATCGGACTTATATCATGAAAGTACTTCATATGTATTTATATTGAGTGACTTGCTTTCCTTTTTCTATATTTTGCATTCGGATCGTTTTTTTTGTATTATTTTCTACTGTAACTTGCTGACCCGTCCACCCATCCATACTGGGACTTCTGTGAAAAAGAGCTTCATAGGCCATCAGATTCTTCCAGTCTAAAAGATTCGTAGCGTCGCCAAAATCGCGGCAAACCCGCACCTCCATGCTGCCCACCGTCCCGTGACCGCGTGCCCCCCCCGCCTTGTGCCCCCCTCGTGCCCCCCCACGCATCTCTCCACGTGCCCCCCCCCCCCCCACACACCGCACAGCGCTACGAGCCCGAGCTCTTCAAGATGGCGCTGCCGTGCCTAAGCGGCATCGCCGGCGCGCTGCCCCCCGACTACATGGAGTCGCAGTACATGGCGGCGCTGGAGAAGCAGGTCTCCGTCGACGCCGACGGAAACTTCGAGCCGAGGCCCAAGGACACGGTCAGGTCGGTGTCCACGCCGGCGGTCGCCCCGCTCCGCCGCCCGGTCGCGTCCAAGCGGAAACGCCTTTCCCTCGAACGCGGTTGTTATTATAATAATATTTGTACATTTTTTTTTATTTCTTTTCACGGCTACCGAGCCGTGTTAATACATTCTGCGGCTCGCATTTGTATTTCATATTTTCCCCCATTGTGAATTCGGCGTCATGTCTTGAGACAAAGTATCTGATCGGATGTCTCACAGTCCATTTTACTTCATCATTCGCTCGTTGTGCCCACGCTCTCACTGTGCCCACGCTCATTGTGCCCACGTGCCCGCTGTGCCCATGCTCTCACTGTGCCCACGCGCCCGCTGTGTCCGTGCGCAGCATCATCATCCCGGAGAAGCTCGACTACCTCATCAACAAATACGCGGAGAACACTCACGACCGCTGGGCACTGGACAAGGTGAGTGAATGGGGGGACTGTGTGTTGTTGCCTTGGTGTGGTCTGGGACTATTGTTGTTGTTTTGATGCCAAGCCCATTTAGTGTTGAAAAACCTGCATAAATCGATGTACTTATGCAATTTGTCCTCCTATGATTTAGTTTTAATGATTAGCTTCCCTCTCCTATACTTTGCACTCCAATCGGTTTTTGTATTGTTTGTTGTTGTAACTTTCTGACCCCGTACCCTGACCGGACATCTTTGAAAAAGAGCTTCACGGCTCACCGGATTTCTCCTCCGCTCTTCATAAATATTCTGATTCTGAATGAATGGCTCCCGGAGGGTGTAGCGATCACAAAGATTGAGTTCGGTTCATTCGTTACACGGAGGGTGGTCCCGTTGAGCCGGCTGCCCGGCTGTTTTGCACGGGCGATTCGTTGTGATGCACGAGCAGCAGCGACAGCGACAACAACAACAACAGCAAAAGACAATCAAAACGTCAATATTTCAGAGAATGATGACAGGGGTCCTGAAGGAACATTGCACAACTGACAGACGAGGCGTTTGACGGTCATACGCATGAAACGCACGCGAATTGAAAAAGAAGACCCCACCGTGATGCATCTCAATTATTTCGTAAAAGGAAAGTGGTGATTGCACCATCCCCCAGTGGATGCAGTGGGCGGTCACGGAGACTAACATTGTAATTCACTTGTACCGATCGAAAATAATCGATGCTCGTGCACATGTTTCAAGTTTATTTTGTGTAACCGGGCGGCGGGGACGAGTCTCATTCTGTAAGAGTGACCCGGGTCAACACAGTGGCTGAAAAAAAACATCGGACAGCGTTGAAGTAAAGGGAAATTGTGGATAAAAAAATATACAATCGAGATCAAAAAACAATTGTGTCTCATGAGAAATATTTTTTTTCACAAACATAAGTCGTGTATCAGAAGCACCTCAATTGATTTTAATCAATGACTTAATGACTATACATGTAACTGATGATTAAATATTAGTATTGTAATGTTCATCTCAACATCTAAACTTAGAAGTAAATACAAATTACCATCACGAGCTTGTTTGAATTTGAAGAAAACAAATCAGATGACTTTGCTTTAATTGCCAATTACAAAATGTACACAAGCCAGTGTGAGAAAAGATGGTGGCTAATTGAAACCGCATTGCATTATGGGGGGGGGGGAAACACCCACCGCCAATAGATTATCAGGTGATTCCCATCACACTTATTTGTAAGGACTTTTTTTGTATTCTTTGTAAATATTTTGTTTTGGCGGTTGGATTTGAGCCCGCTTTCTCTTTCTCTGCACAGCGCCTCGTGACCTCTGAGTGAAATTATTATTCCGTGACGACAATTTTCTTTCACTTGAGCGTTGTCATTCTTTGCCGGTCGTCGTTGCAGATCACCCAAGAGTGGACGTACGGAGAGGCGGAGGATCCAGAGGCTAAAACACACCCCATGCTGAAGCCTTTTAAACTCTTCTCCGAGAAGGTGACGTTGGAGGCTGTCCTCGTGTTTTTATTTTTTTTATTGCAACTCGACGCGAGGCCGGTGTAATACGCCGATCGCCAAATGGGAGTGATTGGAGGGGGACAGAAATTGCGCGAACAGCAACCCGATTTCGGTGCGACAGGCTGACCTTATGAAGGATGGGCTACCATCGTTATTTAAATATGATAAAGACAACTGGTCCGTCGGGTCTGTGCTCTCAAGACGACGTCAGATTCCATTCTGACGGTTTCATGTCTCGAGACTCCTTTAAGAGACCAGGGTCTGACAGCCTATCGACTCAAGGCCCCCATCAGAAATTGTATTTTGTCTAAAGACTCGGCGACTGGTTTGCTGGCGTTATCGTCTAAAGACCCCGTCGTAGAGTCCGACAACCCAATCTGACTTTGAGCTGCTCATCAAGTAACGTGTGAATGTAATCAAGTTACTGAAGGAAGATTCCGGTTAATGCCGTTTAATTCCAAGATGTAAGTCTGTAATGATTCAGCCTGATATCAATATATATATTTTTTAAAATGTTTAATGAAGGACCACCACGTGGCGCCGTGTTTTTTTCTCGTTGTGCAGGAGAAGGAGACGTACCGCTGGCCAATCAAGGAGTCGATCAAGACGATGATCGCGTGGGGGTGGTCCATCGAGCGCTCGCGCGACGCCGACCAGATGGCGGCACAGGGGAAAGGATCTTCCCAGGTGAACGTCACGATCTATCCACTGCTAGACGGGGACGGAGGCTTCCCGCAAGCCGTCGCCGTGACTCGCGTTTGGCGCGAGGTCGGAGGCACGGCCGCCAGCCATTGTCACTTGTCGTGATGTGTCATCTGCCCGAACCCGCTTACTTTTATTAACAGTTAACCCTTTCTCACTCGGATTTTGTTTCCGATGGTGAAAAAAATGAACGAAGAAAAATTCTTCACTTATGTGGCTATTTCATAACAAATGGATATTTGTTTACTTTTCCCATATTTTGCACTCCTGTCGTGTTTTCGTATCGTTTGTTGTTGTAACTTTCTGACCCGCCCCGACTGGACATCTGTGAAAAAGAGATGTATTAATATTTACGGTACCTACAACAACCTGTCGCTAATAGGGGAATTGTTGGTAAGCGAACACATTGGGCTTTATAGAGCCACTACACTACTATACACTACACTATACACTACACTACTATACACTACACTATACACTACACTACACATTGGGCTTTATAGAGGCACTACACTACTATACACTACACTATACACTACACTACTATACACTACACTATACACTACACTACACATTGGGCTTTATAAAGGTTCGTCGTTAAGCCTTTAGTCGTTAACAGGGGTGGTCCTTAAGAGGGGTTCTACTCTACACTACATTATACACTACACTACTATACACTACACTATACACTACACTACTATACTATACACTACACTATAAATTACACTATACGCGACACTATTCACGACATTATACACTACACTACTATACACTACACTATACACTACACTACTATACTATACACTACACTATAAATTACACTATACGCGACACTATTCACGACATTATACACTACACTACTATACACTACACTATAAACCACACTATACACTACACTATTCACGACATTATACACTACACTATACTATACACAACACATTGGGATTTATAGAGGCCTGTTGTTAAGCAATTAGTCGTTAACAGGGGTGGTCGTTAAGAGGTGTTGTACTGTACAGGGGCTTGACCGTGTGGTTCTCTGTGTGTTTGTCCATCGCGTGCTGTTACCCGCAGCCACCCATCGACCTGCAACAGGGCTACAGCCCGCGGCCTGCGGACATGAGCAACGTCACGTTGTCCAGGGACTTGCAGGTGAAATGTCACGGCTTAGTCAGTCGATCGATCGATCGATCTCGCTCGGTATCCCAGTGGGCTCAGGGCCCTTAGCGTAAGGCCAAACTTGAATATTAAAGAAGCGACTCCAACATTAGTTTAAGTCGACAGCGACGTGTAAGTATGTGTGCATGTTGAACTTCCTTCGCACCGTACGTAGCCGACCGCGCTAATCGGAGGTTGTGGAGGGAGGGGCAGCAAACTAAACGCCCAAAGCAGTTCTGCAGAAATCTTTTTTAAATCCAGATGATGATCATTTAAAAGCGCAAAGCTCCAGTGGCTTCCTCGTATCGGAAGGAAGAGCGTTCCAGACGGCCGCAGAAGCGCGTCTAAAAGCGCGCACGCGATGCGGTGACCGCCACCTTCGTTCAATGGCAGTAGCTAAAAGCCACTGCGAGGATGACCGTTGCTCCTTGGCACTATTCAGGAGCGCATCTACTGCGTTGAACGAGGATCGTTACTCTGTGTGCTTTGCAGTCCATGGCTGAGCAGTTGGCTGAAAACTACCACAACACCTGGGCCAAGAACAAGAAGGTGGAGCTTGATGCTAAGGGTATGTGTGTGCGTGTGTTTATTCGTTATTTATTAAGCTTGTTTGCTCAGGAGCCCCTGCCAGGTTTTCTGCATTCGGTGGCAAAATGCGAAACTACCTCGCCTAGTATGCAGGAGGTCGTGGGTTCTATCCCGACCCTGACGCCTGCTGTATATTTGGAGTTTGCGTGTCTCTCGCTCTCCCCATGGTCACGTGGATTTTTCCTCCGGGTCCTCCGGGTTTTCCCCTCCACATTTAGAAACGCGTGTTCACAGTGTTTGGTTGCTATAAATGTCCACACGATGATAAGCCACTTCGCTGAGCTATCATTTGTGATAGCCAGGTCGCATATGAAAAAAAGCTATACAGTAGTTCAGTGGGCCTTACCCGGTAAAATAAAATAAAATATACTTGAGTAATTTTGTATATCCCAAGTGTATATTTCAGTGTGCTGGCATCTGCACTGAGCTGCATTCACGGCGACCTCACAGCTAACATGAGTGGCGAGTGATATCTGAGCTGGTCTTGAACCTTCCCTGGGTTGACTCAGCCTCAAAATTAGTAGCTGATGCTGTGTGTGTGTGTGTGTAAACATCGCCACGTAGGGAGACAAAGTCGGCGGGGCATGGTGGCGCTGGCCACACCGACCCTTCCTCGTGTGCTGCCCCGGCCTTCACAGGCGCTGCTTCTCGCTGAGCAGCACTTGCCCCGGCAGTCTGTCACAGGCTATACTGAGGTGGGGGGGGATCTTGTTGCCCTTTCGTAGGAGGAGGAAACCACCCCCTGCTGGTGCCGTACGACACGCTGACGGCCAAGGAGAAGGCGCGGGACCGCGAGAAGGCACAGGACCTCCTCAAGTTTCTGCAGATCAACGGCTACGCCGTGTCTCGGTGCGGCGTGCGACCGCTTTTTTTTGCGCAATTCCCCCCACCCCCTCTCCCCGAAGCCGCCTCCATACGCGACGCGAGAAAAATTGTTGAGCCAGGCAAGCGTCGGCCGAATCTCGTTGTTTTCAAGAGGGGGGGGGTGTGGGTCCCCGCCCCGCTATGCTGGGACGTGGACCAACAATTGTGTGTGTGTGTGTATGTCGTCGTTCCGCCAGGCAGTTTCGACAAGAAGTTGTTGGCATTGTAAGCATGGGCGTCTCGAGGTAGATGCTCGGAAGATGTTTGTGACAGGAGAAGCGACGTGGATGTTTGGAAGAGAACATCTGTGAAAAACAGAATGTATTGCTCATCAGATTCCTCCAGTATATACAAATATTCAGATTCTGAATTTATTTTATCTGATTCATTTAACCCGCAACACCCGGGCCTATCGGCCACCTGCCAGCGAATCTTTGACGGTTCACGTGGTTTCAAGCTGCCACCTAGCTCGGCAACTAGGCACGTGGTGGCGTCACCGTCTCTTCGTGGAGAATCGCGATTGGTATTGGTGTTGTTCTGTGCGGGCAGTCTTTGGTGACCGGGCTAAGACCCTCAAATCGCTACATCAACTCACTACGCTTGAGATCCCGTTTTAATCATTTCAGACCCAGCGTCTCGGCGGTGTCGGCTCAGCGCTCTGACCTCGGATTTATCTGGCCACCTCAAATAATCGATGTGTTGTGTGTTTGTGTGTGTGCGTATTAGCGAGTATGTCTGTGTGCGCCTGCCTGTGTGTGGCAGTGCGGCGGATAGCGGTCTGCGCTACGCACCCGGCGACCCGAGTTCGATTTCCCGCTCACGGCGAACACCAGTGACGACTATCTGAACCGGTCCCGGGTCTCCCCTAGGTCGCCTCAGCCTCAAATAAGTACCCGGTGCAGTGTGTAAAAACATCGCCACTGGGGAGACGAAGGCGGCCGAGCGAGGTGCTGGCCACCCACCCCCACGTGTGCCGTGCCGGCCTTCGTAGGTGCTCGCTAACAGCACTTGCCCCCAACAATCCGTAAAGGCTGCATCGTTTGTCTCTGTCTGTCTTTGTTTCGTGCCGTCACGTGTTCCAGGGGAATGAAGGACATGGAGATGGATTCATCGTCCATAGAGAAGCGCTACGCCTACGGACTCGTCCAGAAGCTCATCGATTACGTGGATGCTGCCCACGAATACATTCGGCAGCTGGGTACGCGCACCGGGTCGTTCGTTAGAATCATCGTTTCTCCTTCCACGACTGGCCAAACCGGTCAGCGGTTTTTGCCGCACGCCTAGAAACGTCTCGAGAAATCAACGCGAGATTTGTTTCAACATTTTTTTGTTTTAATTGACGGTTTTATTACAACTCAACGCGAGCCCAGGACAGAACGCACCGACCGCGACGTCAAGGTGGTGGCGGGGACAACAGCCCAGGCTCGGGTGCTCCGGGGTTTAAAGAAGGGGGAGACTTTTTTGTTTTACCTTTTTTTTAAATCGAGAAATGAAGGGAGCTGCCACAGTGGCCGTGTAACGGTGAGCCCACTGGACTTGCAATCCACAGGTCGCCTATTTCATTCCATCTCCCGGCGTAGCGGTTGGAACAATGGGGGGGGGGGTTTGCGATATTGGTGCATTCGGTACGACAATTCCGCTGGAAACGGTCACCGTGATGCCGACTTTACTTTTTGGAACCGGTAATTGACTGTGAAATGCGGCTACCGGTATTACCGGCTGTCGTTTAACAACCCTGGCGAGCGCGCGCACACACCTCTGCGATTATTCCTGTGCGTGTGCGTCATACGGGAGCGCTGCGTGAAGGACACCCCCAGTATGTCATCACATGTCATCGCATGTCGCACCTCCGATTAGCACGGTTGGCTACGTACATACATACATCACATGTCTTTAATATTTTTTAACTGCCAGGTTAATGCCCCATTTTTTGTTGTTGCAAAGCTTTTAAAGTTGAGAATTTGGAATGGCAGTTTCTTTAAAGCTGTCATTATCTGCCATGTGGCGTCACATCGCAAAAATAGGGCTTGTAGATTGAGGAGCCTCGCAAGTTAGAGATATATCAAAGTATTTGAAAAGGGAGGAGCACTTCACGTAATCGAACATCACATATCCACCCTTGCCATCATCCCTTTGGGGCAGATAAAATAGGTACCACTTCTCAAGCAGTCAACAGCAATTGTCCTATTCTTAGGTTTTTTCGGTAAAGTCACGTAGGTAAAACATCAAAATTAATGAAAATAAAATAAAACAAAAATCACGACGTTTCGGAGGCAACACAAGTCTCCTCCGAAACGTCGTGATTTTTGTTTTATTTTATTTTATTTTCATTAATTTTGATGTTTTACCTACGTGACTTTACCGAAAAAACCTAAGAATATGATTCCTTGCAGTCACGAAAGCTTCAAATCTAGAAGCAATTGTCCTGTGGAGTTACTAATTTCATCATTGGCTAAGGGCTACCATGGGATGAAAAATTATAATTAATAGTAAGAATGATAATGCCACATAATTAGCCAGAGACTCCTGAATGAGTCTCAAGACTCATGACGGTTCTGCTTTAGGATGTTTGACCAATTCTGGAGTGCCAGGCGAAAGTTCACGCATTTGAGGGGAAAATTATTTAAGGGGATAATTTGAGGGGATTTGACGACTTGATTTGACTATTTGATTTGAGGGGATTTGATATAATTTGAGGGGATATTTGAGAGGATAATCATCGCCAAGGCTCTGCATCGGTAGATGCCAGAGACGTCGTTCCGTCTGCTTGCCACCTTGCAGCCCAAGCTTACAATCCCCTGGTAATATTCTCCGGCAGTCTCTCATCCAAATAATAACCACGTTTTGAACCTGATTAGCTTCAAATAATTGACAAGATGATAGTTAATTGATCGTTTGCAAGCTCGTTTGGTTATGCTCGCGTTGTTCGGGGAAAAAAAAAACTCTTCTCTTTGAATTATATAAGAGGCAGTTTTCGCCTGGATTTCAAAGCAGCAGTTGGGGATGACTGTTGTTAATCTGGTAGGAGTGTGCGTGTGTCACCAGATGGGTGTACCTTTATAAGTGGGGAGCGGTGGTGCAGCGGTTAGCGCTACGCTGCGCTACGAACCCGGCGACCCGAGTTCGATTCCCGCTCACGGCAAACACCGGTGACGATTATCTGAACCGGTCCTGGGCCTCCCCTAGGTCGACTCAGCCTCAAATGAGTACCTGGTGCGGTGTGTAAACATCGTAACTGGGGAGACAAAGGCGGCCAAGCGTGGTGTTGGCCACCCACCCCCTCGTGTGCCGTGCCGGGCTTCATAGGTGCTCGCTAACAGCACTTGCCCCAACAGTCTGTTAAAGGCTATACGGGGGGTCTTTCTTTGTCTTTGTACCTTCATTGACACGGGCATATGAGATTTGGGACATGTCTTACTTTTTGGAGCGTTTCATAATCTCAAAAAAAATACGGTGTAATTATTGACTTTTTAAACTGTGGAATTAGGAATTAAATTTTGATTTACAGCTTTCGTGACTGCAAGGATTCATATTCTTGGTTCTTTCGGTAAAGTCACGTAGAAGGGAAACAATACAATAATAAAAATATTAAACAATTAAATTCTCACGACGTTTCGATTGCAACACAAGCAATCATCATCATCAGGTGTGAAAACCACAGGAAAAATGTTCTTGCTGTGAAAACCACAGGAAGAAATGTTCTTGCTGTGGTTTTCACACCTGATGACGATTGCTTGTGTTGCAATCGAAACGTCGTGAGAATTTTACTGTTTTATATTTGTATTATTTTATTATTTCCCTTCTACGTGACTTTACCGAAAGAACCAATAATATTAGGAATGAAGTTCATGATTTAAAGAATACGTTTGACTGGTTATATTGTTTTGTTTACCCCAATCAGATTCTGGCGTGACGATCGTGCGGGATTCAAGGTCATCGAATGAACAAGAAATCAAATTTTTCGCGAAGGTCAGAGGCCGCTGTTGGTACAGCCTTGCGCACATCTCCCGTGAAATTAAAAGCATTCATCATCCCGTCACACTGCCGTCACATCCTTCTCCGCCAATTTAATGCTTTAGAATTCAACAAAGTAAGTAAGCAGAGACAATACGCCCACTTTACATATGTTTCCCTCGACGAATCTCATGAGCCGCACAGAATTCTATTTCAGCAGCATTGGTTCCAACACAAGTAGACTCTGGATCGGTCTTAAGAATTCTGTATCTCACCAGTTGTGTCAGGCTTGCTAGAGGCAATGCCTGTGAACTGCCAGATGTTTGTTACCAAGGACTCTCTCATTATTATTCGTTTGCATTAATTTTTAAAGGAAAATTTGGCTCGGCGAGACGCTATGTTCAAATGCTTCATTTCACAAGAAGTTAATTAGATTTCGCGTTCCGCATATTATACCCTGGCAATGCTTTAACCATGGTGTGCGCGTGACTAAAATGTTCACGCATCATCACCTTCAGCACACCAGTCTGTTATGTGGCAAATTTAGTAACGGGGAAGAGCACTCCCTCGAAATGAAGGGGCCCTGTGAACGCTGAAAAAAAGCAATATTCCATAAAAAAAAAACGTATCGCAATTAACGCGCGTTTATCCAATTTGGCGGCTTACCGGGTTGCGCGTTAAACGTGCTCGGCCACGCCTGTTAGCGCGCACGCTCGTTCATCGGCTGCTCCTCACTCGTCGACGGTCGGCGACTCGGTGCCCACGTGACCGCAAGTAAAACGGTTCCTGCAAGAGACGGTTCAAAACGGACGACATCCTGCGTCCGCACCGCCGTTCACCGTAGCTGAACAACGTGCTGTACATGTGCCGTCGCCTAATTTACGTGGTTTGATTTATCCGCATTTTCATTCTCATCCGGGCCACCCCTCCCACCCGTCACCTCCCGATAGTCGAAAGCCCAGTGCATGCGTAGTTCTCAACGAAGGGGGGATGTACAGCGAGGAGATGGAGCGACGTCATCGGTCCACTAACTCGCTGACCCCATGCCCCTACTGGACATCCGTGAGAAAGAGCTTCATCATGGGACCTTGGTGACACTATCAAAGTATGAAAAATAGGATCAGGTTTTACCCTCTCTGGTAATAAAAGGGCAGGTGTTAAGATGTTCAAACACCAAATAGAAACGTTTTGCAAGGATTCAGGTCTGCATTAACCGCACACAGTACTTGCTGTGAACATGCAGATTATGACAACGTGCACATAGCCTGGCACACAAGCGTCGTGGTGACGTCACCGCCACTTAGTGGCGAATGGGGGTTGTTGTTGTTATGACATCCACGGATCGTAAGAGGTGGCACGCCCCCCGGGGAGGCTTTCACCCAGCAGTCAAATGTCCATGGCTGATGATGACGGTGACGATGACGATGATGATGACGATGATGGTGGCGATGATACGCCGCTCGGTTTCTCCGCGAGCGTCGTGCGCAGCGCGTCTGCCTCTCCGCTCACCGCAGGTGGTGCTGCCGCTCATCAACCACTACTTCAACAACCACCGGCAGTACTTCCTGGCCACGCTGACCCGGCCTCTGCCAGGTGGCAGCCACGCGTCCCCCAAGGAGAAGGAAATGGTCACAAGGTGTGACGCACGCACGCACACGCAGGGAGACAAACATTTACCCCGTAGAGTCGTTTTAACACAGCGTTGGGGCGCGCGCTGTTAGCGAGCACAAATTCAGGCCGGCACGTCACACGAGGAGGCAGGCGGTCAGTTTCCATTGCCCGACTGCCTCTGTCTGACCCAATCGTGATGTTTAGACACCGGCACAGAGGTACTCGATTAACGGCTGAGTCGACCCAGGGGAGAATCGGGACCGGTTCAGATATTCGTCACCGGTGTTGGCTGTGGGCGGGAATCCAACTTGGGTAATTGAGTTTGTAGCGCAGTGCTCTAGCCATTACAATATCGCTCCCCTTACAGGCACACACATGGGCAGATGCACACACGCACAGAAATATCCGTAGTATAGCCTCCACATTGAGCTTATCACCTGTGTGTTTGTGACCCAGACGGCCCATGAATTGGCATCTGTGTTCATGTGGCAGTAATTGATTTGCACTGACATTTGGTGGCATTGTGTTAAACTTAATTAGTTTCCTGCATCATTTTGATAGACCTAGGCCATGGGGGTCAGCAACCTGCGGCTCCTTAGCCGCATGAGGCCCTGTAAGGACTGCTTCCTAGTAAGGACCACCGTGTCATATTCACACGTAACTGAAACATTGAGGGGTTGTTATTTTTTTTCACAGAATTCGTAAAAAATATCTATTCTTGTTATTTTGGTTTTGCCGACCCCTGACCTAGGCAGATGGGGAAATATTCCCAGGTCAAGATCTTAGGGTTTACTTTACGTGGCTGAGAGGATCAGGAGGTTCACAAAGGACGGAGGTAGCATTGGGGAGGCCTTTGTCCAACAGCAGGATGGTAATGGTAAGGAAATTGTAAAAAATGCGTGGATCGGTGCTCAGCAAGGGAAGAACCTCCACTCTCCGCAAGCTGGGGCAGTCTAAACTCTCCCTTCTAAGCATTCAAGAGTGACACCGGGTGGACATACACTTGTTTGACACGTCCGATTAGCACGGTTGGCTACGTAACTGTGCAAAAAAAGTTCAACATGCAATGCACACATTCGTGTTCCAATCCCTTGTTGGTTTCTTTTCTTCCACTTGACATTGTTTTTACCCCCCCCCCTCCGCCCGCATCAGCCTGTTCTGCAAACTCGGCGTGCTAATTAGGCACCGGATATCCATATTTGGTAAGGTGTGGTGGCATGCCGTGCGAGATACCCGCATGCAAGAAGCAGCTGAGATTGCTGACTTTGTGCTGTGTTTTTTTTGCCTCGCTCGGTCGTTAATCAACACGAAGGGGGAGGGGGGCGCTTGTGGGGTGACACGGTCGCGAGCGCGATCGCTTCTTGACACAAAGGTTCCCCGGTTTGGGTCTGAATCCATGCGGGGGCAGCGCTGCGTGGCGTAGCAACCCGCAGAAGTGGGTTTTAAAGATTCCCCGTGACGTCGTCTGACAAGAGGGGGGCCCACTGCGCGCTGGCGTCATGGTCCGAATTTGGCAAGGTTCGGAAGAAAAAAAAATGCCGCCGCAAATTTTTCTCCGAGTTGGGATTTGTTTCCACATTGGCAGTCATCGTCAAAAAAAAGAGTGACGAGACTCACTGAGGCTTCCTGGCTAAGCAAGCTGACTACGAATTGAAAACCGCTTATTAATTGTAGTACGGGGAGTGGAAAAGTAGCGGTTCGCGCACTGCGCTGCCAACCCGTCGACCCGGCTTCGATTCCCGGTCGCGGCCAGCACCAGTGACGATTATCAGAACCGGTCCCGGGCTTCCCCTAGGTCGGCCTCAAATGAGCACCTGGTGCGGAGTGTAAACATCGCCGCTGGGGAGACAAAGGCGGCCGGGCGTAGTGCTGGCCACCCACCCTTAGGTGTGCCGTGCCGGCCTTCATAGGTGCTCGCTAACAGCACTTGCCCCAATAAGTCTGTCAAGGCTACACGGGGGACGTTTGTAATTGTTATAGCGTAGCCGAGGTATTGGGTGTGGGGTGCATGTGCTTTAATTGGACTTTGTGAAGGGAAGTGCTTTCTTTGTGTGAACAATGCTCCTGTTGAGTGTAATCACAGATAATATACGAACGGCTCCGCTGCGTGCATCTTGCTGTGATGAGTTGCTGTGCAGTTGTTCTTTCCCGATGGCACTCAAATATTCGCCCACTCCGCTGTCCATTTATTCACGCAGTCTTCTCACACGTGCAGTCTGGTAGAAGGCAGTCCGCTTGCCCACGAACCAGAATCAATTCGCCTTCACCTCTGAGTAGCGCGGTTGGCTACGTACGGTGCGAAAGAAGTTCAAGCTCCCCACAGACTCACTGGATCATCCACCCAGCCAAGAACTCTCGTGCCCATTCTCCACTTCATCCTCCTTCGCAACCAGCCACCTACCGAGCCGCAAAATAACCTACAAATTCACGAAATCATTCACCCACCCAGCCGCCCACCAAACTACCCATCCAGCCACCCACCCAGCTAAAAACCAACCTACTCGTTCACTAACTAGGCCACCCACCAAACTACCCATCCAGCCACCCACCCAGCTACGAACCAACCTACTCGTTCACTAACTAGGCCGCCCACCAAACTACCCATCCAGTCACCCACCCAGCTACGAACCAACCTACTCGTTCACTAACTAGGCCGCCCACCAAACTACCCATCCAGTCACCCACCCAGCTACGAACCAACCTACTCGTTCACTAACTAGGCCGCCCACCAAACTACCCATCCAGTCACCCACCCAGCTACGAACCAACCTACTCGTTCACTAACTAGGCCGCCCACCAAACTACCCATCCAGCCACCCACCCAGCTACAAACCAACCTACTCGTTCACTAACTAGGCTGCCCACCAAACTACCCATCCAGCCACCCACCCAGCTACGAACCAACCTACTCGTTCACTAACTAGGCCGCCCACCAAACTACCCATCCAGCCACCCACCCAGCTACAAACCAACCTACTCGTTCACTAACTAGGCTGCCCACCAAACTACCCATCCAGTCACCCACCCAGCTACGAACCAACCTACTCGTTCACTAACTAGGCCGCCCACCAAACTACCCATCCAGCCACCCACACAGACGCATGTTAACCTGCCCTCCCCATTCATTAACTCACCCATTCGCACAAAGCCACCAACTCCACTTGATTTACTTATCTATCAAGCCGACTGCAATACTAATTGGTAATTTAACACGGCAATGATTCCATTCGTGCAAAGCTTCAAATGTCTACGGCTTTGAATTGACCTCGAGCATGTGAGGTTGTCCACTGCAACACCCGTGACTTCAGTTCCGTGGGCATTTAATAAACAAGCGACTTAGAATGTGACTGCGCGTGCAAGGGCGCGTGCCAGTGGTGCAACAAATGGTAAAGGCGCAGCCCCTGCAACTGCTTGCTCATGCCACTGCTGGCGGAAGGGCCTCCACCAGAGAGACCCCTCCAAAGGGTATTTGGCCTCCTCTTGGCCCGCCCTTCGATGTCTGTCAGTGGTGGAGTTCTTTTCGAACGCTTGTGCATGCGTGTGCGTGCATGCGTGTGCGTGTGTGTGCGCACACGCGGCCTTAAAGTGCACATGGCCTGACTCAAGCGCCGTCGCGACGTCACTGCCACTTCGGTGCAAGTGGCGTTTGTTGTTGTTGTTGTGTGAGTATGGGGAGCGGTAGTGTAGCGGTCAGCGCGCTGCCCTACGAACCCGGCGACCTGAGTTCGATTGCCGCTCACGGCCACATCCAGTGGTGAATATCTGAACCGGTCCTGGGCTTCCCCTAGGTCGACTCAGCCTAAAATGGGCACCTGGTGCAGTGTGTAAACATCGCCACTGGTGGAGACAAAGGCGGCCGGTCGTGGTGCTGGCCACCCACCCCCTCGTGTGCTGTGCCAGCCTTCATTGGTGCTCGCTAACGGCACTTGCCCCAACAGCCTGTTCGGGCTATTTGGAGGGATCTTTGTCTTTGTGTGTGTGCGTGTACGACACTCGGTTTACGTGAATACTCAGGCCCTTCACGTGCATTGATCCGCGTGGTGTTTATTGCATCTGTAGGGGACTGCATCTGTAGATTTATCGCGTTCAATCTGCCGCAGGTGCCGACGCCATCTCCATTGTCAACTGCATGCACATCCTTGCCCGGTCAATCGACGCCAGGTAAGACGGCTTCGCCGGTCATCATACCCGTGAAACCCTCGGAAGCCGAGGCCATTAATCGTCATCGCCTCTCGACCGACGCGTATCAACGCGTTCGCAGACCTTCCATCAGACGTGCGCAGATTGTCCCGGCTACGCTTTGTTGGGAGTACGATCAAATTTGTAGTGTGGGTTTTGGTTCGAGGGTGGCACTGTGGTAACTGCCGTGCCTCACAGCAAGACAGGACGGGGTTCCGATTTCTGACCCGGGCACCTACTCTGCGTGGAGTTTTGTAATGAACAGGTCCTCCAGTTAATCTAACACATATATATACACAATTGAACTGGTATTGGCTAAAACATTCCAATGCTGAACAATATCGCTGCAAGATACTCAATATTAGAATCGAAATATTTATATATCCTGGAGAAATCTAATGAGCTCTTTTCCACAGATGTCCAGTAGGGGAGGGTGGATCAGAAAGTTATAACAAAGAATAAAAAACCCCGATAAGGCGGGGACGTTTACACACCGCACCAGGTACTCATTTGAGGCTGAGTCGACCTAGGTGGGGGGGAGGCAGAGGACCAGTTCATATAATCGTCACTGGTGGCGTCCGTCAGTGGGAATCAATCTCTGGTCGCCGATTTTGTAGCGCGTACCGCTGCACTACCGCTCTCCAACAACAACAACCGCCATTCGCCACTAAGTGGCGGTGACGTCACCACGACGCTTTTGCCAGGCCATGTGCACCTTGAGGCCACGTGAAGTGTCGAACGCCCGCTGGCAGGAGGTGCCCACACACAAACACACACGTGTACTCGCACACGCAAACACACACACGCACGCACGTACGCGCAGGACCGTGATGAAGACGGGCCCGGAGAGCATCAAGGCGGCGCTGCGCTCGTTCTTCGACTACGCGTCAGAGGATCTGGAGAAGACGATGGAGAACGTGAAGCAGGGCCGCTTCGCGCACACTCGCACGCAGCTCAAGGGCGTCGCGCAGAACATCAACTACACCACAGTGGCGCTGCTGCCCGTGCTCACATCGCTCTTCGAGCACGTCGCCCAGAACCAGTTCGGCACCGACATCATGCGTGAGTTGCCCGCGGCGGCTGCGACGACCAGCCCGGGAACGACACTCGTCGTCGTCGTCCTCGCCATCCTCCGTTTGGAGTTGGAGGAAAATTGCCGATTATAGGACCGCAGAGCTTGGGAAATTGTCGTCGTTGGTTCTGACTGCCATTCCCGCTCGGCTGTCTGAAAGCGTTCTCTGTCTCCCTCTCTCTCCGAGAGTGAACGGAAGCTGTGCACGTTATGAATTCAAATGATCGTTTATTAACCTGCACCAAGAAGCTGCCCCTGGAGAACGCACTGGAGAGAGAATTTGCGTATTCATCGAGAGTCGGGTTCAGTTTTGAATGCTCGTAGGCGTATCGTGATGATTGATGATGATGATGATGACGACGATTTTCTGTTGCGACCGCAGTTGATGACGTCCAGGCCTCCTGCTACAAGATCCTCTCGTGCCTCTACTCCATGGGCACGGGCAAGAACGTCTACGTGGAGAGGTGACGTCATTGCGCTTGTGGTCCCCTTGCGTTCATTCCCACCGTGGTCGGCTGGGCTTCTTGTGAGAACCACTTTAGCAATAACGCCGCTGATAGAGACCTGTGATTGTGGGGGTGCCGCGGTAGCGAGATGTTAACTACCTCGCCTGGTGTACAGGAGGTCGTGGGTTCGATCCCGACCCTGAAGCCTGCTGTATATTTGGAGTTCGCATGTTCTCCCTGGGGTCGTGCGGATTTTTCTCCGGGTCCTCCGGTTTATTCCCTCCACATTTAGAATCAACATACTTTTAGTTTTTTGGGGCATTGCCAGCACTTAATTTAATCGGGAGACAGTTCGTAATGGCGTTCGCAGAGTTAGTGGTGGCCACGCGCCTAGTAATCCGGCGCATGTGGAGTCGAGGGGTAGGTGGATCAGCGCACGAATGTTGCAAAACTCCTGTGCACGACTAGGAGGTGCCATAGCCTGGCTCTTCCAGGAGTAGGCGGTGGACTCCACCCGTTGCGTCTGTACGGGATCGAGCGTTTCCCCCTCGCGCGCACGCGGGTTCTCTCCGGGCGCTTTCCACCGCACGTGTAAAACGCGCATCAGTTGGCTCAGATGGCGTTATCGGCCCCGCACCTCCGATGAGCACGGTTCGCTACATACGGTTACACAATAAGTTCAACTCACACACATCATCATGTACAGGGTGCTTCAAAATGTTTTAACACTTCTCAGAAATTTGAAACAATAGCACGAGAAATGTGCCTCCGGGCTCTGGGGACCACCTGGAGAAGATTCCAGACACGTGTTGACAATGATGGCGAACAAGTTGAGACTCTTTGACTTTTTGAAGCTATTAACATAATTTGTTTTTGTTATCACGTTACAGTGTATTATCCGTTCTTTTCCCATTAAAAACGATAGTCCCGTATAAGTGTTAACATGTTTTTGAAGCACCCTGTATATATCGAGGACCGTGTGACTGCCTCCACGCTCATCTGTGCTTCCTCGTGCCTCTGAGTCATCCGCTCCCTCTCTCTCTCTGCGTCTGCGCAAAACGCCGCGCGCGTCGCAAAGTCTAAACCATCGTTTCCCCGCTGACGCATCGAACGCGGCCGAACGTCGCGCTCACTCGCGCCGTCCCCCCCCCACCCCCCCCGCAGGCAGCGCCCGGCGCTGGGCGAGTGCCTTGCCGGCCTTGCCGGCGCCTTCCCCGTCGCTTTCCTGGAGCCGGAGCTCAACCAGAACAATTCCTGCTCCGTCTACGTCACCAAGACCCCCCGCGAACGCGCCAGTGAGCCGCCGCACCGCACCTCGCCGCACCTCGCCGCACCGCAACCGCCAGTGGCCGAGCAAGCTGCTGTCTGTGCCGATTAGCACGGTTGGCTACGCACGGAGCGGAAGAAGTTCGGCATACGGGCGATGGGAAGCCGGGTTTTCTCTCTGTCACGTGGATATTAACTTTATATATAAATCGTCGTCTAACGTGTGAGGTCCACCTGCTGGCTTCAGAGCACGTTTGAGTGGGAATATCACTCGTGCATTTGGAGAACGCTCACATGCAACATCGGTTTACACAGCGACTCACAGACTTGCACAGAGACCCATAGACTCACACAGAGACCCATAGACTCATACAGAGACCCATCGACTCGCACAGAGACCTATAGACTCGCACAGAGACACATCGACTCGTACAAAGACCCATAGACTCACACAGAGACCCATAGACTCACACAGAGACCCATAGACTCATACAGAGACCCATCGACTCGCACAGAGACCTATAGACTCGCACAGAGACACATCGACTCGTACAGAGACCCATAGATTCACACAGAGACCCATATACTCGCACAGAGACCCATAGACTCGCACAGAGACCCATAGACTCGCACAGAGACCCATAGACTCACACAGAGACCCATAGACTCACACAGAGACCCATAGACTCACACAGAGGCACATCGACTCGTACAGAGACCCATAGACTCGCACAGAGACCCATAGACTCACACAGAGACCCATAGACTCACACAGAGCCTATAGACTCGCACAGAGACACATCGACTCGTACAGAGACCCATAGACTCACACAGAGACCCATAGACTCATACAGAGACCCATCGACTTGCAATGTGTTCCACTGTTGAGGTTCACGCCGGAGGCACGTTTGTGCTATTCTTATATTTGCCACTTCATTGACAAGGCGATTGCACCGGCCGTGGCCAGTTTGGGGACGAGGTGAGCTTCCTGATGTCTGGGTGGTGCTGGGATCCTCGATGAGGTGCTCATTCGGCATGAAGCGAAGCCGGTGAAGGCGATTTGGTGGTGTTCCGTAGAAGGACCTGGGGCAGCTGTACCACCCCTCCCTCCCTCTCCACTCAACTCTCATCTTCTCGCCCCACCGCCTGCCCCCCCCCCCCCCGCCTCCCCACCAGTGCTGCTGCTGCCACCCAAGGTGGAGGAGGCTTGCCGGGACATCCCGTCGCTCGATAAGCTCATGCAGGACATCAACCAGCTGGCGGAGTCGGGCGCCCGCTACACCGAGATGCCCCACGTGATCGAGGTCATCCTGCCCATGCTGTGCAACTACCTGCTGCACTGGTGGGAGCGCGGGCCCGACGTGCAGCACGACCCCGAGAAGCCCGGCTGCACCACCGTGACGGCGAGCCACATGAACCAGCTGCTCGGCAACATCCTCAAGATCATCGTCAACAACCTGGGCATCGACGAGGCGTCCTGGATGAAACGCATCGCCGGTAACGAATGCGCGTCGTGACCACCACTCCCCCCCCCCCCTCCAGAAGGGGGGGGGGGGAGGGGGTGTGGGGGGAAAGGGAAAATGTTGTGCTCTCAGTTGGGACGTTCACTCTCACCCGGGTCTGCAATGCGATCCCGTACCTCCGATGAGCACGGTTGGCTACGTACGGTGCGAAAGAAGTTCAACACACATACATATAAGTGCGTGATGACGCATCTCTCTCCGCCTCCTGTTAAGTGTATTGTCCTTCCCCCGCACCTCCGATGAGCACGGTTGGCTACGTGCGGTGCGAAAGAAGTTCAGCATCGACACGTTCACAAAGTGTGGAGGTGACGTGGCCACGAGATGCAAAGAGTTCACGGTTCGAGTACGGCGGCCGACCTGGTTAATACCCTATCGTTTTGTTTATTGGTGTTCTTTGTTGTTGTAACTTATTGACCCACCCCTACTGGACATCTGTGAAAAAGAGCTTTCATAGGTCATCATATTTGTCCAGGATAATTAAATATTCAGATTCTGATCTTGAGTAATTTGCTGGTACATTGATCAGCATTAGAATGTTTTGGCCGGATTGTAACTCTGATCTAAAAGCGCGCGATGCGGTGACCGGTCTGCCAGTTAGTGGCAATGATTGCTGCTGTGTACGTTGAACTTCTTTCGCACCATACGTAGCCAATCGTGCTAATTGGAGGTGCGGGAAAGGAGGTGCTGCTGCTGTGGTGTTACCCCGAGTGTGGATGATTTGTGGGTAACTTTCGAATTGTCAATCGCCCATCCTTCGCCCGTGCTTCTCGCTGCGTTGCGCCTTGCAGTGTTTGCCCAGCCCATCATCGGCAAGGCCCGGCCAGAGCTGCTCAAGTCACACTTCATCCCCACCATGGAGAAGCTGAAGAAGAAGGCGAGGAAGGCAAGTGCAGTTTGTTTTTATTGTTATTATTGTTATTATTGTACGATTATAATATTACGAAAATAGTTTTGGCCACGAAAGCCTCGCCGAGTCTCAAGTCGTATCGTTCCGGAGGGCCCTGCCCGGCATCCACGGCGGCGGTGGTCAACGACGCGAAGTGCGATAACCAATTGAGTTTGTTGGTGAATAACTTTTTAAAACTTTGGCCGATTTTTGGACCGCGATTCCGGACACGCGGCGGCCTACGCTTGTGAATGGCGTCCTTCCGGGATCTTTCACGTCCGCTGTGAAGCAGCAGACGGTGCCTATTTCATGGTCGATACGTCCGCAGCAAATGCCCAGGGTGGCATCGGAATGTTTGGCTGGTAGTTTATTTTAGCGACGGATAGGTAACCAGAGGACTCGGAGGAAGCGACCGCACACCGGGGGGGGAGGGGCGAGAACGTGCAAACTCCGCCGCAGAAAGACACCCGGGTCGGGAATTGAACCCAGGCCTCCTTTATTGCTTTGAGGCACGAGCGTTACCGCTGTGCCACACTGCCGCCCAGAAGGTTTCCGCCTGATGACGGTCGCTTGTGTTGCGATCGAAACATCGTAGTTTTATTTTTTTTAAACCTATCTACGTGACTTTAACGAAAGACCCAAAGAATACAAACCAACGGTCACGAAACGGCCACTTTAAAGAGCCACCACGCGACTTCGGAGCCGCATGTTCCCCAAGGTTACTCATTGTTAACGCCCCGGTACACTGAGAAGTGTATTGGATCTGGCAGCTTGCTGCCCTGCAGTGCAGCGGTAGTGCTCTGGATTGATTCTGCTGTTCACACGGGCGGCCTGGTTTGAGTGAAATATACCTACAACAGCGCCTTGTTTTCACGTCAGTGCTCTTGCATTGAGGTCTTGAGACGTGGTTTCCCTCTCATCAAATCAACACTTAAACATGCCCGATCTTGGCAGCTCTCAGAAGCCAAGCTGCGTTGAGCCTGGTTCGTACGTGGGATGGGTGACCAACAGACACGTGGCTGTGAGGTGCAGCTGATGTTGAATATCAGCCCTGAACGTGAACGGGATTTCTCTGGATTTCTCTGGCGTCCTCCCAGATGCAAAGCATCCAATGGTTGAATTGGCCAAACATAGCACGAGCCTCCTGAAAAAAGGTCTTTGAGACCCGGTGAGTCTTTCCTCGCGAAATAATTGGTATTTTGATGAGATATTTTTTTTGTAAAGGTGTTGTTTGTACCTATTGATAAGCCGCCTCTGCCTGACTCATCCCATTATTCATATGGCGTGATTTAACAGAGTACCACCATATTCTTGGTTCTTTCGTTAAAATCACGTAGAAGGGAAATAATAAAATAAAAGAAATATACAACAACAAAAAATTATCACGACGTTTTATTATTATTTTATCATTTCCCTTCTACGTGACTTTATCGAAAGAACCAAGAATATGAATCCCTGCAGTCACGAAAGCTTTAAATCAAAAAAGAGTACCACCATGTTGCACGAGATATATTTTTTTATCACGTTATGGGTAGGGGGACCGGCTTTCGCCATGGAACCGTGGAAATTTCCACCAGTGGCTTGGGGCTGCCCAATGGAGTAACGAGTACCACCCTTCAGGAAGGTCGTGGGTTCGATCGCGACCCTGACGCCTGCATATGTGGAGTTTGCACATCTTTCTCCCCGTGGTCGCGTGGATTTTTTGCTCCTGGTGCTCCGGTTTTTTCCCTCCACATTTAGAAACGTGCATTGAGATTATTTGGATGATTTGAGTGCTATACATGTCCCAACGATGGGCCACTTTGTTGAGCTACCGTTTGTGGCCAGGTCTCTTCTGAACAATAAGTTAATACCGCAGTGGGCTTTGCCTGGTAGGATGGGGATGGTTTCGTGTTGTGTTTTTTTGTGTTTGGGTGATTTGTTTACCTGTCTTTTGTACTTTGCATAGCTATCACGTTTGTGTACTGTTTGTTGTTGTAACGTTCTTACTCGCCCCTAATGGACATCATTGGATTCCTTCAGGATGAATAAATATTCTGACTCTGATATTCTGACAATCCCCATCATCACTATGAGACTTCCTTTACCAGTGGCAAAATATAGTAGTAGGTTTTTACCCTTTAAACTGGTACAACTTCAAGGACAGTGCATATCATTATCAGAGTTGTTTCTTTTTGTTTGCATTTTGACTGCTTGTGTTGTGGTTATTGCAAACACGATGCCTTGTATAAAGGTGTCAGTTTTGCACCAGTTTAAAGGGTAAAAACCTACTACTACAACCCCCATCATCGTTATTCTGTTCTCGTTTTTTTCACCGATATCTGCAAGTATATTCTGTTGGCAGCGTGTTGCCACGCGGGTAAACGGCGATCATGGCTTCGTGTGTTTCATCGGCCGGTGCGCTGGAACCAAAGTGAACGATGCTTGGGGCTCATGCCGAGCGGCGTGACATTCAGACAGAGTGTCGCCTCGCCGGAGAACATTGGACCGGTAAAAGGGCCATGTAACATCGAGTTAAAAGTGCACCAAACACCAATCGAACATGGTGTCACCAGACAGCGTCGTTTTTTTTTTCTTCTCTCATCCTGTCCCCGAGTTTTAACGCAGAGATATTTCAGCGAGGCTCGCATTCCCGCCGTCTGGTTCGGCGCAAATTGACGAATGCCCTCGGGCACCGGGTGACTTTAGCGATACATCTCGAGTGAGTTGACGCGCTGGCTGTGGGTCACGCCCATCGCGAACGCCCCGTCCGCTCTCTGCGTCGCCACCATCGCTTTTTTCCCCCTCCCTGTCACAGCTCCACCGCCTGCTCACTGGTTAACTCACTGCTCCAGGAACACGAAGTCCAACTGTGCTACATTTGCAGACGCGTGCTACAGGTTGCACGGCAACCTTTGTTCACTGTGTATGTATGCATGTTGAGCTTCTTACGCGCCGTACGGAGCCAAATGCGCGAATCGGAGGTGCCAGGTTGCGGCGTCTTCTCTGCTGGTGCCGCAGTATTATATTTTTTTTCAGCGCAGAGACCTCTTTGCTGTTCGTGAGCTTTATTTCTGTGCACTTTGGAGCAGTAGAGCCTTTGCTGTTACAGTGTACGTATTTCACTCGGGTCTTCCCTTCAAATGAGAATCCTGGTGTTAACGTTCCCTTTGCTTGGTGCTGAATGAAGGGAAAAACTCAACCCCCTTTTTTTCGCCAATAATGCCGTGGCTCTAAAGAGGAAAACGTTTACAGGAGGTGACTTTTTGTGCAACGGCCCTTCTTCATAACAGCGATTTAACCTCTGTCCCTTGACCCCAGTGGTGGCGCTAGGCATTTTTAAAGCAAGCAAGAGCATAGGTAGGGCCCGAAGCAGCTGAAGGGACTGCCCCGCGTTCATGAAAAATTGTAGAATGCGTCAAATTAAATTTCAAATTAAGATCCTAATTAGCATAGCGCACGATCAACATAAACATGCCAGTTTCATTTCTCTGAACTCCACCCTAAACCACGTCCACGCAAACCATGGCAGTAGATGTGGATAGGCTGATGCACAAATGGAAAATGTGAAACTCTCCAGTACGCGACTGTGGTCATCCACAACAGACCGTACGACGTATAACGGCATCACTGCGATACACTCCGCCACTCCTGATGCGGTTGTCTGGGCTTGACCACCTGAATGTGAAATTGTTGTCGTTCCTCTGCGTCTCGATGAGAAATAGAACTCCACGTTTTCTCTCGCCTCGCCACACCACTATTTTTGTCTACATTTCGCTCACGTCGCCACATCTCCGTCCCTTATTTGTCGATTTCCGTCCGACCGTTTCTCCAGGAGCTTACAAAATCGAAAGGGGGATGGAGGGACCCTCAAAAAAATTACTTGCAGCCTCGAGTCCCCAATGTTTGCTGGCACCACCACCGCTGCTTGACCTTACATCTCTGCGCCCTTGACCTTTGACCCTTGACCCCTCTGCAGGTGGTGGCAGAGGAAGACCGTCTTAGGGCCCAGAGCTCGGGAGACATGTCCGAGTCGGAGCTGATGCTGCTGGACGAGTTTGCGATTCTCTCGCGAGATCTCTACGCCTTCTACCCGCTGCTCGTCAGATACGTGGACATCAACAGGTACCAGCGGCGTAACCAACTACATTATCAACTGAGGGGGGGGGGCAATCGGTTCGGTGGGGCCACAATATTTGATTTGTCTCGCACGGTCGCATCCAGGCTATTGGGATCCTAGGATGGAAATGCGCATTATAAATGAGAATAATTGTTATATTATTATATATCGCAGCTCCTTTTGCCTAATCACATCATCGTTACGCTCACAGTCTCGAACATTGAATGCCGTAGGGGCGCTCCATCGTCACAACATGCAGGCACTATAGCTCCGTAGGAATACCTCTTTTGCAACAATACGTGACAGCTCTAATTAAATTAAAATTAAACGTGGGATGCAAGTGAAAACATTTTCATAAAAATAATTGCACACCGGGGGGGGGGGGGGGGGGAAGTCACCCCCTGCCCCCACGCTCGTTATGCCACTGCCGCCTCTTATAGTAACTACTGCGGTGCAAATTACGGCTGCAATTGCATAACTTGTAAAGTAAAGGTAGAAAGGCCGTCGCTAGAGGGAGCACTAGAGAGCCTCTCTAGGGGCTCGCGTTCAATGTAACTCACCACTTTTTTTGTACGATACGGTCTTGGTAGAGACTGCTCATTTCTGAATTTCCATTGAAGTGCGTTTTATTTGTCCGTTCCTGTGGACAGATCCAAGTGGATTAAGTTTCCCAATCCGGATGCGGAGGAGCTTTTCCGAATGGTGGCTGAGATCTTCATCTACTGGGCCAAGTCACACGTGAGCACGCGTACTTTTGAGATGTCTTTGGTGCCCAAGTGTCTGATTTGGAATCCTGCTGCTTGCCCATCTGACACGGAGAAACCCAGTTTCCAGGATTCAACGCAAATCAGTCGGGGTGATTGATTCTCTAAATGCCATGACGTTGTTTCTAAATGTGGAGGGAATAACCGGAGGACCCAGAGAAATATCCACGCGACCACCGGGAGAGACATGCAAACTCCAAAGATACAGCAGGCATCAGGGTCGGGATTTAACCCATGAGCTCCTGTTTACCAGGCAAGGTAGTTAACATCTCTCCACCGTAACTAAATGTTCAGCGTCGTTCATATATTCACGCTGAATAACACGCTGCGCAACCTGAAAACACATCAGAGGTTTTTCGTCGAATGTTTACTCCCGATGGTACGTCATTGCTTGAGACACAGAACTGGTTTAAAACTGTCCCGGAGCATGACTTAGAGAATGGACCAAGGAAGGATATATCAAATAACTTCTTCTGAGATCCCTTCAAGGTGACATCTTAGCCGCACGAGAAGGAACTTTACTTTTCCCCACAAGCTCTGCCGCCTCCACAATTTGTCGCGCGACAGTCGAATCTTTTAATTTTCAGAGCTGGAATTTAGCCAATTCTTTTTCAGTGCAAACCCAATTTCATGTGACGGCTATTCTGGGCAGTCCATCGGTGATGGGGCTGATGCCACCAGCCCCACTGGACTGGAGAACCCAGTTCAACTTAATTTAACGCGGTCAACACCCAAATCCGAACCCATGATCTCAGTGGTGCCGGCTCTCATCATCGAATGACTCCGCTGAGTTAAACTGACTGCTCTGGAAGCGTGTTATTAAAACGTTGCTTTGTGTCGATGTGTTTTGCAGAATTTCAAACGCGAAGAGCAGAACTTTGTGGTTCAGAACGAAATCAACAACATGTCCTTCCTCATCTCCAGCGACACAAAGAGTAAGATGTCAAAGGTCAGTGTTCACCGGCAGCGACCACGAGGGATGTTTTTTGTTGTTGTCCTTCCCCCACACTTTCGTTTAGTGCCGTTGGCTACATATGGTGCGACAGCGTCTTGAGATGCGGTGGCATTCAGACCCTGGGGAAATCTACACACTTGTTACAGTAGTAATTTGATACATGCGGTATTCGCGCCATTCTTATAAGCGCAGGACTGCCACGAAGCTGCAGGTGTTTCACAGACGGATATAGTTGCTGTGTAGGTTTTTTTTAAAATCCCCGGTTTAGGTATATTTCCGAGTTGCGCAACTACCCGTTCCGATGTGGACAAAGCGGTTTGCGGGCGGGCGGGCCGATGTTTAAGCTGCACGATTTCGAGAGCGACTTGTGTGCCGGCGACTGATCGCTCGAGCGTGGACCCCGGCTGCGAGTGGTGCCGACGACGATATCCTCACCGGGACGCCGTGTGCCGTGTCGCTGCATCGAAGAGCGAATGCCGCTGGTGGTATTTATGTAGAACTTCTTACGCGCCGTACGTAGCCAACCGCGCTTATCGGAGGTGCGGGGGAAGGACAACAAACTAAACACAAAAAAGCAGTTCTTAGGAAATTAGTTTTCAATCGAATTAGTTTTCAATTGAAAAGTGCATATCTCCAGTGGCTTCTTAATATCGGAAGGGAAGAGAACGTTCCAGACGGCGATGGCCATGTCGATGGGCCGCCCTCTGAATTTCCCACGCTCCCCACACCCCCCAGGGCCGTGGAGACGACGAGCGCAAGAAGACGCGGCGACCCGGAGACCGCTACTCCGTGCAGACGTCTCTCATCGTGGCGGCGCTGAAGCGGCTGCTGCCCATCGGACTCAACATGTGCGGTCCCGGCGACCAGGAGCTCATCACCATGGCCAAGAGCCGCTACAACTTGGTACCCTCTACCGCCGCCCGTGGGGGCCACAGCCGCTGAGCCACAACAACAACAACGTTGCATTGAAAACAAAAAACACAATTTTAGACACTACAGCAGGACCCCTCTTAACGACGGTAATTGCTTCCATCAAACTGGTTGGCGAACCTGTGGCTCCGAAGTCACGTGGTGACTCTTTAAAGTGGCTGCTTCGTGACCGTTGGTATATATTCTTTGGGTGTTTCGGTAAAGTCACGTAGATAGGTAAAAAAAAAAAACTATGACGTTTCGATAGCAACACAAGCGACAGTCATCAGGTGGAAAAATGGGTTTAAAGCCACTGAAGGCAAGCGAGCTTGTGACTTTACAGAAAGACCCAAAGAATATGAATTCCTGCAGTCACGAAAGCTTCAAGTCAAGACTGTTGGTTATTTCGGGAACACCGTCTCGTATACACCACTTGCACGTTGGGGCTCTTGGAATGTTGATTATAATTTTTATTTTTCATGAATTCGAAAAAAACATTCCCTTGTTATTGTATTGCGCCACTCGCGACGCTCGAAGACCATCACGAGAGCAGCACTTCGACTCTAAACGCACGATTCGTGATACGGATGTGTTAAAGGCTCTAGGAGAATCAGGAAAACTCATGATACCTTACGTATGTGATAAAGGGTCTGTGTATACACAGCAGCAGGACGTAGCTACCAGCTTTAAACAGCCTTGCGTTTATTAAACGTTAATACGACTATGTCTGACATTTTCGAGAAGGGACTATAGGTGATTTGGACTTGTGTTGAGATGAGACAAAGAAGGTGGAATTCGAAGGTCTATGAATAGTAGAGACCCATAGACTCACACAGAGATCTATAGACTCACAGAGAGAGCCATAGACTCATACAGAGACCCATAGGACCACACAGACCCATAGACTCGCACAGAGAGACCCATAGACTCGCACAGAGATCTATAGACTTGCACAGAGAGAGGCATAGACTCACACAGAGACCCATAGGATCACAGAGACCCATAAACTCACACAGAGAGACCCATAGACTCACACAGAGATCTATAGACTCACAGAGAGAGCCATAGACTCACACAGAGACCCATAGGACCACACAGACCCATAGACTCGCACAGAGAGACCCATAGACTCGCACAGAGATCTATAGACTTGCACAGAGAGAGGCATAGACTCACACAGAGACCCATAGGATCACAGAGACCCATAAACTCACACAGAGAGACCCATAGACTCACACAGAGAGACCCATAGACTCGCACAGAGGGCCATAGACTCGCACAGAGAGCCATAGACTAGCACAGAGACCCATAGACTCGCACAGAGATCCATAGACTCGCGCAGAGAGCCATAGACTCGCACAGAGGGCCATAGACTCGTACAGAGAGCCATAGGATCACACAGAGACCCATAGACTCGCAAAGAGAGATCCATAGACTCGCACAGAGAGCCATAGACTCGCACAGAGACCCATAGACTTGCACAGAGACCCATAGATTAGAAGGGCTTTGGAGATGCCACTGGTTGCAGGCAGAAGCAGAAGAGGGGGACCAGGGTGAGATGGGAGGATGTGGTGGCGCGAGATACGGGGGCAGTGGATGTGATAAGAGAAGAGGCGCTGGACAGAGGCACGTGGAGACAGAAGATTTGAGCAGCTGACCCCATGCAACGATGGGACATCTGGCTGAGAGCAAGAATGATTTGACTGCACACAGGGTGGCTATCGTTATATATTTGCATTAAAAGTGATTATTCTACTCAGAGGTAAAATAGTATAGGGACTCCCCTACCCACCTCATATAAGTCAGATTATCTAAGCTCAAGCGAGAGTAGAGAGCCATGGCCTATAATATAAGTCACCATAATGACCTCATATTTTTACGTCAATATATAATGACCCTGCTTTGCCTTAAGATATTCGAGCTATGGCTCAGACGGGCGCCGCAGCCCGCAGCGTAACTTACACGCATCGCTCGGTCAGTCGGGGTGGGGATCCTTAATTTAACCAGGAGATGAAGTTAACCAGTGGAGATGCACGGGACATGCATATATAATATATAATTAATCAGAGCATATTTTTTATTTTATTTGCATGTTCACCACATATATGTGTGGTTAATGCAGACATGATTCCTTGCAAAAGTTTTCTATTTGGTGTTTGAACATCTTAACACCTCCTGTTTGAATGCCAGAAAGGGTAAAACCGATTCTTATTTTTTCAAACTTTTATACTGCCAAAAAATATCCCATTTTGCCTCTGTACGTTGGCTGTAATGCATTTTCATATCTGTCAAGCAAACTACCTATTGTGGGATTGTCTTCAAACTCACAGTGGATTCAGTTTAACAGGCAAGTGAATAACACCAGGAAGGCGTGCGACTGCATATAAACTTGCATTTTGAGTGGCAGAATATATATATATTTAATTAATAATTTCCAGGAAAATTAATTATGAGATAAGGTGAGTAGGGGTTTTAGCAGGGCCGGATTAAGGTTCTTGTAGGCCTGAGACACTTCTGTTTCGTAGCCTTCACTGGTAACTCTCTACAAGTGGTACTGTTGCCACGCCATGTGACTACCGCTGCTATCGCCCTCTTGATTGTGTGAAAAACACCACTTGAACTTCATCTCCGGTGTTACTTTCTATTCTCACCTTGTGAAAAATAGAAAGATCGACATTGACGTGGCTCTGCCTCTTCGTATATACACCGTGCCTATCCTTGCTATTTATAAATATTTTGTTTATTCAAAAATATATCTTGGTTACATTGTTCATCATACAAACAAAAAAACAAGCAAAATTTGTATTTTCTTAGGTCCTTTAGTTTTCGTAGGCCCTCGGCACAGTTCCTCCTGTGCCTTTTGGATAATACGGCGCTGAGGTTAAGGCAACGCTGGAAGACATTCAAGCAAATGCGCTCGAAATCAAAAACGTTCGCGAATGTTAAGCCAGCGTAGCTGACGGTTCGCAAACTATCTACTGCCAAGTGGATGTTAAACGCCACGCAGCTCCATTCGCCAGAGTGAGATGTGTCCGACGGCATAGCAGTCCATTTCACTGAACAAAAAAAATATCCCTAATCTAATGCAGGTGTCCAAATCATTCTTGCAAATGGGATCATAAATCTTGCCGGGCTGTCATTTGGCTAAATTAAGGATAACGGTCATTACAAAATGTGTGCTAATAATGGTACGAGAAAAGCAGCATATTAAAAACACGGCGTGTAATGCATTGTCTTTATCCCAATTTAGCGCTGGTAATTTTGCTCGGGGAGGAATAATGAGGTGTGTGTGCGCTGATGAAAATACAAGGGCAGTTCAAGGCTATGCCACGCTCTGTAAAATGAAGCGAATGAGCTTACCTTATCTTTATTCCTACTCAGAGATGCAGAACCCCAGTAACCGATGCAAATGTCTGGCCAACGTCGGTTGACGTTGGACCAACGTTGGCCTCACATAATTTTGAAATCCTTGTGTTTTAAGTTACCCACGATGATTCTGTAAGTAAAATGGGACCTTTTTGCCAGTATCGAGGTATGAAAAAATAACAATAGGTTTTACCCTTTATTACTGCTAATCCTACTTCCTCCCTTTATTACTGTTAATCCATACGCGAGCATAAAATGACTATGAGACCTCCCCCCCCATCACCTACACATTCCACAAGTAGTCACTAATCCCATATCTGCATTTTCCATAAATATGCAAAATTCCTGTTGATATGCTAATTCCTTTGTAAAGGCGCCCTTCCTCCCCTAACCCAGCTTAAATATACGCTGCCAAGCTTGGTGGTGTTCATTCAGACGCTGTCTTTCCGACAGACCTGTTCTTCACATGAGTACGGCTGCTTGCGTTGTGGCCGAAACGTCGTGAGAATTGTATTTTATTATGTTTTATTTTTATTATTTTATTATTTCCCTTCTACGTGACTTTACCGAAAGAACCAAGAAGATTTACCCTTTCTGGCAATAAAACAGGAGGTGTTAAGATGTTCAAACACCAAATAGAAACCTTTTGCAAGGAATCAAGTCTGCATTAACCACACACACTACTTGTAGTGAACATGCAAACAAACAAACTCTGACAATAATAGATGATGCATTGTCTTTGGAACTGATTGGCCTACACCAGAGAGAGCCTTTTTTCGGGCCTCGTCTCACCAGTGTCAGACCAGAGATTTTGTAAATGTTGAATCATTTGACATTTTCCTTCACAAGAAATGCGATTACACAAATCCAACGACACGCTGTTTGCCGCCATTTTGGAAATAGGCAACCTGCTCTGTGTATTCCATCGCCACCTGTTTGGGGTTTTCACAACTCAGGAATTGACTACGGTGCGTTCGCGCGGCAGGAATCTTATTTGCGCCAATATCCGGCACCAACAATGTGTCGACCTTTATTGCGGTTTACGGCACAGTGTTGACGATCGACCGAGGGCCGATTGTGAAATACGGACAGGTTTGGGACTACCGTGGAAAAGGTGGCAGCCCAATTAGTGCGGTCGTGCGTGATTTTTGCCCCCCCCCCCCTCCTTTTCGTGCAGAAGCTGTCAGGTGGTCCCCACTGAACGGTTTCGGCGATCTGCGATTGTTTTTCGATAGTCCGGAACGAAGTTGCCCGGCGTGATGTTGAGCCGCGCTCGCTCGTGTGTTTGTGTGAACAGCTGATGGACGATGAAGTCCGCGACTACATCCGCAACAACCTGCACTCCCAAAGCAAGGTGAGGAATCTGGGTTGTGTTCATCAAGATGGGCCAGTTGGCTCAGTGAGTTCATAATGGCTGTGTCAGTGTAGTGAAGGCAGCACTGCCGAGATTGAGTTTGAGATATTAACTAGCTCCTATAGTGGGTGACTAATGCAAATATCGGTCAGTAGTGCAGTATATTTTCTTATGCAATAAAAATTCACAATCGTAAAGTCATTCATACGTTTGATCGTAATTTGGATACATTCCGGCTGTGAGAATAGAAATATCACCTTGACTGTCATGCGACGAACCTCGCTCTCATGTGGCAGAGCGGGTGCGAAAGTGCTGCCCTCTACTGTGTGTGTCGTACCAGAGATAAACTCAACAATCTCAGAGGTAGCTCCGTGTTAGCCGCTTCCGTGAGCCGCTCTCCGGCACGATGAGTTGCACCGCTCTGCGAGAGTTCCGAATGGCTTCATCCGTCTCCTCATATGACGCTGATTGCGCAGTCGGTATAAAATATGGGGGGTGGGGGGGGGGGGCGGAGGGGGAGGAACATTGCGAGTAGGTTTTTGGTTTGAAAACAAAAGTAATTGCACGTGTCAAAGGTGTTCTCGTGGTACAATGCACTGAATGATGGCCACTGCTGCTTATTCTTTGCGCGCCGTGGCAGATGGACGATCCCGCGATCCGCTGGCAAATCTCGCTCTACAAGGACCTGCCGGGGAAGGCCGAGGACTCCTCTGACCCGGACAAGACGGTCGATCGTGTGGCCGAGATTGCTGCTGTGCTCTACCATCTGGAGATGGTGAGGTTCCTGGACTTGCCATATTGTCCCCCTTCACTGCAAGGCCCCACAGGCCACTGGCGGCCCCTGGTGGTGGCCTTTAGTGCGGCCCCCTCCCTGACGTGCGGCCCCCGACAAAACACAAATGTGTGAACACCCCCGCCCCCCATCATCGTGCTGTCAAACCCTCCAGCGGTTTCGCATGTGTGGCGGACCTCTTACCGATGTCGCATCGGCAAAAGTGGCCCTCCTCTGAGAATTAGTGAAGAACACTGGTTTACATGTTAGTGCTGTGATCATTGTGAATCCGTTGAATGAGTCTGTCACTTAATTAATTATGTATGAGCAAGCTGATGTTACAGGAGATGTATTTTCTTGAACATTGATTTTGTGTAATTGTTTTATTTATCCTGTAACGTGGTTGTTATTGCTCCGATTTATAATTGGTGGTTTTGCTCTGTCGTCTATCTACCTCATTATTGTACTTTACATTATTAGGTTCATTGCAATTTTCCATCTTCGCGACCAAGGTGACTCTCGCAGATGAGACTCTCCTGTGGTCTTGAGTTCCATATTGTAAAAACAAAAACATTATCTAAAACGTGAAACCTAACGGAGGATAAAGATCCGTTTGTAACTTCGTGCGCTTGCCCTAATCGCTCATCGTAGAGGTTCGTTTGGGTTAGATCGCGTAATTATAAATGTGTCGTTAACCACGCCACCACCACCAGACGCAGCCAATTAGTTTGTTACGTCAACAAAACGTGCCAATTAGTTACTAGTTCAGTACACCGGTTGTGTGTTGGAGAGTAAAACAACAAAATTTACAATTCGAGTTAAAAAACTTGAGAGAATCCTTTCTGATCAAAACGAGCGTAATAATAGTTTCATTTTAAATAGCGTCATTCATTCCAACAGCATCCTACAATGCTGTTAATTAATTATATATAATGACCAAATCCCATATACGTGGTTGGCTACGTCCGGCGCGAAACAAGCCCAACATACGCACACATACATACCAACAAATCAAAAACCTACTTACCAAGCAAAATCTAAAATAAATAAACAAATAAAGAAATTGCACCAAAACAATAAGCACAAACAACGAAAAAAGTTATTGCAACAAAGAAATTATAAGAGAGAAATTAGTCCATTAGGTCACATCCCAATACATACGTATATACAGTGTGCTTACATTTTTTTTTTTTACACTTTTGAGATTTTGCAACAACACCACTAGAAATGTGCTGCGTCCGGGCTCTGGAGACCACCTGGAGAAGATTCCAGGCAATGCGTTGATAACGACGGCGAACAAGTGGAGACTTTTTGAAGCCATTAACATACATTTGCTATCACGTTAGTGTATTATCCAGTTCTTTTCCCATTAGAAACGATAGTCCCATGTAAGTGTTAACATTGTTTTGAAGCACCCTGCAGCACATACCAACCGTCGCTTTCGCGCTAACGCGGACGCACCGTCGCAGGTGGAGCACCCGCACCGCTCGAAGAAGGCGGTGTGGCACAAGCTGCTCTCAAAGCAGCGCAAGAGGGCTGTGGTCGCCTGCTTCCGCATGGCGCCTCTCTACAATCTGCCGAGGTTGGTCCAACTGCAACTCCGCAGTGCCCCCCCCCCCCCCCACCCCTTAACGTGCGCGAGCTGTCCCCTACTGGGCATCCGTGAGTAAGAGCTTCATAGCTCATCGGATTCCTCCAGTTGAAAATGAAGGTTGTAAATTCTGATTCTGATCAGACTGCACACGGCGCTTCTTCCCGCTGTGTAGGCGTTGGCTGCTTTTGCGTTTCATTCGTAATATCTCGATTTTTCATCCAAATGTCCTGAAATGGGTTTGGATTTATCGGTCCTGTCAATGTAGTGGCGAGGTAAAGTTTTATGACGGAGAAAGGAAAATCTTTGCACAGAAAGTATGACATCGTTGTAAGTCTAATCCGTGATGTTCTGTAGATTTGTGATACAAAGTGACTTGGCAGAGTTTGACTGAAATTTCTGATTAGAATTTTTTTCACGGATACTTTAAGAACGTGATTTGTTGTAAGTTGATATACTGCAGTGATGTTCTTCCAAAGTCCTGTTTAAAAAGTGGTGTCACGTGACATCGAGCGACGTGTCCTTTGTGAGCCTGAAAACACCCAAACAGCTGCATAACACCGCGTGATTCGAATATCCGAAAATTTTCTTAAAAATCCGAACTTGTTTAAATCCGAAACACATCCCTGGTATGTATCATCATGGACCCTGATGGTCCTCAACTAAAATAAAAAAAAAGTCTCTACATGCCGCTCGTAAAGAACATTTATCTGTATGCAATATTCATACAAACAAACGCGTCACACAAATCACGCAACTACCCCCTTTGCACTGAATTGGCTCCTTTGAAAGGACGAGTCAACCAATTCGAGGCCTAGGAGAGGCCCTGATCCAGCCGTGGATTGACAGAGGGCTGTACACTATGAGACCTCCTTTACCAGTGGCAAAATATAGTAGTAGGCTTTTACCCGTTAAACTGGTACACAACTGACACCTTTATACAAGGCATCATGTTTGCAATAACCACAACACAAGCAGTCAAAATGCAAACAAAAAGAAACAACTCTGATAATGGTCAGTGCATATCATTACCATTATCAGAGTTGTTTCTTTTTGTTTGCATTTTGACTGCTTGTGTTGTGGTTATTGCAAACATGATGCCTTGTATAAAGGTGTCAGTTTTGTACCAGTTTACAGGGCTGTACATTATTATTATGTGCACTTTACTATTTAAACTATTGTAATTTTTTACCAGGTAAAGCCCACTGAGCTATATAGCTCTTTTTTTCAGAAGCGACCTGGCCACAGATAATAGCTCAACGAAGTGGCCTATCACGTGAGAATTCATAGCAGCCAAATACTCTATACTCGTGATGTTGATTCTAAATGTGGAGAGAAAAACCGGAGGACCCGGAGAAAAATTCCACGCGACCACGGGGAGAGCATGCACACTCTAAATATACAGACGCCAGGGTCGGGATCGAACCCACGCACGACTTCCTTGCGCACCAGGCGAGGAAATTAACATCTCGCCACTGTAGCGCCTACATTCAAACACTGAATTCTCGCAAGTCATTTGTATGAATACTGTGGCAAGTGAAATTGCTTTTGTCGTTGTTCTTGTTGAATGCCATGTTATTTATTTTTAAACATAAATACCCGTGCACTGTGTTTGAGTTTAATGCAATTGTTTCCTTCCCCCCCCCCTTCCCCCCTCCCTAGCCACAAAGTGACCAATTTTTACTTGAAAGCCTATCATCATGTGTGGCTTACAAAGGCGTTTGATGCGAGAGACTTTGAGGTTCTTGTGAAGAGGCTGATGGTAATAACTTCGCTTGGGTCCGTGGCACCAATGCCATGGATGCAGAAAACAAATCAATTTTGTCTTCTTCAAATCACTCTTGGGGGCTTGTTCAATTTCCTCCGCGCTCATTTTCTGTCCGATTGGGCAGCATGCCCGTGGTCCATGGAGGTGGGGGAGAGTGAAAGGCAGCAGGCAGGCAGGTGCTGCGGTTGTGAGATGTTAATTACCTCGCCTGGTATACAGGAGGTACGTGTGTTCGATCCCAACCCTTGACGCCTGCTGTGTATTTGGAGTTTTACTTGTTCTCCCCGTGGTCGAGTGGATTTTTCTCAAGGTTCTTTGGGGGTTTTCCCTCCACGTTTAGAAACATTCGTTTCGAGTATTTGGCCGCTATGCATTTCCACGTGATAAGCCACTTAGTTGAGCAATCATTTGTGGCCAGGCCGCTTCTGAAAAAGAGCTAAATAGTTCACTGAGCCTTACCTGGAAAAATAAAAAAAAATGTGTTGATAGTTTACCTTCTCAGTTTAGTTTAGGCAGCTACTGCTACGTATATTCGTGACATTTCCTCGGCGTAAGAACAGCCGTATGATGGGTTATCAACGTAGAGATTAAACCGGCAATTGTTAGGAACGTCACGGGTCATTCGGTAGGACATTTGTTGTTGCGTTATTTCATACGCGTGTACAGACTCAACGCAAGGGGCATAGATGGTGTCTCTCTGATCAAGCGAGTATGGGGCAGAGCTCATGTCCATCGTAAAAAAAAAATGCCACCCAAAATAAATTCCAAACTAAACGTTGGTAATCTTAATGGCGATCATGGCAATCATTGTCACATAATTCTGGAACTGTGGTCTATGGATTTACGGAGTGCCACTGCTGACAACTTGATTACCATACTCATTGTGCGTTTGACGTTAAATCGAACAAAGTATATTTAGGGGCCTACGGATTTGCATTTAAAGGGCACTTGCTTAAATGCCTCGGCAACTTAAAGCGCCTTACGTAAAAATGTAATCTGAGCCGTCACATTGCCTACTGCAATCTTGCCGCGGGGGACCCCCCAGTGGAAGCTGTCCCTGTGTGGCACAAGGTGTACAATGAGCAAAATCTAGTGTGCCCCTCACATACCGTTCACTCCGAAAACATGTGTGAGTTGTAAATGTAGTAAACATCATTAGAGCTGCCCCTTGCGATGGATACTTTGCTTGAATACATTAGGGCCTAACTGATCATTCCAGTTGGTGGAGGCTATGCTCCTTGCTGGACCTCTGTGATTGAGGAAGACGTTTAGAGGACCCCCTACGGTGCCACCGTGGACACGCATTTGTTACGTTCATATGCCCGGCCGTTTACGTGTAATCTTAGCGCTGTGAAGCACGCCGCTAACGCTTCCCGGAGCCATCGGCCCCCCGAAAAGCGCTAAGCTTACACGAATGGGGCTTACAATGGAATTATACGGTCGCAGGCTCCGTATCATTGTTGCGAGCGTGCGTGCGTGTCATGGAGGGGGCATATGAACCTAGTGAATGAGAAAACTCGCCGCGGCAAATTGCCTCTCACCCCCCGCGAGGATTCCCCCGGCACAGAAATGATTAAAACGATGGCGGTGCTCGGACTGGGTTTAATCATCGCATCGAACTGACCAATCGGACAAAATGAGCCTCTCAGCTGTTTACTCTTCTTCTTTGACTGCTGCCAATTAACCGGAGCGATTTCCTCCGGACGGATGGGACAAAAAATAAGGAAGCGTGTGTGGACAATTAGCGCGCACCCTCTGGTTTTCGCGTTCTCTCTTCCCGCGGCACATTTTGAAATCACGCGTTGACTTAATGTTGAATTGCAGGGGCAAAAGTACACTGGGTGGCCAAACAATTAGAAACCTCTTGGGCTTCCTAAAGTTGTTTTCTGTTCAAATGAGCATTGAGGCGCTGCTCATCGCCTATACACAGCCCTGAGCCCGTGGATAAAATTCCACTATCCAAACTATCCATTGGACAACCACTGTTAAATTCTCCACAAAGCGGTACCTATTTTAATGACCCCTTGAGGGATGATGGGCCGAGTTCAACGCCCAACGACGATTTAAACTCGCAACCTTCCGATTGCGAGCCGCTTCCTCTACCGCCTAGCAACCGCAGTAACCAATTGCGTTTCTAAATAACAAGAGCGACACTTGACGTCACGAGCCTCAGCTGCATCTAGAATTGGGAAGGAAGCATCTGTGACTGAGAGGGTCATTTTTTTTTTATTAGAGGGCTGATTACGGAGGGTCTCTATGGTGTGACGATAACGGCACTGACGCGGCGCAGATCTCAATCCGACCGCGTCCGTGGAGAGCGCAGCCGTGGGCCGCAGAGACCGATGCAGGACAGGGATAAGACGTTAGTCACCGACGGCCGCGCTCATGAACGGACATTCTTCTGAAACGATTTTCTTTTATTTCTGATTACAAATTTCACGCCGTCTAGCCGGGGCGTTTCTAACGTGAACAATGTCACCGGCACCTCAATTTCCACAGTTAACCCCCCCCCCTTACCGTGCCTGGGAAACGACGACGCTTGTCCGTTCACGGTGATTGTTATAATGATGATTAGTTGCGTTCCGTCAATCCACCGCTGGATGAAGGCCTCTGGCTATGTCAGTCATCGGGGTCGTTGGAAAATAACTTCACCGCGCTGGTCAGTGCGGGTTGGTGAAGCGATGGCCGTAGGGGCCAGGCATCGCTCGGCCAATGACGTTAGCCGGGAATCGAACTCAGGTCACCGGGCTGACCAATGAGCCACCACTCCTGTCGTTAGGCGGTGGTTAATGATCATTAAAAAATAATTTGGCCACCCAGTGTAATGCATTCGGTGTGATCCGCATCGCTGAGCCGTGTAAAATTTGAGCTGCGGAGCGGCGCAGAGCGCTCAAATCGGCCTCGGTCAATGTGGAGATGGGGCATCTCCATTGTATCTGCCGTGACGATTCAACATCGATGTGCCAGGGTTTCGCGGAACCCTCCATGTTCGCGCGCTCTTTCATCTGACCTTTCCTCACCTCTCTCTCTCTCTGACCTCTCCTCGTCTCTCTCTCTCTCTTCTCGCCTCCCTCTCACCGTTTCCTCTTCACCATCCTGCCATTTTTGTTCTTTCGCTGTACGTCCCCCCCTCCTCTCTCTCTCTCCCAGGCACCGCGCCATTAATCTCTTCCTCGATGCGTATAAGAAACACTGGATAGAGACAGAGGAGAATGCCTATGAGGATAAGCTAATTGATGACATAGCCGTAAGTACCAGATAGGGGCGCCATTGCACTGCACACGCCAGTCAAACGTCAGGGATCGGTCGGTGGGTCGACCTCCGCTCCACGGGAGGTTGCTCCTTCTCCTCTGCTGTTCTCGGTGTCTGGAATGCATTGCCCCCGGTAATACGCACTACTACTAACTGACCCTCACTGTGTTAAAGTCCAGGATTGAAGCTTTCCTCCTGTGTTGCCCATGGACTGACTATTGACATGCAATCCCACGTAACGTTACCGCATCGGTTGCTTTCCCCTAACACCCTCGCACACTCTCCTTCCCTCGAAATTTTTATATTGTGAAAAACTCAAAAGCAAAGAAGTCCTCCGAATTCCCTCGCTTAGATATTATTGCACGGTGTGCCAGACGTGGCTGCATTTAGATAGTAACACAACAGCGATAAGCCTAATGTGGTACATTGCATATTCACACCGTTAATATAGCGCAACGCTATCATGGAGGAGCTGTTTCAACGACGGACATTGTTTGACGGTTAAGTAGCAACATTTTGCAACGCGATTTTTTTCTCGTTTTACCAAATGTGGGCTGATTGAAATTCGGACCCTTTGACGGGCAGCTCACGTGGCCGAGACTTTATCGTTCACTCCGAAGCGGACGGCCAGGGCATGGGGGCGGGCCGCTGGGGCTCGAACTGCGACAACGCGACAAAAAAATGCCCTGCCGCCCGGCAACGTCGCTGCTTTGCAAGCTCGCGGCGTCGCTGCGTAATTGTCGATCGCTTTCGGTGAGCAGATTTTACCGATTCATGTGGCACTGCCGCTTGCCAAGGAAGCTTGTGGCGGAAAGGATGACTGTCTGGACTCCTGGGGCTAATTCCTCCGTCAAAGTGCTGAGCCATCGTAACGGAGATCCCAGTTCAAGCCCCAGTCACTCACCCGAGATTAATCCAGGTCCTCAAGTGTACCGAGTTGATGGTCCGTTTCAGCTCGGTCACTAATGACTTCGCACGTACGCACACACAAGCGCACACACACGCACACACACACACACACAAACCCCACCAATATTTTCGAGCAGCAATTGTTTAGGCAAGCAAACTCTGAATAGCCGTTTCGACTTTCTGCGTCTCATCAGCGGTCAGGCTCGGTTTACCAGATGGTTATTGGCAAGAGCACAATGCCAATAAACAATATGGTATATATCATTATAACACCAATGTTAGAAGCACAACCACATCCACAGCATAAAACAAACGATCAGAAGCTGCACGAGAGATCCCTGATGAGGGTTATGAAATCTTGCTTTCGGAAAAAAACATTTTCTCTCTTTGTCTCTCCCACTGGGATAATTTTATCACATTTTTTTGCCATTTAAAGTCTTGCCATTTTTCTTCCGCCTTCTCCACTCACGCGACAAAGCGCCGGCAAAATCATCGCCTTCTCCCCGTGTGCGGGTTTGCAAGTGTTCCTATAAAAACCAATAGCATGGCCAAGAGCTTCCCGGCTCACACACTTCCGCTGTTGCTGTGTTCAGTCGCTCTGCATGCATTAACATTTCTCATTAACTTGTCCGCGCTTCCCCAACTGCTGTATTTCCATCGCCTAAATGCCTTCAGAAATTTGCGTTTGAATGAGAATTATTTTCCCAGCATCATTTCCCCCCCCCAACCACCCACCCAAAAATCCGTCGCTCATTGTTTTCACTTCTCTGTTCATCCGCTGATTTCCAGTGACATTAAAATTAAATGCCACACATGCACACTTGTTCTTTTCACTCACAATGTTCCTTTGAAACATGTTATTTTTACATCACGGCTCTCATTCGGCCGCTGACGCAATTGTGTTTATATTGAGAGTTTTGTGGCGTGGCTATATAATCCCTGCGATAATTTTCAGAAATCTTGAATACAATTTAAAGTGTTGAGCTCCTCCCTAGGTAAGTGTACTTGGCGTGCAATAACCGCAAAAAGGTTATTATTTCTCAGATGTCCAATTTAACGCCGTTTCATCTCTCCCCCCCTTATTAAGATCGAAAAACGTTCAAACGTTGATGTTTGCATCACATTAATTGTCCAAATAAGTTATAATAATTTTAAAAAATGTGCAAACCTTGTGCGCACAAAGTGGACCCGCAATCATCATGCGAGACGAAAGACCGGAGACATCCAGCGGCAATAATTGACCCTGCATACGGCAAGAATCCGCGCGTCTCTTAGTTCCTCTGCCGCCCGCGTGTTTTGCGCTCCGTCGATAATGCACACGCGTCATAACCGCCCTTCCTTTCATGTGACGCACACGCTCCGCTTGCCTGTCCCTGCGCTCCTGACGCACCCAGCCTTTATGCGCGACCGTGGCCGCAGATCTTTCCAAAGACTCTAAATCTCCGCCTTTGTGTCGTGTGCATAAATGGAGGAAAATAGAAAGCGGCCGCGCAATGTTTGGCCACATGTTTACCACCTGAATTTTGGCGACGCGCTGAAACTGCTCACTTTGGTGAAGTATATATTTGTTCCATTAAGCCATTTTTTACCATTATGGGCACAATTTAATTTGGCGCGAACACTTTGGCTTCCGAGCGGCGGCGCATTATCAGTTGTATCCAGTTAAAAAAATGAAAACGTCGCGAGAAAATACTAAAGTAATGTTTGTTGCCACTGGTGCCTGTGTGGACATACAAATGTTACAACTCGCTATAGAGTTTCCAGTGTAAACAACAATACGGCCAAACATTCGGGCCTTGAGTTGGTGGTCTGGACAAGGCTGAGAGCGTGCCGCATGCAACGTGGTGATCACATGACGCGTGTGCAAGGCATGACGGATGTTAGGCCTGCATGTGCTCTTTGTGAGCAGCACACCTCCGTGCAGCGTTAACTCCGCTCTGCGGTGCTTGCTGGTGCATCGCCACGATTTATCAAGCCACCCCCTGACTCGCGTTTTGCCGAATCGTCGTTCACAGAAATCCATCGACGACGATGAAGAGGAGAAGGAGTCGGAGGACACAGAGGTGGAGACTCATCCCGATCCTCTCCACCAACTCATCCTCTACTTCAGTCGAACGGCACTGACAGAGAAATCGTGAGTGTGGTCCATTTGCTTCGCTTGTGGCTCACGCTGGGGGGAGGAGGGTAGGGGTAGCAGCGAAACGTTGGGCATCGTGCCGTACAAAACGCGCTACAACCCTTAAAACACATCAGAGATGCGGTACTGCTGTAGGCTGAATCGGTCTCATAACGGGGGACAACTGGTGTTGTCTGCATCTCCCTTGTGAAGCCACAGGCCGACGTGGTTCCACATAAAACGCACCGGGCGTCTTGTTCAAAGTCGGACGCTGTAACTCGCCGCGGCCTCACCTGGTGATAAATAATGCATTCCTTAATTCAGGATGCAGCGTTAGCGCCGCTGGAAATCAATGGGCTTACGTCTCGTTTTGGCCACATTGGCGGACACGAATTAATTGCCATCGACTCGATTTCAGTTTGAGCGTCCCAGTCCAAATCTTTTTTTTTGTGTCACGGTCACCCGAGTATTTATAAATCGTTTTTTACTGCTATGCGGTTAAATATTAAAGCCAACGGTGCAGCCCAGCGATTCCTTGCTCATGCCACCGCTGGCGGAAGGACCTCGACTAGAGAGAGCTGAAAAGAGTTCATCTCGAATGGAATGAATGTAAGTATTCATGCGCATTATGTTGAACTTCTCTCGCACCCTACGTAGCCAACTGTGCTTATTGGAGGCGCGGAATACTTTTCCGCGCTGCTCAGGTGTCTTCAAAGAGGTGGTCGTAACCCATGTTTCCACCCCCCCCCCTCCCGACACACACGACTTAGTGATGGACCGACTGTGGCATCATAATTTTACGCTGCGAGGTGGACGTGGATTTGAGACAATCGTCCGTCGTTTCAACGGCCGCCTAAATGTCATATCGCCCCAATCAATCTCCATCATTGGTCAAAAGGAATCCGTGAAATGAGCTTAATTACGATCAATTGCTAATATATATCTCGTCCTTGATGTCATCTAGCACCAGGGAGTGCTGCAACTCGTATTTGGAAGCAATGAAGTGGCATTGATCTCCGTTGGCAGCCGTGAGCTCACTGTGACTATTCCACTTCCCGGACTCTGCATGAGACTACCACTTTGTACTTCACACAAAGTGCTGCTCAGTTTGCTAATGAAGTTGATGCCTTGGCGGTCTCGTGCCCATTGAAGGCCCGAAGCAGAATCTTTCTTTGCGGCGGGGGGGCGGGGGGTGGAGGGGAGGTTTTGTAAGTTGACCCCCTTTTTTGATATATAAACCCCTGTTGAGTTTTATGTATGTATGTATAACTTCTTTCGCACCATACGTAGCTAATTGCGCGAATCGGGAAGGACAACAAACTAAACACAAAAAGCAGTTCTAAAGAAATTCGTTTTCAATCTGCATTTAAAAGCGCATAGCTCCAGTGGCTTCCTAATATCAGAAGGAAGAGCGTTCCAGACGGCCGCAGAAGCGCATCTGAAAGCGCCGCGCGATGCGGTGACCACCGCCTTTGTTCGACGGCCAGCCAAAAATCGCCGCTGTGAGGATAACCGGAGTTCGCGTAATGGTTTATGCTCCTCGACAAGATCAGCAAGGTATTGTGGGTGCAATTGTGTGCAAGCACTTTTGCGTGTCATGAGTGTGACCTTATAACGAGGAGTTGACGAGGATGCTGCCACTTGGTGCATCAGTGACCACTGTCCAGATTTCCAATCCGGCGGTCACCAGTTCGATTCGATTTTGCAGTTGAAAAGACGGCCACATTATAAATGTATATCGGTGTACCACCACATTTATTTGGTTAGCAGGTTACGCGTGGCGGGGCAAAGTGTGGATAATCTACCCTCTTCCAAGACATCTGGTCAGCGTAGACGAATTGGCAAACAAAATCCTCATCCAGTGGAGGTTCTTCCACTGGTAATGGCGTGAGCAAGCAATTGCAGTGCTGCACCTTTAGCTCCACTCTTCTATTTCTGCATTATTTTATTAGTAAACTCCGTCGTAATCTTTGAAGCGAGTGAACTGAGGCCCGTAACCCCGCACCGCGCTTTCATATTGCATGGTTAATCCTGGATAATTTCTTCCCCCCTTGTCTTTATTCGTAATGGCGAGGGGATTACGGCTGAAATACGCGATTATAATACATTTCTTAATTAAAATATTGGCAGGATTTCTGGAATCGCTCCTCCATTGTCTCCATGACATTTTTGCGTAGGTAATTTCCACCATTCATAGCCAGCCTTAGTTTGTTGGAGTCTTTTATCTTGCGTATCATTCTGGTTAATCCGATTCGTAAACTAAAGCCTTACATGTTGGTATTGGTTTTCACATCATTGAATTGCCTGGTTGCAGCATAGCGATCGCCTCTTGCCAGAAGCATTTGGTAACCCAGTAGCATTTGTTTCTCAAGACTGACTCCACTGATGAGACCGATGAGGTTCAAATTTCGACTTAAAACTTTCGCGACTGCAGGAATTCATATTCTTTGGTTCTTTCGGTAAAGTCACGTAGATAGAAAAAAATAATAAAAGTAAATGAAACACAACACAAGCGATCGTCTTCAGGAAAAAAAAGTGACCTTCCCACTTTTTCCTCCTGAAGACGATCGCTTGTGTTGTGATCGAAACTTCGTCGTTTAAATTTTTATTTTATTTACTTTAATTATTTTTCTATCTACGTGACTTTACCGAAAGAACCAAAGAATACCTATGAAGTTTGCTTGCTTAAACACATTCTGGCGGCTATTATTGGTCTGGGAAGCCAATAGGCCAGAGGATTAAAACACATTTTATTTTAAATGTGGAGATGCAGGATGGGAGTACTGCTGAAGCTTGCTTGAACCAATAACGATCCACAACGACGCACGATAACGCCACCTCTGCGAAGCACAGAGGGCCAGGGTTTTATGGGAAGGCTCACAGACGCGCATACTAAATTCGGCTGGCGCAGCGTGCGCGCACGAACGGCGATTGAGCGGCGTTTATAAAGTCATTCTCATTAGCCCTCCCAATAGCTCGGCGTAATTGATCAAAAATGTATTTTGTTCATCGCGAGTAAATGTCTTGTAAATGCTTTGACATACCACACGCTGTGTGTTTGAGGAGCTACGGTGATGTAGCAGCCGCCAGTTTTGGTTCAATCTCCCGGCTGCAATGACGGCGCAAGTTTCTGTCTCGTGCAGCGGCGTAAATGGTTTCAACACAGGCAGTCGACTGGCACGTCGAGTTGGGTGGGGTGAGGTGTGGGTGCTCCCACCTTCGAGCAAGACATCTCTCCGGCCTGGAGGGGTCGGTCAGAGGTCCTCTAGAGCAGTGCAACGCAAAGGGTGTGCTCCGGTAAAGTCCTGTGTAGCTCTTTTTGTATCACATGATTGCTCAACGAAAAGTGGCTTATCATCACGTGGAAATGCATAGCGGCCAAATGCTCTAAAGGCGAGATGTTGATTCTAAATGCGGAGGGGAAAACCGGAGGACCCGGAGAAAGTCCACGCGACCACGGTGAGAACATGCAATTTCCAAATATACAGGTGTCAGGGTCGGAATAGAACCCACGACCTCCTGTATACCAGGCACTTACACGCCTGCGCAAGAGGAATGCTTTGCCCAAAATACACCACGGTCCCAGAATTGTGGGTTCAATTCCCAGCCACGACACGTACAAACCCAGTGGCAGTTTGTGCTTCGAGCGTTATCTGAGCTCCTCTCCAAGGGTGACTTGCCCTATCGTGTGTGTCCTTGATGCAGCGAGTTGATGAGCGTCTGCACTGGGGAGGACAGGCGGTTGAGAGGACGCAGGTGGCGATGTAAAAATTATATCACCCTCCACTGCAGACGTTAATTGTCTCCGAAACGTAACACTTTGGTGGTGGCCTTGTGTTGTGAGAATGTCTGCAAAAAAACAAATGTGCTAATTACCCGACTGGCCACGTGAATCGGACTTTGTTATTTCAGCTGGCAAAGCCCATTGAGCAGCTCTCTTACTCGGATGACGGCAGCCCCGGACCACCAGCAGCAGTGGCAGTTAAAGGACATTTCAGTTGCATAGGGTTACACAGAGACCCGTCGAGTTTCACAGAGACCCATAGAGTTGCATAGAGGCCCACGGTCATCAGCCCAAGACCGCCAGCAGTGGTGGCAGTAACAGGACATTGCAGGGTGGAGGTACTCTGGAAACTAACAAGAGCATGAACAACAAATTGCACAAAACCCACGCCACATCTTCTTGCAAACAGGACGAAAAAAAATTAAACAGAGCATATGTGCAAATCAAAAAGCGACCGAATGGCTTCAAGACTGAGGCCTTTCGGCGATTGATAACACGGCCCCAAGAATGAGACGCAGGGCCCGAGGTGCATCCAACAATGTGGCCCCGTAGGCTTTTTGTGTCGCGTGCGAGACTCGCCGACGCTGCGCACCGAGAGCGATTCCATTGAGATTTGTGTCAAATGTTTCCCTTTTGTTTTTTCTTGTTAAACTAGGAAACTGGAGGAGGATTTCTTGTACATGGCCTACGCCGACATAATGGCCAAGGTAAACACGCGTTCCGCTTCATTTATGTTTAGATTTTTTTTTACGAATACGTTCGTTGAATTAATTACGTTCCACGTTATTTTACGTTTCATAGTTTCATAGCTCTCGATTTAAAATGACGTGTTCAGTGCTTTCTCGGAGGATCGCATTTGACGTGATCGGGCTAATGGGGGGGGGGGGGGAGAGCCTCTGCGCGAGTGGAGTCCGTGACTCGCCCTGCCCTGTGGTTGCCTTGCAGAGCTGCCACGCCGGCATTGACGAGGAGGAGGAGGACTCTGCCACATTTGAGGTCGGTGTGGGAGCCCCCTCCCCCTCTCCCTCTAGGAGCCCCTCCTTCCCCCCCCCCCCACCGGGTGCCCCCCCCCCCCTCGAGAACGCTTCCCCCCCCCACCGGGTGTCCCTCCCCTCTGGGTGCCCCCCTCACCCCATGCGCCCCCCCCCACCCCTCTGGAAGCCCCCCTCCCAGGAGCCCGCCCACCCCCCCCTCCCATTTGGGAGCCCCTCCCTGAGAGTGCTCTACCCCCCCGGAGCCCCCCATCCCACCCCTCCTCCCCCTCCTGCCCTCCCCCCCCTTCCACCAGGGTCACTGCGCATGAGGCCACCAGAACACGGCACCCTCGGCCAAAACACATTCCTGCGGAGGGAGCTGGTAGGAACGTTGGGTTGCTCGGTCTATGGCCAGGGTCAACGGCGGCGTGGTGTATTCTGCAAATATGGCCGACTGTGAGGGCGGGCACAAGCTGGCGTGAGTAGGTTAAACGTTGAGTTTTATAAGGGCACCACGGGGTGACCAGCCCCTCCCTACCCAGCCCCACCCCTCCCACTCCCCACCCAGCCCCACCCTCCTCACCCTCCCCTCCCCACCCAGCCCCTCCCCACCCTCCCCACCCAGCCCCTCCCCACCTTCCCCTCTCCACCCAGCCCCACCCCTACCATTTTTAGATGCGCGACGGACGGACACAATAATCCCCTGTAGGCTGGTGTAACCAGGAGGTTCCTACCAGTATTAGCCCCCAGAGAGCACGAGCACTCAGAAATACCAAGTTCGTTCGACGTGTTTATTTTACAACTGAAATTTACTGTTTGAAGAAACCGTTTAAAAGTATAGAAAAAAACATGAACACGTGGAAGTCATTCTCTTCAAGTTCCCCCCTGCCCCCGTTGATTCACTTCGATTTTGAGAGAATCGAATCAAACGCCCCCATTGGCCTCAGTTCCAGCTGCCAGATCTGGCAGAAGGAAGGAAGCGATGCTGGTCGTGATATCAGTACGTTTGCCACAGTGGGTTGCTGTGGAGGAATACGTGGAAAAGCAAACATAAGCAGACTCTCTGGTTCTTTCGGTAAAGTCACGTAGGTACATTTATTTTGTTTATTTTATTGTATACCTACGTCACTTTACTGAAAGAACCAGAGTATGGATTCCTGCAGTCACGAAAGCTTCAAATCTACATAAGCAGACCTCTCTTTTGTGTCTCTACATATAAATAATACGATGTATCTTAGTCCAATGGCCTTTTTGGTTTTCCAGACTTATTAGCATCTTTCTTAAAACAACCAAACTCTGAATTGTTTTTTGACCTTGACGATCTCATCAGCAGCAGAGTAAATTTTCGTTTAAACAAATGCTGCTGGATTGAAAGCATAAATCCTTTAAATTTCGATTTAAAGCTTTCGTGACTGCAAGGATTCATCTTCTTGGTTCTTTCGGTAAAGTCACGTAGAAGGGAAATAATAAAATAATAAAAATAAAACATAATAAAATAATATATTATATTATTTTAATAAAATAATAAAAAATAAAACATAATAAAATAATATAATATGATGTTTTATTTTTATTATTTTATTATTTCCCTTCTACGTGACTTTACCGAAAGAACCAAGAAGATGAATCCTTTGTTCATCTTGTCCTTCAGCTGTGCCCGATATCTCGCCACCATGTAGTTGCTTTTTCTAAAAGCGTAAAATAACCGTGACCAAAGTGTGCGCTACTGAAGGGCAGCTTTGCTTGCCAAGTGCGAGTCGATTTAAAATACGGTGCTGGGAAATTAAATAAGCAAAATCAATGTTTTATTGTTGTTAAATTGTAACACCGTATACTTGACCTTCAGCTACACAAATACATTAACGTTCATAATAATCAATTAATCATATTTTGCTAAAATCTTCCACTTGCTCAATCATGCATTAGTTTAAAAGCAGTCACTTTTGTTCAACCTTGCACAGTTAAATTGCGGTTTATTCATCAGCCATGCCAATCCACTGCTGGATGAAGGCCTCCTCAATGTGCTGTCCATCGCTCACGATTCCCGATTTGATCGCTCAGTATCCTTGTTGCCTGCGTACGCTCAGCCGCGTTCCCAGATGCACTCCATTCATTGGCTGTCACTCTGTTGTTATTATCCTTGCCCATGTGTCATACTTTCCTCTTTATACATTGTAAGCCACCGTCAACAAACCTTGTTAACTATTTTATCTCTGACAACGTTAACAGTGCTGTTTGTTGCTGCCCACTTGACGTGGCGGGCCTATGCTCAACGACTGCGCTGAAACTAAATCCCTTTGCCGATGGATTGTTTATTTTTAATTTGTTCACTCGCGTGCGTAGCTCATCGACGCCGCACCCTCGGTTCATTCACGCGAGTGCCAGTGTGAAATCTTGACGTGTTCCGTCGTGCGTTCGCTAAGGTCCTTTCCTGGACCCGGTGCGTTCGCTCGTTGCGCCACATCCTTTCACTTTACTCGTGAATTCCAGTGCAAGGATATATAATTCATTTCTCCATCTCGGTGCAAATGAGCCTCGACCGATGAGGTTCATTAACATAAATCAGTGGCCTTTATTTGACCGGGTGAGGCCTCTTCAAGGATTCATGATCTCTATTATAAGAAAATCCTGTCAGGTGACTCAACGGTAGAGCGAGAGAGCGAGCGAGCGGCTCTTAATCGGAAGGTCGCGAGGTTCAAATCCTGGCTGGGGGCTGACTCGGCCCATCATTGCCGCCAGGGTCAATGAAACGAGTGTACGCCCATTGGATACAGCAAATTACTTTTGTGTTGCTCGTTTATCTCGAGCCCAGCGTTGTGGCCTTCGTCACTGAATTTCTTCTGTGATTTCCCCCAAATTGTTTCCAATTGAAAGCGCGTCAACACGCGAGGGCATGTGCACCTTGTGAGGGCAATTATTGAAGGTGTGACTGGGGTCAAAAATTACGAAACAAAGATCCGGGCGACAGAAGGCTGCGTGCGGTGGGTGAGACTGTGCGAGATGTTGAAAACTTGGGGAAGCCTTCGTCCGGCATCGTCTGATGGTCAGCCTCGGCTTTTGTTGAACTTTAAAAAAATAAAACAACAACAACAACGGGCCGTTTTGGTAGGGGCCCATCCCACAGGGTCTCCGTCGCTCGTGGAGCTCGGAGACTTCTGGACCAGGGACTCTTGAGCTGATGCCGAGAGACCAAAGCCAGGCAGCTTGCTGGGCTCGAGGCCTGGTCTGCTTTGCCAGCGGTTTGTGGAAATGAAGCACGAGTGGAAAGTTGTTGTAATCCACCGCGAGACCAATCAATGCGAATGAACAAATAACAGACTTCCAGTTCGCAGTAAATCCAGCACAGAGGCAGTAATCCCCCATCTAATGTGACGCCAGATGGCATTTTTGCGGATTTATAGTGAGCAATAAAGCCTTTGATCTGACAAACTTTTTCGTCAAAGTGCTATCCCTGTGGGAAATGGAACCACTTTATCTTAATGGCTTATCCTGTAGTATTTTCGAAATATATGTCTTACTTAATGTATTCAAAATGTCTCTTTCGTTTTTATTGTGAGGTAAAAAAAGTGAAAAAACTCATAACGTTTCGGATTACATTTCGTTAGCTGTCCCCAGTAAAAATAAACAAAATGTATCCAAATGGTTTTTCATCTGATTATAAAGAAAGACTTAGTATCCTGTTATATGATTAAATATATGCCACACACTTGTTATCTTTATATTCCGCCCAAGGAAAACATTATGCAGGAGAGCTAATTTAATGTTATTCAATAAGGCAAGCTGGCTTGGTACTCTGGTTCCTACGATACCAGAACGCAATTGTTTTTTGCGTAGTGTGTGAATGTTGCGAGCGCTGTGTGTCGAGCCGTGCCGGCCTTCATGGGTGCTCGCTAAGAGCGCTTGCCTCAGCAGTCTGTGCAAAGCAATGCTGGTGATCTCTGTCTTTATTTTCTCTCTCTCTGGAGCGGTGGCACAGTAGTTGGTCGTGGTTTGTGGCCTGCGCCAAGAGCCCAATAACCTGAGATCTACTACTGGCCAGGGCTAACACGAGTGGCGAATGGTTAAAACCGTTCCTGTGAACCGTATTGATTTCAAATGTCATATGACCTCCACTCAGGAGGGTGTCAAAACATTGCACACTAACATGAAATGCATAGACAAGAAAATACCGCCGAAGCAAAAGCCACGAGAAAGTAGTGAGTTGTTGCACTGCCTCTCCTAAACACACCGAGATGCTCCATTGGAACCTCATTTACCAGTAAAAAATATGATAATTGGTTTTTTACCCGTCTATCTGGCAACAAAACTGACGCATTTGTTTTTTACAAGGAATCATGAGGTTCCAGTGGTGTAAATGCTTACCCCGAGCTCTCATACTCTGATGGTGCATTGTCCTTGAGTTGTGCGCCTTTTGGCGTCATCTGGTCCAACCCATGTGAGACTAGGCTCTAAGGAAAGCTGTCTCGGGTGTGGACCAATCAACTTCAAGGACAGTGCATACATTATCAGAGTTATGTTTTTTGTTTGCATTCTGACTGCAGGTATTGTGGTCTATGCAAACATGACTCCTTGTAAAAAAGGTGTCAGTTTTGTTGCCAGATAGAAGGGTAAAAAAACAATTATCACACCGAGGCTCGTCACGTGCCAGATGACCGCCGGCAAAGGCATTCCAGATCCTTGGGGCAACGCTTGAGAAGGCCCGACCCCGTGGCGTCGAGCGCAAAGTCCGACGCTGGGAGAGCAGTAGTATTAGAAGGGTCCTGCTCTGAACGGCGTGGAGTAGAGACCCCAGTCGTGTGGCAGATCAGTCGGGCCCGCAGGTTACATTGGTCCAAGACCACGTTGGAGCTTTAGAGACCAGAATGGCTAACTTATATTGGATGCAAAAGCTTAGGGGGCATACATTTAGTACGTACGCATGGAGGGGGGGAGGTAACCCAAATGCGTACGCTTGCGTATGGGGGATCTACTGACCATGTATGCGTAGGAAATGGGGGGGGGGGGGGGCTGAAGCCTCGATAATAATTTGTCTACATTGGCCTTCAAATGAGTTAGATAGTCCGGCGGTGGACTCTCTGTTTGCTTAAACACGTCAATACTATTAATCCTTGATCGTTTCTGAGTGTATGAAATATTGTCCGTTCTATAGGATTCGGGGGGGAGGGGGGTGCGTACAGGGAAGAGGGGTGGGGTCAAGTTTTGACATATTTTTGTGTACGAACTAAATGGATGGCCCCTTACTGGAAGCCCTCTGAGCTCCACATTTGTGTCTCCCGTTTTGTCGCGGTGCAGGAAAAGGAGATGGAGAAGCAGAAGCTGCAGTACCAGCAGTCTCGCCTGCACGAGAGGGGGGCGGCTGAGATGGTGCTGCAGATGCTGGGAGCCAGCAAAGGTTTGACCCCCCTACCCCCATCAACACCCACCTTATCCACCTTATTCTCCATCGACCGAACCAACAACAGCCAGCCCACCCCGGTGACACGCAGAATGAATCGTGGGAAGGAGGGGGGAAATGGAATCAGATCTCTCTCTCAAATTTAGAGGTTTGCTCCGACTTGTTGTTCATTGAAATGTTTTTATTTTTCAACAACACCGGGCGCAGGGAAGAGCAGAGGCAAAGGGTGCACAACACCAACGCGACCGGGGTAGACTTGCTGTGGTCTCCGAGAGAAGGGAAAACAGAAGGGCAACAGAGAGCAGGGGGAGGGAGAGATTAGGAAGAATATGAAGATAGAGAGGAGAGTCAGGAGCATAGGAGAAAAGTGGCACGCTGTGAGCACACACAGGATGGGTCATCAGGAGGAGGCCTGATCCCCCCCCCCCCTTTACCGTCAGCAAACTCTGCGGCAGAGCCACCATTATTTCATTATTTAACTTTATTTCTGCGGCTTCCCAAGAGCTCGTGTGGCCCATTGCTCCAGCGTGGAATTGCTACACAACGCAAGAGAGTGCTCCATCAATCTGCAGTGTGGCCCATTAAGAACCTTGTCTGCAGACTTCCACAGTCTGTGATCCAAGGGGTGGCGGGAGGTGGGAGAGGGGGGGGGGTTAGAGTGAGTGGAAATTGGGGGGACGTGCTTATGCATTTCCGACACGGCTTTAACCACGTAGCCCCGGTGACGCTTGCGGCTAAATCGAAGATGCGGTTTGGTGCGAATTTGCAGCGGCTTTTGGCAGCTGCCATCGAAGAAAGGTGGTCACCGCATCGCGTGCCTTCAGATGCGCTTCCGCGGCCGTCTGGAATACGCCACCTTCTGATATTAGGAAGTCACTGGAGTTAGACACTTTTAAGTCATCTAGATTGACACACTCATTTTGTTAGAGCTGCTTTTTTGTGTTTAGTTTGTTGTCCTTCCCCGGCACCTCCGATTAGCGCGGTTGGCTACGTACGGTGCCAGAGAAGTTCAACATACGTAGATACTATACTATACACTACACGATGAACCATACACTACACTACTATACACGACGTCGCTATATACGACATCACTATACAATACACATTACACTAACCTCTACACTACACCTCTGATTCGCACGGTTGGCTACGTACGGCGCTAAAGAATTTCAACAAACACCACTTACGTACAGGCCATCGGTGTGAGAACGAATATCTGTGGCTCAGTCAGTCACCCGCCGTAGTTCAGACTTGAAATGTATCTACAATCGACTCTGGGTGACTCGGTTAAAAATCAGCGCGCTCCGGTTAAAAGTTCAGAGTTTTTTAAGTAAATGCTAAGTCTTCGCGCCGAAAGCGCTCGCTCGTGCCGTGAGGCGGAGCTCTAAAGAGAGCCCCGACAAAGGGGATTTGACCTTCTCTCTTCGACGCTGAGCAGACCTTTAGGAAGCGGTGGGAGTGCCCACACACCAACGGCGTTGAACCTTTCTATGCCGCCGGGTGGACAGAGTCAGAGAGGGGAGGGGGGGGGGGGATTCAAGAAACTCGCACCGTCGTTTCAACCGCAGCCGCTTTGGGATGTCGAGTCGAACCGGCGATCTCCGGATTGCAAGTCACAGCGAGCTGACCGTTACACCGCAACAGCTCCATGACGTGCCGCGTGCGTGTGGTGTGTTTCCTAATCGCTGAGCCGGTACTCCTGAGGTCGCGCGATCGAATATGGGTTTCAGCCGCCCGTGAATAATCCCGTGACCTCTCGGTGAGTCCATGGGCAAGGACAAACATTGGTACCACGTGAGAAGGCAAGCAGCAAAATCTCGAGTTGTAGCCGTACCCATGTATTTACATGGCCAATGAGAGTGAGTTTTTCTTGGAGGACCCCGCTCATTTGAAATTGTGCTCGCACAATTCACCGCTGTTGGCCAAATCAGGACGTTGGTCCGGGCTCAGTGGGCTACGGCTCCATGGGAGTTGATAAGTCTCTGGTGTGGTGCATGACCGCACAAAAAATTCCCCCCCACCCCGTCACATGAAATACATGTTTTGACTTAATTTGATTAATTTTAGCTGAATTCCAGCTCGAAGAGTATCAAACATAAAGACACCCTCCTATAGCATTAACAGGCTGCTGTTGACTTCCATGCACAACCGCCTATGTCTCCCTAGTGGTGATGTTTACACACCATACCAGGTGCTCGTTTGAGGCCTAGTCGATTTAGGGGGAGACTCAGGACCGGTTCGGATGATCATCACCGATATAGGCCGTGAGTTGGAATGGAACTCGGGTCGACGGGTCCATAGTGGAGTGTGCTAACCGCTGCACTACCGCTCCCCACACACACACCTCCCATGCAAATATGGTCCATTAAAATAACATCACTTCCCCGGCTGCCACTGGCGCCGTCTTGATGAGCGAAATTTTACCGATAGGTGTCTCCCGTGGCCGCTAATGACGCAAATCGGTCAAGCGCACAGAACGCGTTGGCGTTGCCGAACGTGACGGCTCTGGTCATGTCAGGTGCTTGCGAGAGAGTGCGTGGGTGAGTGAGTGAGTGAGCGAGCGAGGTCGTGAGCGAGCTCGTGAGCGTGCTTGGTGAAGTGATTGCTTGGGTGAGTGAGTGAGCGAGTAGGCGAGCGTGCTTGGTGAAGCGATTGCTAGGGCGAGTGAGCGAGCGACTAGGTGAGATGGTTTAAGTTGTTTCCTTCGCACAAGAGGCTCAGGCCATGTGTTGATGGGAAAATATTTTGCGATGCTGCTGCTTGTGTTGGCGGTGGTTGCATAAACACAAATAGCAAACGCACTCAACACGCTCGTCAATAGCAAGGCTACATTAAGACAAGTACATAATGGGTGACATCTTTGAGCAATGGCCTTTCTTTACAGCATGCAGAGAGAGAGAGAGGCCGGTACCCCTCTCTCACCTCTCTATTTTTTCTACCTCGCTTGGCCTCGCTGTTTCCCAATGAAGAAGGGCGATTACCCAAAACGTCGCCTGTTATGCACTTTTTCCCTTTTAAGTCCCCCCGTGGTGTTTTTGACGAACGGGTTGAGTTGTTTTTTTTCTTATGGGAAAGCCAATTTTTTGACAAATTTTGGTCAAGGGGAGAGAGGGGCACTGGAGTGTGGGGATGGAGAGGAGGTAAAGCTAAATCTTAACTCTCTTCCGCCGAGTTGGTTTGCGTTTCGAGCGACATCCCACGGCCGCTGCGCATCTGCCAACACGCATTCGTTTTCCCCAGTTGTAAAAAAAAAAGAAATGAAACGTTTTGATCTCGTCTTGATCTTATCTGTGTTGCAATAAAATATTCCCGTGTGCCGCAGGCGTGAAAAGCCCCATGGTTCGGTCGACGCTGAAGCTTGGGATTGCCGTACTGAATGGTGGCAACTGCATCGTACAGAACGTGAGTGAATTTCCCGCTCGATTCACTATCGTCAGCACGCTCCGCTTCTGTTGATTCCATTTGTAGGCTCTCACGACCAATGTCATGATTCATGATGGGGTTTGCTTTGGGCCGCATCATCGATTACTACGTTTGGCTATGTACGGTGCGAAAGAAGTTCACCATATGCATGCATACGCATTGCTGCAATGTCATTTTGTTTTTCCTGTAAACCTCCGATGGCTCGGCTAATCCACGCGAGGGGTTAGCTGTTTTGCCGGACGTAATCTCGAGTGAAACGTCGGATAAGATTGTCAAAATTCCACTTGATTTTCAGCACTCTTCGAGTTTTTTTGCTGAAAATCCAAATCAGTCGGCATATTTTGCCCACGATGTGACAACATGATTTGATTGGCTCTGTCGAGTGGCGGAGGGCAATAGTTCAACACATTTGACGTTATATCACCACAATCTAACCCGCCACCCCTAAACGAATCATGCTTTGATAATTGTTTTTTTACCCTTCTATCTGGCAACAAAACTGACACCTTTATTTACAAGGAGTCATGTTTGCATAGACCACAATACCTGCAGTAATAAAATGCAAACAAAAAACACAACTCTGAAAATGTGCACTGTCCTTGAAGTTGATTGGTCCACACCCGAGACAGTTTTGTTGCCAGATAGAAGGGTAAAAAAAACAATTGTCATATTTTTTACTGGCAAATGAGGTTCCAATGGTGAATCATGCTTTGTTGAGCCGGTGGGTGGGAAAGTCCCCTCCCCGCGCTGCACGTGTAGCAGAGGTCACTTGAAGGGACCTCACAGGGTAGCTCTGCCACTCCCGCTTCCGCGGACTGATCCGAATTGATGCTTCGTTTTTGTGACGCGACACGGCGGGACGGCCGCAGTCGCGATGTAACCGCGGATTTGATTTCATCTGGGAAAAAAAACCGAGGGGGGAGTACAAATTAAAAGCCCTGCCGTTCCGAATTGCTGTGCTTCCATCTCGCGAACGCTCCAACACGGCTATTAAAATCGGGCCAAGCGTTGCGTAACGTCATTTGCCCCAACAAGTTGCCGCTTTTTCTTGGAGTTGCCTGTCGAAATCGTGTCGTCCCGTTGTTGGCTAACTTGATTTTGTCAAGGATTTATTCTACGTCGGTTTTCACTTTTGTACTATTGACACAGCAATGATCTTGTTTTCGTAGAAAATGCTGGACTATCTCAAGGACAAGAAAGACAGCACATTTTTCCAAAGCGTTGCGGGACTCATGCAGATATGCAGGTGAAGAACATCTCACGGCCATGTCAACAGTTTATATAGAGGTTATAAAACAATTTTCAAATGTCACTCCTGTATTCTCACAAATCAAGTATCGAGCCTAATGGCATATTGCAGAGATTCCATCTGATGCAAACTCTTTCTACAACGTTTTTTGTATTCCACGTGTGACAAAGGGGACTTTGGCTTAGTGCTTAGCACCCTGGGCTATGAACCCGATGACCCGAGTTTTGATTCTTCGCCATGGCTAACATGATGCTGGTTATTAACTGGCATTGACCAGCGTGGTGAAGTATGGTTAAGCAACACCCAGTGAATTGCACAGTATGGGGAGGCACTCATGCAGCAATTAATTGACAACGTTTAAAAAAAATTAAAAATCTGAAAGCATACATTTTCATTATTTTTGGCAAATGTGGCCAGTAAAAATCCCAGGCGGTCGTCTACTCATTCCATCAGCCCATTGGCATAATTAAAATAGAAAAGAGAGGTGAGCCTCGGTCATTTCCTGGCGATACTCGCCACTGCTATGATAACATGGAATTTACACCACTGGATATAGCCACCCCCCCCCAACCCCCTAAAGGTTGACGCTGGGAGCCCCAGCCCAGTGCTCGTTTAAGGTGGAATCGACCCAACCCAAAAAGAGCCAGTCGGTGTCAACTTTGACAAACTCTCTTCTGCATATCGAGATGGAACATATCCCAGCCGGGCCGACTGGCCGCCTTTGCTGGCCCGCCAGTCACACGGCGTCGGGGCAGGTCACGCGCTAAACGCGGAGCGCGCGAGACTTGCAGGCGTTTCCACAATGCAACGCCAGGGAAATTGCTGCCCCCTGATTGATGTGGCCGCGTGAGCGCCTCCATCCCCCGCAATAAAACAAAATGTTCCTGTCGAAATAAAACGTTAATTTGGAATGTTAACAGAAACGTTGATTGTTCACTCTGAGAAGCTTCTGGTCTAGAGGGGGATGTGGTAGGCTGTCCCGTTTTGGACCACAAGATTAAATGTCTTCGGAATGATTTTTTTTGCGTGCTTTTAGTTGACGTCACACAAATGTTATACGTTTGGCGATGCGTGCATGCTATTATTATGATTCGACGCGGAGATCCGAAGTTCATTGCTATCTATGTATGGGCCCGGTTGCCATACTACCAACAATTGAATATTATTATTATTATTGTGTGAAGACTTGCAATGCAATAATTCATCTGCCGGCGCAAGCAATCATATAAATACATATATTTTTTACATTGTGTGATTCGGGAAAAATATATATATTTATTTAAATTGTATTTTCTTATGGATTTACAGTCATTCAAATAAATGGAAAAACATATCAAATGTGCACATATTATTATTTAAAGACCTGCAATGTAATTTTTCGACCTCTTGGACCAAGCAGTCACATGTAAATGGGCAAAAATGTATATTGTGTAAAGATAAAAATGATATAGTTAATTGTGATATTATTACGTTGGTCGTGTTTTTATACGTAATATATTATGGGTGGTGTTGAGGTTAGCGTATTGGACTTCATGTAGGAAAGTTTGTAAGTTGAAATCACAGTTGGACATCAACTCAGCCCATCAGCCATTCGGGGTCGATAAAATTTATACCAATTTGTGAGAAGTCAGCCAGTAAATACATTCAGTCTCAGGTGATATCATTATTTTATAATCACGGTTGCTGAGCAGAGGCCCAAAGTGGTAATGCGGCCAGCAACATAGTGGTGCAGCAGCAGATAAGAGTTTGGGTAAAAAAAAAATTGTTGCAAGGAAGCAATAAATACCCAAGTGAAACACGCAACAAAGAACTTGCACAAAGCGAAATGATGACGAATAGTGACGCCGTCGCCTGATGAAGCTGGTTGTGATTACTGGCGAAAACGTCGTACTCAGATTGTAAATGTTGTGGCTTTGCTCTCCAACACACCGGTGTGCTGTACTAGTGACGAATTGGCATGTTCTGTTTACGTGTCAAACCTTACTATTTGGCTGTGTTAAACTGATGTGGTGTTTGGTTATCGGTCGTAATAATATGCTTTTGATAGTTAACACGTAGTAGGCTTTCACGACCAATATCATCCATAATACAGTTTTTTTGGGTTAGATCGCGTAAATATAGATATAAATGTGTCGTTAAACCCGCCACCACCCGACACAAACCTTCCCAATTGGCCGTGTCGGGTGGTAGCCGGTTTAACGACACATTTATATATTTACGCGATCTCACCCCAAAAAAAACCTTTATTATAATGTAATAATAACGATCAGTATCATTGTCATGTTTTCCTCTTTTCCCCTTCTGCAAAACCCATGTGCCCCTCTCCCAACGATGCAGCGTTCTGGATCTGAATGCTTTTGAGCGGCAGAACAAAGCGGAGGGGCTAGGTATGGTAACGGAGGAAGGATCAGGTGGGTAGCGCTCACCGCTCCGCACTCCAAAAACGTTCAAACGTCTCTCTCCTCGCCTGTTCTCTTTCACCCCCCCCCCTCCTGTGTCATTTTAATAATTGCCTACTTTTTTTCTCCTCTTCCCCACCCTCGCCCTTCCCCCTTTGAAGTATGATTTTTAAATGAACGTGGCCCGTGTCTGCGAATGCGCGAGTTAATTGCGCGCGCGTGCAGGTAGACGTTTTATGTTTCCCCCGCGCCGCCCACCACCCCGGTTCTCGTAGCGTTGTGGCGGTTGTTTGTGGTGTTGAAGGAAGCCAGACAGTTCGATTCGTAGGCCCATCTTCTGTGATTTGGCCGAAAGACGGGAGTACGTTTAACATGCAGCTAATTCATATTCTTTGTGTCTTTCGGTAAAGTCACATAGATAGGTAAAAATTAATACAAATAATGAATATAATATTTATTATTTTTATTAGCCTTTCCGCTTAATAAAAATAATGAATATAAAATTTATTATTTTTATTAATTTGTACCAATATAAAATAAATTTGTATTAATTTGTACCTATCTACGTGACTTTACCGAAAGACCCAAAGAATATTAATTCCTGCACGAAAGCTTTAAGCCAATATTCACAGAATTATCAGAGAATTATCTCGGTTTTCATGACAACAAAAAACAACAAAAGCCACCGCTGGTTATGTTCGGCATCTGTGTAAGCAGTGGGGGTTGTTTTCTTTGTACAACTTACGGCAGTAGGTCAACGTGTTTTGGTCGCGCAAACAAAAAAACGTGAAAAATACATCTGCAACTGAACTACAAAGTGTTTGCTTTCGGAATTGTCATTGTTTAGCAAATGGTAACCCGCTCCTTCCTTGCGGAAGACATGATTCTCAATCGGCTCTTTTGCCTTATTAAATAACTAATAATTGAAGTTAATGTTATTTAATATGTGTAGGTAGCTTGGTGGGGGGGGGGGGGTACGGAGAGCCATAGTGGAGCAATGTTAGGTGCTGTGAACCCAGCGATGTGGGTTCGAGTCCCGGCCCCGGCTATCATCAGTGGCGAGTGTCATATGTGAACCGCTCCTCGACCCGTTACCCTCTTGATCCTACCGGCGCTGACCAGCATGGTGACGTGAGATCAAACAAATCCCTGCGACCGGCATTGGCATGGGGAGGCCTTCATCCAGCAGTGGCTGACAAGATGTTCTAAATTATGATTGTGTGGAGCCAATAGCAAACGTGGAATCACAGTCCTATAAACTATATTTTTATTTTAGCAGATAAGGCTCACTGAGCTATGTAGCTCTTTTGCGACCTGGCCACAAATGATAGCTAAAGAAAGTGGCTCATCACGTGGAAATTTAGAGCAACCAAATAATCTTAAGACAAGTGCCAATATGGAGTCACAGCCACGATGGCTTCAATCCTCGTCATTTGGCAGTCCAATGTGGTGGGGTAAAGTGTGAGTACCCCTGCCTCTTAAGAGTCCATCTGGCTAAATCTCCCAGGGAATGTGCACAAGAAAGGGATGCTTTATTTTGTAGCGGCATGAGAGTTTGTGCTCACGGTCGAAATGTATTGTATCGTTACGATTCCCGTTCTGGGATGTTGTTTATTTTGTTGGGAATCGTGACTGCTAAGTTTCCCAGAGGTGAGCATCGCATCATGCGTAGGACCTCCCTCACCCTCAGTGTCCCAAGTAAATGAAGCTTCTCCTCTTTCCGATTAAACCCTCCCACTAACCAGTTGTCTAACTCTCCCACCAACCTATTTATACACTTTCCTGAACACCTATTTACCAAAACTAAGAAACAAGTTGCACACGCGTTTGTTCTAAACAGCCAAACAAACCGTTGTTATCGGAACCCTATGCAGAGTGGATGTCATACGTATAAAAAATAAGAAGAGGTTTTACTTTTTCTGGAAATAAAATAGGTGTCAAGATGTTCAAACACCAAATAGCTACCTTTTGCAAGGAATCAAGTCTGCATTAACCATCACATACACTAATTATGGCGAATATGCAAACAAACACGCTCTGATAATATATGGCCTACTGCACAGACAGCCTACTTCATGGCCTAGTCTCACCATTGTTAGGCCAGTAAAGACAATGCTATATATATCTAGTTATAAACATAGAAATCTATAAATGCTCTAATACGTGCATTTTCGTTGTACTCTTCGCTTTTTGGCGAACAGTACAAAGTAGTAAACATTGTACATGTGTGTTGGGGCGGGGGGTGCAGTGGTTAGCGCACTGCACTATAAAACCTGGCAACTGGAGTTTGATTCCCAGCCACGGCTAATATCTGTGCCGAGTGATATCTCAACCGGGCCAGAGCCCCCTTCACAAACTCACACTGACCAGCCTGGTGAAGTATGGTCGAACAACCACCTTGACAGCCACAGCAAAGTGAGGCCTTCATCCATCATTGGATTGACAAAGGGCAGTGAATAATTTAACTCTTCTACATATGTGTGTGTGTGTGTGTAAACTGATTGCATATGTTTGAACTCTATGGAGATACGCGATTTAATAAATAAATACAAACATCCCTTATAGTACGCTGGGGCAAGCGCTGTTAGTGAGCATCTGTTAGGACGGCATGGCACACAAAAGGGCGGTGTTGCTAGCACCACGCTCACCCGGCTGCCTTTGTCTTCCCACGGTGGTGATGGTCACACATCAAACGAGGTAGTAATTTAAGGCTGAGTTAACCCGGCGGCTGCCCAGGCGCGAATGGAGGGAATTCTAAAGATGGGCGGTGAGGGGAGGGAAGCAGAGAGATGAGCGTTCTGACCGGCGGTGTGTGTTTGTGTGTGGTGGTGGTTCCACACAAAATGGATGAGATGGCACCGTTAGGCTGATAGGACAGAGTTCATCAACGTGGGTGGCAGGAGCGGATGAGTCAAGTTTGTAGGAACAGTAACCATGGCGGCAGCAGTAGCCGTGATAGAAGAGCGATAAGGAGGCGATGAACCGCAGTTGAGCAGGTGACCGGAGTGAATTGGTGGGCACCAGATCATCTCTGCTCTGTTGTGTTGGAGTTTCCACGACCACCTCCCATCTCAGTGGCGGTGACAGAAGAGTGATACGGAGGCGACGGACCGCAATTGAGCAGGTGATCGGAGTGAATCGGTTGGAGTCTTCACGACTACCCCCATCTCGTTGGCAGTGGCCCCCTAAAGCGCTGAGATTTCAGATGTCGCTGTGGAAACGCCACCAGGGAGAAGACCGTTTGGGAGGTTGTAGTTCAGTAGTGTTTTTTTTGGGGCGATCGGGGGGGTGGGGGGGGGGCGGAGTGGTTGGCAGAGGCATTTCCTCTTGAGACTGCCTTGAAGCAAGCGTCTGGCTGGGTGAGCAGTGGGGGCACGTGGGGTTGGATTATTCATTAGTTGTCTTGCCTTCACGCACCCACTGACGAGAGCACGCCAGAGAATATAAATGCGGGCATAACGTTTGCACGACACAAAAGGCAAAGATTCCCCATATAGCCTGAACAGACGGTTGGGGCAAGTGCTGTTAGTGAGCACTTATGAATGTCGGCATGGGCACGAGGTCATGAGGGGGTAGGTGGCCAGCACCATGCCCGGCCGCCTTTGTCTCTCCAGTGACGATGTTTACACGTCGCATCAGGTACCCATGTGAGGTTGAGTCGACCTAGGGGAGGCCCAGGACCAGTTCAGATAATCGTCACCGGTGTTGGCCATGAGCAGGAATCGAACTCGGGTCACCGGATTTGTAACGCAGCGTGCTAACCGCTGCACCACCGCTCCCCACACACACACACGTTCACACACACACACACGTCCACACACACACACACATGCATATGCACGCGCGCTCGTCTTGAGATGCGAACGTCGCCACCTTTCTCCACCCACTAATCTGAGCGACTGTCCCACGGACAGGATGAGAGAATGACAGAACGGTGAAAACGTCATCCGTCTCGCAGCGTAATTCCGTCTCCACAGCCCGCGCCTTGCAGGCTTCTGATTGGCCGATGGGCGACGAAATTTCTGCCGTTTAGCAAGCGGCCGTGGAAGAAAATTTTAACGCATCGCATCCGGCGTTGTACGCAGTGGTTCACCGCGGCCTGCCAGATCGCTTGCCCGTCTTCATTGGGAGCTCACTAATCGAGACAAATGTTTACGTCGGCTTCGTTGCCTCTTTAATTTTTTTTTGACGTTAGACTCGTACGTACCAAATCCGCCGTGGCATTGCCACCACCACCGCCACCTAACAACGACGCCGCCACCACCGATGTGCGTCGATATGCCCTGCTGGCTTGTATTTGGCGAATTAGATCGTCGCTAGGCGTTACCACGCCGTTTCGCCACCGGGTCGTATCGCAGTGCACACCGCAAAACGCACGCGTTACACACTCGTACACATACGCACTCATTACACACTCGTACACATAAGCACACATTATACACTCGTACACATAAGCACTCATTACACACTCCTACACATACGCATTCATTACACACTCTTACACATACGCACGCATTACACACTTCTACACATACGCACACATTATACACTCGTACACATAAGCACTCATTACACACTCCTACACATACGCACTCATTACATACTCGTACACATACGCACACATTACACACTCGTACAGATGCATACAAAACAAAGGCGAAGGTCAGCCATGTAGCCTACTTACACAGGTGGCGGGTGTTCAGCACCACGACCAGCGGCGATGTTTACACACCAGGCCAGGTACTCATTTGAGGCTGAGTCGACCTAGGGGAGGCCTAAGCCGGTTCAGATAATCGTCACCGGTGTTGGCCGTGAGCGGGAATCGAACCCGGGTCGACTGCGTTGTTAGCGAGCACCTATTAACCTCAGCACAGTGTGGCTAGTGACCACGCCCGGCCCTCACTTGCTCATGTTTACATGCCACCACATCAGGTACTCGTTTAAGGTTTGAGTAAATCTAGGTGGTGCCCAGAACAGATTCAGATAACAGTCACTGATGTCGACCGTGATTGGGAATCAAACTCAGGTGACCGAGGTTCGTAGGGTAATGCCTTTTTGACTGTCGGTTGTTGCCAATACTAGCTTTAACCATGAGGCCACCGCTGCAATTTCAACGTACAGGAAAATCCTCGTATCTGCGCTGGTTTGGGCGACCAATATCGCTGATCCTATTATCCACCGCAAATTTGAATCCTCCTATCCATGGGGTAAAAAAAAAAAAAGTGCGGATAATGCGATGATTTTCATGCGTGATTCCTCTTATCCGCAAAAAATACGAGTATTAGGAAACTTCTTTGCTGTGCATTATGGGTAAAATCATGGATAATTACCATAGGGCCGCGTATAATAGGAGTTTGCGCGGAGCCGAGAGCTGCCATTGATAATTATAGGAGCTGCGGGTAATAGGTCCACGGACACCATAAGTTCTGTATATATGATATCAACACCAACACACCTACACTTACGGCGACACGCGCATAGATACGCGAACAACAATGCATTCCGCACCAGCGTAATTGCACAAATTGCAATCACGCTTACGCCAGTGTACACACCAGCGCCCCGGGTGATGCCTTCAGTTCGCCACGTCAAGTGGTCTCTGCAAACGAGCGATCTCCACGTGGACTTGCCTAAATTAGCCCGACATTTCTCCGCGGGGCTTTCCGAAAAGCGATCTGCCAGATGTTTGCCAGCCATTCACTCATTACACACAAAGTGCTTGTCGCAAATGAACCGCGATGCCTCGTGGATGTCGTCAATGAGCATCACACCATCATCACGCGAACTCCGGTCATCCTCGCAGCAGCGGCTTTTGCCTGGCCATCGAACAAAGACGGTCACCGCATCACGCGGCGCTTTCAGATGCGCTTCCGCGGCCGTCTGGAACGCTCTTCCCTCCGATATTAGGAAGCCACTGGGAGCTTTGCACTTTTCAATCATCTAGATTGAAAACTCATTTCTTTAGAACTGCTTTTTGTGTTTAGTTTGTTGTCCTTCCCGTGCACCTCCGATTAGCAAGGCTGGCTACGTACGCTGCGAAATAATTTCAACACACGTACATCCGTTTGGGCATCAGCTAATGAAGTAAACTGCCGCAGAACTTCTCAAATCCTTCTGCTGGGTTAATTATTACTGGGAGACGCTGTCAGGTCCGGTGCTGAAAATCTGAAGGCGAATATTGTTCGAGTACGATTGAGCAGGGATATGCTCTGCCTCCGTGTGATGGTCAGCACGCTGGGCTTGCGAAAGATATACGGAGATCATCGGTCCGATCTCGCGGCACGGCAGTTAGAGCTATCGGCAAGCTGTGAGAATAGGGTTTCCCTTCGACGTGACTTTACCGAACTGAACCAAAAATAACAAAACAGGTGTTAAGATGTTAAAACACCAAACTGAAACCTTTTACTATGAATCACGTCTGCATTAACCACAATACTTGTGGTCAGAATGCAAACAAAAAACATACCCTGATAATATATGCAGTGTCTTTGAAACTGATTGGTTCACACCAGAGACAGTTTTCTTTCGAGCCTCGTCTCAAAACGGTGTTAGACCATAGGGGGAAAACCTATTCTGATATTTTGCTACTGGCAAAGGAGGTCCCATGATTTCGGCAAGCTATTTAACCACCCCCCGCCCGCCCCACTCACGCCCCCAACTTCTGCCCACCCAGCAGCATAAATGGGCACTCCATAGTTAGTCGATCGGAACATCGTGTGTGGTGAGGTCAAGTGTGGGCACCTCCAAAACGTCTGCACAAGCACCCTAAACAGAAACCCCGCTGCCCCACCCTCACCCAAATGTCGAGAATCCGTGAGGCTATCCTGCGTCTGATAGGGAAAGGCAACAACTGTTCGCATGGTTTCATTTGCTCATATAGCTGTACATACAAATGCATATGTGTATGGATGTGCAATGGTGTCCGTAAAAACCCCACGCCGCCTTTGTCAATGACGGAGGGAGCCTCCAACCGAGCCGTGTCCGTCATCCCCGCGATTGCAGGCTGCGTCTCCCATACACATCGTCATTTGTGTGCGCTTACAGTTTTAATACTTGTTTTTCTGTCTAACTGTTTCTTTTTTCTGTTCATTTTGCTGTCCCCTTTGTTTCTTCCTTCACCGTCCTCCATGCCCTTTGTGTTGTCGACACGTGTTCCGTTAGTCATTTCTCACGAACAGGGTAATTACAGCTGCTTTTTTTCGCGTCCCGATTTGTGGCAGGTTGTTATCGTACTGCGTCTTTCGTTCTTTGCACTTTGCATGGTGTCTCGCAGGGCATTAACACTCGCCTGGCCGTCCCGCTCAGAGTTACAGAATTTGATTGTCTCACTTTGGAATTCGGTTACCGGTTTTCACACGTAGTTTCGGTGGCGTACTTCCACATTTCGGCACCCGTCAAACACCTCTCAGTTTTTCTCAAGTGGAATCATCGATTTTGGGATTGTTTTTTTGTCACTCATTTTCATTTCAAATGTGACACGGGACTCTTTGAGGGCCCAGTTTGGTAGCGCCTCGCCGGTGCCCAGCAACTGTGACACTAAGCAAACTAAGCAGCTCAAGGGGGGGTAGGGGACTCCAGATTTATGAGAAAAAATTGGAGTGCACCGGATCAAATTCCGATTCAAATATCATCATTTTATCATTCTATAACGCTATTAAATTGCACCATCACAATGATCAATTCTCGTAATTAGTCGAGTCGGCAACTTATTTCACACAACCGTGACATAAGCAAGTGATGCTGCTCGTCCGTCGTATAATGTTCATAGTTACTTGATGCACGCAAAAATAGCTTGTGCTTAGGGCTCCAAATGGTTTGCGACCAACTCCGCACCTGACTGACATTATGGAATGACATCTGCGGTCTCCAATTGATCTATCTTGTCCAGAAACCAGGCGGGGCTCCCTGATGTTGCGTAGACAGTTATTAACTACGAATCCATCATGCTGTCTGACAGCCAAGTGAAAACTTTAATTTATATGTTATCTTCTTCTTGGTTCTTTCGGTAAAGTCACGCAGAAGGGAAGTAATAAAATAATAAAAATAAAACATAATAAAACAATTCTCACGACGCTTCGGCCACAACGCAAGCAGCCGTCCTCAGGTGAAAACCAGGTCTGTCAGATGCTGTCGCCTCAGGTGAAAACCAGGTCTGTCGAGGCGACAGCGTCTGACAGACCTGGTTTTCACCTGAGGACGGCTGCTTGCGTTGTGGCCGAAGCGTCGTGAAAATTGTTTTATTATGTTTTATTTTTATTATTTTATTACTTCCCTTCTGCGTGACTTTACCGAAAGAACCAAGAAGATGAATCCCTGCAGTCACGAAAGCTTTAAATCGAAATTTATATGTTATCTATTTATATAAATACCATGATCAGTGAAAAGCCCCGAGGCCATCCACACATTACACTTGAGAACCTTGTTTGATCATGGCCAGTGAGACCATCAGTGTGTTTCACTTCAGCATTGGGTTTAATCACGGTCAGCAGGTTTAGGCCTGGACTCATGCCGGAAAATCCATGCCATCTGCGCATTGCTATGACACAGAAGGCATGGATTTTCTTTTTTCCAACCAGTTACCACTCGTCTATTTGTTGGTCTGAGCCAGTAGTATCAATGCCACAATCATATGGCGGTGGTCAGTCACTTTCCAAGAAAATCACTGTTGATGTCCCACAATATGGTAATCATTTTTTTTCATCATCCGTGGAATGATGATCGGCTGAGTTTGATCTCTAGTTGAGGATGTGCTCGCAATGCTCCAACTGTCAAGTTGATTCCACCAACCACAGTACCACCCAGATGGTGTTCTCAGTTTAATTGAATTTATTTTGTTAGATCTCATAAATAAGCACGAGACAAAGATTCCCCTATAGCCTTAACAGGCTGTTGGGACAAGTGCTGTTAGTGAGCACCTACGAAAGCTGGCACGGCACACGAGGGGCTGGGTGTCCGACACCACGCCTGGCTGCCTACGTTTCCTGAGTGGCGATGTTTACTACACATCGCGCCACGTACTCATTTGAGGCTGAGTCGCATCAGGTACTCAAGACCGGTTCAGATATTCGTCACTGGTGTTGGCCGTGAGCGAGAATCGAACTCGGGTCGCCGGGTTCGTAGTGGAGCGCTCTTAACCGCCGAACCACCGCTCTCATACATAAAGCACACGCGCAGACAGACAGACACGCCAACAATTGAACAGAGAGATCTGGCACTGTACTCGGCTCGAACCAGTTTAGATCAGCATGGCCACTGCCGCAAAGAAGGGCCCTAAAGAATAATCGGCGCAAACGGGCAAGTCAGGCGAGTGTCAATGTTCCACGATTAAAGTGCACAGCATAGCGTTGTTTTGAAGCTGCACAGTGAAATTTAACAATGACTTGCCATGTCATTATCTTATTTTTATTTATTTTTATCACGAGTACGTGTTAATGGGCACCGTGTCGTGTGTTTTAATTTGCAGATTTTGTTCATTAACGTTTTTTTTTGCACTGCGTGTTCCAACTAAATCTTTGTCAGTCTGCCTTGATGATGTGGCATGGACACATTTAATTCTTGAACTTGTGAGATTCCGACCTGCGGGTGTTGAGGGCATTTTTGAGGTTAGTGATTGTCAATAAATAAAACATAATAATTTTCGCATCTCGCACACATGTCTATAGTACATTGCAGGCATAATCTACGGATTCCCAAGAATAATACATCATGTTCTTGTGTGACAATCCAAATATCGTTGACAAATTCAGTAGTCCCAATTCACAATTCTGATTCCAGTTCTCCACTGCACGGGTGGCGCTAGATTGACGTCACTTGCAAAGAATAAGTCGAAATTCATGTAGATGATGCGGTGACGCCATGTAAAACTACAACTAAACTTTTGTTTTATTTTACCAGTTCAGGCTCACTGAGCTATAAAGCTCTTTTTCGGAAGCTACCTGGCCACAAATGATAGCTCAACTAAGTGGCTTATCGCGTGGAAATTTATAGCAGCCAAATACTTTAAACGCATGTTTCTAAACGTGGAGGGAAAAACTAGAGGACCTGGAAAAAATTCCATGGAACCACGAGGAGGAGAGAGTCAGGGTTGGGATCGAACCCACGACCTCCTGCATACCAGGCGAGGCAGTTAACACCTCGCCACCGCGGCACAGCTGTGTTCTCGCTGTGTTCTGACGGACGTCACACGTAACGAACAAGTCATTGGCCCCGCCCCTGGCCCTGCTTGGCCTCGTGCCGACTCCACTCGGATGTGCCAGTGGAAAAGGGTTATTCAAGACATGCCGAACTTTTTCGATTGAAAGCTTTCGTGACTGCAGGGATTCATCTTCTTGGTTCTTTCGGTAAAGTCACGTAGAAGGGAAATAATAAAATAATAAAAATAAAACATAATAAAATAATTCTCACGACGTTTCGGCCACAACGCAAGCAGCCGTCCTCAGGTGAAGAACAGGTCTGTCGAGAAGACAGAGCCGTCCTCTGGTGAAGAACAGGTCTGTCGAGAAGACAGAGTCTGTCTCTACAGACCTGTTTTTCACCTGATGACGGCTGCTTGCGTTGTGGCCGGAACGTCGTGAGAATGATTTTATTATGGTTTATTATTTATTATTTTATTATTTCCCTTCTACGTGACTTTACCGAAAGAACCAAGAAGACATGCCGAACTGTTCTATAATGTCCAGCGGCTTTGAAGTCACGGTTGTTGGCTCGTGCAAAGGTGACAGCCCTGCATCATCAGTTCTAGCAAGAGACTCCCGTCACGCAGAATGTTGGGGGGGGGGGGGACGCCCTGCCTTCTGAGTGACGAGGTGGGACGGCAAAGGAGAAATAGTTCCCATCGCGCACACTTTTTGTGAGGCCATCCAAAGTGGCAATCCGCATGCAAGAAATGCAAGAAATTCGGCAAGCATAAAAAACAATTAACTTGAGACTCAGTGGGGTTTCCCATGGAATTTTTTTTATTAAAATGACTAATTATCAAACAGTTGTGGAATCTCAGTAGCCCCTCGTGAGGTTTCACAGAGGACCTTACTTAAGTCATTGTGATTGCATTTAAAATGGAAAATCTGGAGCCATCTTAAGTTTGCAGTCCTTATTACAAAATTAGCTTTCATGTATAGTATTACTCGAGAGAAAATGAAATAAGTAATCATGACTTTTAAATATATATTTTTTAATAATCCACTGTCTGAAAGTTTTGACTGTCCTCCAGTTTCAATGCACGTAGGACCCCACAACAAAACAATTACAATTGGCTAAAACAGCTGTTCGATCTATGGAACAATCACACGCACACACAGAGTTACGAATAAACGATTGTGACCAAAAAATTCACGCCTGTGACAAAATCACCCGGACCACGGCCGGCCTCGTGAGGTTTGTGAAGCTAAGCAGGTTTTAGCCTGGATAGCGCTTGGATCGGCGAACACCACACGCCGTAGCACGTGGTCTTCCTCTGCTGTCCCTCCGTCTTTGCCAAACCCGCACTGACCGGCGTGGTGAAGTATGGCAAACGAAATACGGCTCACAAAGGAGCGCGGGGAGGAGGCCCTCATCCAGCAGCGGATTGACAAGCGAGACTAAGCACGCACGCTGTACACCAAGATGACAGAGTTTCAATAATTTAAAAAGATGAATCCCAATCACTGGAAAAGTAAGAATCGTATTAAAACTTTTATCACGTTGGATTCAACACTTTTGTAGGTATATTGCATGACGTTTGTAAGTAAGAATAATTTCCCAAAATTGGAAATGGTATTGCTTGCCATTCATCAGTGCCCTCCTCAGCTGCAGGCCTGAAGTCTTCATATTTATAAAAAATGCAACTTGTTGTATGAATGTTGTCTGCGAGAATGTGATGACATTTTTTTAAATCAAGTCTTATCGGGGGTATTTCTTTTAGGTAAATAAACGCACCAACGTAGGCTTCTTCTCACACTGCATCGTGTTGCTTAACAACGTCGTTCTACTTGAAATGCCTTATTATTTTCTGGGTACCACATATATTCACGGCGATAGTTGATGAAACAGACCTGCTGTCAGCGCATCTTCGGCGCAGACTCTCGTCACAAATATGCAATCACTCAGAAGAAGAAAAACAACATTTGTTTTCTGATGATTACAAAAGTATGTATGGCTATCTTCTTGGTTCTTTCGGTAAAGTCACGTAGAATGGAAATAATAAAATAATAAAAAGAAAACATAATAAAATAATAAGTGAGAATTATTTTATTATGTTTTATTTATTAAGTCACGTAGAATGGAAATAATAAAATAATAAAAATAAAACATAATAAAATAATAAGTGAGAATTATTTTATTATGTTTTATTTATTAAGTCACGTAGAATGGAAATAATAAAATAATAAAAAGAAAACATAATAAAATAATAAGTGAGAATTATTTTATTATGTTTTATTTTTATTATTTTACTATTTCCATTCTGCGTGACTTTACCGAAAGAACCAAGAAGATGAATCCCTGCAGTCACGAAAGCTTTAAATCGAAATTATGTATGGCTAATATAATCGAAGGGAGGTTTTCAGGCATGGGTAATGTTATTTATAATACTTTTGCATCCGTTATCATGAGTCTACCACTGCTGCGCGTAATTGTGCGTGACGAACAAGCCTGACGAAGCAGTCCATTAAGTGAGCCTCGTGGGTGTAACATCTGATTCCAACTTGTATCACGGAACTTTTACAAATTGTGCCCCCAAATCAGTGACTCTGTACAATGTCTATGCATTGTACGAGCACCATGATTAAGCTTGTCAAGTGATTTTTTTTACTTACGAAACATTTTACTTGCAATTTGCAAAGAGGTGGTGGCAGGTTGCTTGCTAAGAGTAATTGTAGTCGGAATTAATAAACAATAAAGCTTTAATTAGTTTTCAACTTAAACGGCTAGCCTGTGTATGACAAGATACATGCAAATGCAATATCTGGTTAGCGTTGTTGAGTAATGCATTGCTTCCATTACAGGTAATGATAATCAGATTTCCAAAGGCAGGTACCAAGTGATCCCGAATAATAACCATTAATTAGAATGTGCTTAACACCAAATAATCATTCAGCGTTGTTGTGGTGAATTTGTATAATAAAATAAATAACACCTTCCCACATTTGTCCCTCCATAAACCAAAACAAATATATACGTAATAAAAAAAATGTTCACACATCCCATCAGCCACATGGCCTTCGGGGAGTGCATCTAATCAGCAGCATTGGTTCAGTACAGCGAACTATTGACCGGATTGTGGCATTCATTGTTTCACCATTCTAGATTTGAAGATTTGGTTCTTTCGGTAAAGTTACGTAGGTGAAAAATAAAATAAAATAAAAATAAGAGAAAAAAAATGTAAATTAAATCACGACGTTTCGATTGCAACACAAGCAATCATCATCAAGTGTGATGATTGCTTGTGTTGCAATCGTCATCAGGTGTGACGATTACTTGTGTTGCAATCGAAACGTCGTGATTTAATTAACTTTTTATTTTTTTTAATTCTTTTTTATTTCTCTTTTTATCTCTTATTTTTATTTTATTGTTTACCTACGTGACTTTACCGAAAGAACCAAAGAGTATTCATTGTTTCATCACCTTTCAGCCTTGCCGGTGAACTGCCAGGCAGCTGAATGGAGAAACCGGCCCATAGTCTCCTAGTATTTGAACCAATGCTCTAAATTAGAATGTACTGTTTGAATACCGTTCACAATTAATTACCCATTCATTTTTTTTTCTAATTACAAATACAATTAAAATTATGGGAAATGCTCGTATCGGCAGCCAGGGTAAATGTTGGGACAGGAGCGACCAATGCATAACGCAGATCACAAAAATAGGCCTGCAGTCATAAAATAGCTCTGTTGAGTCCGATGTTAAAACAGCCTTTAACGTGCGCTAATTTTAAGAACTTAATAAAAAAGCAATCGAGCAAACCGTGTATATTTTTTTTAAGTAGCAACGCACGATTGCATTACGGAGAAACATAATGTGTCAATAAATTAGCAATCGAACACCGATTCAGTTTCTTATTAACTTGCCCTCTCATTCACGGGAGAGCAGAAAAGGGGTGATTGATAGAAGGTGATAATCGACCCGCAAGACACCGGTATTGGGTTCAATACCCGGTCCAAAGCAGGGCCGATACCTTTGGCAATTCACTTCCTTCATGCCTGCAGATGGCATGCAGTGGGGTAAAGTTATGGGTACTCATCTACATCTTAAAACAATTCAGGACTATTTGAAGGCTATCGTACATTTACGTGTAGGAGTCTATGTTAGTTACTATTCAATTAAAATCGAGATTGCATTGTGTTAAGATAAATATGCAATATGTATTAGTACTTAACAGCTGACATTCCGTATATGTATGCATGCTTGTAGTGGGAATGTTGCAAGTATATCACTTGAAAAATATTTACAGGTTTCATATAAAGTTATACATTTAACATTCTGTGATCCAAACTTATTTATAATTATAGTTTAATAAAAAAAAAAAACCTACTATCTGTATGCATTTTTTAAAAAGGTACTGTACTCTTATTTTTAATATTTACCGAGCTAAACAATACACGTGTGGGTCTGGAGAATATGATGTGGTTTATGATCAATACAGCTAATGTAATCTCATGCATTCAAATGCCTCGTGCGATAGTGTAGCAGGTAGGAGGTCAGCCCTTCTTCACTCATTGCGTGCTCAGGATATATTTCCAACGAAGCGCCTACCGCTGTGTACGCTTCTGCGTAAAACTAACGTGAAATGTTACGTTTGCAGGAGCTCACGAACCTGGGATGATGTTTTTAAAAAAAAAACCCCCACCAAAGAGCTCGTCAATCCATCTCTAGCTTTGCCCCGTCTCCACCCAGTCCAGGCAACCCCAGAGCTTTCGCATGATCATCAACGGATGCAAGCAACGCGATGCATGCTGTGGCCGTGCTTGGGAGAGTGTCACTCCTTCCATCCATCCTCGTAATCCCTTTTGCACACATCCGCTACTGCACTTGGATGGATTTCACTAACTGGCGACATGCACGCGATCGTGTCTTGAAACCCTCCCACCGCCGCGGCAACAACAAACGACATACGGTGAAATGTCATCCATTCCCAAGAAATCTGTTTCCTACGTGAATCTTGAATTTTATATATATTTTTTTGTTATCCGCCGTCCTTTAGTGCACGTTAATTTCGCAAAAATATAGTAGGAAAATGTCAGAATGGGAAAACATGTAAATTTTAACCCTGTGAGTGGTTTGAGGGGTACCTATGACAATTTTTCGCATGCAATGACGTTAGCCGTGTGTTCCCACGTGCCGCGTTTGGAGCGCATTAGCCCAGCCAAACCAGATATCTCATTTGTCGGTACCACCTGAGGGTAGCATAGCTCTAGCGGTTCCAATTTCTTTATGAGGCCATCAACAGTAAACAGAGAAGTGGCGTTATCAAATAGTTCGTGCTTCGTGGCCATGTAAATAAAGACATCGGTACGACCAATCAAGTTTTGCTACCTTACGTGGTACCAAATTATTCTCTGGCCCATGGACGACGATTAGAACGCTAAGTAAACAAACCCGCATCTTCTCCAAGACGCAAATAAATAAACAGATTTCTCATCCGGTTTCGCGACGATGCTCCCTCGCAAACGACGCTGGATGGGATGACATTTCGCTCGCATGTTTGAAACATTTTCTAGAAATATTTCGGGAGAGAAGCATTCGTTCGTGACCGGGTGGCCCATTTCCACCTCCGCTTGTGTGCGGCCCCAAGCTCCGCCTATGGCCACAACGGCCGATGTTTAAGGTCGCGACGGTGGCATGGGACCGGGACCCGGTGCCCGCAATCTGGCATTAGTCCTCGGGGGCATGAAGCGCCCGCCATCTCCCACCGTTGCATTTGCGTTGCAACTAAAGTTGTGCACCCTCTTAAAAGTAAAAATAAAGAGAGGGATTTGCCCACTCTTGTTCCGTATTTCTTGGACAATGTCTAAATAAGGTGCTTTCGCGAGACAACAAGAGGCAGAGCGAGAAAATAAACACCTCGGAAAGGTGAAACGGTCACGGACAATCGCTAGCATCATGCTTCTCCATAACTCTCCACATTTTAGTGAACCCCAATGTGTTGAATGATGACAATGCGCGTAATAATTCTGCACACTATTTTTCGCTGCTGCTGTCCTTTACCGTGATGCTGGTGTCAACAGGTGACAAGGTCATGCAGGATGACAGCTTCACCTGTGACCTCTTCCGGTTTCTACAACTTCTGTGCGAGGGTCACAACTCTGGTAATGCTTCGCTGTGACAGTGCCGCCCCTTTACGAAGTGCTGCTCCTTTCGAAGTGCCGCCCATTACCAAGTGCCGTTCCTTACCAAGTGCCGTTCCTTACCAAGTGCCGTTCCTTACCAAGTGCCGTTCCTTACCAAGTGCCATTCTTACCAAGTGCCGTTCCTTACCAAGTGCCGTTCCTTACCAAGTGCCGCCCCTTACCAAGTGCCGTTCCTTACCAAGTGCCGCCCCTTACCAAGTGCCGTTCCTTACCAAGTGCCGTTCCTTACCAAGTGTCGCTCCTTACCAAGTGCCGCCCCTTACCAAGTGCCGTTCCTTACCAAGTGCCGTTCCTTACCAAGTGCCGCCCCTCACCAAGTGCCGTTCCTTACCAAGTGTCGCTCCTTACCAAGTGCCGCCCCTTACCAAGTGCCGTTCCTTACCAAGTGTCGCTCCTTACCAAGTGCCGCCCCTCACCAAGTGCCATTCCTTACCAAGTGCCGTTCCTTACCAAGTGCCGCCCCTTACCAAGTGCCGTTCCTTACCAAGTGTCGCTCCTTACCAAGTGCCGCCCCTTACCAAGTGCCGACCCCTCACCAAGTGCCGTTCCTTACCAAGTGCCGCCCCTTACCAAGTGCCGTTCCTTACCAAGTGTCGCTCCTTACCAAGTGCCGCCCCTTACCAAGTGCCGTTCCTTACCAAGTGTCGCTCCTTACCAAGTGCCGCCCCTCACCAAGTGCCGTTCCTTACCAAGTGCCGCCCCTTACCAAGTGCCGTTCCTTACCAAGTGTCGCTCCTTACCAAGTGCCGCCCCTTACCAAGTGCCGTTCCTTACCAAGTGCCGTTCCTTACCAAGTGCCGCCCCTTACCAAGTGCGCCCCTTACCAAGTGGTTTGGTTTCACGACAAATATATTTTGTTCACATGAGCCTCGTGGCTCGCCGGTCGAGCGAGCGGTCCGCAGTCGGAAAGGTCGTGAGTTTAACACGTAGGCTTTCGCGACCAATATTATTCCTAATAAAGTTTTTGGGTTAGATCGTGAGTTCAAATCCCGTTTGGGGGGTTCCCTCGGCCCATCATCCCTCTGGGGTCGATAAAAAGGAATGCCACTTTGCCGGGGAAGTGAACAGTGATTGTTGTATGGATAGACTCGCCCCTGCCATTGTAATGTGGAATTTCTACCATTCGCTCAGGGCTGCAAATGGGATGATGAGCACCACCCCCATGCTCATTTGAGCAAGAAATCACTTTAACTTTTATTGATATCCACGAGGGGTGGCACGTTTCAACCCCCTGACAATTTAGTGAAGACCGATTCAGACATCTCTCACATGCACGTTGTGCTTCCTTCGCACCGTACGTAGCCAACCGTGCCAATCAAAGTTACCGATGTCAAACGCCTTCGGGAGCGTTGAATATTCCGACCTGTCGACGCACCACACAGACTTCCAGGACTACCTGCGGACCCAAGTCGGCAACAACACAACGGTCAACATTGTCATCGCCACTGTGGACTACCTGCTGAGGCTGCAGGTAAGCCCGTCGCGATTGGTTGGGTGCACCGTCTTTGCCCCGATACGTACAACCGCAAACTCTCCGCATTGCGAGGATGATCCGGAAAGTAGGATTTGCACCCCCCCGAATCTTGGGGTAATTTTTAAAAACAGTCCTTGTTTTATAATCGGGGAGAATACAATTTCTTTCAGAGAGTTATCGTCCAGGAGATGATTATGAACGTGCCGATTTAAACCGGGGAGCGGTGTCTCCGGGAGGACGATTTGCGTACAGCTGGTGGAGTCTCCTGTCCTCGTGGTGGTGATGTATTGCCCATAGAGAACCGTCTTCCCGAGGATAATTTCGAGCAACTACAACTCAAACACGTCGTGCAAGGAGAACAAGTTTAGTTTTCCACATAATACGATGCACCCCCAACTTACGCTCTAAAATGAAGGAGGCGATGGGGGAGAGGACGGGGGGGGGGGGGGGGATGGTGTGCGTCATATAACCATGAGAATATGGTCGTTCTACGCTCGGTGGAACTGTTGATCAGGAAGGCAAAGCCACTTCGTTGAGCTATCATTTGTGATAGCCAGGTCACTTACTGAAGACGAAGAAGAAGCTAATAAGCTAAGTGGTCTTTACCTGGTAAAAGAAACAAAAATCCATCAATCTGGCTCAGGGCCAAGTAGGCCTAGGGCGGGCGTGCACCCGCGATGTCAGCGGCACGGCTCGGGTTATGCAATGGAAAAAAAACAGCAACACGGCTTCTCAGGACACACCTCGCCCCCTGGCTGGCTTGGGTATACAGTGTGAAGCACGTGTTAGTGACGAGGGTTGTACATTCTGCAGCGGCACATATATACGCTGGTGCTAAACTGCTGCACGGCAATGTGCGGGTTTTGGCGGCTGTGTAGGTCGTGATGGCGGTGCGCGCGTTGTTGCTTAGCTTCATCGGCGTCCGTCAAGGTGTACGCGGAGTGCGCGAGCTACGTTGAGGGCGAGCCAGAGTGTCAGCCCAAAAGGGCATCTGTGTAATAACCGTGGCAAATGACATTACAGGGTCGCCTAATGACACCTGTGGAGGTTGACATTACCGATCTGACATTGAGTGGACTTAATTGGTTTTTTCCCACATTTTGTTATCAATCGTAACACAGTAGCGCTACGCACAAATGCCATCGCGGCCGCCAGATGTTTTCAGTTTGTACGGTTGGGTGAGCGTGGCAGACGGTGCAGTAATCCCCCCAGATGAAGGCGCATTTTGTGGACGCGCAGTCCCCGCGCACTCTGAAGATGTGTGTGCAATCATCGGTATAATCACAGCGTGACTTTGTTTTTGTTGACTTGTAATCCACGTTTGGTTGTAATAATTTGCCCCCCTCTTCTTGACGAGGGAGACATTCGTAAATATTTTAAAAAGCCACGGTGTCAAGACACGCTGAGAATAACAAACTGGGTGTTCTCCATTGACGCTGGTGACGCTGATGGTGCAATTCAAGCTCGTGCATTTGTCTCAGGATGTGGATAATTGCCTTCAAAATGCCATCCCATATTTATGATTGGGATGACTATTTGAAACGGTCACTCTGAGGTTGCTCAATTTGTGGAACTTTCCCGGTCCTGACTTAAAGCTTTCGTGACTGCAGGAATTGATATTCTTTGGGTCTTTCGGTAAAGTCACGTAGGTAGAAAAAAAAAAAATAACAATCAAATCATAAAAATAAAAATTAAAACAAAGAGAATAAAAATTAAGAAAAATATCACGACGTTTCGATCGCAACACAAGCAATCGTCTCCTGATGTATATACGTGACTTATCATGTGGAAATGTATAGCAGTCAAATACTCAAAGCACACGTTGATTCTAAAAGCGGAGGCAAAAACCGGAGGACCTGAATAAAAATCCACGCCACCACGAGGAGAGAGCGACACGCACACTCCAAATATACAGCAGGCATCAGGGTTGCGATTGAGCCACACGACCTCCTGTATACCAGGCGAGGTAGTTAACATCTCCTAGCCACCGTGGCGAGATGTTAATGTGTTGCCAGCTGCACGAATGAAATGCGTGCAGGAGCAGCGCGTGTACCTTGATGCAGCCATGGTCCAAATAGTAAAATAATAATCACATGTAAATGAATGTAGATGGTGAAGGTTCAGAAATTTAAAAAAAACCCACGATCGTTTGAACAAAAATCAGAAACGATTATGTCTACTTCTTGGAACTGTTAATTTTGGGGGGAAAAAAACCCTCGCAATATTGCTATCCAATTTCCTCTTTGGTGACGTTAACATTGTCGTTGAGAACAGCGGGAAATGGGAACAATAGCAACAAAACAAGCCAGCACGACCACTCGTCACTGCTCAGTGCGTGGTGTATTTTTCGCGTTATGTCGGTCTGCGTTGACCCGGACACGGACTTGAACCCTGCCAGTTTATATCCACGGACTGCCAATTGTACCCGCAGAGCGACCACAAAGAACAGCTTTTAAAGCGTATAACAGTGGCCGGATGTTCCTGTGGGTTATAGCACTAACATCACGATCGCAAAGGTCACGGGTTCACTTCCCGGCCAGGGGGTCGATGCAATCCAACGTCTGTGCGGGCAATCTGAAATGAGGGTCGGTTTGTGGGAGGTCATCCAGCGGTTGTCCTGTGAAGAGCCTGGCTATTGCCATGGGATTTTTAAATGTCCACCACTGGCTCAGGGCTGACTTTCTGTGGCTGCATGGCGCTGTGGCTGCAGCAATGAATACACCAACAGGAGGCTTGGATGTTATCATCCTGGTCCGTATTAACTCAGAATATCGCCCTTCCAGTGTCAATAAAATGAGTACCCTTTTCAGCGGAGAGTCAAGTAGATGTCCTCGCCTTCGGAGAGACTCGTCACTGCCATGGAAGTGTGGAATATCTTACCCCCTGGCTCAGCACTGGAGTTGCCTACGTACGGTGCGAAAGAAGTTCAACATACATGAATGCAATGGAGATGCCTACCAAAAGAATGTTGAATCTACGAGTACATCCTCACCGAAATAATACAAGTTTAATTCGAAATCTAAAGATTATTAATCGCATCGATCGAAATGATTCTTCCACTGCTTGCATAGTGAGTGGAAGAATCTACTCTTTTTTTCCTCCCCATGTTAAATATGACACACGCGTCATATCTGACATTTCCTCCGCTGAGTCCTCTCCCCTCTCCCTGCCCATGTCATTGTCTCCGCAGGAATCCATCAGCGACTTCTATTGGTACTACTCGGGCAAAGATATCATCGACGATCACGGACGCAGAAACTTCTCCAAGGCGATGGCGGTGGCCAAGCAAGTGTTCAACTCCATCACTGAGTACATCCAGGTGAGCTGCCCTCTCAGCGGTGAAACTTTCACCGAGAGATAATGGTTACACAGAACACACGGCGATGCACTCGTTTACGGTGAGTTCGAGCATAGGGGAGGCCCAGGACCGGTTCAGATAGCTCACTAATTAAGCTAAGCAATGTTTTTTTTTTTTTACAATGTAAGACCCACTGAGTTGTATAGAGCTCTTTTTTTCAGAAGCGACCTGGCCACAAATGATAGCTCAACGAAGTGGCTTATCACGTGGAGAGCTCCAAATATACATATATCTATATATATAGAAGGGAAATTTGTGATTATGTGTGTCTGTTCAAAATGTTTAGCATACTTCCTGACATGCAACAAACTTTAAATTTGCCATGTGGGTACTTTCCAGACTGTACACCATGCAAACATTATAAAATAGACTTTTGTATTTTTTTGGGGGGAGGGGGGCGCATTAATGCTTATATTTTGCACGGCAAGTGAGCTGTGACGTCACATCTGTCATGTGACCTGTGTGCGGAAGCGTAACGGAGTGTGCCTGCTGATCGCGGGTAGAGTGAAATAGAAATGTGTTGCAGGTCTAAGGCGTTCTTTGCGCAGCATTGCTTTATTATTTCAGTCGTTTACTGCCGTACGCACCCTGAAAATTGTGGAATTGTCCACCGCTTGCTTAAGTGAGCATTTCAGTAGTGCTCGTTGGCAGAGCGGGGGTGACACTGTGACTTTGAGCCATTATCCTCTGGGCTCAGTGCCGCCACGATCCCGCTACACTTTCAGAAGCTGCTTTAATCTCGATTGGGGGCACTGGGGTTTGCAACCAAGTGCTCTCGCCAATGCTGGCTCAGTTATTCCTGACACGGGCCACGTTCCCATTTCAGATTTGAACAAGTCAGCACTTTTTTTTTCCGCCTGAATCTCCCCCCCCCTCCACCTCCCCCCCCCCAGCAAGGGGTTCGAGTAAATGAACTGTTTTTCCCATTTACAGACACTCACACCTCTCCTTACGCGCTTGAACCAGCCCTGAACATTCGCGACTGCAGTTCGGAGTAATCAATCACGCACACACACACAGGCTCCTAAAAAGTAGTGTAGGGATTCATCTTCTTGGTTCTTTCGGTAAAGTCACGTAGAAGGGAAGTAATAAAATAAAAAAAATAAAACATAATAAAATAAAATAATTCTCACGACGTTTCGGCTACAAGCCGTCTACGGCTGCTTGCGTTGTAGCCGAAACGTCGTGAGAATTATTTTATTTTATTATGTTTTATTTTTATTATTTTATTACTTCCCTTCGACGTGACTTTACCGAAAGAACCAAGAAGATGAATCCCTGCAGTCACGAAAGCTTTAAATCGAAAAGTAGTGTAGGGAGTTTATGATTCATGTAATGAAGATGGTTGCTGCTGTTGCTAAACTTGAATGCATTGGGCTCTAGAATATTCTATGCGCATTTATTTGTATATATATTTAGAACCATTAAACATATACCGATTAAAAAAAAATGTGATTTGAAATCTATTCGTCATAGTAATGGATCTGTTTTGCACAGACAAGGGCTGGTTTTGTTGGTATACGTTAAGGATATATATTTAAAACAAATTGTCTCAGACTATACATTTGCGTATTTACCAACAATAATAATGATGATGATTATGATACACAGCCATTTTCAATCCACTGCTTTTATGAATCCACCCTCGCTTGTATGAAGGACATTCGCTTGAGAGTGAATTTCAGGTGGTGCTTACCCAGTTGATTCCAAAGCCATTGAATTATGGGCGGCAATTAATTTCAGTTTTCAAACCATTTACACCACGCAACATTATCTAAATATTCGACAGGAAAAAGAAAATCATTCCCGCCAGGCATGAGACACGTTGTCTGCTTGTCCGTTTTGTTAACTCTTCGACGGTTCATCTTCTTGGTTCTTTCGGTAAAGTCACGTAGAAGGGAAATAATAAATTAATAAAAATAAAACATAATAAAATAATTCTCACGACGTTTCGGCCACAACGCAAGACAGCGTCAGACGCTGTCTTTCCGACAGACCTGTTCTTCACCTGAGGACGGCTGCTTGCGTTGTGGCCAAAACGTCGTGAGAATAATTTTATTATTTATTATTTTATTATTTCCCTTCTACGTGACTTTACCGAAAGAATCAAGAAGATGAATTCCTGCAGTCACGAAAGCTTTAAATCTTCGACGGTTATTTAATGCAGCTGTGCAACCTTCGTATCCGCGCCCACATCGTCCACATGCTTTGTTATCCGCATCTTTTGTTGTTGTGATACATCCGCAGAAGTCCCTTTTCATCGATATTTATTTATCGATTAGCACCCCTCATCTGCGACCATTCCACGGATAAGAGGAGTCGCTCAAGAAGTGGCGGGTGGCAAGGCTCCTATGCTCCATGGTTTCCCATGCATATGTTAGGAGTGTTTATTCCGGTTAATAGGATCCGTGAACATCACCCCCCAGATGAACGTGGATGAGAGAAGCTCCCCCCCGTTGTGCAATACATTTTTGCTGCAGTGTATAATTTGATCTTTTCTCTGATGTGCATTTCTATCATGTAATATGCAATTATTAATAATAATTCAAAAATTTATACCATCCATTTATAGATACCTGCCTGACATAATAAGGAGAAAGTATAGAGAAATCAACATTTTAATTGAAAGGCCTCTACTCATCTCCGAACCAATCTGCATCCATACAACGATATGGGGAACCGTAACTTTCTCAACGTTCAATCGCCCCGTTGAGAAGCCAGCAAGCAGGCTGGGTAGACATCGGTGGGACACCCTTGAACAGACAATCACTATGCGTATGTACGCTTCTGTGCTGGGAGTGGTGGTGTAGCGGTTAGCGCGACGCTGCGCTACGAACCTGGCGACCCAGGTTCGATTCCCGCTCATGGCAAACACCCGTGACGATTATCTGAACCGGTCCTGGGCCTCTCCTAGGTCGACTCAGCCTCAAATGAGTACCTGGTGCGATGTGTAAACATCGCCACTGGGGAGACAAAGGCGGCCGGGCGTGGTGTTGGCCACCCACCCCCTCGTGTGCCGTGTGGGCCTTTATAGGTGCTCGCTAACAGCACTTGCCCCAACAGTCTGTTAAGGCTACACGGGGGATCTTTGACTTTTGTGGCTTTAGAAGGAAGAACGCAACAACGGTGTTCCTGCTAAATCGTCGCGCGCAAACAGTGTGCTCCGACGTGTCCGTTCGGAGTTGTGCGCACTTGCTCGAGTGAGTTAATCTGGCAATGAGTTGTTGACGGTCGGTAATGGGGCTGGGTTGTAGGCCTGGAATGAGACCGTTTGACAAGACCAAAAATGTATTGAGACACTTGAAACGCAATGGCCCACTTAATTTGTGGGTTTGGTATGTTTTTTTCCCCCCTCTTACCCTGTTCCATATTCCCGCATTTTCTCTCCCGTCTCTAATCCCTCCCCTGGACTCCGTTATCCAATTATTTCCGCCCTTTAACATCGTCCTTCTCTCTTTTCCCAGATTCATTCTCGTTTATTCCCTTCCCATTCAATCATTCTCTCAGTACCCCCTCCATCCTGCTCCTCACCCTCCATGGCGTCTCGCTTTATCGCTGTCCATCTCCCTCTGTCTGTCTCCCTCACGCTGTATTTATCTTTCGATTTGTCTTCATGCCTCACTCGTAAAGTGTGCTTGGGCAGGATGCGGTTATTACTGGCTGCTTGCGTGTCTGTAGGGGTCAGTATATGTCTGCCGTCTCACTATTTCTCTATCAGTTTGTGTGCCTCTTACCCCGTCTATGTGTCTGTTACTCGCTATCCATTGTATTTGTGTCTCCCAAAGGGGCGCCACGGTGGCAAGATGTTAACTACCTCGCCTCGTATACAGGAGGTCGTGGGTTTGATCCCAACCCTGACACCCGTATATTTGGAGTTTGCATGTTTTCCCCCATGGTTGCGTGCATTTTGCTGCAGGAACCCTCTGGTTTTTCCATCCACATTTAGAAATACACTCCTAGAGTATTTGGCTGATAGATATCTCCGCGTGATAAGCCACTATAATTTGTGGCCAGGTCGATTTTTTAAAAAGAGCTATGTAGCTCAGCGGGCCTTACCTGTTAAAATGATAATAGTTTATTTTTATAATTTCAATTTCCTACGTCCACCGAGGAGATGGAGCGATGAAATCGGCTCGTGTGTGTGGTTGCTAAGTGGATGAGTAACATCGCAGGATCGTGCGAGGCGTTGGCGATTTTGCGTGAGGCCTTCATCTGGCGGTGAATTGACCATGTATGTTGAACTTCTTAGCCAACCATACTAATCGGAGGTGCCTCGGGAAGGACAACAAACTAAACACAAGAAGCAGTTCTCAAGGAATGAGTTTTAAATCTAGGTTTGAAAGTGCATAGCTCCAGTGGCTTCCTGATGTCAGAAGGAAGAGCGTTCCAGACGGTCGCAGAAGCGCATCTGAAAGTGCGCGATGCACCATGGCTGGTGGTGACGGTGTGTTCCTTTAGTCTGTCCGTCCGTGTGTCTCTTTGTCTGTCTCTGCCTCTTCCCATTCTCCTCCCGCAGGGTCCGTGCACGGGAAACCAGAAGAGCCTCGCTCACAGCAGGCTTTGGGATGCCGTCGTGG